>NC_045956.1:103559250-104188074 GCF_010909765.2 Amblyraja radiata | reverse complement strand
TCAGCAGCATTACTGGAGAACATGAATAGGTGACAATTCAAGGCAAGATTCCATTTGTCAGGGAAAGAAGATATAGAATATAAATGGTTAAATATAAAATAAACGGTCTAGACACTGCTGGAAGGGAAGGCTATTTGATCGGCTTCTGAAAGAAAAAATCCCATTCAAATGTAAACAATATGGTGTACATTGAATGTTAAATATATATTATTATTTTTTCTTGAACATTGCCTCATGTGGAGCTCCAGGCTGTTAAAATGTAATTGAAATGTTGTCAGTGATGAGTATTGTTTGCCAATTATCTTCTACGGATAATAGTTACAGGTTTCCAGAAAGTACAGGAAGCATGTGGCTTTCTATTTAAATGTACCCTTTCCAACTCTTTTTGATGTGATTGATGTCATGGGGTTGGTTGTCATGTTGGGATTCTATCTCAAAGGCCTTACGCTCTGGAGGAGAATTTTGTAATTCCTTTTTGTTGTTGTTAACGTGGCACTTGGAAGTAAATTAGATTTTTATTTCAAGCTGCCATTATTAGCAATAAACACTTCCAGATTAGGCCGGATGCAGACTACAAATTATATTAACGCTCTCACTGATTTGCCACAATAAATATCAAGTACATTTATGAAGTCTTTCACCATCCACGTATCACGATGACATTTGTTCATAAAATATACATTGAGTCTTAATTTTAACCCTCAAAATATATACTCCATATTCCATTTAATCCTGCCATTATAACTTGTGAATAGAATAGTGTCTTCAGATGCATAGGGATTGATTTATATTGTGAACCTACATCCCTATTGCCATTTGTCTCATTATGTCTACTATATACATAAACTACCTCTCAGTAGACTAGTCTGAAGAAGGGTCTCGGCCCGAAACGTCGCCTATTTCCTTCGCTCCATAGATGCTGCTGCACCCGCTGAGTTTCATCAGCAATTTTGTGTACCTTCTCACTAAACTACTTTGGTCTACTTCCAAAAGGCCTGTTGACTTGACATTTTTACGAAATACATCAGATTATAAGAACATATAAAACACCGTGAGGTTTGGACCTATTCGTGATCATGAAGGACAAAGGGTTACCTATGGATGTTGGTTGTATGAACTTCTAGAAGACATGGCTCCATACTGTAGATTAGCAACCACAACATATTGCGTTAACATCGCACTTTCACTGTAATAAAATGCCACAAGCACTTTGCTGAAGAAACAATTGAGGACGTTTTTGCAATTGGTAACACAAGCATGATCAGGGAGGTTTTAATGGGTTCTCTTAAAGGAGGAGAGGGATGAGACAAGGTGGAAAGGTTAGGATGGTAATTCCAGAATGCAGGGGTTAGGTAATTCTGTTGGTTCAGCAGATGAGCAGCCATGTTTAGATTAAATACTAATTACCTGAATGTGTCAGCGCCCACACTCCATGCTGTTAGTAGTTCAGCGGTGCTGTTGCATGCTTGACAATTAGCAGTGCTGAGGAGTCATAAGTGTAATTAAAAATCAAAGTCTTCTCATGCTTGGTGGGAACAAATGAAGGGAAATCAAGCATAACCATTTTGGGAAAAAATGTGTAAACTTTTTTTTTGGAAAACCGCAGTGGTAGTGTTTGCACCGCTTTCAAATTAGTCACGGTGGATAAGCCGGCACTTAACCAGACGAATTTCACAAAGCTTGCAGTTAGTATGATACATAGTAAATAGGCGCTGGAGTAGGCCATTCGGCCCTTCGAGCCAGCACTGCCATTCAATATGATCATGGCTGATCATCCAAAATCAATACCCCGTTCCGGCTTTCTCCCCATATCCCTTGATTCCCTTAGCCCTAAGAGTCCTAATACCTGAAGATTTATCTGGGAGAGAAAGATTGGCAGGCACAAAGACTACACTGACAGATCTGAGAATTCTGGCCTTTACAGGGGAATTGATTTAAAGAAAACGAATCCTTTAAAAAATTATGCCTTTTTAAATCTGTGTTTTATGACTTGTTTTCAGTGTGTCATGTTAAATAATCTACGTCTACAGGCAATTAGTTACTATGTTTTTTCAGAATGCAAACTTGTTATCAGTGGTTGAGGTAATAGTTTCCTGATTTAATGTAATAATGGTGGATAGTAATAGACCTGTATTCCACCAGGGGCGCTGGAGCGATGGCTGCCCTGCCGGCAGTCTGTTCGTTTTGCCATTCTTTTTGTTATTTTTTGGTCTGTTAAAAAGTATGTTTTAATGTTCTTCGGTTTGTTTTATGTGGGGGTAGGGGGGAGGGGATCGGGGGAAACTATTTTTTCAGGTTCTTACCTTGCCGGAGATGTGATTAATTTTCGGATCACATTCTCCGGCGCGCTCTGCGGCCTTCCATCGATGGAGCTGGAAGCCTCCTCGGACTGTCGTGAGCCCCACCGCGGGACGCGGACTTAACATCGGAGCTGATCCCTTGCCTGGGATCGCTCCCACCACGGTCTGCGGACTTACCATCAAGGGCTCACAGTCAGGAGAGGCTGAGTCAGGAGCTCCAACATCGCAGAAGGTTCGACCAGCCCTGACGCGAGATTCGATCGCCCGGCGTGGGGGAGCTGACATCCCCCTGATGCAGGAACTGATCGCCTTGACGCTGAGGGCCCGAACGCCACCGGCTACAGGAGTCAAGATCGTCCCGTCAATGGGTGCTCGAGGCCCACGACCGAGGAAGAACTAAGGGAAGGGACTTGAACTTTATTTCGCCTTCCATCACAGTGAGGAATGTGTAGGAGTCACTGTGGTGGATGTTCATGTTAAAATGTGGTTTTTTTGAATGATCCGTTGCTTTTAATTGTATGACTGACTTGGCCAATGAAATTCCTCGTGAGTTGCAAAAATACTTGGCGAATAAAGTGTGATTCTGATTCTGATTCTGATACTGATTCTAGAATAATGTGGAGGATTACAAACAAGCTAAATAATATTTGAAATCATTGTATTGTGTAGGAAGGGACTGCCGATGCTGGTTTTCACCGAAGATAGACCTAAAATGCTGGAGTGACTCAGCGGGAAAGGCAGCATCTCTGGAGAGAAGGATTGGGTGACGTTTCGGGTCAAGACCCTTGTTCAGACTAGAGTCAGGGGAATGGGAAACAAGAGATATAGACAATGATGTAGCAATATATAGAAAAATGAATGAAATATATGCAAAAAATGTAAAGATGATAAAGGAAACAGGCCATTGGTAGCTGTTTGCTAGGTGAGAACGAGAAACTGGTGTGACTTGGGTGGGTGAGGGATAGAGAGAGAGGGAATGCAGGGGTTACTTAAAGTTAGAGAAATCAATATTCATACCACTGGGTTAAAAGCTGCCCAAGCAAAATATGAGGTTGTTTCTCTGACAATGGAGGAGGCCTAGGACAGACAGGTCAGTGTGGGAATGGGAAGGGGAATTAAAGTGTTTGTCAACCGGGAGATCAGGTAGGTCTAGATGGTCTGAACGAAAGTTTTCAGCAAAATGATCGTCCAGTCTACATTTGGTCTCACTGATGTATAAGAGTCAACATCCTGAACAAGGGATACAGCAGATGAGGTTGGAGGAAGTGCAAGTGAACCTCTGCCTAATCTGAAAGGACTGTCGGGGTCCCTGGACAGAATCGAGGGATGAGGTATAAGGACAGGTGTTGCATCTCCTGCGGTTGCAGGGGAAGATACCTAGGGATAGCGTGGTTTGGGTGGGAAGGGATGAGTTAACCAGGGAGTTGCGGTGGGAACGGGTCTTTGCGGAAGGCGGAAAGTGGTGGAGATGGGAAGATGTGACTAGTGGTGCGATTACGTTGAACATGACGAAAACGTCAGAAGATGATGTGCTGTATGCGACGGCTGATGTCTATGTCTGGGGTGAAATGTAAGGACTAGGGGGACTCTGTCCCTTTTGCGACTAGGGGGAGGGGGAGCAAGAGCGGAGCTGCAGGGTAGCGAGGAGACACGTGTGAGAGCCTCATCTATAATGGAAGAAGGGAACCCTAATGAATGAGGACATCTCGGATGCCCTGGTATGGAACACCTCATCTTGGGCGCAGATGCGATGTAGACAGAGGAATGCTGCCTAGATTAAAGGTTTTCAGCTACTGGGAGAGGTTGAATAGACTTCAATTGCTTTCTCTGGAATGTCGGAGGATGAGGGGAGACTTAATAGAAGTTTATGAAATAATGAGAGGTACAGATAGGGTAGACAAAACCATGGTTTCCTTGGGTGAAAATGGACAATACCAGAGAGCATAGCAATATGGTGAGATGGGGAAAGTTTAATGGAGATGTGTGGGGCAGGTTTATTACACAGAGAATGGTGTGGGGGGGGGGGGGGGGTGCTGGAATGCACAGTCAGGGCTGGGAGTGGAGGCATATACGATGGTGGCATTTAGGAGGCTTTTGGATAGGCACATGAAAGTGCGAGTGATAGTGGGATATGGATCATGTACAGTACAGGCAGATCAGATCAGTTTAATTTGGCATCATGTTCAGCACAAACATTATGGGCCAAAGAGCCTGTTACTATGCTGTACTGTTCTATGTTCGATGTTCTAACTCCTGATTGCAACACTGTCAGTGTGTTGATATTCAGCTATTACTGTCCAGGAAACATCACAGATATCCAGAAAACAATCTCATGCCTTTGAGTTAACTCAGTACCCTGCCTCCCTTCTCCAGGCACATCTTCAGGACCAACTTGGTTATAATTATTTCTCCTCGGACTGGATCTTAGACTTTTATTGGACTTTTGAAACCATTCGCTGGCAAGCTCCAATCCTCCACACTGTTGTTCAATAGATCACTTTCTCCTTTTATGACCGTAAGGTTGAGTTGTTACTGCACATGATTAATATTCCAGGACAAATTTCAGATATGTGGCCTTTGAGCAAATGGCAACAGCATATATTCCTTCCCCCATAGTGCTGTCTATAAAATATCGCGTATAATATGCCTATTACTGGTCCAGTAAAAATGCACTATTTTGTCACCCTGAGAACAGGCTAAAGAAGATGGATATAACTTGTGAAGGACACATAATCTCAGTAAAAGATGCTTCATGCTCATATTCTGGAATACTTGATAGGGCCTCAGTGACCTTAGCGTCCCATTCATTTATTATCTAACGCGGCTGTGCGATGCTTCGTGGAACTTTTTTATTCAAATGATTTTTGGAATAACATTTGGGATCATTCCCATCCCTGTCACTAGTTCCTCAAGACTGGATGTGGCTACTCCAAAAGTATATTCAAGTTCATCGGAATAAATATCACAACCAATTTATCACATCGAACCAGCCACATCGAACCTATGGCCAAGAAAGCACACCATTGCATCGACTTCCTTAGAAGGCTGAGGAAGTTCGGCATGTCCACAACAACCTTCACCAACTTCTACAGATGCGCTACAGAAAGCATTTTATCAGGATCCATCACAGCCTGGTTTGGGAACTGCTCCATCCAAGACCACACAAAATTGCAGAGAGTTATGGACGTAGCCCAGACCATCACGCAAACCAACCTCCCTTAGTCGGCTGTCCCACGTGGGTGACCTAATCCGCGAGTTCTGGCGACTTTGCCCTTGACTCATACTCGCAGCATGGTCGACACGAGGCCGTAGGTGGTCTTTGTAACTCTCCTTCATGCTTGAGAGTAGTCCCCGTGTACTCGAGGCCCCAGCTAGGTCGCGGCGTATTTTTCAACATGTTGAAAAATGCCCGCGAGTAAAAAAATGTCGCCATGGAAAAAATGATACTTTTTTACTCGTAGGTTTAGTCATAGTAAATCGTAGTAGGCCGGCATGTTAGTCGTAGGTAATCGAGAGTAGTTGAAGGTAGTCGGAGGTAGTCGTAGATAGTCTTCATCATAGTTGAAGGGAGGTCGAAGGAGATCGAAGGAGGTCGTCTTCACTCTCCACTATTCGGTGTCCAATTTTCCCGAAGTTAGTCGTAGCTAGTTGAAGCTAGTCTTCAACATAGTCGAAGGAGGTCGAAGGAGGTCTTCTACATGGTCGAAGGAGGTCTTCAACATGACAGTTTTTCAAACTCTCCTAAACTCTTCTAAACTCGCCAATTAGGTCGCCCAAGTGGAACAGCGCCTTTACCTCACCCTGCCTCGGCAAGGCCACCAGTATAATCAAGGAATAGTCTCATCCCAGTCACCCTCTCTTCTCCCCTCTCCCATTGGGCAAGAGGTACAGACGTTTGAAAAAGAACACCACCAGGTTCAGGGACAATTTCTTCCCAGCTGTTATGAGGCAACTGAACTATCCTCTCACCAGCCAGAGTATTGTCCTGACCTCCCATCTACCTCGTTGGAGAATTTAGAACTGTCTTTAATCATACTTTACCTTGCATTAAATGATGTACCCTTTATCCTTTACACTGTGAGTGGTTTTATTGTAATCATGTGTAGCCTTTTCTTTGACTGCATAGCATGCAAAAAAAAGCTTCTCACTATATCTCAGTACACATGACAATAATAAATGAAATTAAAGTAACTAAACCACTTTAAGCTTTCACTTATTCTACTTTGATGCTTTTTATTGATACCTATATATTCAGTATCCACCATTTCTCTTTTCATTCAATCATCTATATTAAAAATAAAACAAAATCAATTAAAAAAGCTGAAGAAACTGCAGGGATGGCACACATGTGCAGACTATAGATCTGCTGCTTCATAGTGCCAGAGACCCAGGTTCGATCCTGACCTCAGGTGCCATCTGTGTACTTTGTCTGTTTTTCCTCTGACTGCATTGGTTTCCTTCTTGTACTCTGGTTTCCTCCCACATCCTAAAGATGTGTAGGTTGGTCTGTTCATTGGTCTCTGTAAATTGCCCCTTGTGTGTGGCAACATTGATATAACATAGATCTAGTGTGAATAGGTGATGGATAGTTGGCATGGACTCAGTCTGGTTCCAATCTGTATCTTTCAATTCAATTCAAGTAATCAATCTTAAAGCCTGAAATTTAAAAAATGAAAATGCTGGAAATACTCAGCTAGTCAGGCAGCATCAGTGGAAAGAGAAAAAACAAATTAAACGTTTCAGGTCAAAGACCTTTCATCCGATGTTGGAAAAGTTATTATTAGTCACAGTTTCAGTTGCTAAGAAGGAGGATTGGAGGGAATAAAGGGAGTGCCTGTGCTAGGGTGGAGACCAAGGGGGACATATTGATGCTGCCACAGAGAGAGTGGTGAATGTTTATAATCCAGTGGGTCTGCCTGATAGAGCTGTGAATAGTGGGAAATGAGCAATGAGAGAATAGAAAGAAAGAGAGATATGCTAAAGTACATAGGAAACATCACAGTTGATGAAAATCTGAAATAGAATACCATGTTATAGGAAAGACATTGTCAAGCTGGAAAGGGTGCAGAGAAGATTTACGAGGATATTGTCAGGACTCGAGGACCTGAGCTATAAGGAGTGGTTGATCACATTAGGACTTTATTGCTTGGAGCACAGGACGATGAGGGTTGATCTAAAAGCAGGGCTGCCAACTCTCATGCTTTGAGCGTGAGAATCACGCATTTGGACAAATTCGCACACTCTCATGCTGATCACAAATTTCTCACGCTCTATCGTGAGAAATTCTGTGATCAACGAAAATTTCAAAACTCATAAACTGCATGAGCCGTGGGTGTTGGAGAACCGGGGCTGAGGGAGGGATGGAAGCAGAACTAGTGGCGGGAACAGATGCGGATGGGGAGCTGGGGCTGGCGAGTGTTTGCGGGCTGGCGAATGTTTGCTGGGCTGGCGAGTGTTTGCCGGGCTGGCGAGTGTTTGTGGGGCTGATGAGTGTTTGCCGGGCTGGCGAGTGTTTGCAGGGCTGGCGAGTGTTTGCGGAGCTGGCTGGTCGCTCGCTGCAGCCTCGGCCATGGAGCAGCCTCAGTGCCGTCGGAGGCATCAGAAGCGTTGCGCCACTGCCGTAAGAGTCTCTGTGCCGAAGGGGGAGAGGTAGGGGAGAGAGAGGGAGAGATGGGGCAGGAGGGGGAGGAGGGGAGAGAGAGAGGAGAGAGGGGGGGGGAGTGAGGTGGGAGAGAGGGGGAAGAGAGAGGGAGTGAGGGGGAAGGGGAGAGGGGGAGAGTGAGAGGGGAGCGAGAGGGGAGAAGAGAGGGGGAGAGAGAGGGGGAGAGAGGAAGAGAGAGAGAGGAGAGAGAGGGTGGGAGAGAAAATGGAGAAAGAGGGGGAAGGGAGAGAGGGGGAAGGGGGGGAGAGGGATAGAGCAGAAAGAGGGGGGAGAGAGAGGGGGGGAGAGAGGGGAGAGAGAGTTAGGGGAAAGAGGGAGGGAGAGAGAGGAGGGGAGGGGGAGAGAGAGAGGGGAGAGAGAAGAGAGAGGGAAGGGGGGAGAGAGAGGGGAACAGGGGAGAGGGAGATAGAGAGGCAGGGTTGCCAACTCTCATGCATTGAGCGTGAGAATCACGCATTTCGCTAAATTCTCACGCTGATCACAAATTTCTCATGCTCTGTCATGAGATATTCTGTGATCAACGAAAATTTCAAAACTCATATCAAATGCAAGGGCCACGGGTGTTGGAAGCAGAAGCAGCGGCGGGGACAGATGCGGACGGGGAGGTGGGCTGGTGAGTGTTTGCCGGGCTGGCGAGTCGCTCACTGCAGCTCCGGCCATGGAGCTGTCGGAAGCGTTGCGCCGCTGCCATGAGAGTCTCTGTGCCTTAATTCGCTCAGGTGACCAGCATGGACCAGGCTGCGGCTTGGTGCATCTTGGAGGACAACCAGTGGCTGCTGGAAGTAAGTACCAAGCACTGGGTAGAAACGGTGGAAGATTGTGGACTTCAAATAGGAGTGGTTGGAGTAAGCATCCTGGTTACCTGCTAGATTTTCACTTACTGTAACCGCAGGAAAAATGTTCTCGATGTTGGGGACGTTCAGAACCAGGGGTCACAGTTTAAGAATAAAGGGTGGGCCAATTAGGACTGAGATGAGGACAAACTTTCTTCACGCAGAGTTGTGAATCTGTGGAATTTTCTGTCACAGAAGGCAGTGCAGGCCAATTCACTGGATGTTTTCAAGAGAGAGAGTTACATTTAGTTCTTGGGGCTAACAAAATCAAGGGATTTGGGGGAAAAACAGGAAAGAGGTACTGATTTTAGATGAACAGCCATGATCATATTGAATGGCAGTGCTGGCTCGAAGGGCCGAATGGCCTATTCCTGCACCTATTTTCTATGTTTCTATGCTTGAGTATATGGCAAGAAAACTCGATCACTTGATTTTGAAGCATTCATGCATGGTGGAGGTATAATGTAGTCATAGAGTGATACAGTGTGAAAACAGGCCCTTCGGCGCAACTTGCCCACACCCGCCAACATGTCCCAGCTACACGACCTGCTTTTGGTCCATATCCCTCCAAACCTGTCCTATCCATGTATCAGTCTAACTATTTCTTAAATGTCGAGATGGCCCCTGCCTCAACTACCTCCTCTGGCAGCTTGTTCCATACACCCACCACACTTTGTGTGGAAAAAATTACCCCTTAAAAAGTTACCTCTTAAAAATATTTCATACAAAAAATTGAAATCATACTTCTACAATGCACTAAATCATGATTTTAATATATCAGATTCCCTACCGTGGGAGGGGGCACCCCCCCTTCCACACCCTTTCCCCACTCAGTTGCTCTATTCCCTCACCGGGTACCCCCAAGGCCAGTGATCAGTTAACGCTCAGCCTCCCCACTTTCAAAAAAGCTCCTTGGCCCCTGGTTCAGACGGAGAACACTGCCAGATGTGAGCGGGGAACTGAGGCCAGTTGTCCGTGATGTCTGGATCCCAATGCTCAGCACTTCATGTTTCGGAGTTGGCTAATGTTAATGATTTGTAATTAGCCTGATTTGTAATTAGTTGACAAAACCTTAATTTATTAATCTGGAATATCCAGAGGAATGGGATAAGTGTAATATTAAAATGACATGCAAGGTGTCAGGCTGTCTGTCACAACATATAGCCCGATAACCTATTATTTGCATCAGTTCAATATTGGGAAGGTAGCACTATTGTCATTTGCCACTCAACTATTATGTTTGTTTACCTCACTGACTATTTCTAAACACCCCCCCCCCCCCCAGTTCCTTTGACAGGATGAATAGAAATGTCTCCAATCTCATTGTAATATTTATTGAACACATAGATGAACATCCTCAAGGAGTGTAATCAGATGGAAACTGATTCAGATGCGATATTTAAGAGCTTGTTCAAAGAAGGGACATATTTTAAAGGAGTGACAGAGATACTTGCAGGGGAATGTGTGATGAGATTATTATTTGTCTTTAGTTTTAGCTTGAACCAGGACATCTGAAGATTCTAAGTTTAATATAGTAATTGTGCTGATACTGACCCCAACCAACCACGTAATGAATATCATCCATTCTGGAGGTTTTACTTTTATGATGCCATTTAAGCTTCACTTGAATTTCAATCACTTCAATGTAAAAGTA
The DNA here is from genome assembly GCF_010909765.2 of Amblyraja radiata. Classification (NCBI taxonomy): domain Eukaryota; kingdom Metazoa; phylum Chordata; class Chondrichthyes; order Rajiformes; family Rajidae; genus Amblyraja; species Amblyraja radiata. Next base: position 104,177,625 of record NC_045956.1, on the reverse strand, counting down.
ATTGGGAATGGGGAGCATTGGAACAAAAATTTGCCCTAGGTACATATTAACTGTAATATAATAATGTGTGCATGTTGGTAGGTGCAATCAAAACAAAGATCTTTTTATCATTGTTGTGTTATGAATACCACAGAAAATATTATGTACACTCAAGATCACATTTAATAGAATAATATTGCTTAAGTATATAGTTATTGGACTTTGCATTTCGAAAAAGTCCCAGCTGAGAGGAAGACAGCAAAATACTGAAAATATTAGGTGTGAAAATGACTTCAGGACAGTTTGTTAGGAAAATGAAAGAAATGGTAACAGAATACTTATACAGCTGAGTGAGTATAATTTTATGGATGAGAAATTGTGTTCAGCCAATTGATGACTTCTTTGACAAAGTAACTAGTATGTTAGATAACAAGGAAGCCAATAGATGTAGCAAATTTTGTTATACATAATTTGGTCTGTGAAGTGCCCCATAAAAGATTACCGCATTAGATAAGCACCTGTGGACTTGAACGTAATAGGTTAAGTCCAGGGGGTCAGATATGGGACTTTATGTGTGGGCCACATATATTGTCAGTGCAGAGGGGCTAGGAGCAAGGCCAAGTGTGCATTCGGAGTCAAGGTCTGGAATAGTACTAGGTGTGCAGTCAAAGCTGGGACCAGGGGAGTGTTCAGCACTGGGAACCTAAGCAGGTAAGCAGCTATGATCAGGGTAGAATAGGGGGCCAGGTGTAAGGCTGGACTCAGGGTCAGGAATGAGAGAAGGTATGCAACTGGAGTCAGGGTCAGGAGTAGTACCAGGTGTGCAGTGAGACCCAGGTTGGTCAACATGGGCCAAGTGTTTGATTATAATCTGATTTCCATACATGAATATACTTAGATCATTAATGTGCTGCACGTGTTGATCAGAGCCTGGGCTCTACTGTGGAATGTAATTAGGAATGTAATTTAGTCTTAAATTAAATCATAAATATTGCATTCAAGTGTAAGTTAAAAGACTTGTTACAGTATGCACCATATTACACAATTTCAAGCTGAAAAATGCAAAAGCTCCGTACCAATGGGAGGGGGGACACCCTCCTCCCACACCCCACCCCTACCCCCCAAAAAAATCACACTTTTGCCCACAGGTGGGGAATCGAGAACCAGAGGACATAGGTTTAAGATAAGGGGGGTAAAGATTTAATGGGAGCCTGAGGGGTAACCTTTTACACAAAGGTTGGTGGATATATGGAACAAGCTGCCAAAGGAGGTAATTGAGGCAGGTACTACAATAACTTTTAAGAGACATTTGGACAGGTTTAGAGGGTTATGGGCCAAGCATGGGCAGGTGGCACTGATGTAGATGGGGCATGTTGGTCAGGAGGGCCTGTTTCTATGTTGTATGACTCTCTATGACCAGAAATACTCAGCAATTCAGGCAGTATCTGTAGGGAGAGGCAAATGGAATAATGGACTTTTCATTAGGCACAAACTGGGAATATTTATTTTGTGAAATTATTGATTTAATGCAGCGTTCTGATGGATGTAAAGTGCTTATTTGGAAGATGACATGCAGATTTTTGAGCTTACATTGAGCTTTGTTGGGACAGTGTAAGAGAATGAAGGCAGAGAGGTCAGAGAGGAAATGGAATAGAAAATGAAAGTGGCATCCCACACGCTCAGGGGGATAGTGCTACTTGATAAGGATATGTAGGGCCAGCTTCTCACAAAGTTCTGAGTTTAACATAGATGTCGGCAAATAATAATAGCTGTATGCAGTAGGGAAACTTATTGTCTTTAAATCATCCATAAAGGTTTTAGTTTTCTTTTATATGCATTATTAGCCAGGGGCTGATAAAGATGAAATGTTGTCCATTTAAGTGCATTCTGCAAAAATATATATGCCCCAGCATTCTACTTAGCAGCATGCAGCCAACAGTTCCCTCATTAAATCCACTTCTCTGAAGCAGAAACACTTTGTTCGCTGGTTAAACCCTGCTCCCACTTTGAGCTGGTTGCTAACTGGTGTTGAATGTCTCCAATGTTCTCAAATATGCAGAGCATTCAAGACCTATCAATAGTAAAACAAAAACTGCTGGGTGCACTCAGCCAGTCGGGCAATATGTGAACTGAGAAACACAGTTATTGATCTTTCATCAGATATAAACATCAGAATTTCTTGAGATGCTCCATACAATGAACATTCTTAACTATTTTTGTGTTTTAATTCTTTTCATTACTCAAAATACTTTTGCATTTGAGAGTCATGGAGTTGCACAGCCCAGAAACAGGCCGTTTAGCCCACTGCATCTATGCTGACCATTGTACCCATACATACAAGTTCATTTACAGCACAGTGGCGCAGTGGTAGAGTTGCTGCCTTATAGCACCAGAGAACCGGGTTCAATCCTGACTATGGGTGCTGTCTGTACAGAGTTTGTACGTTCTCCCTGTACCACATGGGTATTCTCCTGGTGCTCAGTTTCCTCCCACACTCCAAAGACGTACAGATTTATAGGTTAATTGGCTTCAGTAAAATTGTAAATTCTCCCCAGTGTGTGTAGGAGAGTGGTAGCGCACATGGTCATTGCTAGTCAGTGTGGACCTAGTGTGCCAAAGGGCCTGTTTCCATGCTCTATCTCTAAAGTCTAATTTGCCTGCATTATATCAATAACCTCTATGCCTTGCTCATTGAAGTATATGTCTCCTAAATGTTATTATTGTTTCAGTTTCCACTGTTTCTGCAGCTCATTCCAGATACCTACTATTATTTGCAAAGATTATCTCTTAGCTCTCTTTTAAACCTCCGCCTTCTCACCTTACATCTATGCTCTATAGTTTTAGACATCCCAAACATGGGAAGCAGGTACTGGTTGTCTACAGCATCTGTGTACCCCGTAATATGATATACCTTTATCATGTCACTTTTCAGCTCCTTTGCTGACAGACCCAGATCCAGCCTCTCCAAACTCTCCTTGTAACTCAAGCCCTTCAATACAGCCAATATCTCTGTGAATCTTTCCAGTGCCCTCTCTGGCTTAGTCACATCCTTTTCTTGTAGCATGGTGCCCAGAAATACACAGAATAATCCAACTGTCTCCTAACCAATGTCTTGTACAAGTGTAATATGACGACCGCCACTCCTAGGCTGATGACCCAATCCGAAGGAAGGTTCTGACCCGAATTATCGCCTATCCATTCCCTCCCCAGATTGTCTGATCTGTTAACTTCATCCAGCACTTTGTTCTTGTTCAAGATTCCACCATCCTCATTATCTTGTGTGCACCAAACTTTTATACTCAGTGCTGTGGCCAGTGAAGGCAAGCATACCAGGGTCATGGAGTCATACAGCACAGGAACGAGGCCCTTTGGTGCATCTGTCACCCAAATGTCACCTATCCTTTTTCTCCAGAGATGCTGTCTGACCAGCTGAGTTACTCCAGAACTTTGTGTCTCTCTTTGGCGTAAATCAGCATCTGTAGTTCTTTGTATCCAAAGTAATTCACCTTGTGGCTCTATTCTCAAATGTCGTGAATCGATGATTTTCAATAGTCAATAGAATAATTTGTTTTGGTAACTCTTCCACTTGTGATTTCATTTTGCAGTCAAGCTCCCTCACACTTCTAATAATATTGGGAATTAGCACAGTTATCACTTTGCCTCACACCATCTCATGTAACTGTGCTGGTTGGCCTGCACGCTGTGGAAATGGGATTTTTATGTATAGTTTCTTTCATAATGTGCTTGAATCTGTGAGCGAAATAAATCCAATTAAATAAAACTTAGAAGGAGGAACAACTAAGCATGGAAAAGCAAACATGTATTTGCGCAGTGGCAGGTGAAGCGATAACACAACAGTGCCGGTATGTGGGATGCGGTCTTACCTCTTGTGCCCTTGGAGAGGCTATGGAAGCTCCAAGGTTGGCTACGACAGGTGACATATAAACATAGACAATAGTTGCAGGAGTAGGGCATTCAGCCCTTCGAGCCAGCATCGCCATTCAATGTGATCATGGCTGATCATCCACAAACAGTACCCCGTTCGTGCCTTCTCCCCATATCCCTTGATTTCGCTAGCCCTGATGGCTCCATCTAACCCTCTTTTGAATTAATCCAGTAAAATGACCTCCAATGCCTTCTGAGGCAGAGAATTCCACAAATTCACTACTCTCTGGTTGAAAAAGTTTTTCCTCATCTCAGTTCTAAATGGCCTCCCCTTATTAAACTGTGGTCCCTGATTCTGGACTCCCCCAACATCGGGAACATGATTCCTGCATCTAGCCTCTCCAATCCCTTAATAATTTTATATGTTTCTATAAGATCGCCTCTAATCCTTCTAAATTCCAGTGAATACAAGCCCTGTCGGTCCATTCTTTCATTTTATGACAGTCCCGCCATCCTGGGAATTAACCTTGTGAACCTACGCTGCTCTCCCTCAATAGCAAGAATGTCCTTCCCATTGCACAGATATATGGAGCGGTGGCTCTGTGTGGCGTTGATGGTGCGTTTGCAGGTTGATGTGTCCGGATCGAGGTGTCTGTGAAGTGAGCCGCGAGGGACCCTGCAACAGCCTGGGGCTCGAGTGGGTTGGATGCCGTTCCAAGAGGCCAAGCACGTGAATCATGCGTGGCCTGTAGCGGCACGGGGTGGCGGAGCAGCGATAAAGGGCAACATCAACATCGTCTGGCCAGGCCGACGCTGCAACTTTAACCCAGTGCGCCCTCCAGGAAAATGCATCTTTAGTGCCATATTACGACTCGACTGTTTATAAACAACCTTAGACTTGAATCATACAAAATAGTGCCGGAAACATGGCGACACTTGTGTACTGTCTCATTGAAATCTACTATTCCTACACTCATGTACTTATGATGGGCCTGTGTACAGTGAGATTTTTTCTGAAGTGTACAGTACGCCAAAAAGGGATTTCACAGTACCTAGGTACATTTGACAATAAAGTACCATTGAGCCATTAAACCATTGAACTTCATTCAAGCATAATTCTGTAATTTCTACACCTTTAATAAAAATTATAATGTCATAATGTTCAAGGTGTTTGGCAAAAGAGGTAACACCAAGGGTGTTTGAATACCAGCCTTCCCCCCTTATAATTGTATCCTGGCTTAACAAAATGGTTACAGTATGAAAGGAGGCCATTTGGCCAATCTCTATGCTAAATTTATCCTGATAGTCCTACTTTCCGACATTGTCTCTGTTAATTCTATAATTCCTGAGGTTTATCCAGCTCCCTTTAGAAGCCTGCACTTACTGTAAATTCTGCCATATCTTTCAGTGGGAGGATTGCAATTGTTTGTGCAGAGTTATGATCGCTCTATAAATCAAACACTCTAAACATTTTTTCAAAGTGATTCCACAATAACAGATATGATTGTGATTGTGGTAACAGTTGTGATTCAGGTAACTAATGGACAAAGGTAACTTATTTCTAATGTAAGTGGCTGCATTTAAATTGTAGTCTGCTTTTTAACATTTTTAGTGTCAAAAGCAAAGCTTCATGAAAGAATTATTATTGTTTACTTTTGGAAGGCATCTGTTATAAAGTACTATATTAATGTACCCAGACATATGTATTTTGGTGCCTTGCAGGAACTGTTACATCATTATTTTAGAAGGTATGGTAATTTTTTCTGAGATAGATTAATGAGATTACATGAACATTTATACTTAATGATATTTGGTTTGTGAGCAGAGAGACCAACCATAGAGTAATGATTAGAGTGTGTGATTGTGACATTTTCTCCAGCACGGGTCTAATACCGGCATTGTTACATATTGTAGCATTTTGTAATAGTAAGATTTATTTTTAGGTTTGTTATTGTCACATGTACTGAAGGTACAGGAAAAGCTTTGTTTTGCGTGTCATCAAATCAAATAAGAATACTATACATAGATATAATCAAGCCAAACTCAAGTACAGTAGATAGAGCGAATACATATTGAAGAATATAGTTCTCAGCTTTGTAGCGCACCAGTTCCAGAAACAAAGTAAAAAGTCTGCAATAAGTGAGTTCGATATTCCAAAAAATGCAAGGAATCATGGGATTTGTCAAAGGTCACTCGCTATAAATAAAAATCGACCAAAGCGCTGTAGATTCAGTGAGTATAGTTTGGGTCCAATTTTTTGTCTTTTTTCAAGTTTGTACTTGTCAGGAGGCAGATAGAGGGGGCAGATGCGAGTGGGAGGTGGGGGGGAACTGGACTGGAGCAGGTATTCTCGGCAGCTGCTTGCACAGACCTGCGCCTCATCCGCATGCAGGATCGAACCCGGGTCCCCGACGCCGCAAGCGTCCGGACCGACGGGACACCGGCCTCCAGGCCCACAGCCAGCGTGGAAAAGTGCCAACCCCAGCTCATCTCCGCCTCGCCCACCAGGCCGACCGACATCCCGGACAGACGACACCAGCGGTCCCAGACCCACAGCCAGCGCGGAGAACTCACAGGCCCAACAGCCAGCACGGAGAACTCACAGGCCCACAGCCAGTGCCAACTCCAGCCCAACCTCACTCCAACTCCAGAGGAATGTTCTCCCCGATGGGCCACTACAGTGATAAGTGCCAGTTCGCCTGCGGCCTGGCCAAGCTGCACTCCCTCAGCCGCCACCCCAAGTACAAGACGGAGCCGTGCCGCACCTTGCACACCACCGGCTTCTGCCCCTACGGTACCCGCTGCCACTTTATCCACAACCCTGAGGAGGAGCGAGAGCTCCGGCCTCGCCTGTGCCAGAGTTCCAGCCTGAGCTCAGCCTCCTCCGGCCCGGCGCTCTAGACTGGCGGCCTTCAGCCCCGACCTGGAGTTGGAGCTGGCCCGGACTCTGGGCTTGGGGCTGGGCAAGGGAGCGGGAGGAGGTTGCTGCTGCCGCCAGCACCACCAACAGCACCAGCAGCTCCAGCGGGCGCCCGGCCTGCTCATGGCCAGCAGGAGCCCGTCCGCAGACTCTATCTCCAACCAGGATGACTCCAGCAGCGACAGCTCCGAGTTGCCCGACCGAGCAGGACCGGTGGCTTCCCATCTTCAGCAGGATCTCGGTGTCAGACTGAGGGGAGAGCGGTGGAGGTAGAGGCCTGCCGGCCAACCCGGCGGGACAAGCAGAGCCGAGCTGGAGCCAGTGGCTGCAGCGCTGGCTGCAAGTCCAGGGCCACCCCGGACACCTCCGGACAGGGACGGGACACCAGGGAGGGGACGAGGACGGCCCAGCAGCAACTCAACAGCACCCGCAGTGACGGAGAGCCAGGCCCGACCCCGATAACGGACGAAACGCAAGCCTGCGCACAATGAAGCACCACCGTTGCCGAGACAGTTTTTCGCTTGTGACTTATGACCTGGGCATGCGCAGTCGGAATACCGAACTCGCTTATAAGGCGGAGGTGAATCGGACAGTACCTTAGCTTATGGAAGTTCCATTCAAAAGCCTGGTAACAGGGGAGAGGAAGCTGTTCCTGCTTCTGGCAGTGCGTGCTTTCTGTATCTTCTGCTTGACAGGAGCGGGGAGAAGAAGGAATGACTGGGGTAGGACAAGTGTCTGATTACGTTGGCTGCTTTTCCAAGACAGCATGAAGTGTAAATAGAGTCAATGTTAGGGAGTCTGATCTATGTGATGAACTGGGCTACATCCATAACTCTCTGCAATTTCTTGCGGTCTCCCATATCCCAAAGATTTAAGGGTTGGCAGATTAATTGGCCGCTGTAAATATATAAAGTTTGGTGTGCGGGTGAGTGGTAGAATTTGGGTGAATTGAGGAATATATGGGAAGAATTAGAAAATGTAGGATTAGTAGAAATGGTCAGCAGTGTCTCTGTGGACCAAAGGGGCTGTTTCCATGCTGTTTCTCTCTATGACTCTATGACTCCATGGATACATACTGCATCGGACTCCTCAGCTTCATGTCAGCATTGCATGGCACATCAAATGCAACCATATTAATTTGAATAAAAAACGAACAACTGGAGGAGCTCAGCAGGCCAGGCAACATCTGTGCAGCAAAATGCTAGGAGAAGGTCAGGACTATTCTTCAGAAGGTCCATTTTCCTCTGCAGATTAGGCCTGACCCATTGAGTTCCTTCACCCAGTTTGCTGCTCAATCAATATTCCACTATCTGCAGTCTCATTTGTCTCCTATTCACTGAATGTTTGCCAGGGGTAGCCAACCCTCACTACTGTGGTAAATTAAGTAAAATGGTTTGTTTTTCATTTAGTTTAATTAGCATCAATCCTTTTAACAATTATGCATCAGTAAGCTTAAGTTGGTTACTTAATTGTTTAACTTTTCTTTTTTTCTGCCAACCCAATTCTCCTACCTTCTCCGCGTAACCCTTGGCACTTTTACTAATCAAGTATCTGTCAATCACAGCCTTAAGAGTACCCACTGACTTGCCCTCCACAGCCAACCATGGCAATGAATTTCACAGGTCTCTGGGCAGGGCTTTAGCTTTCATTATCTGCGGCATACGTGCTACTGGCAGACAATATTGCTTTCATGTAGGGTGAAGATGTTATGACAGGGAGCTGTTACGGCAGATGCCAGTTTACAAAAAAAGACACAAAGTGTTGGAGTAACTCAGCGGGTCAGGCAGCATCCCTGGAGAACATGGATAGATGATGTTTTGGGTTAGGACCCTTCTTCAGTGTATGAGTTTCACGTGGACTGTCAACAAAGTGACCGGGTCTGAAGAAGGATCCCGACCCAAATTGTCACCTATCCATGTTTTCCAGGGATGCTGTCTGACCCGTTGAGTTACTCCAGTTACTCTGTGTCTTTGTTTTAGCTGTTAAAGGTAAATCTGATGGTGGGGCTAAGAGGAGTACTAGATGCAGTTGCATTCTAGCACACCCCTGCCTTGACTTGGTCCACATGAAAGTCATATTATGTCAGGTGGTGGTTTTAAATTGATTTGAATTTCATTCATGGGCAACTGCCAATGTCCAACTTCCTCTATTTTCACAAATTTATCAAAATGGGATTTAAATTAAATCTCCAGATTACGTCTGCCCTTTATTGCGGTGGTCATATGGAGAAAATGAAGCATTTTTGTAATATTGGATTTCTACTTTTGCTGCAGAATTGTTCTTTAGGGATGGAATTATTTGTAATTCTTCAAAATTGGGATTTTTCATTTGTGCTTGCAACATATTTTCGAGAGAGCAGCAATGAATTGTTTGCAGTCAAGGTGCATTAAAAAGAGTAACCAATTTTTATTATCCATGCTTAAGCCTTTTTGCATTGTTGGATTCAGTAAATCGATTCCATCACTAGGAATAGGATTGGAAACGTGGATTTGTTTGCTATTGAGATTCACGGCCTTAGTTTGTGTTGATGATACTTGACACCAACATATACTTTAATGTTATAGAGGCATGGCCTGATACGGCACTGAAACAGGCCCTTCAACTCAACTCGACAATATTGACCAAGATCCCCCGTCTATGCTAGTCTCAATTTCCCACGATTGGCCATATCCCTCTAAATCAAGGGTTCCCAACCTGGGGTAAATTTACCCCCAGGGGGTAAATTTCGCCTACCCAGGTGATAAATTTGTTGATTTTGGATTTGTACATATTTTTTCTCATTGCCTGACTATGTTTGATTCTGGTATCTGTTCATCATTAGTTGTTCATAAATAATTGAAATAACATTGTTATGTGCTATTAAAGTTGCCAGGGGTAAACGGGATGAAAATAACCATATAACCATATAACAATTACAGCACGGAAACAGGCCATCTCGGCCCTACAAGTCCGTGCCAAATAATTATTTTCCCCTAGTCCCATCTACCTGCACTCAGATCATAACCATCCATTCCTTTCTCATCCATATACCTATCCAATTTATTTTTAAATGATAAAATCGAACCTGCCTCCACCACTTCCACTGGAAGCTCATTCCACACAGCTACCACTCTCTGAGTAAAGAAGTTCCCCCTCATGTTACCCCTAAACTTCTGTCCCTTAATTCTGAAGTCATGTCCTCTTGTTTGAATCTTCCCTACTCTCAATGGGAAAAGCTTGTCCACGTCAACTCTGTCTATCCCTCTCATCATTTTAAAGACCTCTATCAAGTCCACCCTTAACCTTCTGCGCTCCAGAGAATAAAGACCTAACTTATTCAACCTTTCTTTGTAACTTAATTGCTGAAACCCAGGCAACATTCTAATAAATCTCCTCTGTACTTTTTCTATTTTGTTGGCATCCTTCCTATAATTGGGCGACCAAAATTGTACACCATACTCCAGAATTGGTCTCACCAATGCCTTGTACAATTTTAACATTACATCCCAACTTCTATACTCAATGCTCTGATTTATAAAGGCTAGCATACCACCCTATCTACATGAGATTCCACCTTCAGGGAACTATGCACAGTTATTCCTAGATCCCTCTGTTCAACTGCATTCCTCAATTCGCTACCATTTACCATGTACGTCCTATTTTGATTTGTCCTGCCAAGATGTAGCACCTCACACTTATCAGCATTAAACTCCATCTGCCATCTTTCAGCCCATTCTTCCAAATGGCCTAAATCTCTCTGTAGACTTTGGAAATCTACTTTATTATCCACAACACCACCTATCTTAGTATCATCTGCATACTTACTAATCCAATTTACCACACCTTCATCCAGATCATTGATGTACATGACAAACAACAGTGGACCCAACACAGATCCCTGAGGCACCCCACTAGTCACCTGCCTCCAACCTGACAAACAGCCATCCACCATTACTCTCTGGCGTCTCCCATTCAACCACTGTTGAATCCATCTTGCTACTCCTGCATTTATACCCAACAATTGAATCTTCTTAACCAACATTCCATGAAGAACCTTGTCAAAGGCATTATTAAAGTCCATATAGACAACATCCACTGCTTTACCCTCATCAATGTCCTTAGTAACCTCTTCAAAAAATTCAAGAAGATTAGTCAAATATGACCATGAAAATGGTTGAGAACCCCTGCTCTAAATCGTTCCTGTCCAAGTACAAGTCCAAAAGTATTTTTTATGTAGTTATCATACCTGCCTCAACTACTTCCTCTAGTAGCTGCCTTCCTTTACCTCCCTCCCTCCGCCACCCTAGTCATCCGACTAGTTCCACCGTTTGCATCCTTGCATCCCTTCGTTATCACCTCTTCTCCAGCCAACAATGAGCCATTATGGGCTCCACCCTTCCTTGGTTGTCTGTTACCACCCCCGCTTTGTTCTAGCCTTTTCTTCCTCCTCTCCCCTACATTCAGTGTGAAGAAGAGTCCTGACCTGAAACGTTACCCATCCTTTTCACCATTGCTGCCTGACCCGCTGAGTTACTACAGCACTTTGTGTCTATTCTCCAGTAGCTCATTCCATATACCCATCTCCCTCTGTGTGGAAAATGTTGCTACTCAGGTTCCTATTAAATCTTTCCCCTCTCATCTTAACCTTTGAGTTCTAGTTCTTGATTTCCCCAATGCTGGGAAAATGACTGTGCATCCACCCTATCTGAAGCTCTTGTGATTTAAACACCTCTGTAAGCCCAAATCCAATCAAAATGTACCAAGTGGACTAATTTCATCTAATTTATAAGATGTTGAATTACTAAAGATCATGCTAAATGTCTAGTGAATTGAATAGTTCAATATTCACACTGCGTGTAGGGCACGATCTAGTGATTTGCACCCAAGGTTTTCACTCACACTGCAAAGAGGATTGAGGAGTCCAGCGTACAAGACAAAAATGCCATCCTTAATTTATGAATTTTGTTGCATATGCATACAAAGCAGATTGAGCAGTGGGACCATACGGCAGAAGCATGTGCCAGATGAAAAAAATAATCATGATTTTCTGTGCCTGTCGTGCTCAGCGGTCCCAGCTTGAATAGCAGTGCCTGGGTTGGCCATATGGGAAATAATGTTTCCACATGACATCTTTTCTACTGAAGAATGCCTCAGTCCTGAAAGGCTTACTGTGGCTAATCTGGATGGTGAGGATTTTTTCTTCTGAAGACATGAGGAAATCGAATATCATTAAAGAGAGGATTGGACTCTTCAGAAAATTAAACACTGTGTGGTCTTAGATAAAGAGATTTCAATTACTGAATAACTATTTCGCTTCAGTATTTCAGTGATGCCTCCTCCCTGGTTGGCCTTTCACTAACTGCAGTCTGTTTACACTCTGCACATCTGAGCTACACTCACTAACTCAATGATTAACCGGCACCTTGCGGTAGTGTAGGCCAGTGAAGGACAGACAAACGATCTTAAAGATGTTAAAAATGGCCAAGGTACTTTCTTTCCACATCACCCAACCAGGTAGAGCAATTGGCCATCCATGGTAAAATCTGTTAATTGTTACCAAATTTAACCCTATCTCCTGAAACTCTCGCTTTCTTTTTACACCACAGGACAGTACAGCACAGAAACAGGCCCTTCGGCCCACAAACGTCGCCTATTTCCTTCGCTCCATAGATGCTGCTGCACCCGCTGAGTTTCCCCAGCAATTTTGTGTACCTTCGGCCCACATGTTGTGCTGAATGTGCCGCCAAATTAAACTAATCTCTTTTTCTTGCCAGCACCTCCCCTTGAGACAATGATCAGCCATGATCATATTGAATGGTGGTGCAGGCTCGAAGGGCCGAATGGCCTACTCCTGCACCTATTTTCTATGTTTCTATGTTTGAGACAAGAGTAAACTGCAGGTAAAAGCCTGAGATCGCCATGCCTCCTCCTTCAAAGACCAGCATTGAGGTGATGAGCCAACCCCTACATCGCCAGCTTCATCACATATACGGTCTGATGGCAAGGGACTGTGCCCCTTACGGTCCTGAACTTTCTGGCCACTGTAAATAAAATATATACGTGAGTTTACCCGACTGCGAGTGGTGGTGTGGTCATGCCAAACCTGGCATCATCCCTGTCACCATAAATCTTACAAACTACTGTATATAGCAAGGAAACAGGTGCTTTGGCCTAACTTATCTGTGCCAACCAAGTTGGCATTCTTAGTTAGTTCCATTTCCATGAATGTAGCCCATGTTCTTTTGAATCCTTCTTGTCCATTAATCAGGCCAAATGTTTTTTGAAAGTGGTAATTATATGTGTTTCTATAGGTTTTTCTGGCAGCTCACTCCAGATGCGGAACTACCCTCTGTGTGGAAAATCTTCACAGTGACGTCCCTCTTAAAATCCTCCCCTCTCTCCTAAGGCTTATGTTCTCTAGTTTTAGAATCCTCTACTCTTGAAAAAAAGACTGTGAGTGTTCATGTTATCCATGCATCCCGATGATTTTGTATATTTCAATAAGATCACCACATCCTCCTACCCTTCAAAATAAAATCCAGCCTATTTCTTCAAATCTCTGAAGAATATAAATATTCAAACTTGAAGGGAAGTTTAAAAGTAACTTTATTGAAGAGAAGAGCAGAATCAATATGTGGAAAGTATTTCTGCAGAGGGTAATCAATGGATTGCCGCTTTCAAAAAAGTAACTGTGCATAACTCTTTAAGAAAGTTTATACAGAGCATAGGGAGAAAGGATTATATTGGAATTAGTTTGAAGTAGTAATGAAAATTGGTGAAGAAGTAGGTAAATGAGATTGTGCAAAATCAGCCCTCAAGAGGAACATAAGTCCAACAAAAGCTGATTGGCCTCCTTCTGTGTTCAGTTTCTGTGTTGGCAATCCTATTGCGACTAGATTATAGACTCAGCTATAAAAGAAGATTGAGTAAACAAATATCCTGTTGTTCATGCAAAGGTGGCAATTTTGGAACACTTTGAGGCCATGTCCATGTTCCATTTTCTTCATGGTATAGCTGATAGCTGACGGGCATTGTCCTAGTGAGAGGTAATCATCACAGTATTCCTGAGATACCCTCAAGTCCAGTTGGAGTGTTTTGATGTTGGCAGAGACACGCAGCAAGATGCCGCGGGGGAATGATCTCTTCAGCTGTGCTATTCTTCCTTCCGATATCAACTCCTGGTTCTGATAGACCTAAACATGTCATCTATTTTTCAGAACTGCAAGATTAAAGTAATGCCGTTACTCACCCCTTACTAAATTGGCTGAACACCTTAATCTTTTCAAAGACTCTCACTCTCTCTCTGTACCTTTCTCACCTAACAAAATTGCTATCAGGAGCAACTCTGAATTCTTAGATTTTTGTTCCTGATTCTATTTTCTCAACAGCTTTTAAGCTACTGCAGGCAGATTGTGACTTGAGTGGAGATCAGTCTGATGGGAGTCTGAGGAAATGGCATACTGTATGTTACCGCCCCTGATTCTTGCTTTAACTGCTAGGCCTCAGTTATATCCCCAAAATATTTCCCTTTTATGACAGCAGCAGAACCAAATAGCATTTGTAGAAATGTTGCAAGTGGCAACCTTTTGTGGATGCATTTATCGGGATGTGTTGTGACTATTTATTTAGTTGGAGAAGCTGAGAGAAGGTTCTGTGATTCATTACCAGTACGTGTAGATATGACTTAACCCCGATGAAATTAATGTTCAGGTAAATATCAAAAATATCCAATTATCTAATTTTGTGAAATAAACTAATGGATTTTAACTAATGGATTGGTCTGAAGAAGGGTTTTGGCCCGAAATGTTGCCTATTTCCTTCGCTCCATAGATGCTGCTGCACCCGCTGAGTTTCTCCAGCTTTTTTGTGTACCAATAGATTTTAATAATGTGCAGAACAAGGCTACATAATTATCATTTTACACAAATTATCCACAAATTTCCAAAGGAAATCCTGCATAACACATGCAGAATTTCATGTATGTGGGTATTGTAAATCAGTGGCTTTGATTTATTTCCCAGTCTTTTCAGTTTAATAATCAATAGTAATTGATTAAAATTAACCAGAATGATTTTTAATTGAAATGTTCCATATAGAAAAAAATCAATTGCACTTTAAAACATTGAAATAGCTATAAAATGCCTTGGGGTATCCTGGGTTTGTGAGAAGTTTCCATTTTAGGATAGAATGTTGATGGGGGCATTGGCTTTTCCAAAGATATTGATTGGTGATAGCTTAACTTACTTGAGTTAAAACTATTGAAAACTTTTTAGTTTAGTTTTGCTTATTGTCACGTGTAGCGAGGTACAGTGAAAAGCGTTTGTTGTGTGCTATCCAGGCAGTGGAAAGAAAATACATGACTCTTCTTGGAGAGCTGAGCCTTGACATAACAAGTACACAGATATGTTTTTACTGCCAGTGAAGAAAAGAAAACAGCTTGATGGACGAGTGTAGATGGATGAAAGTAAATGGTTTAGTCTAGTTTAGAGATACTGCGCCGAAAAAGGCCCTTCGGCAGACCTAACCACGCCGACCAGCGATCCCCGCACATTAACACTAATTTACAAACACTAGGGACAATTTACACATACACCAAGCCAATTATCTTACATACTTGTACGACTTTGGAGTGTGTGAGGAAACCGAAGATCTCGGAGAAAATCGATGCAGTCACGGGGAGAACATACAAACTCTGTACAGACAGCACCCGTAGTCGGGATTGAACCCGCGTTGCCGGCTCTGCAAGCGCTGTAAGGCAGCAACTCTACCACTGTGCCACAGTGCTGGTGTTTGTGATGAATATGATATTGGTTTATTTGTATGCTGCAATGGCAAGTCAAATTTCACTACACCAATTGGTGTATGTGATAATAAATGTCCTTTGTATCCTTTGGTTTAAAAGTTCAGTTGAGAGTGAACAGGAAAACCAAGATTGCTTCTCTGTGAGTCATAGTCTTATAGAGTCATACAGTGTGGATACATGTCCTTTAGCCCAACTTCCCCACACCGACCAACATGTCCCATCTACACTAGTCCCACCTGCCTGCATTTGGCCCATATCCCTCTAAACCAATCCTATCCATGTACCTGTCTAAATGTTTCTTAAACATTGCAATAGTACCTGCCTCAACTACCTCCTCCGGAAGCTCGTTCCATACACACACAACCCATTGTGTAACAAAGTTACCCCTCAGATTCCTATTAAATCTTTCCCTCCTCACCTTAAGCCTATGTCTTCTTGTTCTCGATTCCCCTACTTTGGACAAGAGACTCTGCATCTACCTGATCTATTCCTCTCATGATTTTGTACACCTCTGAAAGATCACCCCTCATCCTCCTGCATTCCAAGGGATAGAGCCCTAGCCAGCTCACTCTCTCCCTAAACAGCAGTTTAGTCCTGGCAACATCCTTGTAAACCTTCTTTGCACTCTACCAGTTGGATCTGACCAGCCTTGCACTAAACAGCAACTGCATATATCTTGGCAACATATGATTTTCATGATTGACCCAGGTAAAAAATGTTCTTCAAATTGTTGCCCAATTATGTCAGGATCTACAGTTAATGTTATCTTGTGTGAGGGGCAGTCCTGGTGGTTGCCACAATACTCAGCCACTCAACCCCCTTAAGCTCCTCCTGTAATTCAATTAAATCTTGGCTGATGAGTCTGTCTTCTGGTTATGGGTCCCTCAGTAACCTTGCAAACAAACATCGATCATTTAGTTTTAGTTTTTCATTTGACCTCGCCTCAAGATTTTCTTATGGACCCGAATTTTAAGGATAATCGCTGTTTTGTGAATGAGTATATGCTTTTTGATATAACAAATTGGACTAGCCCAGTATGCCACATTGGTCAGCATGGACAAGGTGAGCCAAAGAGCCTGTCTCCGTGCTGTATAACTCTGTGACTTTTAATTTGCTTGGCACCAGTTTTAAGGTCATGGTCCTTGTTTTGTATTCCCACCATAGTCCCTCCCTTTATAGATCAACACCCATGCATGTCATTGTTCATGAAAACAACATATTTTGAGGTTGCTTTGTGGTGGCTTCCAATGTCAGATACTTGTACCATCTTGATAATCCTTCAGATAGACACAAAGAGCTGGAGTTACTCATCGGGTCAGGCAGCATCTCTGGAGAAAATAGATCAGTTTCCTTTGGCAAAACCCAACTCTATTATTTGTCTTTGGGCTCTTTTGCTGAGCTCTTGATCCTGCCTTCTAACCAATCTATATCAACATTTACCTTTTTGATCCATTCGATAAAAGTTGAGATTTTTTTTATACAATTGAAATTCTGCCTTGGGGCATCACATGAGGAATTGGGTGAATCCTTTGATTTGACACTGATTAATAGCAGGGAAAACATGCATTCTGAATTCCTAGCATGCACTACCATCAGTCGAAGCTCTGCAGCTGGAGTCTGAGCTTCTTGAAATTATCCATATGTTGCCTTCCAAACAATAGCTGCTAAAGCAGCTACAAAAAAAAACTAATTGTCATAAGGTCATAAGGGATAGGAGTGGAATTAGGCCATTTGGCCCAACAAGTCTACGCCATTCAATGATGGCTGATCTATCTCTCCCTCCTCACCCCATTCTCCTGCCTTCTCCCCATAACCTCTGACACTTGTACTAATCAAGAATCTATCTCTGTCTTAAAAATATCCACTGACTTGGTGGCCACAGTCTTTTGTGGCAAAGAATTCCAAAGATTCACCACTCTCTGACTAAAGAAATGTCTCCTCATCTCCCTCCTAAAAGAACTTCATTTAATTCTGAGGCTATGATCTATAGTCTTAGATGTGACAAGCAGAATTGTTTTATAGTTATTGGCAATTCTCATACCATCAGATGAAACCTAGATTGATAATGCCAGTAAAATCACCCTGGTTACCCACGAGCCAGCCTGGACCTGACTAGCTGTAATCCTTCAGCTAATGCCCTGGCTGAACATTCCCTCAAAACAGGTATGTCCTTTTTAACATTAGGTTGTAATGTTGGCATCAGAATTGGGGGAACCTGAGCAGTAAGTAAATAGCATTGAGGTACCTCCCCCACCCCCACCACCACTCCCTCACCCCACTAAGGTCACCGTGGAAATGAAGCAGTGCCAAGAGAGGACCATAGTTGTGAGTTCAAAATGGTTCATCTTGATGTTCCACATGGGTCAAGAAAAGTAGGAAATACTTAAACATGAGGAAATCTTAGACCTCCCCTGATATGTGTGGGTGGTAGATCATTATTCACTATCTCTATAATTATAAAACTCTGATCTTGGATGTGGATGTATTTATTTGTGTGTGTGTGTGTATTGTTTGTCTGTGATTCACAGCTCCTCGAAAACATCACACTCTAACGGTGAAATTTTTACATATTCCAATAGAGATTTATCTCATGATCAAAAATCGCCTCATCTGAAAATTTGATTAATTATTTCTTCAGTTTTTTATTAAAATTGTTCAAAAATCTGAAATATTTTTTAAAGCTAACAAGCTAATGACATCACAATGGCTCTGCTCCCCGCGGCCCGCTGCGCATAGTTTGTAATGCTCAGCCTACTGGGCACTGTTTTCCATGAGCTGTGAGTTACATAACCCCCCCCCCCCCCCCCGAACACGCAGTAATTTGGTTGGGCTTCCGAGGGCTTCAGAGATCCCACGAGGTCCCTCAAGGTCCCGAGGCCCATCGCCCACTCACAGTTGGCCCCGCCCGCTCAGTGTCTGCTCTGCCTGCTCGCCGAGTTCAAGTCCACCCTCTCACTCTCTCCTTCCCTTCCCCCTCCTCTCCTCCCTCCACCCTCCTCTCCCCCTCCTCCCTCCTCTCCCCTCCTCCCTCCCCCTCTCCCCCTCCCTCCCCCCTCCCCCTCCCTTCCCCCCTCCCCTTCTCCCCCTCTCCTCTTCCCGTCTCCTCTCCCCCCCTCCACTAACCCCCTCCCCCCTCTCCTCCCCCTCTCCCTCTGTCTCTTTCTCTGCCCCACTCTCTCTGCCCCTCTCTCGCTGCCTCTGCCCCTGACTCTGCCCCCTCTCTGCCCTCTCTCTCTATCCCCCCCCCCCTCCCCTCCTCTCTAGATGCGTCTGTGAGGTGGGGGCTATGCATCAGTGGATAGGGCGGGGATGGGGTAAAAGGAGCCAATGAATAATATTAATATAATATCAGGGGGGTGTGTGTGACGCCGCAGGCCACCCCCCCCACCACCACCCCCCACCCCCACCCCAAACCGCGTTCATAAGACATAGGAGCAGAAATAGGCCCTTCGCCCATCAAGTCTACTCCAACATTCAATAATGGCTGATCTATTTTTCCCTCTCAACCCCATTCTCCTGCCTTCTCCCCATAACCCCTGACACCTGTACTAATCAAGAACCTATCAATCTTCACCTTAAAAATATCCCTTGACTTGGCCGCCACAGCCTTCTATGGCAATGAATTCCACTAGTCACAAGGTGCCAATTGTACTTGGGTCTCTGGCACTGTGACACGGCTGCTTTATCAGCCACGCATATATAATTTCCCCTTGAGTGGTTCCCCACAGGAGGAGAGCCGGATTGACAAGCTCAGAGTCCAGCAGGTGGAGGCAATCGAGGCTAAGTCTCAGCTATAAATAAATCATTGAAATCATTGAAGGCGTGATTGCTTGATTTCTGGAGGGTCATAAACAGTCTGAGGGAAACCTTTGGTCATCAACTCACTCCTGAGCCACAGCCGGTCTTGTGCTGTTTTGACCGCAGTCAGTTTTATGTAGTCAGCATTCTTCTTATTTGTACAGATTACACAAACGTGAGATAAGCCAATAGATATTTTTAAGGCAGAGATAGATATAGTCTCAATTAGTACGGTTGTCAAGGGCTATGGGGAGAAGGCAGGAGAATGGGGTTAGGAGGGAGAGATAGATCAGCCATGATCGAATGGCAGAGTAGACTTGATGGGCTGAATGGCCTAATTCTGCTCCCATAACATGAACATGAATTTATGAAAGATTAATTTACCTTCACACTAAGGTCAATTCAAAATGGCCAACTATCTTACCAACCAAGCAGCTGTCCTATCAATCCTCTCCATGATCCCCAACATCCTTTCTAACCTTTGTCTCAACTTCTTTATCCACTGTCAGACATCTCATTTCCAATGCCCAATCTGTCATCCAACTAATTTAGAGATTGCTGAAGTGTGTGGCAATAGACCTGTGCATGCATTTATACTGACAAGATGTGTTCTATGAAGCACAATGCCTTTGGCCTCCTGCAGGATTGAATACTCCGGCCTGGGCATCTTGCACCAAACTGATGGAAGTACCCCAGTAAGTTGCATTTTTAAAAGCCTTTTTGGGCAAACTACAACTGCTAGACCAACACATTTACTGGTGCATTTTCAGCAGTGGACTGAAGTTTTGACCCAGAATTTGTGTTTGCCATGTTTTTCGAGGGTTGGGAACACAGTCAACAGCTTTGTCAGATATATTCTAGACAAAAAATGACACCAAGTGCTGGTGCAACTCAGCAGGTCAGGCAGCATCTCTGGATTCAAGTCAGAAACATCACCTACCCGTGTTTTCCAGAGATGCCCAGTGACCATTGAGTTACTCCAGCACTTTGTAACATTCGAGAGTGTATAATTTCACAGACTACATCACTAATTGAATTAATGCACCAAATTTTTAGTTAAAATATAAATTATTTTAAAGTAGAAACAGTTTGCACAATTTTCACCTGCAATTTATGTTATGTTTGCAACTATGTTCAAACAATAATCCCCAACTTCTTAAAAGAAAGTATTTATGTTAAAATATTTATTCTGGATGTTAAATAAACTTTTCACACACTTTGATTACTTCTGCTGAGAGGTCATCCGTTAGTTGTAACCCAGTATTTTAAGGTAATTTTACCAACCAGCTGCACTCGTTGATACAATTTATCAAACCCTTCCACCATCAATTACATGAGCATATGAATCTACTTGAAGCCATCAGTCATGCAACAGCTTTAATTAATAGATTTCCAGGAAGAGAATGATTTTAGTTACTCAATAAGGATTGCTAGTGTCAGGTAATGGTGGTGGTAGCAGATGGTCAAAGAAAATGAGAGATCTCAAAGAGGATGTGCAGCACCAGATGGTGTATGAGCTGGCAGAGTGACATGGTACACAATATGTAACTGGTCAGGGGCCAATGGAAAAATGCAGGATTGAAGTGGGAAATGTTGCAGCAAGACCCAGCGGGGTTCAGGTGTTTTACACTCATTTTCATTCTGTGCTCATTATTGGTGGTATCAGATAATCTTGTGCAGGCTATGAGATCAGGCTGACTAAGGTGAAATTCATCAAGACATATCGCCTTATATCTTTAAAATGATTAGTTTTCAAAATGACCAATGCTCACTAAAATGATAACATTCTGAAATACATCATTTTAGAATATGCTTGTTGAAATTAAACATGGTTTCAATTCACCTCTTATTAAGGTTTTTTCTTGTGAATAATAGATTTATGATCTCGAATGTGATTGGCAATATTTAAACCCAATCTCGATGGGGATATATGTTTCATAGCTCTGTCCTGCTTCACTGCAATTTTCCTTTTTAAAATAGAAATTAAAACATCAATTTTAACTGGTCTATAGTGATATTAAGTGAATTTGTGTGGTAAAACATTAATTAGAAATAGAAATACTTCCAAGATAAACGTTCAGAAATATTTGCATGAACCATGCAAATAATTACTGCTGAGTCAATCTGTACAAGACAATGTTAGAAGTCATGACAATCAGTCTGAAGAAGGGTCTCGACCTGAAATGTCACCCATTCCTTCTCTCCAGAGATGCTGCCTGTCCTGCTGAGTTATTCCAGCATTTTGTGTCTATCTTCGGTTTAAACCAGCATCTGCAGTTCCTTCCTACACATGACATTTTTAGTTCTCTGTATCACATGAACTTTAGGGATCTGATGCTGTTTAACAATGCGAAACCAATGACCTTAATGTCTCCTACTCCAGAGAAGTAAACATTTGATCAGAGGTGCAATATTTAATAACAGCCTCTGAATCCTGTAGTCACTTCTATTAGAATTCCAAATCAGAATTTAATCTAATTCATTTTGCTGTTTTGTGAGATATGTAGTGATATTTGACATTCATGTGACTGTATCACAATAACCACGAGGCAGGTAGTATTGAATAAGTTATTTGAAATAAAAATAGTATTTTTGCTAAATGCTTGCTGATCCATTTAATGAAATTTAAAAGCCAATGTCATATATGGATTCGTATCTGCTTAATTTACTGAGTTAATCTTCTCACAACAATTGTTATTGGTCTTGATTATTAATGATTTGCAAATAATATTGATTTCTGCTTCTTTGGAATGAGTTAGTTTAATGTTTTATATCTTCAATTAGCTACCTCAATTAATAATGTGTTTCAATAAGGTTTTGTGCTGATGGAAGCCAGTGATTGGAGATTTCTGCTCTGGGGAACACTTAATAGATACATGTATTGGCAGATGTTTAAACAAACTTAATTAAAATTTAATTTTTCATAAATGAACTAATATTTTTGTAGTATAAATATATTCTGTTCCCTTTACAAATATCGATGCATAGACTCGGGTAACAAAATAATGCTAAGGAATACCAACGTAAGAATTCATTCCACTTTCAATTTCTCCACTCCCCACAATTAAAATATGTGATCTTTTAAATGTTGTGAATATCTTCACTAAAATAGCGGTTTGGGAAATGCAGACAATAGCAGCACGAATTTGTATTCCTGTAGTACCTTTAATTTTACTTCTCTGATACGCATGGAAAAGTAAAATATTGAAGCAATGCCACAGAAATAAAGGGATGGAACGTTGAGGCTTCAATAAAAATCTTGATATATAGAAAGATGGAGGGAAATAGAGAAACAAGGAACTGCAGAGGCAGGAATTTTGAAGAAAGGACCTGACCCGAAATGTTGTCTATCCATGTCTTCCAGAGATGCTGCCTGACTTGCTGAATTACTCCAGCACTTTGTATGGAAACGGGCCCTTCGGCCCAACTTGCCCATGCTAACCAAGATCGACATTAGGCCCTCCTATATATTAGGTCCCTCAAACCTTTCATATCCATGTACCAGTTCAAATGCATTGTGTTTTGACTAAAGGGCCTGTCCCACTTGGGCGTTATTTGCGCGTCATTTACACGACATAATTTACGCGTCACGACGCACGACACGCGCATGGCGTGCATTACGCGCGCATGGCGCATGGTGAGACGTGGTGGCATAGGTAGTGACGCGCGGTAGCACGTGGCGCCCCAGGATCTCAAAATCCTCGCACGCCACGTGCAAATGACGCCCAAGTGGGACAGGCCCTTTAAGGAAAAAATTCCGCAGAATGAAGTTTCTGTGGCTGAAATCATAAGTACAGGTGACGAGGTTGGATAACGATGCAAGACATGTCAGGAAGGATTAGGTAAAGGCTATGCTGCTGAAGGTTTAAAAAAAGAGAGAGAAAAGACACGGTGAAATAATAACCTGTGCTCACTAACTCCAGCATAGTTTGAAAAGCATAAAAAATAGCTGGATAAGTAAATTTGAAATGAATACGGAAATTGCCAAAGATACTCAATAAGTCGGGTAGCATGTGTGGAGAGGGAAATGGAGCTTATGTTTCAAGTCCAATTTCATTGGAACTCTTCAGATCAATGACCTTTCATCTGATCCAAAGGTCATCGAACTAGAATGTCAACTCTTTGGAAGAGGACTGGAAATAATTGAATTGCTCCCACTAGCATGAACCCAATGGGGGAAAAAAACAACTCCATTGTTAAGTACAAGGTAAGGAATAGATAGGTGTCAAAGGCTGAAATTAAGTTTAGCAAGGAAAAGGCCATAAGAAATGTGACAGATATCAAGTTAATAGTTTCTGGAGTTCTGTCTCCTTCCTTGTGTTATATTCACTATTTTCCAACTGGATTGAACCTTCCCCAAATCTGGGAAATCTTGAAAAATTAATACATTTAGCTTTCTGGAATAAAATCGAAAAATGTTGGAAACTCTCAGCAGTTCAGGCAGCATCTGTGGAAAGAGAAATAGAGTATTATTTGGGGTTAAAATGAGACCTAGGGAACAAATTAGCTATCTCGCCAGCTACTTCTTTTGACACTCGTGGAGCAGGTCTATCAGCAACCAGAGACTGACAGCCCGTAGCTCCCACAATTTGCTCAGTGCCATTTCCTAGCGATTGCACTTTTCATGAGTTTCAACATTTACTCCGATTTCTCAGAATAAAAGGACATACCTTTAGAAAGGAGATGAGGAGGAATTTCTTTCTTTAGTCAAAAGGTGGCGAATCTAAGGAATTCATTGCCACAGACGATTTGGAGGTCAGGTTGTTGAGTATTTTTGGCCTAATTCTGCTCCTATAACTTATGGACTTATGATTTACAGGTTTTTTTTAGATATTACTTGCTTCCTATAATGAAACTGATTATAAAATTACCTTTAATTTGTCCACCATCTCCTCATTTTCCATTATTCATTCCCAGCCTTACTTTCTATGGGACCAATGATTACTGTTCACTGTTAAATATCATAAAAACCCTTATTACCTATTTTTATCTTTCTGATTTGTATTATCCCATACTCGAAATTTTCCATTTTCATTCATCTTTTAATCACTCTTTGATGCTTTTTTGTATCCAGTCCAATCTTCTCATCTGCCATCCATCTTTTTGCAATCATTTGCAGTCTTCTTGTGTGTAAAATTAGTTTTCACTTTTCTTAGAGAAGATGGCAGAACCTAGCCTTGTAATTTTTCTTTACCGTTTGAATACTGTATGTTCCGTTCTATGCATTCTGAAACATCCCCGTAACTGTTTGATCATTGCTTTAATATTTTCCAGTTCACCCTGCATTGTCTTGTTTATCACTTTCATTTTAAATATTTATTGCTGTTTTTTTTAGCGGTCTATTGCAAGAATTTTGGCGTAATCTAGCAATTTTATGGCTACTCTTGTCAACTGATGTTATTATTGTAATGATGGTGAATCTCACCAAATGTGTAAGCTGCAGAGAATTGCAAATACAGTGAAGATAGACACAAAAAACTGTAGTAACTCAGCTTGTCAGGCAGCATCTTTGAAGAAAAGGAATAGGTGACGTTTCAGGTCGATACCTTCATCAGACTGACCTGCTGAATGACTCCAGCTTTTACCTCTCTCGTCAGCTTAAACCAGCATCTGCAGTTCCTTCCTATGGAAATACAGTGAAGTCATCATTTTTTAGACTTGCTTTCAAGCAAAGTGTTAAAAGGGAGCAAAGTGTTAAAAGGGAACAAAGTGTTAAAAGGGAGCAAAGTGTTAAAAGGGAGGCTAACGAGTGTTGGCTGGAATTGAAGCAGTAGTTGATTTTAAATTCCTTTAGTTGTTTTCTCCTCCGTGGATGAACAGAGAGCGGAGTAGATTTCACGATTCTACAGTCCCAGCAGGAACATGAATTCCTGAAGTTAACTGTTTCATGCAGAAATAATCAGGCTATTTGTCATGGATTTAAGGATGGGAGCATTTTCAGACCTAGAGCTGCCATACAGATTCCAGTTAGACAATGTCTGATTTATTGTATCCAGCTTCAAATCAAACACTGGGGGACAGCAGGCTACACACACTCTCTCCACTCCATGCCAGTAAGCGTTAAATGTTTTAAGAGATAGAAGACCTGATTTAATATTCCATATTAGCTGGATTCCGTACAAAATCTTAGCAGTGCGATGCAATCTCTCTCAGGAATTGCATATACCAGCACATATTGCCCTTCCAAAATTGCCTCTGGAAAGGACATCTCAAGGGGTCAATTAAGCGTCAAACACAAAGTGTTAGTCTGGAGTCACAAACAAGCCTGATCGGCTGTGGACAGCAGATTGTCATCCCTGAAGGTGAACGTTAGTGGACCAGATGGGTTTTTTACGTCAAATCCAGTAGTTTCATGCCTCCGCTACCCAGACTAACTATGTGTTCCAGATTTATTTAATTAAGTTCATTTAAATTCACCAGCTGGCTTGGTAGGACTCAGACTCAATGACTTTGGATCATTAATCCTAGCCTCTGGATGCAAGTTCAGTAAGTTAAGTTGCAGGTTGTAACTTGCATATTGACTGGTTTTACTGCAAGCAGGCTCCACTTAGTCAATGTCCTAACATTGCCAATTTCAGACAATTCTGGTAATGATTTACAGATTTTTTTTTGCACCTCGGTTGAATCTATAATCCTCAGGAAAAGCGAATACTTATCACTCCATTCCCGTGTGCATTTAAAAACCAATACAGTAGAATAAATTAACAAAATCTTGTGTGCTGATGATAGGCCTGTTCTAATGTCTCATCCCATTTGAAACTAACAACTGTTCTTTTTTAAGGTACAGTGATCCCACCACATCAGCGCAAAGTGGCAATAGAGCTGGGGAATTGTGTACTCTGTGAGTGTAACATCCCAGGGACAAATAAACAAAAGTTTATATCCATTTGGCATGCAGTGTATCACCCTTTAAAGATTCATTTCCTCTTCTACGAGTAAACAGATTAAAATCTGTAAGAACTTCATCTTTGGTGGTCCCTTGAGGTCAAGGATGACTGAATCGGTAAAGCATTACAATAACTCGTTGGAAAATCATGAGCGGAATAGATTGTGTAGACGCACAGAGTCTCGTGCCCAGAGTGGGGTAATCGAGAATCAGAGGACATAGGTTAAAGGTGAGGGGGGAAATATTTAATAGGAAGTTAAGGGGTAACTTTTTTACACAAAGGCTGGTGGGTGCATGGACATTCTGTTGGAGGAGGTGGTTGAGCAGATACCATCGCAACGTTTAAGAAATATTTAGACAGGTACATGGATAGGGCAGGTTTAAAGGGTCAAATGCAGGCAGGTGGGACTAGTGTAGATGGGACATGTTGGTCGGTGTGGACAAGTTTGGCCTGTTTCCATACTGTATGACTCTGCAACTTTATGAATCTATAACTCCTGAAGGATCATTCAACAGCACTTCCTGAACATCTCCATGATGAAAGATTGCAGAGCTGTGAGATGCAAGGGAGGAGCAAAGGCAGCAGGCACTGGAGTTTAACGTTTTCCTCTTTCCCAGTGAGTAGCTCCAAACAGAGGCTGGCATTCAATCTAGTACAAGCAATGGAAGATGGTTCCAAGTGCATTTAAAATACAGAACTTCCAGTGGTTTTGAGCCATGGCCATGTCAGCATTGTGTGGGTGACCTGCGAGGCAGTGAATGAAGTATTCCTGCTCGACACAGCCCCGCAAGCACAATCCCAGATACTTTTGTAAGCCTCATTTGCTCTGTCACCTGTGGATATGATCAACACGACGTGGTGGCATTTCCCACAAACCCCATTCTAAAATTATATTTGGGCTCGTGTTAAGATGTATTGAAAGTCAACTAAGGGACAAAAGGAACTGCAAATGCTGTAAATTTGCATGGAACACAAAATGCTAGAGTATCCCAGGCAGTCAGTCAGCATTTTTGGAGAAAATGGAGAGCTGACGTTTCAGGTCAGGACCCTTCTTCAGACTCAATGATTTTTAATGGCTAATTGAGGTTAAAAGAAACCTGTAGAGAATTATGGATCATAAAATCCATTTTGATATTTAAGTGATAAGTGCATTGACAATGCAGGACATCCAGCCTTACATAAAACACAGAACAGTACAGTACAGAGATAGGCCCTTCTGCCCATAATATCTGTGCAGACCATTAAGCCAAGTTAAACTAATCTTCTCTGCCTGTACGTGATCCATATCATTCCATTCCCTGCGTATCCATGTACCTATTGTAGCCTCCTAAATGCTACTATTGTATCTGCCTCCACCTATGCCCGCCTCCAGCAGCAAATTCCCAACACCCACAACTCTCAGTTAAAATTCTTCCAGTGGTTTTGAGCCATGGCCACATCAGCCTTGGGTGGATGACCTGTGAGGCAGTGAATGACATGTTCCTGCTCGACACAGCCCCCAAGCACAACCCTAAGCTACTTTGGTATACCTCATCTTTGACATTTCCACCTTAGGAAAAAGGTTCTGACTGTCTACCCTATCAGTGCCTTCTCATAATTTTATATCCTTCTATCAGGTCTCCCCTCTGCCTTCGATGTTCAAAAGCTTTCCTCCCGTAGCAGAACTCTGGAAATCTATGGTTCATCCCTACCCCAAACGGTCTGGCTACTCAGGCAGTTTTTTCCCGTTCCTTCATTAAAAAAAAATCAGTGTTAGCAAATGTGATGTGGTAAGTGCTTTATGTCTATGAAACAGAAGCTATGATGTGCACTATTTCAGCCAGATGCTCCTTGTTGATGATAACAGGATTACAGCTACTGTAATATTTTGACATATGAAATCAGACAAAAGAATGATCATCCAGACTATAAGCAACTTCAGACCAATTACATTCCAATTGTTTTTCATGTATCCATGTCAAACATACAAATTGTGGGAAGAATTGGTCTTGGCAGAAGGGCCAAAAAGTGTCAGGGAATTAATAACCTATTTTGTACCCATTCGGTTACAACATTAAATGGAGATCACTTTCAATGTTGCTGATCCACCTTGCTCAATTCAGAATAAAAAGTGATTCGCTGAAAAAGACAGTAAAGATCAAAGGCGGATCCTTCACCATCCTTCACCTCGCTCTCATTTGAAGCCATTTTAGCCTTTACATAGAAACATAGAAACATAGAAAATAGGTGCAGGAGTAGGACATTTGGCCCTTCGAGCCTGCACCGCCATTCAATATGATCATGGCTGATCATCCAACTCAGTATCCCGTACCTGCCTTCTCTCCATACCCCCTGATACCTTTAGCCACAAGGGCCACATCTAACTCCCTCTTAAATAAAGCCAATGAACTGGCCTCAACTACCTTCTGTGGCAGAGAATTCCAGAGATTCCCCACTCTCTGTGTGATAAATGTTTTTCTCATCTCGGTCCTAAAAGATTTCCCCCTTATCCTTAAACTGACTTCACGTCATCTGACTTTCATCTAAAGCACAATGGATCAGTACAAACTTTAATACCGTGGCTTTGGTTTCAATTCGTGTAAAATCAATATTATGTCCAACACACTTCTTCAAAATTAGGATGTTAGCATGTGTAAAGCCACAATCTTTATTTCACAAAGACCACGAATATTGTCAGAATATTTATTCTTCATTTTTAGGCCATCAAGCAAGGTTTAGGTTTATTATTATTATCATGTGTACAGAGGTACAGTGAAAAGCTTTTGTTTTGCATGCTAGTCAATCAGCTCAAATGAATACAAACAAGTCAAACTCAAGTACAACAGGTAGAACAAAGGGGACGATACCGAGTGCTGAATATAGTTCCAGCATTGCGACGCATGTTCCATAGACAAAGTCCAATATCTGGAATGGGGTAGAGGTGAATCAGACAATACCCTAGGTTATGGAAGACTGTTCAGAAGCCTGATAACATTGTAAAGAAGATGTTCTTGAGTCTGGTCGTGTGCACTTTCAAGCTTCTGTACCTCTGCCGGACAGGGGCAGAGAAAAGGAATGACTGGGGTGGACAAGTCTTTGATTATGTTGGCTGCTTTTCCAAGGTAATGTGATGGGCAGCTGTAGTCAATGGTGGGGAGGAGTGTGTAGGAAGAAACTGTAGATGCTGGTTTAAGCCAAAGATAGACACACAAAGCTGGAGTAACTCAGCGGGACAGGCATCTCTGGACAAAAAGGAATAGGTGAGGTTTCAGGTCAAGACCCTTCTTCAGACCAGTCTGAAGAATGGTCTCGACTTGAAACGTCATCCATTCCTTCTGTCCGATACATTGGCCTTTATCAGTCTGGGTATTGAGTACAGAAGTTTGGATGTTATGTTACAGTTGTACAAGATATTGATAAGGCCGCATTTGCAGTATTGAGTTCAGTTTTGGTCACCCTGCTACAGGAAGGATGTTGTTAAGCTGGAAAGAGTGCAGAGGGTCCAGGACTTGGGGGTCTGAGCTATAAGGAAGGGTTGGGCAGACTACGACTTTATTCTTTGGAGCATAAGGCTGAGGGCTGATCTTATAGAGGTGTATAAATTCATGGGGGGGGGGGGAGTGGGGGGGATAGAAAGGGTGAATGCAGAGAGTCTTTTCCCCAGAGTAGGGGAATCAAAAGGTGAGAGGGTTAAGATTTAGTACAAACCTGAGGGGCAACCTTTTCACCAGGAGGTGGTAGGTACATGGAATGAGCTGCCAGGGAAGGTTCCTGAGGCAAGTACAGTAACAATATTTAAAAGACATTTGGACAGGTTGGATGTGAAAGGTTTAGAGGGATATGGGTCAAGCGTGGGCAAATGGGACTAGCTTCCCCATAGGGCACCAGTGTTGAGGATTATCATAGAGGATGATTTGTCACCAGCCCTCACTAATTGTGGTCTGTTGGTCAGGAAGTCATGGATCCAGTTGCAGGGGTGAGTGCTGACTCTAAGATCCACGAGTTTGGAGATGAGTGTGGATGGTATAATGGTATTGAAAATAGAGGTGTAGTCTATGAATAGGAGTTTGACATGGGTGTCTTTCTTATCTAGGTGTTCCAGCATTGAGTGCAGGGCCACGGAGATGGCATCAACTATTCACCTGTTGTGGCAGTAGGCAAACTGCAGTGGATCAAGATTGTTCCACCACCTCTTAAAGCACTTCATGATGGTGGATTCCAAGGTAACTGGAGGATAGTCATTAAGGCATGAAATTTTGCTTTTCCTTAGCACCAGGAATACAGTGGTCTTGTTGGCCACTGTATTAATTGGTCTCGGTAAAATTGCTCTTAACTGTCTCGATAGTGGATGTTAAAGTGGGATAACTATAGAACTAGTGATCTATGGTTGGTGTGGACTCGATGAGCCAAAGTGCCTGTTTCCATGCCGCAACTGTCAACTAAACTAAAAACCAAACCAAATTACAATCGGGCACTTCCTGAGAGAAAGATAATCCATCTAGGTATATTTCTTTTATTTCAAGTCTATTTCACTTTTCAAATTGGATTGAGGAGACCAAGTTCCCTTTTTTGATAGATTATTATCTGCTTTTGTGTCTACTTGTATCCTGGTTCCAGGAAAATCAGTACAAAATTGGGATTCATAGTCAGGAGGCAGAAAGGCAGAAACTGTGCAAAGCAGTAAAGTTGACCAATGAACTCCAAGTTGATAAAATTGAGTAATAAAGTTGAGAAGATTTGAGGGTTTGTAATGATGGATACTTAATGATGGATCACATTCATTCCCGTGATGGCGGGACTGTCATATGCTGAGAGAATGGAGCAGCTGAGCTTGTACACTCTGGAGTTTAGAAGAATGAGAGGATATCTCATTGAAACATATAAGATTGTTAAGGGTTTGGACACGCTAGAGGCAGGAAACATGTTCCCAATGTTGGGGGAGTCCAGAACCAGGGGCCACAGTTTAAGAATAAGGAGTAAGCCATTTAGAACGGAGACGAGGAAACACTTTTTCTCACAGAGAGTGGAACGTCTGTGGAATTCTCTGCCTCAGAGGGCGGTGGAGGCAGGTTCTCTGGATGCTTTCAAGAGAGAGCTAAATAGGGCTCTTAACAATAGTGGAGTCAGGGGATATGGGGAGAAGGCAGGAACGGGGTACTGATTGGGGGTGATCAGCCATGATCACATTGAATGGTGGTGCTGGCTTGAAGGGCCGAATGGCCTACTCCTGCACCTATTGTCTATTGTCTATATTGTCTATTGACATTGATATGTTGGGCCAAAGGGCTAACTTCTGTGATGAAGACTCTGAGTTTGACTCTCGGACTCGATGATAGTTTAATGTGGAATGTAAAATGAAAAATACCTTTTTGGTTTGTATAATAATTTTAACATGGCATCATGCTCCAGAGCACTTAACAGAAACAGTACAACAATCGTATTTTTCATCACAAAAAAACACTTCACAGTCATCACCAATGAAGGGAGAATATTTATCCAAATGCTTGGTATCTTCATTGTTCATGATTGTAAGTGCATCTTTCAGGACTGAATGTTTCATGGGGTATGGCTATTGATAAATTATTGCACCTGACACTTCCATTAGCTGAGAGTTTACTGTTGTCAACACAGAGAATCCTGTGGAAGGTTTTTCTGTTATTGATTGCTCTTGCAAATGGCAATATAAAAGAGCTTATTTACAATACATTTGCAAATTCTCTTGTCAGATGCTTTTGGCTGATTGGATATTTTGGCTGCCATCCCCAGCTCAGGCAGCCTAGCTAAATGTAGAGAAGGAAGGCTATGTTCTGCAAATTTTCACAGCTTTGTCACCAGCTCAGATGCACCAGTGCTTTAGGTTTCCACATTTTCAATGGTTAGAATAGGATGGAAGTGAAATTGTGATTGACTCAGTGGTTGCAGGGACAAGTCAGAGAGCACTGCTCTGGACCATTGTCTAGTAACTAAATTGAGACACAAGGAACTGCAGATGCTGGAATCTTGAATAAAACACAAAATGCTGGAGGATCTCAATGGGTCAGGCAGCATCTATGGAGGGAATGGATAGGTGACATTTTGGGTTGGGACCCTTCTTCCTCTCCCCTCACCAGCTCAGTCACTCATGTTGACTTTTGCCAAGATCATAGCAATATTCTGATGAAGTCCTAATATATATTTGTTAACGATTTCCTGCGATTCCTACATGCAGAATTAGGATAATGTAAATTGAATTGAAACATATCTTGACTTCACTTTCACATATTATCAATCTCAGGAAAACGACACATACATTTTTGGTGCAATTTCTCTCTTTGACCACATTATAGACCCCATTATATAACATTATGACAACATTATATAAATATTGGGCCTGTCTTCAAATATTTTCTCATAATTCGGCTTCATTGGTTTTTAAAAGTAAATTAAATGTCATTAATGGTTGGCACACCATTTGAATTTCCTTCCATTCTCAAACAACGAGACCATTATTGGTGGTTGGTTCAGGACTGCATGGGGGCACTGACCCTCACTGTTAGAGTGCATGTGCAATATCAGGCTTGTCCTAGCAGTTTAGTTCTGGTCTTCAAAAGCGGAGGCATGGCGATCTCAGGCTTCTCCCTTCATTTCACCTTTGCCTCGGAAGGAGGTGCTGGCAGTCTCAAGGTTATCCCGGCAGCTCAGCTTTGGGGCTTGAAGAGGTAACACTGGCAGTCTCTGGATTATCCTGGTGGCTCAGCCTTTGTCTCAGTGTGTGTGCCCTTTATTATTGGTGGGCAGGAAAAGGCACTAGAATCTCAGGCTTGCCCCGGTCTTAGCCTCAGTAAACGTGTTGGCTATCCATGGCATCTTCCCAGCAGCTCATAGGGTCTACAGATAGAAGGTCTGAATTAATCCTCCCCACTGCACAAAAAAAGGTGCAAAAAGAAATGGTAGTGAAGAGCCAGCCAACAACTGCCGGTGTTAGGAATGCTCAAATACTGACAAAGAACTTCCAATCAGTAAATAAAGATTGAATCACCAATCTGTTCTCCTTCTTCACACCTTATAAATTCCATAACCTTCATGACTTGGCCAAAGATGACTCATAAGATAGCTTCAAGTGCACACAGTGAAATGAATTCTGAAAACTACATTATCAACAGGGAGCATAAATCATTTCATTTCCATGCTGTCATATCAGGCAGAATATGTGATAGATTATGCCAGAGGTTTATCATCCTTATCATCGGTTTGTAGCCATTCCTTCTTCTGTGGATCCTCCTTGACAAGATTCTTCATTGAATTTCTCTCTTTTTATTCCACCCTCTCTCTCTCTGCCTTCCCCTTTTTCCTTTTATATTGTGAATTAATAATATGTTGGATTGCTTCTTTTATTTGGCCATTGCACAATTTGTTATTATGAACCTTTCATGGCTGAGAATCCACTGACCTTTGTGTTCTATACCCGGAAATATATACTGCATTATTATAAAATATATATATATTTTTTTTTTGGAATTTATTTTTTTAGAAGCAATTGTACAAGAATAAAGCAATCGACATGAGAGTTATATAATTTTCAAACAGCTTCATTTTTAACATTAATACATGAATTTAAAAAAAGAGAAAAAAGGAAAGAATGAAGAAAAAGAAGAAAAGAAGAAAAAATGTCTTGGACGTATCATATTATAAAATATTTGTTAATAGCCCATGGTGCTGAAATGCTACAATGTAGATAAAGTTCTTTCTTGCTTAATTATTTCCCTGGTTCCCCACTTGTATTAAATACTTTTTTTTATCCCTTCTCTCTGCCTTTTATTGCCTTTACATTTTCTTTATTCCATTTATTTATCTCATAATGTAGCTGGAAGCTAGTCTCTTCAGTTAAATCTTTCTTTTTACAGTATATGCTTCTCCCTGGGTCCTGTCCAATGCATATGCTTCTCAGACTGTATATCTTTTATCTTTCCTGCATCCTGCTCATTAGATGCTCAGATTCAAAAAAGAAAGTAATTCAGTGTGTGTCATTCAATCTTTGTATGAAAAACTATGATCAAATTGTCTTGCAGAGTTTTTGCTTCTAGCTCTTGACCCTTTTATATGTTGACCACTTCACGTAAATAAGTGGTTCCTGGCTTAAGTCTTGCCTTTGCCTTTGCCAGTCAATATTCTGGTAACCCCATATGGCTGGGTCTGTGTGAGATCCATTGCTGGGAAGATACTTTAAGAGTAGATGAGAAATACTGAGTGCAGGGCTATGACCCTTAAGGTTTAAAGACTGCAGTAGTAATAAAGAAATAATTGAGCCTGCCAGGAGTTTGTGCATAAAGCAGTTTTTTTTCTTTTGTTGACCATTACCAGTATAATAAACTGAAATAACTCCTGCAGCAGTAGGTATTTAGTATTGACACATAGAAGTCAACCCATTGCCTGAGCTACTGACTGTATCCAGTTGCATCCAAAAATGTCTCCGAACCACTATATACCATACCACAATAAATGGAAAACAGTACCTGCATTAATATGTATCAAATACCAGCTGCTACCAATACACTTCAGTGAGATTTGGCCCAGCTGCAAGATCATGATCGCTTTCCAATTGTCATAATTTGCAAGTTTATGGGAAACCAAATGAGAAACTGGGAAACAATGCCAAAGATGAACATTGCATACACTGGCCAATAAACCCAGCAGTAGCTGATCAACGATGTAACAAAGAGCCATCACAGCCTCCCACAGAATAGTTGGCACATTAAGAATGACCTCGGCACTCAGAGATTAATGAGATTAACGCTGTTCCTGTAATGTTTAGGAATATGCACCTACTGCAGATTTTGAATTGTTATATTCATTATGTTCATTTTATAAAACATAAACCATAGAACAGTTCAGCACAAGAACAGGCCCTTAGGCCCACATTGTTTGTGCCGAACATAATACGAAGACCAACTCTTTTCTTCCTACATATATTCCATATCCCTCCATTCCCTGCATACCCATATGCCTATCCATATGCCTATCTTAAATGTCACTATAGTGTCTGCCTCAACCACCATGTCTGGCATTGCATATCAAGCGCTTAATACTCTGTGTGCAAAAAACGTGCCCTGCATATATCCTTTAACCTTTGCCCCCTCACCTTTGCTCTTTAGTGTTTGATTTTTACATCCTGCAAAAAGGTTCTGAGTGTCTGCCCTATCTATGTCTCTCATAATTTTATATACTCTCTATGCCTTTCGTAATTGTATATAATTTTAGAAGTTTGTAGAAAGGGGGCAATTCAATGTGCCCATCAGATCATTATTGAGACACAAAATTACCCGAATCTGTGCTCTGATATGGAACCTCCTACAACCGTCACTCACTGACTGGTAGCTCTGCCTGAATGACGAGACATCCATGGAAGCTTTTGTACACTTGTCCTCTTACTTTAAGTTTGGTGTGTTCATTAATGATTGTTTCAAACATTGGAACATGTCAGTTATGAGGGTACAGGAGAACGGCGTAAGAAACGTTGAGCGTCTGAAGAAGGGTCTCAGCCCAAAACGTCACCCAGTCCTTCTCTCCAGAGATGCTGACTGTCCCGCTGAGTTAGTCCAGCATTCTGTGTCTATCTTCGGGTTAAACCAGCATCTGCAGTTCCTTTCTACTCATGTGTAAGAAAGAACTGTTGGATCTGTCACATATGTTGAGAGCCATGTCCAGTAACAAAATCCTGGTTTTAGAGTTGCCTGGCAGTCCTGGTGATTCTCCAGCCAACAAGTCCTGGTGGCCACCATTTGCTTCTGCTCTGTATATCATCTTGTGCAATCTTCTCAATTAATCAAGATTTTCCTGTACTGTACTGACAATAATTTTTGGCTAAGAAGAAGTGTTGAAAGTAAGGTAATTCCTTTTTGAACACAATTACAAATATTCCTGGTTCTTGGTGAATACCAACATATACAGAAGATGGGATCTGGCTGCACATTCGAAATTTAATCAAGTTCTTTGATTAACAAGAGGGCAAATTGGTGCTGTACAGGCACTTATACATGTGACTGGGAGGGTGAACCGAGCAGGCAAGAGAAAAGCATAGTAATAGCCTTAGTCTGTAAGAAAGTCTATGTTTCTTCATGGTCCATGTCTCCTGGGTTCTCAGTCATGATGGAGCGATTTAAAATAATTTTAGGTGTGATGGGTGAAGGAGGAAGCAGTGAGGCCTGGCAAGACTGAATCACACTAAGAGTGAGAGTCGAAGTGCCTGGCTTGATGGCTCTGTGATTAATGTAACATTTGTCATCTGAATGAGTTATTAAAAAAATCTGCTTATGGCTTATATTTTCAAATGATAATGTAACAAAGCTTGCATCCTGAACTTGCAATTGTTATGTGTGCCCTTCTGCAATTTGGGATGTTTGGGAGCTTTGACATAAATATTTTTCTGGTTTACACCATAAGACCATAAGACATAGGACCAGAATTAGGCCATTCAGTCCACTGAGTCTACTCCGCCTTTGAATCATGGCTGATTTATTTTACCCACTCAACCCCATTCCACTGCTTTCTCCCTGTAACCTATGATGTAATTTCTACTCAAGAACCTGTCAATCTCCGCTTTAAAATGATCCAATGCCTTGGCCTCCTCAGCCATCTGTGGCAATGAATTCCACAGATACATCACCCTCTGCCTCATGAAATTCCTCCTCATCTCCATTCTAAAGGTACATCCTTTAATTCTGAGGTTGTGGCCTCTGGTCCTAGACTCTACCATTACTGCAAACATCCTTTCCACATTCACTCTACCCTGGCCCTTTCATAATCTGGTAGGTGTCACTGAGATTCCCCCTCTTACTTTTGAACTCCATCTCTTCAGTGATTTGGAAACTGGTCTATTCATTTAGTCAGCTATGAAGTAGTTTTAGATATCCTGTGGGAATGAAAATAACTGCATTCAAGCATATCTTCTTGTTCTACTAATTAATTGGATGCAAGGTGAAACATCAATGCCAATGTGCCTATTGCACTGGCTAGAATTACACTGGCCTCGTACTCAGGTTTCTCCTCCTTGTCCCCCAGTTCTTTTGGCTGATGGAGTTTGTAGGCATTACCTCACGTCAGGCAGAATAGATTTGTGGATAGACAAAAGTGCTGGAGAAACTCAGCGGGTGCAGCAGCATCTATGGAGCGAAGGAAATAGCCAACGTTTCGGGCCGAAACGCCTCTTCAGCCCGAAATGTTGCCTATTTCCTTCGCTCCATAGATGCTGCTGCACCCGCTGAGTTTCTCTACCATCGATTTTCCAGCATCTGCAGTTCCTTCTTAAACACATAGATTTGTGGATGATGGTTCTTGAAGCAGTACCTATGAATAGGCATCAGAGACTGAAGGTACTCTTCAACCTTTAGCATTCTGTCAATTTGAACTAAAGCAATTAAGTAAACTAGTCTGTCCAGCCTCTCCAGCCTCCACTCTCAGGATTTCAAACTGAAATGTTAACCATTCCGTTTCTCCCACAGTTGCTGCTTGACCTGTTGAGATCCTCCAGCAAATGGTTTTCCTTTCCATCCTTTAAGTCAAATAGTTATGCGTGATTTCCAGTTCCAAACTGCCATCGAGATCCAATCTGCAAGACCATTCTAGCCTAAATGTAAAAGGACACAAAGTGCTGAAGTAATTCAACAGGTCAGGCAGTATCTCTGGAGAACATGGATTGGTTAGGCCAGGACCCTTCTTCAATTTGATGGGGTGTCCCGACCTGAAACGTCACCTATCCATGTTCTCCAGAGATGCTACCTGACCCATTGAGTTACTAAAGCACTTGGTGTCCTTTTGTGTAAACAAGCATCTGGACTTCCATGTTTCTACATCTACCTTACATGAGTTTGCTGTATCTGTTTAATGAAGACCGTGCGATGTTATCATGTGCTTCAATGTCTAGAAATTCACTCATGCTGTGTCATGATCTGTTTCTGGAGAATGAGTTGGGGTCAAGTGCACCAAGTTTGATATCATCAAATTTAAGTTAGCGAAGGAAAAGGATCCAAAGCAATGTAAAGTAAAAATAATTAACTGGAGAAAGGCCAATTTAAATAGGGTAAGTGTGGATTGTGCATGGTGAAACTGGAGATGATAGTTTGTGGGCAAAACTGTAATAGAACAGTAATTTGTCTTCAAAGAAGGGACGGTTCAAGCACAGCTGAGCATGAACAAAGGAAGAACAAGAAAATCCAGCACTCTTTTGATGTCAAAAGAGATGAAGAAGAAGATAAAGCTTATATAAATGGCAATGGATGAGATGCCAAGTCGTAAATACCAGTGAGAACCAGGCTGATTGGAAAAGAATCAGAGAGAAAATGAAAATGATAAGGGAAGTTGAAGAGAGTATTAAGAAGAGAAATGGGAATCCACAGACATATGAATTGTAAATCTTTCAACTGATTGAATTGTGAAGAGAAAGTGAACTGAGAGTGACATTAGGAAAATCTTTTTAAAGTAAAGTTTGATAGGAATCTGGAATACACTGCATGCTGTTCTAGTAGATGCAGCTTCCATTATGGCCCTCAAGATGGAATTAGATTATATATGGTAAAGAAAAGTTTGCAATTGCAAGTAGATTTCAAACATGTCGGAAACTTCACATCTTGAAGAAATGCGACTCCTCCTAACAGACAAAGCAGACCAATTCTTAATGATTTTGTCTCCATTTATCGACTTCTTACAAGCATATGGTGCAACATAACCGTAGAAATTAACCGTTTCAGGATCGGGTGAAGGGTGGTCAAGAATAATAAATAGCTACTTCTCCCTCAATCTCCTGTTTTCTATCTCTTCTTTCTCTATCTCTCTATTCTCTCTCTTTCCTTCTTTCCTTCTTCTCACTGTTCGGTATCATGCACTTCTCTATTTTTCTACTATTCTCTTTCTTTTCTATCTTTTAGAAAAAAAAAGTTTAAATAAAAAAAAAAAAAAGAAAAGTTTGCAAGACTGTGGGGAAACGGCTAATGGGTGGAAACTGTAGAGATCCTCTGGCAGAAGGCCAACATGGCCTACTTCTCTGCTGCAGCCATACTATGCTTCTGCTATTGCACGATTATGTTATGCTGTCAAGTGTATATTTCTAGCCTGCACATAGTTGGTGAGACATAAAGAAGCATTTCAGAATAAAATACCCAAATGTAAATGAGCTGATTTCAGTTAACTTGAGTGTTATTGAGTTAAAAATGAACAGACAGATGAAACAGAACAATGCATGGTGTTAGAGGGAATTGGGTACTTTATCCATACTGTATATCTGACTTTAATCAGATAGGCACTGACACAAGATAAAACAACTCAAAGATCAGTTGTGAGTCTATCGAACAAGTCGGTTTAATAAAGGTCTTCAATGCAAGCAAGCTCAAACTACTTCAAAATCCAACAATAACTGTAGGATTTTTATACCCTCATGACACAATGGTTACCTGTGGAGTTGAAATAAACAATCATTAATCAATGACCCTTCAACCTTTCATCCTTGTGTTTCCCCAAAGTTAACTTTAATCCCGAGTTCCCTGTTGTTCCCTGTTGTTTGGAAATCTCCCACCCACATATCTCACATGTAGATACCATAAATGTCCAGATTTCCCCCACAAATGGAATCCCCTCGTAAAAGAGGTCATTTGTTAATCTTTGGGATACTTCCCTGATAAATACAGTGACCAAGAGCAGCTTGTAATGCATGGTTGCACCAGATAAGAACCCACACTGAACTACAAAGGACTATCCTTAACCCCCCCCCCCCCCCCCCCCCCCCACACACACACACACACACACCGCCCCTCCCCCACTACTGACAAGGAAGCTTGTTTTCCAGCAGAATGTTATAGCTTTGCTATTCTGACTACAATCTTGACCATTTTTCCATCATGTTCCCCAGTATGTGAACTCCAGGGTTATCCAAACTATAACCTATCTTCCTTACAATTAAAAAAATTCCCTACAACAGATGGTTTTAAAAGACAAGATGATCCAGAAGGAAGGACAGAAGAGAGGACAATGCTAACAGGATTACATAATTATTAGATTGAGAACTGGCACCCAATGCTTCTACTTCCTTAGAAGGCTTAGAAAGTTTGTCATGTCCCCTACAATTCTCACCAACATCTACAGATGCGCCGTAGAAACCATTTTAACAGGATGCATCACAGCTTGGTTTGGGAACAGCTCCATCCAAGACTGCAAGACATTGCAGAGAATTGTGAATGCAGCACAAGCCATCACACAAACCAACCTCCCTTCCATTGACTCCATTTATACCTCACGCTGCCTCGGCAAGGCCACCAGCATAATCAAGCACAAGTCGCATCTCGGCCACTCCCTCTTCTTCCCTCTCCCACTGGGCAAAAGGTAAAGATGTATGAAAATGCACATCTCCAGATTCAGGGATAGTTTCTTCCCAGCTGCTATCAGGCAACTGAACCATCCTCCCAACAATTAAAGAGTAACCCTGAGGTGCTATCTACCTCATTGGAGACTCTCCGACTATCTTTGATCAGACATTTCTAGACTTTACATTGGACCAAACATTATTCCCGTTATTCCCGTTATCATGTATCTGTACACTGTGGATGACTCGATTGTAATCATGTATTGTCTTGCCGCTGACTGGTAAGCACGCAACAAATGTTTTTTACTATACCTCAGTACATGTGACAATAAACTAAACTCAAACATGTAATGCAATTAGGAAAGGAACCCTAAGTGGTTCAATATTGATTGACAATGGGAATGATGGCATAGACTCGGAGGGGCCAAATGGAGGAGATTGACTCTTTGGAATTGAGAAGATAATATAATTGAACATTTATGTTTAGGAGAGGGCTTAACAAAGTAGATGCTCAGAGATTTTCTTTGACTGGAGGTTAGAAGCATTGTTTCAGAAAATCTTTTTAGATGTTTGAAATTGAGATATGAAGGCATTTCTTCTCAGAGTATTATGAATCTTTCAAATGCTGCATTCCACAGAATTGTAGGTGAGCTATCAAAGTCAAGGTTGAGATTGATGGATCTGTGCAGCTTATGGGAATCAAGGAATTGAGGATTTGGCAGGAAAGGACTGGATGGCCTACTCCTTATTAGAGGGTACATTCATAGGGAAAGGTTGGACAAATTTGGATTATTTTCTCTGTGCCGTCGGAGCTGACAGAAATAAATAAAATCGTGATATGGATAGATCGGGTAGACAGTCAGAATCTTTTTCACAAAGTGGAAATATCAAAGGGCATAGTTTTAAGGTGAGAGCGGTATAGTTTAAAGAAGATTTGTAGGGCATGTTTTCTACACAGAGAATGATGGGTGCATGGAACACACTGTGGTGGAGGCAGATACAATAGTGACATTTAACAGGCTTTTAATAGACACATGGATATTAAGGCAGAGGAGATTAGTTTAACTTGGCATAATGTTAAAGTTCACTTCTTAAAGACAGACAACTCACAATAGGTTAGGTAAACCAACTCAAGCTTTACTGATCATCAGCCGGCGAGAGTGTCAAGGTTACAGAGTCAAGTATGCAACAGACACTTAACTCTCCTGAGCCACCATTCTAATGAATGAAGACATACGGCATCTTTTATAGTGTTTTGGAAACATAGTCACATGTTTATACAGAGTTGCAGCAATGACGTTTAATACAAATCAATCACAGGCTGTACCCATTCAAAGTATACTTGTCACTAATACAATACTTGTCATCTTGTGGTTATATCGACCACAAACTGTCGATCACAAAACTTCTAAACAACAGGAATTAGTCAAACGCCCAACATTTGCAATTCCGTCTTAAACAATGTAACCATCATTAACACC
The DNA here is from genome assembly GCF_010909765.2 of Amblyraja radiata. Taxonomy (NCBI): domain Eukaryota; kingdom Metazoa; phylum Chordata; class Chondrichthyes; order Rajiformes; family Rajidae; genus Amblyraja; species Amblyraja radiata. The sequence continues at coordinate 104,135,588 of NC_045956.1, read as the reverse complement.
ACAGAAGATTTCTGTTAACAGAAATTCCCGAGTCCCCAGGAAACACATCCTCTCCCACTATTGTTAATTTTCTTTTGCTTGGGCATACCAGGAATCACTATCAGAAAAGCTTGGTATGCAGGCCTCTAGCTTCTTGATCCCTGTAGTTCCTCTAATATGGTACAGAATTATAAAACTTCATATTCAGAACCTAAAAAAGTCAAGCTAATCTTGTACTTAATAAAATATTTTACCCTACAATAACCAGGACATTCTCAGGAATAGAGCAAAGACAGAGTAGTCAGAACAGATCAATATCTAAGATGAAAATAATTTAAGGTCCTTTTGCAAATATTAACAGTATACAGATTATCTGGTGAGGAGCTGATTAATGGCAAAATAGAGAGCAATTGCTTGATGCAGAAGACACCACAGTGTTATTAGTTGTGTAGGAAGGAACTGTAGATGCTGATTTATACTGATGATAGCACAAAGTGCTGGAGTAACTCAGCATCTCTGGAGACAAAGGATGGGTGACCTCTCGGGTCGTAACCCTTCTTGGGTTATTATATGTGTTCTTTGTAACAGAGTTTACTACTAATGGATGTAAACAAAAGGATGTCAACAAAATAGAGAGAGTACAGAGGAGATTTACTAGAATGTTGCCTGGGTTTCAGCAACTAAGTTACAGAGAAAGGTTGAACAAGTTAGGTCTTTATTCTTTGGAGCGCAGAAGGTTAAGGGAGGACTTGATAGAGGTCTTTAAAATGATGAGAGGGATAGACAGAGTTGACGTGGATAAGCTTTTCCCACTGAGAGTAGGGAAGATTCAAACAAGAGGACATGACTTGAGAATTGAGGGACAGAAGTTTAGGGGTAACATGAGGGGGAACTTCTTTACTCAGAGAGTGGTAGCTGTGTGGAATGAGCTTCCAGTGAAGGTGGTGGAGGCAGGTTCGATTTTATCATTTAAAAATAAATTGAATAGTTATATGGACGGGAAAGGAATGGAGGGTTATGGTCTGAGTGCAGGTAGATGGGACTAGGGGAGAATACGTGTTCGGCACGGACTAGAAGGGCCGAGATGGCCTGTTTCCATGCTGTAATTGTTATATGGTTATAATGGAGATATTGTCAAAATGTTTGCAATCAAATAAGTTGTTGGGAAAAATGAATAAGTAGAAACCGGTAACACTTCACTGGATAAGTAAAAACCGGTAACACTTCGCTGATAAGTCATTGGCTCTGTGAGGCAAGCATTCTAGATCACCTAAAAATATGAGATTTCAAATAGTTAAGGAGCCCAGATCTTCATCTGACTTGTGAATACCCAAGCCTTTTATTTCCAGTTGCCAGCCAGCTTTTAGCACTGCCAGTGGGCTCTATTCATATTTGTACTGAAAACTGACAAAACCCCACTCCGAGTCTTACCAACTGCCAAGGCGCAAATACCAAGCTGTCACACTAATCTGCTTGTTTCACTGCCTCAAAATAATTGGGATGAGGTAAAGGAGAATTTTACAAGGAAAACAACATCAACAGCGAGAAAAGCAGATTTTGGTTCAACGAAGAGGAAAATGGTCTCAATAAATTAGAAATAAAGATTATCAGCCCGATCTGAAATAAAACAAAGTCACTCTTTAAAGAAGAGTTGATTCAGGTTCATCCATAGTAATTAGATGGATATCCCACAGTCACAAACATTCAAAAATGCACAATAGTGATTGAAAATTAGCAATATTGAAATTAAATGTTTTTGCAGACTCTGGGAAACAATCATATGCATTTAAATCAACACAATTGAGTGAAACATTTTGAATTTGCTTGTACTTAGCTTTCTTACTCCGATTGAATTTCTCGATTAAAATCAACGTGCCTGCTGGATTTCTGCCAGGTTCATTTAGCACAGATCCATTGGGGAGATTTCCCAGCCTAAATGCTGAAAAGCCAGTGGAAACTTGTACCTTCACCACTCAGATCTCTAATGGCAGAACTGACAGACCTGCTGCTTTTTTTAATCAAAAATTCTGTGCTTGCCCACCACAAATACAAGGCAGATACTCAAGGACTGCAATGTTACACCGTTGTTCTAGAGAAGGATAAAAGGACTGAAGATTGCAGTTTGTCATCAATATTGGGGGGGGGGGGGAGGGGGGTCAAGAGGTGGCTGGAAGGTGGCAAAGAAGATATCCAGGCAAGTCAGTAGAAAATTAAGTTACATTAATGATATGAATATGAGAATCTGGTAGAATTTTTCAACATTACTGATGACAGATTAGTAAACATTGAGAAATTGGTAATAAATTTGGATGAGCTTAAATAAGTTTTTAAAATGATGAGGGGCATTGATAAAGTAAATAAAGAGAAACCATTTCCAATAGTTGAAGTGCCAAATAGCAGAGGGCACAGATTTAAGGTGACTGGTTCAAGAAGTGAAAATACAAGAGAATGTATTGCAAACACATGCATTGCATAATGAAGACCTTGTGTAATACTCACGCTGTGATATGCATGCATTGTGATTCTGATTTGGAAAGGACTGCCAGAGAAGGTGATGGAAATAAATTAAATTAAAATGGATAGGGAGGAACTGCAGATACGGGTTTACACCGAAATTAGACACAAAATGCTGGAGCACCTCAGCGGGTCAGGCAACATCACTGGCGAAAAAGGAATAGGTAATATTTCGGGTAGAGATTGTTCTTCAGACTGAGAGTCAGGGGAGAGGGGAACAAGATGTATGAAACGGTTCAGAACCGTACTTGGTGTATTACGGAGTAAGATACTATAGAGCTCAATTATATGGAGCACTTCTGGTCCTCATGCTATTGCAGGGATGTGATTAAGCTGAGAGGACTGGAGGCTTGAGTTATAAGGTGGTTAGGCTTGGACTGGTTTCCCTGGAGTGCAGGCCGCTGAGGGATGACCTTTTAGAGGTTTACAAAATTATGCAAATAGTCACAGTCTTTTAACTAGGAGGAGGGGACTCTAAAACTAGAGGGCATAGGCTTAAAGTGCGAAGGGAAATATTTAAAGGGGATGTTGGGGGCACGTTTTTCACACCGAGTGGGTCGTATATGGAACGTGCTGTCAGAGGTGGTGATAGTAGCAAGGCAAAGTTACAATGTTTAAAGCGGCATTTGAAAAGGTTCATGAGCAGGAAAGATTTAGTGGGATATGGACCAAACGCAGGCAAGGACGAGGGGCTGAAGGCCTGTTTCCATGTTTTATAACTCTAATAATCTGTAGACTTGATGAACAGAATTGAGATGCCTCTGTGTTTTCGTGTTCTATCGTTCAAAATAATGAATTCAGACATCATGAAGTAAACAGAACATGCTGAGCAGCACACAATCAGATTCTCAAAGTGCAGTGCCAGTTGATGCATAAGCACAGATGTGTTAAACGGGACTTTTATATTTACTGTTTGCCTTAATTGTTGCTATTGTTGGTTACTTTTAATGAGGACACTTGTCAAATTTCACTTGTCTTCAATTCCACTTAACTCCACAAAGGTTAACGGTCGCAATGATATGAGGAAGATTTTAATTTGTTTAAGTTTGTGGAGACCTATTTAGCTCCCTCAGATGTACTAGCATCTTGTACTGCATATTTTACATCAACAACCTCCATTGTCTTCACATCAGTGACTACTGAACAGCAATTTCTTCTGTCATGTTAATTCCATCCCCATTTAAGTTAGATTTAACATGGTACGAGATGTTAAAAAAACTCTCCTCGAGTGCTACAGAGGGGATTTTGCTGCTTCTCAATTGACTGCATCAATAATAATGCAAGTGGATGTTTGTTAGCTGTGAGTGAGTGCAATACACTGTGCAACGTCCTATTTTTAAAATACGTTCGTACAATAGTCACATAAATCACATTCAGAATATCTATTGGTTACAGAACAAACAACAATTTGCATTCATTGATCAAAACATATAGCAGAATATCCCAATATACTTCTTAGGTGCCTATCATGGCTCCAGTGGGTTAAAACCATGGATCGAGCAATTGGGATTAGCTCAGTCAAAATTGTAGTTTGCAAAAAGAATCCTGAAGAATAGAAGGGTGGAAAGGCTGAAGAAGAAACTTTCAAAGTTTACAGTTTATCTCTATGAAGAAATAGTAGCAATGAAACAAAAAAAAGTGAGAGGTGTCGAACAGATCAGAACTAGAAGAAAATAGAGTATCGGAGCTCTATTTACCGAGTGGGATTACAGATTACCCAGAGAGTTGTGAATCTGTGGAATTCTCTGCCACAGAAGGCAATGGAAGTCAATTCACTGGATGTTTTCAAGAGAGAATTATTTTGTATTATTTTTTATTTTTTATTAATTCTTTATTTCGAACAGAATAAAAGAATAAAAAGCAAGTGTGAAACAGCATACAAAAAACAAAACAAGAATATTTATAAAGTGTCATAAACAATATCTATAAATAAATAAAATCGTATGTGTCCGAAATTAGATTTAGCTATTAGGGCTAACAAAATCAAGGGATATGGGGAGAGAAGCAGGATTTTGGGTGATCTGCCATGATCATATGCAAATGTGGTGCTCACCCAAAGGGCCGAATGGCCTACTCCTGCACCTATTTTTCTATATTTCTATGTTTCTATCAGGAGAGGCAAATCCTTGGAGATATTTGAACACAATAATGAGAAAACTAAAACTGACGTCATCTATATATTACTAAAACTCTCATCTTGACCACTTCCTGTCTGCGTTGTAATTAAATTTGCGCAAAAACGATCCCCCTATAATGCTAAGATTTTTCGCCACCTTACTCACCATTCTCCTCTGCTGCAGGTCAAATATGTGTTGTTTCGATCGGTGAAATAGTACACAAGTTATGAAGGTTTTGAAGGTTTCCCCTCCCCCACAGCCCCCCTCCCCCACAGCCCCCCTTCCCCCCCACAGCCCCCCTCCCCACATACCCACTCCCCCACACCCCCCTCCCCCACACCCACCTCCCCACCCCCTCACCCAACCCTCCTTCCCCACCCCCCAAGTAGATGTCTTTCTTATCCAGGTGTTCCATGGATGAGTGTAGGGACATCCTATATTAACCAAATATTCTTGGTTACATATTAACCAAGAAGTCACAATGCAGGCTGCCATGGGACCAACAACTCAACAGTATATTGGTTGCCACCCACAGTCCATTTGTCAATTGATTGTGTAGCTACTTATCAAATACTTTTACAAATTCTTGCTTGCCTTAATTTCAATAGTTGGCGAAGCCTTTAGATCCGTGAACTTTATATTGATCATACAAGTTTAAACAAGGGTTAGGGTAGTTACACACTTCAGAAAGATTGCTGTAAATTTCTATTTTGTTAACCAGTAATGGGCAATAGTTGTGTTAATCCCGGCCAAATTGGGGAGGCCAGGACCCTAAAATTCAGTAAAGGCTTCTGGGCTGCTAGGCCATTTGGTTAATTTAAAAGTGCTCTCTGTAGAAATGGGACAAGCTGCAGAGTGGTGCCAGTTTGTCTAGAGCCTAGATCAGAGCTGCAGGAAGAGAATGGGAACATCTGCAGACCCTGACAATTGGGTGCAAAATGCATAGAATGGATTGGCTGAATGCAAACCAGATATACACATTGTAAATAATGTTGCAAAGCTTTACTTTGCTGGATGTTGATTGGATTAAGTATTGAGCCTTGTCTGGTTTTCTTGCATATCAGGGCACATGTTGCGATGTTCGTTTCCTCTGATAAACACTGTTTGAATACAATGTATTAGCAACTGTATTATTAGGTTAGGGAAATGTCTGTCATGTATGGGGTTAATCGATATCTGTAATTGGATTATAAAAGGACCACCCACATGTTGTTTGGCCCCTCGGGGTCCGGGGACCTATAAAAGTCTGCGACCACAAGGTCTAGTGACGATCTTCTGGGAGAGCGCTTAGGATTGCGTGCCCTTCTGGAGTGTCTCTGTTTGAGCGAGGCCAAGAGGGCTTGATCAGGCAGATATGAGGATTGAACCCGCGGTGGTTAGGTATAGTAGTTGACCTGTAATTGTGTTTTGTGAAAATAAAGTTTAGATGCGTAAATGCTTGACTCAGTGATTTTTGACTGAAACTAGACTGGGGGGAAGCTTAGAATGAGCTATTTACAGTTGGGGGTAGATTACTGCTCACTGGCCTGGTTTTCCAGTTTGTCCATTGTACGCATTGTTCAGTTGGCTTCACTGACACCACTTTGGGATTGAATGCCCATTGACTGCTTGTGACAGGTGAAACCTTGTGTCATTCTCATATCGTCAACAGATAGAAAGTATATTCTACAAAATAAATGTGTGGGAAGGAACTGCAGATGCTGGTTAAACTGAAGATAGACAAAAATGCTAGAGTAACTCAGCGGGTCAGACAGCACCTCTGGCGAAAAGGAATAGGCGATGCTTCGGATCAAGACCCTTCTTCAGACCTGAAGCTGTCCTGCTGAATTACTCCAGCATTTTGTGTCTATCTTCTACAAAATAAATATGGCTTATCCAGGCATGGATATATTTTCAAACCAACAAGTGAATTGCAGCATTAACCTCAATAAATAAATTACTGTTGGTAATACATTATTTACAATGAAGTGCTTTATTTCTAAAAGCTTGATTTCAAATCCTCTCCAACAGGATTGAAAGGGAATGAGTATGCACACTAAGCAACAGGAAGCTATGAGGGAAGTTTGTATTGCATATGGTAAATGTAGTTTGAGTGAGCAACATGAAAGTTATCTATTCCCCAGTGAGATTACAAAGCACAAGTAACTCAGCAGAGAAGGTAGTGGGCTCTGCAGGCTAACCAGTGTTATCCTTGAGCAGGAAACTATTCATGGGTTTATGCCAAGGGCCAAACACCTTTATCAGACTTGAGCCTTGAACGGCTGTACTAATATAGTTGCCAGCACATCTCTGTTGGGTAATGTACATATGCTTAACAGCTGGCGTATTCAATAGTTAAATACCCACCTTGTACTGATGAAAAGAGTACAGTATCAGCAGAATTCTGAAACAGTGTCCATTTCAGGAAGTTAGAATGAAAACCAAAATATTTCTCAGTCTTCAGTTAAACTGAGGGGTTTCACTTTCTTGTCCCCCAGCCCACTTTAGAGCTTTTTATTTCTCATTGCGAAAGCAATGCAGCTATTTTGCAATGCTCAGCATGAAACGTTTCTGAACAACTTACTGAGGAAACATTTAATGCAGGGACCAAAATGGTGCAAAATGTCCGGTTAACATTTATTATTGATACTATGTTTTACTTTTATTGAATGGATAACCATTGCCGAGTAATCAGGAAGTTTGTATCTGTTATCCTTTAACCTCTGCTGAGTAGCATGATTGTAGATGGGAAATATTCCCTATGCCCAGAGACCATGTCTAAATTAGGCTTGATGCCAGTCACAAAAAAACTGCAGATGCCGGAACCTGAAATGAAAATAAACTGCAGGAGGAATTTATTTTGACAGGTAGCATCTGGGAATAGAAAAGGACAGTTGGCCTTTTGGATCGAGATCTATTCTGTGGACTGAAAAAGTGGAGAGGAGATAATGTAAAGAGCTGAGTGGAATGGAGCGAGAGTATGGAAAGTTATAGGTGGATGCAGGTGAGGAGGAGTGGATTAGTGGATGGAGTCAGGCGGGGTTCGGCAGGGGGAGCAGAGAGAGGAGTGGGGATAACAACAGAGACTTAGACGTAATTGCTGGAGGTAAACAGCGGTGCAGATGATGGAATCTGATGGGATAGGGAGATGGAGCATGGGACCAAATAAAGGAGGTGGGTTGCAAAGATGGGAACCGTGAGGAGAGGGGACCTGACGAGATGAGTGTGTGTATGTGATTGCAGGTGGAGTGGGTGGGGAAGAAGCTGTGGGACTGATGGGGAGCAGGTTATCTGAAATTAGCAAATTAAATGTTCATGCCATCGGATTGTAGCCTACCAGAGCGGAATGTGAGGTATTGTTCCTCCAGTTTGCAATTGGCTTCACCAGAGGCCGAGGACAAACACGTCAGTGTGAGAATGTCGAGGGGATTTGAAATGGCTAGCAACCTGGAACTCCAAGTGGCCATGGAGAACAGAGCACAGGCGCAAAGCAAAGCAGTCCCCTAGTTCCCAGACTACTACAGGTCCACCACCGATTTTCCGGCACCTTTGGTTACAGAGCCTTTCTGAAGAAGGGTCCCAACCCGAAGCATCATCCATACTTTTTCTCCAGAGATGCTGCCTGACCCACTGAGTTACACAAGCACTTTGTGTCTAACAATGGTACAACACCAGCATCTGCTGTTCTTTATTTCTACATTCTACCTTTCTGGATCATCCATTTTGCTGGACTAACAGAGGTCACGGCCCCTGAGAGGAATGAAACGGTACTGGAACAGTCCACTAGGCCACCAAGGACCGAGATACCAGCCCACAAAGTTAGCCTCGGAAGTTGGTTATGGGAACGGATCAGTCGGCTCCTTCTGGAAACATGTTCCAGAGCCCCGGCCTCAGGTGGCAAATTCGACCCGCTGACCGGCCGCGGAAGTACTGATAAGGTCGAGATCGACCACTTAACATAGAAATATAGAAAATAGGTGCAGGAGGAGGCCATTTGGCCCTTTGAGCCTGCACCGCCATTCATTGTGATCATGGCTGATCATCCACAATCTGTAACCCATGCCTGGCTTCTCCCCATATTCCTTGATTCCGCTAGCCCCAAGAGCTCTATATAACTCTCTTTTAAATTCATCCAGTGAATCGGCCTCCACTGCCCTCTGTGGCAGAGAATTCCACAAATTCACAACTCTCTGGGTGAAAAAGTGTTTTCTCATCTCAGTTTTAAATGGCCTCCCCTTTATTCTTAGATTGCGGTCCCTGGTTCTGGACTCCCCCATCATTGGGAACATTTTTCCTGCATCTAGCTTGTCCATTCCTTTTATAATTTTATATGTTTCTATAAGATCCCCTCATCCTTCTAAATTCCAGTGAATACAAGCCCAGTCTTTCCAATCTTTCCTCATATGACAGTCTCGCCATCCCGGGGATTAACCTTGTGAACCTACGTTGCACTGCCTCAATAGCAAGTATGTGCTTCCTCAAATTAGGAGACCAAAGCTGCACACAATACTCCAGATGCGGTCTCACCAGGGCCCTGTACTACAGCAGAAGGACCTCTTTACTCCTATTCTCAAATCCTTTTGTTATGAAGGCGAACATGCCATTAGCTTTTTTCACTGCCTGCTGTATCTGCATGTTTACTTTCAGTGACTGGTGTACAAGGACGTCCAGTACTTCCCTTTATTCTAATCTGACACCATTGAGATAATAATCTTAGTCCTTGTTCTTGCCTCCAAAATGGATAACCTCACATTTATCTACATTATACTGCATCTGCCATGCATCTGCCCACTCACTCAACCTGTCCAAGTCACACTGCAACCTCCTAGCATCCTCTTTGCAGTTCACACTGCCACCCAGCTCTGTGTCATCTGCAAATTTGCTAGTGTTTTTTAATCCCATCATCTAAATCATTAATATATATTGTAAATAGTTGCGGCCCCAGCACCGAGACTTGCGGTAGTCCACTCGCCACTGCCTGCCATTCTGACAGGGACCCGTTTATTCCTACTCTTTGTTTCCTGTCTGCCAACCAATTCTCTATCCATGTCAATACCCTACCCCCAATACCATGTGCTCTAATTTTGCCCATTAATCTCCTGTGTGGGATCCTATCAAAGGCTGAAAGTCCAGACACACATCCACTGGCTCTCCTTCATCCTTTTTACTTGCCACATCCTCAAAAAATTCCAGAAGATTAGTCAAGCAGGAATTCCCCTTCATAAATCCATGCTGACCATTCCCTTTACTCCTATCCAAATGCGCCGTTATTACTTCTTTAATAATTGACTCCAGCATCTTTCCCACCACCGATGTCAGGCTAACTGGTCTATTATTCCCCGTTTTCTCTCTCGATCCTTTCTTGAAAAGCGGGATAACATTAGCTACCCTCCAATCCACAGGAACTGATCCTGAATCTATAGTACATTGGAAAATGGTCACCAATGCATCCACGATTTCTAGAGCCACCTCCTTGAGTAACCTGGGATGCAGACCATTAGGCCCTGGGGATTTATCAGCCTTCAGTTCCATCCGTCTATCCAATACTATTTCTTGCCTAATGCAAATTTATTTCAGTTCCTCTGTCTCCCTAGATCCTCTGTCCTCTAGTACATCTGGGAGATTGTTTTTTTGTGCTTCCTTAGTGAAGACAGAACCAAAGTATCTGTTCAACTGTTCTGCCATTTCCTTGTTCCGCATAATAATTTCACCTGTTTCTGTAATCCAGCCTAGGCACCACATTTTCAGGGGGCCTTCAGTAGGGATTACAAGTGCGCTCTCATAATTTTGTCTCGATTAAAGTAGTTGTCAAAAAATCGGTGGTAGACCTGTAGTAATTTAGTTATTGAGATGAAATATTGCAATTCTCTTGCTGGTTGGAATTTTGATTTTCCATGTGAGACATCAGCAGAAATTGTTTGGCTCTTGGAATGTGTCCAATATTGAAGAGTTGTTGACACTGAACATGACTGAAAAGAGTCCAGAGGTGACCTTTCATTTAGCCTCGAGATGTTTGCGGCAACAACATCTGTTGTGGCGGCGCTGTGATACGGCTGCGGCTCGCCTGCAGTCTGTCTGTTTTTACTTTTTTGGTGTTGTTTTTTTTGTCTAGTTTAGTAAATTTTTTGGTCATTAGGTGGTGTTATGTGTGTGGGGGGGGGGGGCGAAACAGGGCTTTCTGTCTCTCCCTTCGGGGGAATGCGACTTTTTTGTTGTATCCCCCTTCTCTTCCCCCGTCTGCGCTGAGGCCTAATGGCGGAGCTGGCGGCCTCCAACCTGCGACCGACCTCGAGGGTCCGGAGGTATGGCCAGCCAGGACTCACCAACGCGAGGCTGGCCGTCTTCGAGCTGTGGCGACGTCCGGGCAGCGGCACGACTCGGCGCACCGGTGAGGGCGGATGGCGCGGGGCTGAGACACTCCCGTGCGGGCGGCACGGCTACCGGCTGGAAGGTGCTCCCGTGTGAGCGGCCTGGGTCCCGGCTGGAAGGCGCTCCCGTGGAGGCAGCCCGGTGTGGGGCTGAGACGCTGCCGTGTGGGTGGCCTGGCTACCGGCTGGAAGGCGCTCCGGTGAGGGCGGACCGGCTCCCAGCTGGAAGGCGCTCCCGTGGGGGCAGCCCGGTGCGGGGCTGAGATGCTGCCGTGTGGGCGGCCCGGTGCGGGGCGGAGACGGTGCTCCGGCGGCTGAGGCGGCGTTCTGGCGGCGGCGACCTGGATCCGGGGCTCGGCCGCGGGCCAGTGGATGACAATGTCGGGAGCTCGCAGGTCACAGGCTGGTGCCTGTTTTCCGGAGCTCCCGTTGCAACAGCTGCGTCCGCTGGACTGGAGGGCGGCAGCTTCGACCACCCCCGGGCCGCGGAGCTTGAACCGCGGGACTGATACCATCGCCCGGTGGGGTATCGCCTCGGCGCAGAGGGAGAAGAGGAGGGAAGAGACAGTAACTCTAAGACTTTTGCCTCCATCACAGTGAGGAGGTGTTTGGTGAACTCACTGTGGTGGATGTTAATTTGTGTTTATTTTGTGTTGTTATTATTACATGTATGGCTGCAGGCAACAGCATTTCGTTCAGACCGAAAGGTCTGAATGACAATAAAGGAAATCTAATCTAATCTAATCTAATCTTATGCCTTCAGGATCTTTAATACTGTTGAAGCAAATTCAGAGAACAGTTCAGCTTTACATATTGTCAAATTAGTTTGATTTCTTTTTTTAATGTGTAGTATATGTGAAAAATAGCAGTGAAGTCACTGCATGATATATTTGATCATGGGTGTATTATTGTGCACATGGGTACAGAACTTGGAATAAACTAGATACATTTTTGGCATGCTCCCTCTCCAGCATCTCCTTGATCATCCCCTGAGCTTCCATATTATTCTCACATATTTACAGCCTCTGGTTCAATCTGCTAAAGTAGACCCTGACAACAATACGTCTTCTTTCATCAGAGGGTCCTGCTTGCCGCTCCGCCTTCCATTCCATGGTTCACTTGTACTCTGTGTGTTCCTATGGTTCTCTCTTTGCCGATCTCTTGCCCCAGTGCTGCGCTCCATTCATTATCCGGTTCTCCAGGTTCCAGTAACCACACTGCATTTCTTTCATTTTACCCCCTTATCCCTAATCCCCCAAATATGCCATGCCATACAAGGCCCCATAAAACTCACCCAAACTCCAGTGCAATTCAGGAATTTAACACATAGTTGTATTGACATAGAGCTTCTTTTGATAAGCAAATTCTTCGATGCTCTTTATACTATATCATAGAATCATAGAATACAGTGTTAAAACAGGCCCTTTGGCCCAATTTGGCCACACTGACCAACATGCCCCATTTGCACTAATCCCATCTGTCTGCATTTGGCCCAAATCCTCTACACATATCCTCTCCATGTACCTGTCTAAATGTTGCGAGGGTACCGGCCTCAACTACCTCCTCTGGCAGCTCGTTCCATACACCCACCATTCTTTGTGTAAAAACGTTACCCCTCAGGTTCCTATTAAATCTTTTCCCACCTCATCTTAAATCTATGTTCTCCGGTTCTCGATTCCTTACTCTGAGCAAGAGACTCTGTGCGTTTACCTGATCTATTCCACTCATGATTCTGTACATCTCTATAAGATTACCCCGTATTCCCCTTGTGGTTAAGGTTTTGTTGGAATTAGCCATAGGTTACCTTTATTGACAAACATCCGTACCAGGATCGGTGTGAACAAATGATAAAATCCATGTCCTTTCCTTTCATGAAGAAATCTGCAATGCCATGTCATGAGGAATGATTGAATGATTGAATAGTTGAATAGTTGATAATCATTTTCCCAAACCCAGGCCTGAGAAATCCTTGAATTACTGAATTTGCCTTCATCAGTCAGAGTATTGAGTGTAGAAGTTTGGAGGTCATGTTACAGTTATATAAGACATTGGTGAGAATACATGTTGAATATTGTGTTTAGTGTTGGGCACCGTGGAATTGGAAAGATGTTGTCAATCTTAAAAGGCTTCAAAGGAAATTTACCGGGATTTTGCCAGGACTGAGCTATAGGGAAAGATTGAGCATGCTAGGACTTTATTCTTTGGAGCGCAAGAGGATGAGGGGTGATCTTCTGGAGGTGTACAAAATCATGAGAGGAATGGGTTAGGTAAATACGCAGTCGTTTGCCCAGAGTAGGAGAATCAAGAACCAGTGGACATATGTTTATGATGAGGGGGGAAAGATTTAATGGGAACCAGAGGGGTAGCTTTTTTACAGTATACAAAGGGTGGTGGGGGTATGGAACAAGCTGCTAGATGAGGTAGTTGAGGCAGGTACTACCGCAACATTAAATAAATATTTAGATAGGTACAGGGATAGGATAGGTTTAGACAGATATGGGCCAAAAGCAGGCAAGTGGACTGGTGTAGATGGGACACGTTGGTCGATGTGGGCAAGTTAAACCAAAGTGCCTGTTTCCACATTGTATGACTCTATGACTATGAGTCTACTGGGTGTCATACCTCGGAAACAATAAGAAATTATGCACATTTTTCCTCAGGTTGGTTAGTGGGATTCACTCATCAAGAGATCTTGACATGAGCATGTCCCAGAGGTGGCCATACTAATGCAGGCTTTCTGGAGGCAATGTTGTGAAGCTGCTTTGCCCAGTAGAAGACTCAGTGACACTTGACATCTTTAATCAGAGGGTAGTTAACCTGTGGGCTGTGGAGGCCAAGTCAGTGGATATTTTTAAGGCAGAGATAGACAAATTCTTGATTAGAAAGGGTGTTGAGGGTTATGGGGAGGGCAAGAAAATGGGATTATAAGGCAGAGATCAGCCATGATTGAATGGCAGTGTAGACTCGATGGGCCGAATGGCCTAACTCTACTCGTATATCTTGTGAACCTGGAGGTTGAGCAAATTATCCTCTTCGGTCTCTGTTTCCCTTTCTGAGATGAGACTTGATTTTTGAAAAGATCTTCTCTCACAAGTGACTGCAAGGCTCCAATCACACTGCTGTTACAAAAGATACAATTGTGGCAAAAGAAAATACAGCTCAAAAATGTTTCTCAACAGATATGATGCAAAAGAACATGTTTACAAGATATTGCTTTAAAGATTGTCCTGCTCAAAGCAATTCAGGGTACAAGTGTAAGAATGGAATTTTAAACGTAGTTTATTTTAGTTATTAAAAACCTTACAGGAGATAGAAACATAGAAAATAGGTGCAGGAGGAGGCCATTCGGCCCTTCGAGCCAGCACCGCCATTCATTGTGATCATGGCTGATCGTCCCCTATCAATACCCCGTGCCTGCCTTCGCCCCATATCCCTTGACTCCACTAGCCCCTAGAGCTCTATCTAACTATCTCTTAAATCCATCCAGTGACTTCTCCTCCACTGCCCTCTGTGGCAGGGAATTCCATAAATTTACAACTCTCTGGGTGAAAAAGTTTTTTCTCACCTCAGTCTTAAATGACCTCCTCTTTATTCTAAGACTGTGGCCCCTGGTTCTGGACTCGCCCAACATTGGGAACATTTTTCCTGCATCTAGCTTGTCCAGTCCTTTTATAATTTTATATGTTTCTATCAGATCCCCCTCATCCTTCTAAACTCCAGTGAATATAAGCCTAGTCTTTTCAATCTTTCCTCATATGACAGTCCCGCCATCCCAGGGATCAATCTCGTGAACCTATGCTGCACTGCCTCAATCACAAGGATGTTCTTCCACAAATTAGGAGACCGAAACTGTACACAATACTCCAGATGTGGTCTCACCATAATCCTATACAACTGCAGAAGAACCTCTTTACTCCTATACTGAAACCCTCTTGTTATGAAGGCCAACATTCCATTAGCTTTCTTCGCTGCCTGCTGCACCTGTAAGCCAACTTTCAGTGACCGGTGTACAAGGACGCCCAGATCTCGCTGCACCTCTCCCTTACCTAACCTAACCCCATTGAGATAATAATCTGCCCCCTTGTTTTTGCCGCCAAAGTGGATAACCTCACATTTACCTCTATTATACTGCATCTGCCACGCATCTGCCCACTCACTCAACCTGTCCAGGTCACCCTGCAATCTCCTAACTTCCTCTTCACAGTTCACACTGCCACCCAGCTTTGTGTCAGCCGCATACCTGCTAGTGTTGCTCCTAATTCCCTCTTCCAAATCATTAATATATATGGTAAACAGTTGCGGCCCCAACACCGAGCCTTGCGGCACTCCACTCACCACTGCCTGCCATTCAGAAAAGGACCCGTTCACTCCTACTCTTTGCTTCCGGTCTGCAACCAATTTTCTATCCACATCAACACCTTACCCCCAATACCATGTGCTCAAATTTTAGTCACCAGTCTCCCGTGCGGGACCTTATCAAAGGCTTTCTGAAAGTCTAGATACACTACATCCACTGGATCCCCTTCATCCATTTTACTTGTCACATCCTCAAAAAATTCCAGATGATTAGTCAAGCATGATTTCCCTTTCATAAATCCATGTTGACTTGGACTAATCCTTTTACTGCTATCCAAATGCCCCATTATTACCTCTTTAATAATTGACTCCAGCATCTTTCCTACCACCGAAGTCAGGCTAACTGGTCTGTAATTCCCCGTTTTCTCTCTCGCTCCTTTCTTGAAAAGTGAGATAACATTAGCTATCCTCCAATTCGCAGGAACTGATCCTGAATCTAGTGAACATTGGAAAATGATCACCAACGCGTCCACTATTTCTAGATCCACCTCCCTGAGGACCCTGGGATGAAGACCATCAGGCCCAGGGGATTTATCATCCTTCAGTCCCATTAGCCTACCCAATACTATTTCTCGCCTAATTCATTTCCTCTACCCCCTTAGATCCTCTGTCCTCCAGTACATCTGGGAGATTGTTTGTGTCTTCCTTAGTGAAGACAGATCCAAAGTACCTATTCAACTCTTCTGCCATTTCCTTGTTCCCCATAATAATTTCACCCGTGTCAGTCTTCAAAGGACCTACATTTGACTTTGCTACTCCTTTTCCCTTAACATATCTACAGAAGCTTTTACTGTCCTTCTTTATATTCCTGGCCAGCTTCCCTTCGTACTTCATCTTTTCAGCCTCTATTGCCTGTTTTGTTTCCTTCCTTTTGTTTCCAATCCTCTGGCTTCCGGCTACTCTTTGCTGTGTTATACATCTTTTTTTTTAGATCCCTAACTTCTCTTGTCAGCCACGGTTGCCTCCTGCTCCCCTTTGAATCTTTCTTCCTTTTTGGAATGAAATTATCCTGCGTCTTCTGGATTATGCCCAGAAATTCCTGCCATTGCTGTTCCACCGTAATTCCTGCTAGGATCCCATTCTCTGATCGGCTCCATTATAAACTGCTCTAAGAATCCATCTCGGAGTCATTCTACAAATTCTCTTTCTTGGGGTCCTGAACTAACCTGATTTTCCCAGTCTACCTGCATATTGAAATCCCCATCACCATAGTGGCATTACCTTTGTTTCATGCCAGTTTTAACTCCTGCTGCAACTTACTTGCAATTTGGGGGTCTGTAGATAACACCAATTAGTGTCGTCTTGCCTTTACAATTCAGATGTACTGGAGATGATAGGAAATGAGCCCAGGTCCTACTTCTTCGCTGAGGGAACCTGCTGTACATATTCCCATGGGACAAATGAGCAGTTATTTTGCCCAAACCCAGGTCAGAGGATCTCTTGTGTTACTGGGCATTAGGCTTTGAAAGTGATTGTAATTCATGCACATTTTTTCTCAGGTGGTTGTGAACTATTTATTAGGGTGTCGTGCCACATAGCTTCCACATCTTGCCTTAGTGACTCCAAAAGGAAGGTATATGTTGTCTTGTACCTGTGCATGATGCAGTGAAACAAAGTAATGGGAATGTCTGTGAATAATCTTTTGTTTTATCAGCCCTGTTCTAAATTTGACAGGAGGATTGCAGAGGCCGGCCTCTCCGAAGTCCGAATGTGAGAGCAGGAAACAGGATAAGGGCGAGAAAGGAATGGAAAGTGGGACCTCCTGCAACGAGCTGTCCACCTCCAGCTGTGAAAGCCAGTCGGAGGCCAGCAGTCCACAGGACAACGTCGCTTGTGCGTCACAGCCCGCAACATCTCAGCCTAATACCCTGACCCTGGATCGGCCTCCCAAGAAAGCCCCCATTCAGTGGTTGCAACAGCCCGACAAACGCAGAAACAGTGAACTTTTTCAAACACTGATGAACAATTCCAGAGAAATGAGCCTCTGCAAAAAGAAAATCAATGAGAAGCTGAGCGCTGAGGACGAAATGAAGAAATGCATCCAGGATTTCAGGAAGATCCAAATTCCCACCCAGTTTCCAGAACGCAAGCGCCTGTGGCAGTCTGAACTATTACAGAAATATGGACTTTAAAGTGGAAAAAGAAGACTTGCTGCAGCTTGAGTAATGTTTGAAATTAAGGGTTTGTGGTTCTCATTCACCTGCAGTCTGTCTTATTCTTCCTGCCCTATCCATTAAATTGTGATAAGATTGCAAGTCTTGAGAAGCTGATCGTGAAGAATTTTAGTTTTTAGTCCACACCTGAGGTATGCATAAAAAATTAACACATTGGATTTAATCTACTGAGTGCTCGTGGGTTAGCTTATAAATTTGATGTGGCACAATGCAGTCTGATAAATAACAGTTGCAAAACTAATGGATTCTCCACCAGTGTATCGATGTGTCAGAAATGGTTATTCATGGCCTTAATGATTGGATGTGATGCCTCTCGAAAACCTCAAAGGTTGTGTTCAGAGTTCCCTCCCTCCCAGATCAGGGCAGCCAGTGGTAGTCAGCTGCAGTTCAGCTCCATTTCATGAAAACAAGTAATTAGAACCATTTTAAAGTTAAAATCCACAATTTGGTTGAATAACTCTTTGAATATTTACTCCTAATTTAGCAATTTGAATTACGGTGAAGACCAAATGCCAACTTTTAGTTTAGTTTAGTTTAGAGATACAGCGCGGAAACAGGCCCTTCAGCCCACCCAGTCCGCTCTGACCAGCGATCCCCACATATTAATGATATCCTACACACATTAGGGACAATTTACACTTATACCAAGCCAATTAATCTCCATCCCTTTACATCTTTGGAGTGTGGGAAGAAACCGAAGATCTCGGAGAAAACCCATGTGGTCACAGGGAGAACATACAAACTCCGTACAGATAGCGTCCGTAGTCGGGATCGAACCCGGGGCTCCGGCACTGCAAGTGCTGTAAGGCAGCAACACTGTCACTGTGCCACTGTGCCTCCCTTTAATGTTAAAATATATTTGAATTTTAGCTCCTAATTTAGCAGTTTGAATAAAAACTAAGACCAAATGCCATCTTTTAGAGATAAAATACATTTGAAGAATCTACAAATTGTCTTTTAAGTTTTAGCATTACGTTGTTTTAACAAAGTTAAAATAACTAACATGTTTTATTTTACCGTAATTCATTCTTTATCTGTTAAGATTGAAAAACAGCGCCTTTCAAAATTGATAGTTTTGGAATGCGGGTGCCTTGTTTGCAAGCATGAAAGTGTTCTCTGTGTGTTAAGGACATTTTTTTCCCCAGGTCTGTTTCCAGGTGCAGTGGATTCCCAGCAAATAATGGAAAACCATTGTCACTTTGAAAATACCAATGAAGGAATCCACCAACTTTCCCACGTGTTGTAGAGAAATCCAACTAGTTTGATTATCGGTGTATTTAAACCTGCCCAGGCCTAGTTTCCTTGTATTCCTACAAAAATAGTGTACTGCAGATAAGGGAAACCCGAGTTAAAATATTGTACAACAATAATAATACATGTTGGGCAGTATATGTGAAGATAGAAACAGACAATGGTTAAGGTTGATTGCCTTCAACCTCTCCTGCCTTCCGCTGTAATACATTCCTCCCCTTTCATTCACTCCTGCCCTTTCCCGAATCTCTAGATTTAAAAACCTGTTTAACTTTTTCCCAGTTCTGATGGAAGTTCGTTGTACTGTATATGTGTAAGTACGCCTTTGAGAACTGAGTGTATCGTGTGGTATGACCTTGATACGTTATTGTGCCAGATGCTGCTGTTTAGCTGAGAATTAGTGTCTTTAATAAAGGATGTTATTTATAACTCTACCACCCGTCTAATTATCCATGCTTACAAAACCATCAAAGTGTTCACAGACACCACATTGACACTTTTGGGATAATTTTGCTAGAGGGAGTAACAGAAGTCACCTATTATGTGGGGCATGGAGAACCGTGTTCTTAAGATAGAGCAATGTTGATGGCAGTGCTTGACATGGCAGACACACCAGGGAGCTCGAAAGGTGCTAACGGACTTACCATTCATCCCATGCCAGAAATTACTGGAAATGTTCCTGAGTAGAAATACCTCTGCTGATGACCAGAATAAGGGGTGGCACAGTGATGCAGTGGCAGAGTTGCCACCTTACATCACCAGAGACCTGGTTTTGATCCTGGCAACTTGTGCTGCCTGTACAGAATGTGTATGTCCCCCCCTGTGACCACATAGGTTTTCACTAGGTGCTCTGGTTTCCTCCCACACTCCAAAGATGTACATGTCTTTTTAAGGCAGAGATAGATAGATAGATTCTTGATTAGTACAGGTGTCAGGGGTTATGGTGAGAAGGCAGGAGAATGGGCTTAGGAGGGAGAGATAGATCAGCCATGATTGAATGGTTGAGTAGACTTGATGGGCTGAATTACCTAATTCTACTCCTGTCCCTTATGACGTTATGACCTTATAAACTAAACTAAAAAAGTGCTGCAGTAACTCCGCACATCAGGCAGCATATCTGGCGAACATGGATGGGTGTCGATTGAAACCCAAAAAATGTTCTCCAGAAATGCTGCCTGACTTGCTGAGTTACTCCAGCACTTTGTGTCTTTTGTTGCCTCTGCATACTGTTGTGCATGTTTAATTAGATATATGGATCCATAGACAATAGGTGCAGGAGGAGGCCCTTCGGTCCTTTGAGCCTGCACCACCATTCAAAGTGATCATGGCCGATCATCCACAATCAGTACCCCGCTCCTGCCTTCTCCCCTTATCTCTTGATTCAGCTAGTCCTAAGAACTCTAACTAACTCTCTTTTGAATGCATCCAGTGAATCGGCCTCCACTGCCTTCTGAAGCAAAGAACTCCACAAATTCACAACTCTCTGGGTGACACAAGTACTCGAGGGAGGCTTCCAGATTAATGGGGAACTATCTTAGGTGGTCTGCTGCAAGTGCATGGAGAGAAAGCTGCCAGTGATCGTGATAAGAATATATAACGTTCTGATAGAGAAGGACTGACCAAGGGCATTTTACTTCAATAGTGTTGGCAAGCACCTGAGGGACTGTAAAAGTTGTTAGATTAGCATAAACATCTTTGGCTCATACAGTATTATTGTCAGGTGTAAGGACCACCTTCACATTTGTCTGGATGTTCGATCCAATTATTTTTACCTGAGATACATCTCCTTTATTCTTCAATTGTTGATGGATGAGGAACTGCACAAATTAGAATAAAAATTGGGCTGAAGGAACATTGCTTCTGTGATATTCCCCCAAGGCAGTTAAAAATAAACAATTACTTGATGAGTTTCATTGTACCTGTACCTCACCGTACTTGTGCATATGACAACAAACTCAGGTCTGAAGAAGGGTTCAGACCCCAAACGTTGCCATTGCTTTTCTCCAGAGATGCTGCGTGACCCACTGAGTTACTCCAGCTGTTTGTGCCTATCTTTGGTATAAACCAGCATCTGCAGTTATTCCTACAAATCTGAAAATAAACTCAAATTTATTTGACTAAATAATCTTAAACTGAACTCTTGATGATAAGGGTGATCAATGCCATGCTCAGAAGTTTCAGATTTATTCACTGCATATTTTGCTTCCTTCATATTTCAGCAAGCATGATCTATGTTAAGCCTTTTTTCCACAGTTAAACATTGACTCAGGGTGTCAGAGATATTTGACAATTAATATACACAAATATTTAATATTAACAACAAGCTGCTGCATAAATCAACCCAAGGATATTTTAGTTAGTGACAGGAAAATCCTGCAAGGGATCCCATGGTGTTTTTGTAATCAAAGAAATATCCTCTTCACCTCAGGGACATGAAGGTACTGGGGAAGATCGATGACCCACTGAAATAAAACAAGTGTGCTTTTACACAGTGCTAGTTTGTCTACCTAGGATTCAAAATGAACAAGAATGTGCAGAGACCTATTTGGAATAAAAATGGTGGTTGTGTTGAGTGAGATGGAGTTGACTAACATTACTGAGCTTTCATCGGGTGCTTCAATATGACATAATATTTTCATTAGGTCTGGCCATCACACTTGAATACCTTTTGCGATTTACTACACAAAGTGGAGACCTGGTCTGGGTGATTTGCTGAAGTCATTTTAACTGCTACGTGTTGGCTCCAGCTGTGTAATGGATGGAGGTATCGGAAGATGAGCTGTCAATTCCTTACACCATCTAGACCATCAACTCGTGTGAGAAGAGCTACGTGCAGGTCGAGAAGGAGACTCCAAAGCAAAATGAAAGAATCCTTTCCAATGTGTAAACATTGATCTTTTCCACTTTGGGATGGAAAATGTCCCTACATTGGTGAAGTGCCACCCAAGTGTTGACCCAAGGAACTGCAGATGTTGGTTTACCTAAAATAAGTGTAAGACATGGATAGATAATGTTTTGGGTCGGGACCCTTCTTCAGAGTCTGAACAACTTTAATCTGTGCTAAATCCATCTGCATTATTAAAATAAACTAACTTCAGCATCTGAAGATGGGTGCCAACCCAAAATATTGCCTTTCCATGTCCTCCAGAGATGCTGCCTGACCACCGAGTTACTCCAGTATTTTGTGTTTTTTAATTATTATATGTGTTGCTATTTGAAACAGCTGTGTCTAAATAGCACTTTGCAGAGGTTTTGAGGTTAGTCTCTAACTAATCCTGTCCTTCACCAAGGATTTTTTTTAAATTACAATGCTTCACAGTTTATACCTGTGTAGTCCGTCAAATTCCTTTGCCCCAATCAGATTTGGCACAGATTAATGTTCCCATTTCATCCTCTGGAGAGTTTAGCAATCTGTCAGCATGTGAAAGTAATAATGAAAAAGCCATTGCTGGCACAGATCCAAGAACGATTGACGAGCATGACTTTTCTTGTCTCCACCATAAGGTCTGCTGATGGGCTGATAAGTGTGAACTCAGCTGAGCTCGGTATCATTTATATTTTCTCGGACAAGTAGAGGATGAGGTTTAGGTGTAGGTTTACTAGTGCATGTGTACCGAGGTACAGTGAAATACTTTGTTTTGCATCATATCCAGTCAGATGAGATAATAGGATGAGTAAAGGGGAAGATACAGAATGGAGTTCTCACCATTATAGGGCATCAGTTCAATGTCCAATGTTCTCAATGAGATAGAGATAAATCGGACGGTAACCTAGCTTATGGATGGACCGTTCAGAAGCCTCATAAATGGGGGAAATGCTATTCCTGAGTCTGTTGGTATCCGCATTCAAGCTTCTGTACCCTTTACCCAACAGGAACAGGGAGAAGAAGGAATGACCGGGATAGGACATCTTCAATTATATTGACTGCCTTCCAAGGCAGCGTGAAGTATAGATGGATTCAATGGTGAGAAGAGGGGCCAGAGGAGTTGGCCAAAGTTATGAGATTGGAAGAGATTGATTGATTGTGATACAACATGGAAACAGGCCCTAAGTCCATGCTGACCATCACGTATATTATCCCACTCTGATGCACTGGGGACAATTTACAGAGGCCAATTAACCTAAAAACCCACATGTCTTTGGGATGTGGGAGGAATCTAGCGCACCTGGATGAAACGCGTGGTCATAGGGAGAACGTGCAAACATCACACAGGCTGTGGCTGAGATCAGGATCAAACCCAGGTATCTGGTGCTGTGAGGCAGCTGCTCTACCAGCTGCGCCACTGAGCCATCCTACATGGATTCAATTGGAAGAATCAGTAAGGGTGCTCCGACCATCACACTGTGGAAGATCGTCAAGATGGTAGAGTTAGGAGATTGTGGAAGTATTAGTGGAAGATTGTGGAAGTCAGGGGGTAAATGGTGAAGGTGGACAACAGAGGCCAGGGTGCTCACAGAGATCAACTAGTCCTTGTATATGGTGATTGGAAAGAGTGAGGTGTGGTACAAACCCGGGTTTGGATTACTGGGTCATTTCTAGGATACAGCCATCGTTGGCCAGGGCGTGAACTGGAGGCAGAGAGGACTGGAAACAAAGTAGGTGACACATTCCTGTAGAAAGAGGGGATCTACCAGCATTATTGCACCTGGAGTGGAATCTCATACATGGAGTACATACCATCGCACCTGAGGAAATCACAAAGGTCAAGAAATTCATCATTTGATATGCACGTATAAATATGTAAATGATGGCATTCCTTAATGTGTGTAATGGTTTATGGTTTGTATGGGATTTTTAAATGCAAGCAATGTTTTTTTTAGTTTAGTTTAGAGATACAGTACGGAAACAGGTGCTTCGGCCCACCGAGGCTGCACCGACCAGCAATCCCTGTAGCACTATCCGACACGCTAAGGACAATTTACAATTCTTACCAAAGCCAATTAACTTACAAACCTGCTGACTTTGGAATGTCAAAGGACAAAGGACAAAGGACATTTATTTGTCACGTACACCATTTGGTGAAGTGAAATTTGTCTTGCCATGCAGCACACAGATAAAGATAAGACACAACATTAAAGAATTTAACAATAAACATAAAAAACATCCCCCCACAATGGTTCCCACTGTGGGGGAAGGCACAAAGTCCAGTCCCCATCCCCTTGTCCACCCATAGTCGGGCCTATTGAGGCCTCCGCAGTCGCCACTACGGGGCCCGATGTTCCAGGCCGTTCTCGCCGGGTGATGGTGCTCCGGCGTTGGGAGAATCCTCTCAGCGGCTTGGGACACCTGGAGCGGCCGCTTCCTAACTGGAGACCGCTGCTTCCGAAGCCGACAAGCTCCCGGTGAAAAGATCAGCGCCGCCGCCCGCAGCTGGACGCTCCACAGTCCCGCAGCTCCGCGATGTTTTTAATCGGCGGTCTCAGCTCACCGGAGCTCCAGCACGGCGACCCGGGCAAGGCATCGCCCACTCCGCGATAGCGCTCTAGCGCTGTGCCGCCGCCGAAGCCGTGGTTCTGGGCGGTCCCCGACAGGAAACGCCGCTCCAGGCCCGCTAGTAGGCCGCGAGGACGGGTCGACGGTGCAACCCGGAGAAAAGCTGCCTCTCCGACCAGGTAGGGACCCTAGAAAACAGTTTCCCCCTTCTACCCCCCCCCCCCCACCTCCCACATAGAAATGGCAAGAACTCCGAAAACAAAAAAACTCTACTAACTAATAATATGAAAAGAGAGAAAAAACGGACAGCTGCAGGCTGAGCAGCCATACCCGTACAGGATGGCGCCCCCGGAATGTGGGAGGAAACCGGAGCTCCTGGAGAAATTGCATGCGGTCACGGGGAGAATGTGCAAACTCCCTACAGACAGCACCCATAGTCAGGATAGAACCCAGGTTTCTGGCGCTGTAAGGCAACAACTCTACCATTGTGCCACTGTGCCGCCCAAAACTACATGGAGTCATAGAGTCAGAGTCATACAGTGTGGAAACAGGCCAGCAGGTCAGGTAGCATTTCTGAAGAACATGGATAGATTTAATTTCAGGTTGGGACCCTTCTTCAGCCTCCGCACACACCGCACCCGAGGTCAGGATTGAACCCGGGTCTATGGCACTACCAGCTGTACCACTGCTGCTGAGTGTTTTCTGTGTTTGTTTCAGATCTCCTGCATCTGAATAATAATAATAATAATAATAATAATAATAATAATAATAATATCTTTTATTGTCAACGAGATTTGGTATGCAGCTTCCATCCGATGTCATAACTTAAACAACTAATAAAATTTAGATTTAGATACCCTGAGAAACATGATTTATAAAAGAACAGTAAAACAGTGAAATAGTCAAAACAGTCTAATGTGTCTGTGTGACGTGACCATCTTAGGGAGGCAGTTCATGGGGGTATGGGGCACTCAGCAGGGCCGGTTCAGAGCAGCGATAGCTCTGGGCATGAAGCTGTTCCTGAGTCTGGAAGTGCGGGCGTAGAAGGCTTTGTAACGTCTGCCGGAAAGTAGGAGTTTTCGAACAGTCCATTACAAGGGTGTGAGGAATCTTTGTGGATGCTGACGGCCTTCCTGAGGCACCGTGTGTAGTAGATGCCCTCCAAGGCTGGTAGCTGTGTCCCAATAATCTTCAGCGCTCTGTGGACGACGCGCTGAAGAGCTCTCCTCTCCGCCTCCGTGCAGCTGAGATACCACACAGCGATGCCATATGTTAGTATGCTCTCTGTGGTGCAGCGGTAGAAGGTTGTCAGCAGCTGTTGGGGCAGACCAGTCTTTTTCAATGTTCTCAGGAAGAACAGTCGTTGCTGTGCCTTCTTGACCAGCGCAGCGGTGTTGGTGGAACATGTGAGGTCCTCTGAGATGTGAGTGTCCAGAAACTTAAAGCTGGACACTCTCTCCACACTGCCCCGTAGATGGAGATTGGGGCGTATTCTCCATTATGTGACCTCCTGAAGTCGATAATCAGCTCCTTGGTCTTGGAGGTGTTTAGGGACAAGTTGTCATGTGAGCACCAGTCCGGCAGGTTCTGCACCTCCGCTCTGTAGTTTTTTTCATCACCGTTGGTGATTAGCCCGATCACCATTGTGTCGTCTGAAAATTTGACGATGGTGTTGGTGTCGAATGCAGGAACACAGTCGTGTGTGAAGAGGGAGTAGAGCATGGGGCTTATGCACAAATATGTTTCATAAATATCAAATCAAAATACGATTAAATTTATATAGAACTAAAAAAAATAGTTAATGTTCATTATGTTTCACAGCAGAGATTTAAAATTTGCATTATATTCTGAAATAAACTGACAGCGAACCAGAATAATTTGAAAAACTTTAAATGATCTTGGCAATTGTATCTGCAAGCCTGTGGAGCAATCAGTCTGGAAGGCAGGTTCTTGCAACATTACGAGGCAAGAGTACGATATTTATCTCATCAGCATGTCAATCGCATCATGACTGATCTGTGACCTAGCTGCGCATTTCCACCTTTGCCCAGATTTCTTTAAAAGTAAAAACTATCTCTGCACATGCATTTCCAAATCTCACTCCTCAAACCCTGGTACTTTATCAAGTGCATTATCATAACGACATTGCTGCTCTCTGAACAGCTTGCATGTACAATGTAAGTATAATTTAAAGTCTTTTATTTATTCTGCTTCACCATGTCTCAAATTCTAGACCGACAAGATTCTTAGCCAGTTATTTTGCATTGAAATCACTGTTAACCTCTGTCAGCCCGGTGTGCGTAACTTCTACAGGTAATGTATAATTCAAGTAAATCTATGCTACGTGGACAGCACGATAGCGCAGCAATAGAGTTGTTTACTTACAGTGGTAACAGGGTTGGAGACCCGGGTTCAATCCCGACTACGGGTGCTGTCTATACAGAGTGTGTACGTTCTCCCGGTGGGTTTTCTCCGAGATCTTCGGTTTCCTCCCACACTCCAAAGACGTACAGGTATGTAAGTTAATTGAATTGATGTATGTGTAAATTGTCCCTAGTGTGTGTAGGATAGTGTTTATGTGTGGGGATCGCTGGTCGACATGGACACGGGGGGCCGAAAGGCCTGTTTCCGCGCTGTATCTCTAAACTAAACTAAATTACGCTTGCCGCCACAGAGTGTAGCTGAATGAAGAATATAAAGAACGGCTGTGTACATTCTCACACCTCTGGTACTCGGATCCTGCTACATTTTCCAGTTGTCGTCTAACAGGTTAGTTTAACAGTGATCCTCTTGCCCTCGAGGTATAAATGTTAGAATTCCTGTCCATTTCAACAATCGATGTAATTAAACTACTATTTCCAGTTTTTTACCATCTGGAAAGTATTCGTTTTCACCCTCTTCATTTCAAAGTAGATGATTTCTGTAAAGGAGTGAAGTCTAACACACTGTAACCTTTACTGAGTCCTTTATTATAGCACATGGTACACACGTCCCAGCACTGACTGCATCTAGTCTTCAGGCGTGCTGGAACCAACAGGGAGGAACAAAGGGAGGATCTCACAGTTATACTGATATGGGTAGGCGTGGTTAGTGGTATTGAGGTAGCTACGTTATAGGTTGCATGCATAAACCATCTACATCCTTCCCCTTAGGAAATTAAGAAATCAAAGATATAACAGTGGCAGGGAGATTATACAAAACCTGCAAATCTAAACAAAATCACCGTAACGGTCAGGAGGTCTGACAACCCGACCCGAGCAGGTGCGCATGGCACCCTCACCCTCCCCACCCGAAAGAAGAGGAGGAGGAGCAGGAACAGCTGGAATGGAGAACGCAGGCGGAGACTCAGCCTGGAATGCAGAAGGGGAGCCGACCGGCACAGGAGAGCCTGGGGAAGGGGACTGTGCAGGAGAGATTGGAGCAGGCGGTGAGAGAGGAGCGCGGGAAGGGGAGGAGCGGACAGGGGTTGAGAAACCCGGAGCAGCATGGTGAGGGGACCGCGGCGAATGGGCAGATGGGGGCATGCGAGTCGAGGGCTAGTTAGTGGGTGGAGGCTCGAATCGCAACCGAGGAGCATGCGGGGCCGCAGGGGGAGGCTTAGGCTCGTTGACAGCCAACAGGTGCTGGCGGCTGCGGCGATAGATAGTCCCTTCAAAGTCCACCAAGTAGGACCGTGGCGAATTGTCCACCCCGACCACGGTTGCGAGTCGGGAGAAACCGGTGGAAGTCTGCAAACGAACGACCTGGCCAGGCAGTAGAGGTGAGAGGGGGCGGCAGGACTTGTCGTGGGAGCGGCGCTGAACTTCATGCCGTTGAGCAATCCGTTGCTGGACAGCAGCAGGCTGAAGGACCTTTGGCACCAAGGATTGTTGTGCGATCGGCATCGGAGGGCGAAGAACGCGTAACATCAGACGTTGAGCAGGGGATCGCATGGTATTGTCCCTGGAAATGTTACGGAGGTTTAACAAACCCTGGTAGAAATCACTGTTGGAGAGACGAGACTGTTCGAGCAAGGTCTTGGCGCTGCGGACAGCACGTTCGGCCAGGACATTGCTCTGCGGGTATTCTGGGCTGCTGGTGAAATGAGTGAAGTTCCACTTCACGGCAAAAGCTTTGAACTCAGCGCTGGTGAACTGACGGCCGTTGTCGGTCTGTAAACGGACCGGGGACCCAAAGGTGGCGAAGTGTCGGCGCAGCTTACCGAGGACCATCTCAGAGGTGATGGCAGGGAGAAGGTCCACTTCGAACCAGTTCGAGTAGGAATCAACCAACACGAGGTATTGCTTACCACGCCAATCAAAAATGTCTGCGGCCAGCGATGACCAGGGCATGTCAGGGGCCGGCTGTTGTAGAAGCGGCTGGCGCTGCTGGTGAGGGGCAAGAGAGTTGCAATCAGGGCAGGAGGCTACACGGGCCTTAATGTACTTTGCCATGCCAGGCCAATACTGTTCTTGGGCATGTGAGACTGTGGCATCAGCTCCTGGGTGCCCCATGTGGGCAGCGGTGTAGTACGAGGCATACAGGGAGGCAGGGACGACCACCTTGTGACCCTTGATGATGATCCCGTCCGGGAGCACCAGTTCATCGCGAACCAGAAAGAAAGGAAGTACACCCGCAGGCAACGAGGTGCGCTTGTCAGTGTTTTTGGTCCTGATTACAGCAGCAAGCTGTTGCAGATCGGGGTCGTTGGCAGTGTGCTCAACCAGGCACTGCAGCTGTTTGGAGGGAACGAAATTGACGTTGAGAACCTGCAAGTCCTCCTGTTCGTAGGGATGTCTGTTGCAGGAGGACCGGGGGGCTCTGGACAGGGCGTCAGCCACGTGCATCTCAGTGCCCTTCTTGTACACGATCTTGAAGTCGAACCGCTGTAGTTGCAGCATCATCCGCTGCAGTCTGGCCGGGGCGATGTGGATTGGCTTGTTGAGGATAGTCACTAAAGGTTGATGGTCCGTCTCGACAGTGAACCTGGCACCGAAAAGGAAGTCCTTAAATTTGGAGCAGGCAAACACAACCGCCAGAAGCTCCTTCTCTATTTGAGCATAGCGCTGCTCGGTGTCCGTCATAGTCCGCGAGGCATAGGATATGGGCTGCAGCGAGTCATCACCATAGAGCTGCAGGCAGGCAGCACCGAGTCCAAAACGGGAAGCATCGCACGTCACCACGATTGGCCGCTGCCGATTGAAGAACCGAAGAGTCGGTGTGCTGATCAGCTTCGTTTTGAGGAGATCGAAAGCCTGCTGGTGTTGGGGAAACCAGGACCAGGCGATGTCCTTCTTTGTCAGTTGCCTCAGAGGCGCGCTCAGATCGCTGAGGTTCGGGATAAACTTGCCCAGGTAATTGACCATACCCAGGAACCGCTGCAGGCTGGTAACATCAGTCGGGGCAGGCAGCTCAGAGATAGCGTTTGTCTTCTGCGGATCAGGTTTCAGCCCGCGGGACGTAAAAATGTGGCCAACATATGGCACCTCAGCTACACGAAACCTGCATTTGGACGGGTTAAGCTTCAGGTTGATCTGGCGAGCGCGGTCAAGAATCCGTCGGAGGTTGCGATCATGCTCAGCAGCATCTCTCCCATAAACAAGAATGTCATCCACAATAATGGCACACGGCAGACCGGCAAACAGTTGCTCCATGGAGCGCTGAAACACCTCGCTAGCAGAGTTGATGCCGAACGGCATTCGTAAAAACTTGAACCTTCCGAAGGGTGTACTAAAAGTAGTTAAGTCTGAGGAGCGTTTGTCCAGAGGTATTTGCCAGAACGAGCTTCTGGCATTGAGGACCGAAAACACTGTGGCCTGACCGACCTGGGCAGCAACATCTTCTACAGTCCGCATAGGGTAGTGGGGACGTTTTATAGCCATATTTAAATCCTTGGGGTTGATGCACACCCGTATTTCGTTCTTACCCTTCCTCATGGTGGCGACCATGGTGGAGACACATTCGGTGGGATCGCTGACGGCTTCCAACACCCCCATTTTAACCATGTTGTTCAGCATGGCTTCCACCTTGTCCTTCATAGCGAATGACACCCGGTGTGGGGCACGGATCACAGGCATGACAGAGCTGTCAGTAGCAATCTTGTACACAAGAGGCAGCTTCCCCAATTTGTCATCGAAGAGGTCGGGGTACTCGGAGAGTGGGTTCAGCATCACCCGCACTTCGTGGACCGTGCGGTCGAAAGACACCAGGCCAAGGTCCTGGCAGGCTTGATTACTCAAAAAAGTCACGCAGTTACAGTCCAGAATGAAGAACGACAGGTCACGGGATGCTTTCTGCAGCACACAATGGAAGGAGGTCCTCCCCACGGGTGTTAGCTCTTCTCCCCCATAAGCACGTAGTATAGAGCGATCAGCAGTCAACAGCTCATTATTCCTTATCTTGTTAAACAGTGATGTTGACATAACATTCACTTTTGCACCCGTATCTAACTTCGCAGAGAAAGACTTGTTGTTCACAGTAACGAGCACCAAAGGATCGGGGAGGCGAGATCGGCTATGGAGGAGTGTGTAAATACTGGTGTCACCCATGGAAATGCTGAGCTCAGAGTCGGGGGCAGTGTCGGCACTGGGACTGCATGGAGTGGACATAACTGCAGTTGGGGCACTTCTTGGTATTCGGGACCCTGGATGTGCGGGCGGGACGCGGCGGAGGGCGAAGATTGTCTTGCCTGCGACGAGGCACGGCGAAGCCCGTTAGATTTATAGCACGGTTTTCAGACCCCCTCAGCCCATGAGGCGGGACAACCACTTCAGCGATACGGCAGGCATGCATTGCCTGAGTTAGAGTGAGGTCCAGCTTCTGCAGCAGATCTGCACGTAGTTTCTGATCTAGCATGCCGGTGACCAGGATATCCCTGGTGAGTTGATCACGCATGGTATCGAAACGGCACCGCTGAGCAAGGTAGCGCAGGTCAGCGATAAAACACACAACAGGCTCATCAGGCTGCTGCTTACGAGTAAAGAATCTAGCCCGCTCCAATATGCGGTTGGAGGGCAAGTCACAAATCTCCGCAAACTTGCGCAAGAGACATACCGGGTCATTGGCAGATTCCGCCGGCTCGACGACCTGGTCGTTGTCATCCAGGACCACTGGAGTGTAGACGAAAGCTTGAGCCCATTTCATGGCGTCTGGACCGGCAAGGTTCAACAGAAGGGAGGCTTTGACCGCATCTGGGTCATTTTGGTGCACAATATTAGCGAAGTGACTGAAGTCCATCACGAAAGTAGCCCATCGTTCCGCAATGTCAGCGTCAAAGACAAGGGGAGATGGCCTTCGGCATGAAGATGCCATGACAAAATGAAATTAAACACTGATACACAAGGGAGAAATAAAAACCGATAAACAGGAGGCGCTAGGCTTACTTGCTGACACCATGTAAAGGAGTGAAGTCTAACACACTGTAACCTTTACTGAGTCCTTTATTATAGCACATGGTACACACGTCCCAGCACTGACTGCATCTAGTCTTCAGGCGTGCTGGAACCAACAGGGAGGAACAAAGGGAGGATCTCACAGTTATACTGATATGGGTAGGTGTGGTTAGTGGTATTGAGGTAGCTACGTTATAGGTTGCATGCATAAACCATCTACAGTTTCATATTTGCTTCCATTGAAATTTGTTGCCTAATATTCTATTTGTTTGGAAAATTGGAGGTTGATGCGTGCCTTTTCACTGTAACTCGTGTACACGTAATAATAAACTAAACTAAATATATAATTGCATCATTTGCCCCAGTACTACAAAAAATGAAACTAACATTCTGTTCTGATCCACTCCCTTACTCGTCAATGAAATTAAATGTTGGAAAAGTATTTTCAGGTCATAGAATCATAGAGTGATACAGTGTGGAAACAGGCCCTTGGGTCCACCTCGCCCACACCGGCCAATAATGTCCAAGCTACACTAGTTCCACTTGCCTGCGTTTGGTCCATATCCCTCCAAACCTGTCCTATCCATGTACCTGTCTAACTGTTCCTTAAACTATGGTATCGTCCCAGCCTCAACTACCTCGTCTGGCAGCTTGTTCCATACACCCATCACCCTTGGTGTGAAAAAGTTACCCCTCGGATTCCTATTAAATCTTTTCCCCTTCACCTTGAACCTTTGACCTCTGGTCCTCGATTCCCCTACTCTGGGCGAAAGACTCTGTGCATCTACCCTATCATAGCAAAAGGATTTGAGTATAGGAGCAGGGAGGTTCTACTGCAGTTGGACAGGGTCTTAGTGAGACCACACCTGGAGTATTGCGTACAGTTTTGGTCTCCTAATCTGAGGAAGGACATTCTTGCCATAGAGGGAGTACAGAGAAGGTTCATCAGACTGATTCCTGGGATGTCAGGACTTTCATATGAAGAAAGACTGGATAGACTAGTAAGATTAAATGAGAACTTACCAGTTTGAAGTTTGATCTTTATTTTATGAGGAGTTACGATGAGGGAATACGTGAAGAAGGCCCGTTCAGCCGCACGTGCGTCAATCTTCAAAGCAGCGGTGTGAAATCACAGATAATAATAACAGTGACTGAAGTATGATAGTAAGATGAAAGAAGACTAGAACTACCAGATGAGCTTAACGAGGGCTGGGAGCGGAAGGCACGTAGACCCTCATTGTAACTCCTCATAAAATAAAGATCAAACTTCAAACTGGTAAGTTCTCGTTTAATCTTACTATTTTACTTCGGAGTCACGTGAGTGACTACGTGAAGATTTCAAAGCTCTGTGATTTCATGCCGTGAGAAAACAAGTCTACACAACCACAACTGCCTTATTGACAAAATGAGGGAAAACATTCATAATGCATACAGTCATGACATAGATTTAAACATGCTGATGCTGTTAAATAACCAATAACAATAGTCACATCTCTCATCCGGATGGAACCTATAACAGAACATAAAATAAATTGAGAATACCTCTGGTCTAGCAACGGTTTATTATAACATGTTTGAAATACTGTTTGTTTGACCACACTACAGCCGTTATGATGTGGTCCAGCGGAACGTAATTAACCCTTGCTGCTGCTGTTATAGCAGCCTTGGTGGAGCGAGATCCAGATCAGTATCTACTCCTGCATACCTCAACTCCGTTTTAACACCTGACAAGATCTGAGCAGATAGGTTCTTATAACGTCTTTTGTAATTAACAATCATAGTTAGCTCAGAGTCTTGGTGACCTTGACGTATTGTTGTATATGTGTGTCCCCACATAACGAGAAATCCCTGGGTATGTCTTGAGTTATTTTGAAACCCGACACCCCTACTGCTCTGCTTAAATTAATTATAGCATAAAATACTGTACATATATTTGCAGATGTAATCATCCTCTCCTGTCACAATAATGTAGCGAGTGACCTGTTGCGCTAACCAGCGCCAGGAGGATAACTACCTAATGAGGTCCGATCAAAGCTAAGAATGTAGCTGGAACCCCCTGGTTCAAATAGTGTTACACAATGTCAATCTCACATACTGCATTGTACTTGTCCTGGGAAACCTGTGTAACAGATATCCTTTACTAACTCGATATCCGAGGTGAACCCAACAACTTGACCCTCGTTAGCTGCAGTAAGTCTGATGGAAAGCCCCTTGGCACAGCTAATGATCCTATAATACAATATTGTCAAAGACCATTTAAATGAAGTGCAAAAACTCAGAATCTGCACCATTTTAAATATAACATGAGCATTAAACAAACGCTTCCCATCTCCTGAAGCAGCAAAGTACCGCTTTTTTGGTACCATTCCAGCACTGTGAATACATACAAAAATAGACATGACAAACCCAAGCCGTAAGCAGTCTATTGAGAAGCTGTAGAACATATATTGATTTTATCATGCAACGGCTGATCTTTCAAGCCGCAGGCTGGACCAGCAAATTATGTTTAGATAACCATATAATGTTGCATAATTATTATTCCCGACAAATCGGGAATCAAACTGCATAGGCCAATTCCACAGCTGGAACCTAAAGCGACTCTTGATGACTCTATTTCAAGACCCGACTCATAAAGCAAATTGGAGGAAGAAATAAAAGACCATTCCTCATGCTTGTAGCGAGAATGTATCTTTCGCCACTGTTATGCTACACATTTTGCAACATTTAATTAGCATGAAAACAATACATCTATATTTGGTGTTGCATTAAATCAGAATTTCATAAATACTGCGTGGTCCAACACCCATTCTGTGTTGTCATTGATCTGTACTTAATGATACTCCAGTGGCAAATTAAATTATGTACCTTTTACAGGATATTTTCCTGATTGCACCCTCGTGTTTATCATATGCCACATCTTAGTGTATCAACATGAAGTTGAGCATGTACCTATGCATATTCACTCAATCACTCTTTAACCCATAATGCACTTAGGGAATGCACATAATGAACAGCTGCATCACATCTATTACATTGCCAGTTAGTCTAATGAATAGGAACTCCTTTATAACCACAAGGCTGTTCCAGGTTTCTATTGATTCCAATCTATTGCCCAGGGCAGAGTCACATGGCAACTATCCATTTGATAACAACCTAATTTACTGGATAGGAGAAACCAATTCCTCAATTAGCTTGAAACTGAGTGGATTTTAGTGAAATACAGCATCAAAATATAATCCAGACAATGCATCACAATTGTTTTTGAACTCTAAGTATCATACTGTTTAACTTGCCTCATCATAACAATGCCTTCAAACATCTCTGATGATCACTGTACATGGAAAAAACCTCTAGGAAATCAGTTTGATCACCCTTCTTTCTTAATGAACAGGCCACACCTGCCATCATTTCAAGTCTGCCCTGACAACAACTCTGGCCCGGTTCTGATAATTCTCACATGTCCCAAGCCAACTCTTGCATAATTCTGACCTTGCCTTGAAAGACAATTCCCCATATCTCCGAGCCTGTCTCGAAGGCAAGCTGGCTAAAAATACTGGACCTGTCTCAACACTCTTCTGGCCAAATTCCAACCTTCTTGGAATACTATATTGTCTAGTTACCTGATTAAAATGCCTCTGAGTAGATGACAATGTCTCAGTTATTTGTGTGTTGCCCAACCAATTGTAAATCTAACCAAGTTGTTTGTGGTCAATTAGTTGTAGAGTAACTCTGGTCAGCTTAATGCTGCTATCATCTTCAGTGAACCGCTTCCTGCCGATGAAGCCGTGGGTGCGTTTTCCCCCTAAACTATGTGCTTCACCCTTCGGGTTTTGCCTGTGGAATATGTCTCACCTGAATAGAATATTCGGCGGGTGGCTCTAACATCCCCTGATAGTGGTGTTCACTGCATTGTTGTAATGGCAACCTTGCTGCCAGACTCGTACCTCTGACATGTGCCCTTCATTCCTTGAGGTATGGTCCATGCTATACCCTCAGCCTCGGCATCAGATTACGCTGATCCGGCATGTTCTCCTCTTCCATAAGGGAGACATTAAGCAGCCCTACTACAAGGCACTGCGTCAGAAAATGCCCCGGTAAGCTCACCTCCTCCATGAGGGAGACATCATTGCAGCCCTTCTCCAGGTGCTGCTGCCATACATTTAAACAGCCCTATACAAGGCGCTGCTGACACGGCTTAGAGCAATAAGTCGGCACTGCCATATATTCGGCATCCCCATTATGCAGCCCTATTACAAGGCGCTGCTGGCAAGGCCTCTCCCATCTGCCCAACACTGCCATATCTCCTGATGTTAGGGTGTATCTATCTTGAGCCTCCTCTCAATAAGGCTCCATCTTGGCCAACTTCCACATTATTTATTTTTACCGGAAAGGAACCCTCCCGGCACCAGGACTGACCACTTGGGTCGATTTACCCCATATCTTGGGGACCTCTGCGGTCTGGGCACCGCATAGCTAGTGGATTTCCCCTCCCCCGGGAATCCCAGCACCCCTCCCGGTTTGGAAGAGGAGCTGGAACCTCAACAACCTACAAGCTATATGGCTGCGAAAAGTGATACAAAGGAGAAAGAAATGAAAAGCTGGGAAGAAACGGTAAGAGCTAATATTCTTAAAAACATTACTAAAGATCTTCAGAAGCAATTTGCCAAAATGAATTCTACAATTCAGAACAACTTCTCCACTATGGAGGGTAATCTTTCTAAGAAAATTGATAATAGCTGCGGCGAAGTAAAAGAGCTTTATGTAGCCCTGAACCAGCAGTTTAAAGATTTGGAGTCCAGGACTGCGAAGGAATTGGAAAGTATGCAGAAAGATTATAACAATAAACATGACACCCTGCTGAAGCAATTAACAGACTCGGAAAAATTGATGGAAGAGATGGATGGTGAAATGGAACAGATGAGCCAAGAAATACAAAGGCTCAAAAAACAACACGATACGAATTGGGAGCTAATGAATAAACTGAATGAGAAATGTCAAGATTTAGAGGCCAGGTCAAGGAGGCAAAATTTGAGAATAGTAGGAGTTAAAGAGGGTGCTGAACACGGCCTTCAAATGCGTGATTTTATTACTAATCTACTTAAAGATGTTTTCAAACTTCCAGAAAAAACAAAGATAGATCTGGCTCATCGAGTGGGTCGCTTCCAAAAACATGATAATGCTAAACCAAGGCAAATTATTGTAAAGTTCCTGGATATTTCAACTTTGGAAACTCTATTAAAGAAGATAACCTATGGAGAAAATCTTACATTTGCTGATAATATCATAAGATTCTACAGGGATTATCCTCGGGAAATTTTGGCAAAAAGACGCGAGTTTAAAAGGGCAAGCAGTATTATTTTTTTTTTTTTTTTTTTTTTTTTTTTTTACGGCATCTTTAGATCTTTAGAAATACGGCAAGCAGTATTTTATATGGACATTCTGAAGTTCGTTATGGCGTGATCTATCCAGCGAAAATGCTAATTACGTTTAAGGGCAAGCAACGCTCATTCACGGACCCGGACTCTGCTTGCAAATACGCCCAGGAGATTTTAAACAAAATTCAAGGAGGAACAGAATAATAGACATTTTATCTGTGGAACTTTGTTTTTTCTGTTTCAATTAAGACACTAGAACGCTTCAGACGGTTACCAGACAGGCTTATCTGGCAAGAATGTGTTGTTCAATAACAGAGGCCGAATTAAACTTCTGAACTGAAAGCACAGATGGAAGCTCAAGGTCGCAAGCTCGTCACCAAACCCCTCAGCACGGAGAACTATGAGACCGTCTCCTTTTGAAATGGCCATGATATGAGGCATCTGTTCCACACTATATGACCTATTATTTATATATATAACTAACTAACTAATTAACCACTTACGCGCAATAAATTCAACTAACGTTAAAGGCGTAATGTACTATACTAACACGACTAACTATATAGCAGGAAGGATGGGGGAGGTTAGACATATATTTTAGATACTAAATACTAATTATGAATTAATTAACATACAGGTAAATGAAAAGTGTAATTATTGACGAGGTACTTTAACCCATAATTTCTTTTATTTTAATCCAAATCTTCTACCTTCCCTTTTATTTTATTCTATTTTAAACTGTTCAGCGATTAATTGACCTGATATGATAGAGGGAACCGACTAACATTGGGTCAAATTCTAATAGGGGGATAAGACCCAGTGCATAATCTCATCGACGGAGGTCAATTTAAAAACAAACCTAGCTACCTTAGGTGGCTTTTTTGTAATTTATCGCTTTTTTGATAAATTACATTCACTTTTTTTGTTTATTCACAATTATGTGTTGTATGACTTAACAATTTTTATGTACACTTTATTTTATGTTTTTCTCTTTCCCTTAATTATGTTTAATAGTGCCAGGAGATGTAAAACTACTGTAGAAATTATGAAGGACAACTCTGGATTCGGGATTCCGAGGTACTTGGCTGCATCACATGAATCATACAGTCTGGTAATAATAGCCAATGCAAGATAATAGTCGAATAAATATCGGTCTCACCTTCTGTAGTTGGAACATCAGAGGTACGAATGAGCCAATTAAGAGGGGTAAAATTTTGGCACAATTAAAATCATTAAATATGGATATTGCTTTCCTACAAGAGACACATCTGAAACAACAAACTCAGATCAGATTAAGGGCAAATTGGATAGGTCAAACCTATTACTCCTCATTCACCTCTAAAGCAAGAGGCACGGCTATTATAATTCAGAAGGGTATACCTTTTAAATTAAAGAAATCTATATCTGATAAAGAGGGAAGATATGTTATAATCATGGGAGAAATTTATAATACACCATTAACTATGATAAATATTTACGCGCCTAATTTTGATAACCCACAATTTTTTAGGAAAATAATAGATTTAATCGCAGAGCATAATTATCAAAATATAATAATGGGGGAAGATTTTAACTGTGTTATAGATCCATACTTAGATAAATCAATAAAGCTAGGGAAGCGTCTTGTTAAAACTAAGACCTGTGAATTTTTAAATACTTATATAAAAAATAATAGCATAGCTGATATTTGGAGAATAGCAAATCCAAGTGGTAGGGAATATTCATTTTATTCATCAGTTCACAAAACTTATTCGCGAATTGACTATTTTTTATTGGACACAAAATTAATCCCGTATACGAATAAACCATCATATCATAATAGTATTATTTCTGATCATTCACTATTGACTTTTATACTTAAAATTGAGGGAATGCCGAGTATAAAACCTTTTTGGAGATTCAATGTACATATATTAAATAACCCGCAGGGTTATGAGTATATAAAAGAACAAATAAAACTTTTTTTCGAAATAAATGACACGCTGGGTATTTCTGCACCGCTATTATGGGAAACCTTCAAGGCATATATTCGCGGTGTCATAATTTCTTACCAAAGTTTTCAAAATAAGGAAAATAAAAGAGAACTTCAGCGGATAGAACAGAAAATAAAACTACTAGAACTGGACAATGCAACTGACCCAACCATAAATAAACATAATAAGATAACTTTATTGAAATATAAAGTCAATAGAATACTATCGGCTAGAGTAATAAGATTATTCCAAATTACAAAACAAGCACACTTCGAATTTGGGGATAAGCCACATAAACTACTTGCGAGGCAACTGAAGCAACGAGAAAAGGAAAAAACTATTACTAAAATTAAATCGGATAAGGGTGAGTTTTTAACACTGCCTAAGGATATTAATAAGAGGTTTGCCCAATTTTATCACAATCTAAAATAAATACAGATGTAAGTAAAATTACAAATTTTTTAGATAATTGCAAGCTCCCAAAATTGGATAGTTTAGAACAAGAGCATGGATTACTAATGAAGAAATAAAACAAATAATAAACTCACTGAAAAATGGGAAGACCCCAGGACCAGACGGTTTTAGTAATGAATTTTATAAAAGATTTCAGGAGTCAATTGTACCAAGATTATT
Organism: Amblyraja radiata; assembly: GCF_010909765.2. Taxonomy (NCBI): domain Eukaryota; kingdom Metazoa; phylum Chordata; class Chondrichthyes; order Rajiformes; family Rajidae; genus Amblyraja; species Amblyraja radiata. The sequence continues at coordinate 104,096,065 of NC_045956.1, read as the reverse complement.
CAATTTATACACGCAGGCTTATACCGAAAATAAACTACCAGAAACCCTAGCAGAAGCAACAATAACACTTATACCAAAAAAAGATAAATATTTAGATGAACCGGGTTCTTATAGAGCTATTTCACTACTAAATACGGATCAGAAAATTTTAGCAAAGATTCTAGCTAGAAGGCTAAATAATTATATTAACAATTTAATAAATACGGATCAAACGGGATTTATACCCAAAAGACAATAATTTAATAATTTGAGAAGGCTTTTCAATATAATGTACTCTCATAATGAGGACAATGAAGATATTTCAGTTGTCACGCTGGATGCAGAGAAGGCATTTGATCAAGTAGAATGGCAGTATTTATACAAGGTACTCCAAAAATTAAATATGGGAGAGATTTTATTAGATGGGTTAAACTACTTTACGATAGACCTACGGCAAGAATACTAACTAACAATACGCTATCTCCAAAATTTTACTTATCAAGGGGTAATAGGCAAGTGTGTGCCTTATCACCATTGCTATTTGCCCTTATGTTAGAACCGTTGGCCGAAAAGATTAGAAATCACCCGAATATTCACGGATATAACACTAAGGACTCAAAGAATAAAATTTCACTATATGCTGATGATATCCTTTTATATATTACTAATACACAAACGAGTATACCCACCTTATTAACACTAATTGAGGAATTCGGCTCTTTTTCAGGATATAGAATAAATTGGAATAAAAGCGAAATTATGTCTTTAAAACCACAGGATTCGAGACACTTACTAAAATTCCCCTTCAAAATTGCAACAGAAAAATTCAAGTATCTGGGTATTCAAATTACGAGAAGACACAAATCTTTATTTAGTGCCAATTTTATACCACTATTAAATAAACTGAATGATATGATTAAATTTTGGAAAACGCTTCCGCTCTCATTGATAGGTAGAATTAACGCTATAAAAATGACTTTCTTACCACAATTAATATATTTGTTTCAAGCGATCCCAATATATATTCCAAAATATTTTTTCAAAAGACTGGATTCCACTATCACTAATTTTATATGGGATTACAGAACACATAGAATTCAACGAAAGCATTTGTGCAAATCTAAAGAAGTTGGGGGTTTATCATTACCTAACTTTATGTATTACTACTGGGCAGTGCATATTAAGAACATAATGTACTGGCTGGATAGTTCCACTCAGCAGTTGGAGTGGATAAGAATGGAGAAAGAGGAGTGCTATCCGCACGATATAGGAACGATCCTGCTCTCACCGATAAAATTGAATAGTATAATATATAAGAAGAACCCAATTATTCACAATATAATAAGAATTTGGAAACAAATAAAAGTATCCTTGAAATTAAATAATTTATCAGTACTAACCCCACTATTGAACAACCCCGCATTCAAACCTTCTCTCATCGACAACACATATCAACAATGGGATAGACTGGGGATTAGGAAAGTAGGGGATATGTATGAATTGGGCAAACTGTTATCATTTCAACAATTAAAATTAAAATTTAAATTGAAGGATAATCAACATTTTAAATATATACAGGTATGTGACTTTATGAAGAAATATACACATAGATTTCAAACTATATTTTTAGACCCTTTAGAAGAAGCAATGAATATTAAGGCTGATTCACAAAAATTAATATCATACTTTTATAATAATATATTATATAGAGAATCACCCTCAACAGAAGCACTAAGGGAAGATTGGGAACAGGAGCTAATGATAAAGATCTCGAAGGATAGATGGGAAAAGTATTTGATGAATACACATAACTGTTCTATTAATGCAAGACATCATTTAATTTAATTCAAATTATTACATAGACTATATTATTCAAAAACGAGGTTGAATACATTTTATCCAAACGTCTCTCCCAGATGCGATAAATGTTTGTTTCAAAACGCTAATATAACACATTCATTTGTAGGATGTACAAAGTTGAATACATTTTGGAGTGATATATTTGATATATTTACAAAGCTCTTCAAGTCAAGAATAGAACCCAAAATGGAATGGATTATATTTGGAATAATAGGAGAAGATACCAATTTAAATAAAGACCAAAATGTTTTTTTTAATTATGGGTTAATAATTGGAAAGAAATTGATACCTAAATTTTGGAAAAATACAACCATACCAACTGTTAAAATGTGGATTAGGAATATGATGGACATAGCACGTCTTGAAGAAATGAGACTCCGACTAATAGATAAACATGACCAATTCTTAAGGAGTTGGTCTCCTTTCATTGACTTTTTGGAATCATGTGATGCAGCGGTACCATAAGGATTGCTGATTTCAGTTCATGACGTGGATAGATCTACATCTCCGAATATAGATTTGAAAAATTCTCTTTTAAGGGGCCTTCTCTTCTATTTCTACTTTCCACTTTTTCTTTTTTATTTTATTTTTTTTTATTTTTTTATATACACACTTCACGTTTTTCTACTCTCTACCATCTATTTTTCCACTTTTTCCCCTTTCTATTGTTTTCTTTTTCTTGTCTTGCTTACTTCCTTCTCATAACATAAAACTAGAGGTTGTACATAGAATGGATTACAATATGACATAGTTGGCACCTAAAATTAGGTGCCACTGTATTATTTTGTACTGTATTAACTTCTAATAAAATAAACAAATATTTTTTTTTTTTAAACTATGTGCTTCACCCTTCAGGTTTTGCCTGTGGAATATGTCTCACCTGAATAGAATATTCGGCGGGTGGCTCTAACATCCCCTGATAGTGGTGTTCACTGCATTGTTGTAATGGCAACCTTGCTGCCAGACTCGTACCTCTGACTTGTGCCCTTCATTCCTTGAGGTATGCTCCATGCTATACCCTCAGCCTCGGCATCAGATTACGCTGATCCGGCATGTTCTCCTCTTCCATAAGGGAGACATTAAGCAGCCCTACTACAAGGCACTGCGTCAGAAAATGCCCCGGTAAGCTCACCTCCTCCATGAGGGAGACATCATTGCAGCCCTTCTCCAGGTGCTGCTGCCATACATTTAAACAGCCCTATACAAGGCGCTGCTGACACGCCTTAGAGCAATAGGTCGGCACTGCCATATATTCGGCATCCCCATTATGCAGCCCTATTACAAGGCGCTGCTGGCAAGGCCTCTCCCATCTGCCCAACACTGCCATATCTCCTGATGTCAGGGTGTATCTATCTTGAGCCTCCTCTCAATAAGGCTCCATCCTGGCCAACTTCCACATTATTTATTTTTACCGGAAAGGAACCCTCCCGGCACCAGGACTGACCACTTGGGTCGATTTACCCCATATCTTGGGGACCTCTGCGGTCTGGGCACCGCATAGCTGGTGGATTTCCCCTCCCCCGGGAATCCCAGCACCCCTCCCGGCACCCGGCCTGCTGGCGGTCCCCTCCATGGGAAACCCCAGCATAAATATTCATATTGCCGGAGGGGAACCCCCTCCCGACTCCCGCTCTACTGGCGGTCCCAGAATAAATAATCATATCAGAGGGAAATGCCCTCTCGCAACCAGCCTACTGGAGATCCCCTCCCTGGGAACCCCAGCATTTCTGTGCCTATTGGAGGGAATCCCTCCCAGCAACTGGAGCGCCTGTAAGCCACTGACCACCCGTCAGCGACCGACTTCGTGAAACCCGACAACCCAACTACTCGCGCTTGGCGGCAAGAACCGGGGTTTTCCCACAGCCTATAGCTGGTTCCCTCGTCGGGCCTCACGAATCCTCCGGCAGGAAACCTCTGGAACTAGAGGATCCTGCAGGGAATAAAACAGGTTGGAAAATCAGCTTACCTGAAGTTTAAACTTACCGGGCTGGGGAGCTGTTGCCGCAACCGGCCGCCTGCACTAATGCGTCTGACGTAATGACGCACGTGCGGCTGAACGGGCCTTCTTCACGTAGTCACTCACGTGACTCCGAAGTAAAATTGGCTTGTATTCGCTAGAATTTAGAAGATTGAGAGGGGATATTATAGAAACTTACAAAATTCTTAAGGGGTTGGACAGGCTAGATGCAGGAAGATTGTTCCCGATGTTGAGGAAGTCCAGAACAAGGGGTCACAGTTTAAGAATAAGGGGGAAATCTTTTAGGACCGAGATGAGAAAAACATTTTTCACACAGAAAGTGGTGAATCTCTGGAATTCTCTGCCACAGAAGGTAGTTGAGGCCAGTTCATTGGTTATATTTTAGAGGGAGTTAGATGTGGCCCTTGTGGCTAAAGAGATCAGGCGGTATGGAGAGAAGGCAGGTACAGGATACTGAGTTGGATGATCAGCCATGATCATATTGAATGGTGGTGCAGGCACGAAGGGCCGAATGGCCTATTCCTGCACCTATTTTCTATGTTTCCATGTCTATGATTCTATCTATTCCTCTCATGATTTTGTATACCTCTATAAGATCTCCCCTCATCCTCCTGTGTTCCATGGAATAGAGACCCAGCCTACTCAACCTCTCCATATAGCTCGCACCCTCTAGTCCTGGCAACATCCTCGTAAATCTTTTCTGAGCCTTTTCAAGCTTGACAATATCTTTCCTATAACATGGCCCAGAACTGAACACAATATGCTAAATGCCGGCCTACTACATGACATCATTGATGTAGATGACAAACTGTAATATGCCCAGCACCGAACCCTGAGGCACACCACTAGTCACAGGCATCCAATCTAAGGAGCAACCTTCCACCATTACCCTCTGCTTCCTTCCATAGAGCCAATTTGCAATCCATTCAGCTATCTCTCCTTGGATCCCATGCGATCTAACCTTCCAGAGCAGCCTACCATGTGGAACCTTGTCGAACACCTTACTGAGGTCCATGTACACAACATCTACAGCTCTGCTCACATCAACCTTTTTGGTCACGTTTTCAAAAAAATCAATCAGATTTGTGGGACATGACCTCCCACGTACAAAACCATGCTGACTATCCCTGATCAACCCTTGCCCATCCGAATACCTATATATCCTATCCCTCAGAATACTTGAAATGAAGTACAACATTTGCCACCCTCCAGTCTTCCGGCACCTCTCCTGTATTTAAGGACGACTCGTAAATTTTAACCAGGGCTCCCGCAATTTCCTCTCTAATTTCCCATAATGTCCTCGGATATATCAGATCAGGCCATGGAGATTTGTCTACCTTCAAACACAACAATACCTTCAGTACTTCTTTGCTGGTAACCCTGACTGCTCTCAAGACACTTCCAATGACTGCTGCAATTTCCCCCGTCCTACTGTCTTTCTCCTCGGTAAATACAGAGGGGAAATATTAATTTAGGTCCTCGCCCATCTCCTGTGGCTCCACACAGAGGTGACCACTTTGATTCCTAAAAAGTCCCACTCTCTCTCTCTAGGGACCCTTTTCCTCCTTATCTATCTATCTTACATCGATCTATCTATCTAGTCAGTTGCAGCGCGCTGTCCGGGGTTGACTCACACAGCCAGGTCTCGATGAAGCACAGGGCAGTGGCTCAAGAGAAGTCCTTGTTTGTCTGGCGCAGGAGTTGCAGTTCGTCTACTTTGTTATTGAGAGAACGTATGATTGCCAGGAATATGCTCGGGAGTGGTGTGCGTGGTCCTCGTCGCCGGAGTCGGGTGAGTGCTCCAAAGCGCTTCCCACAGGTGCTCCTCCATCTCAAGACTTCGAACACAGCCTGGCCCTGCCGATGAGTATATCCAAATAATCCAGCGAGTGAGAGAAATTCGGAACGATGTTTGGAGGTACCGTATGTCCGATGTTAATGAGTACCTATCTCATGAAAGTGACCTTTGTAGGGTTTTCACAGACGACACAAGCGATCAAACATACAAAACAGCAAGGAGCAGTACACCGTGGCAGCCATCGTCGGCGCCAGCAACAGCAACTACACATCTATCTATCTATCTATCTATCTATCTATCTATCTATCTATCTACCTATCTATCTATCTATCTATCTATCTATCTATCTATCTATCTATCTATCTATCTATCTATCTATCATCTTCTTTCATCTCTCTATCTTCTATCTATATTACTAAAAGTCTGCTCTTGACCACTGTTGTTCTGTATATTGATTTTAGAAAAAACGCTACCACTTACAGCTGTGATTTTTGGCCAACTCACTCAGAGTCCCCCTCTGCTGCGCAGGACAAAATGATTTTTCCCATCAATGAACAATAAGAGTTACTAGTGTTTAAAAAATGTTGAGATTCACTCTCCTGAAGGCCACTCCTTTTCCAGAGGGACTATAAAACCCGGAGTTGTGGAGCTGCCTCAGTTCTCTGCAAGATGGGGGAGCAAGAGGTCGCAATTCTCAGTCTGAGCTGTGAATAACATTGAACACATGTCTACTAAACTGTGAGTGGTTTTACTGACCTGTCAGTGCCCTTAATGTGGTTTTAAAATGTAGTTTGAAAATGCAAATTTTTTTTTTGTTTGAAAGTGCTAAAGCAAGCTGTGTTGCCTTTAGTTTTGAAAATGCTAAAGTGAGCTGCCTTGCCTTTGGTTTTGAAAGTGCTAAAGTGAGCTGCCTTGCCTTTGGTTATGAAAGTGCTAAAGCGAGCTGCCTTGCCTTTAGTTTCGAAAGTGCTAAAGCGAGCTGCCTTGCCTAATTAGAGCTGCCTTGCCAAATTAGAACTGCCTTGCCTAATTAGAGCTGCCTTGCCCAATTAGAGCTACCTTGCCTAATTAGTGCTGCCTAGCCTTCTATATAATTAAAAGTCTAATCTTGACCACTTCCTGTTTGCGCTTTAGATTGATTTTAGTAAAAACGCTATCACGTACGGCTGTGATTTTTGGCCGTCTTACTAAGAGTCTCCCTCCACTCATCAGGTGTCGAGGATTTTTCTCATCAATGAAAAATAAAAGAGTTATTAGTGTTTAAAAAATGTTGTGATTCTCTCTCCTGTCAATCACGTCATGAAAGCCACGCCCCTTCCGGTGGGAGGGGGGAGGTATTATAATCCCGGAAGTGTGGTCATGGCTCAGTCTCTGCAGGATGGGGGATGGAAAGGTCACGACTCGCTGTCTTTAGTGGCCTTTCACCCTCCTTGAAATGATATGGAACTGCACTTGAATTTGGTGCCCTTGCACCCTGATTGAAATGGAATTTCAAGGAATAGGCGTGAGTCAACTGCAAGCCCACCAGCCATGAGTGAGTGAGTGAGCTGCCAGCACAACCGGTTTGAGTGACTGAGCCGCCAGCACAAGAATCCATTCGGCCCACAATGTCCATACTAGCCCTCTGGAAACCAGTCCCTTCAGCGCACAAGACCCATACTAGTGCTCCAGAAAGGCCTCCAAATCTGAGGAAAGACATTCTTGCCATAGAGGCAGTACAGAGAAGGTTCATCAGGCTGATTCCTGGGATGTCAGGACTTTCATATGAAGAAAGACTGGATAGACTTGGCTTGTACTCGCTAGAATTTAGAAGATTGAGGGGGGATCTTATAGAAATTTACAAAATCCTTAAGGGGTTGGACAGGCTATATGCAGGAAGATTGTTCCTGATGTTGGGGAAGTCCAGGACAAGGGGTCACAGTTTAAGGATAAAGGGGAAATCCTTTAGGACTGAGATGAGAAAAATATTTTTCACACAGAGTGATGAATCTCTGGAACTCTCTGCCACAGAAGGTAGTTGAGGCCAGTTCATTGGCTATATTTAAGAGGGAGTTAGATGTGGCCCTTGTGGCTAAAGGTATCAGGGGGTATGGAGAGAAGGCAGGTACAGGATACTGAGTTGGAGGATCAGCCATGATCATATTGAATGGTGGTGCAGGCTCGAAGGTCCGAATGGCCTACTCCTGCACCTATTTTCTATGTTTCTATGAAATGAGCTGCGCCTGCACAGTTGGGGGCTATGCGTGAGTGGTGGAATATTGCATTGGGGGAACGGGTTGCGATGGGGGAATGGGTGAGTGGTGGAATATTGCATTGGGGGAGTAGACCCGATGGATCTGCACTTAATCTGTTGGATTTATACATTCTTTTGGGATTGTCTGTAAAGCTACCCGCCAGAGCTATCTCCTGGCCCTTTTTTGCCCTTTTGAATTCCTTTATTAGTTTACCTTTTAGTTCCCGAAACTCCTCCATGGATGTACTTGATCCCAGCTGCCTATACCTGTTCCATGCATCCTTCTTGTTTTTGACTAATGGTGCAATTCCCCTCATCAGCCAAGCTTCCTTACATTTGCCCTCCCTCTAATGGGGACGTACACATCCTGAGCTCTCTTCAGTACACTTTTAAAAACATCCCACTTGGCTGATGTTGATTTCCCCTCTAATAACCTGCTCTAGTCAACTTAAACGAGACCTTCTCTCACACCCACAAAGTTCGTCTTACCCCAGTTGAGTATTTTAACACTTGGACCCTCTCCGACCCGATCCATAACTATCTTAATCCTAATCGAACTGTGGTCACTTGTCCCAAAAGGCTCCTCCACACACACTTCATTAGCTTGCCCTTCCCAATTTTCCAATACTAGATCCAGTGTTTCCCTCTCACATGTGTGGGGGCCTCCACTTACTATTTAAGAAAACTCTCCTGCACACTTTTGAGGTATTGCTCCCCATCTAAACTCTTCACGTTGTGATTTTCCACGTCTATATTGGGAAAGTTGAAATCCCCTACTTATTTGACTGTTGACTATTCAGGGGTCTGTAGTACACCCCCAACAAGGTGATCATCCCTTACTTGTTCCTCAGCTCCACCCATATAGCCTCACTAGATGAACCGTCCGTAATGTCACCTCTGAACACAGCCCTGACATCCTCCTTAATCAACAATGCAACCTTCCCCCCCACCCCCCCTCCTCTTTTTCCCTCACCCATCTCTCCAGCAGCTCCTGTACCTCGCAACATTGAGTTGCAGCCCTTCCCCTTCCTTAACCAGGTTTCAGTCATGGCTACAATGTCCCAGTCGCTCGTACCTACCCATGACCTAAGCACATCTGCCTTACCCATCAGGCCCATGTGCAGTTTAAACCAACCCTCCTTCCTCGCTCTCTGCCTTTCACCTGCCTATTCTGTCCACTAACCTTTCCCACACCACCCTCCATACCAACTTCTAGCCTCTCACGTGCCTCTGTCTTGCACGAGATCCCACCCCCTCTGCCAATCTAGTTCAAACCCTCCCGTGTAGCATTAGCAAACCTTCCGGTTATGTTAGTGGAATGAAGTGAATCACATATGGCACTAACAGACATGAAAAGATCTACTATGCCACTGAGTATATCCCAAGCATTCATTCATATAAATCACAGTGAGTCCACAACTTCTAATCTCGGATGCTCCAAATAGCGCAACCAGCAGTATCACAAACTGACATTAAAACCTGGTCTCCAACAAGTGTTTTAGTCTGCCTTTCTTATCAAGGGAAGAAGGGAGAGGGATTGGGGTTTGGGAGATTGCTGTCATATGTTCAGGACTTCCTGTGTCACTTTATAATTTTCCTGATACTTGGAGCAAAAACATACAAAATACTGGAGTAACTCAGTAGGTCAGGCAGCATCTCTGGAGAATTTTTGGGTCAAGACTTTTCTACAGACTGGACATGTCTTCGTCCTGAAAAGTCACCTATCAATGTTCTCCAGAGATGCCGAGCTGTCCAGCTGAGTTACACCAGCACTTTGTGTCCTTTTGTGTATTAACCATAGCACTGCAGTTCTTTGTTTCTACAATTAGAGCCAGGTTGCTTCTCTAACTGCAATGAACAGCTACCTTTCTCAGGAAGGTAGCTAAACAAAAACAAAAACTATGTAAACAGGGAACAAGGAGCAATATAATCACTTTGCAAATGTAAAACAATTGCTAAAGTTTGCCTTTCCCAAGCTCGAAAGTTACGATCTCACTTTTCATTGCTACCAGCATGCCGCACATTGAAAACTCTTGTTAACAATCACAGTTTGAACCACCAAAACAAATGTGACAGTGTAATGTATAGAGTCATCCAATTGTTGGTTACAAACTCCATTTAATGATGCAAATAGTAGATTGTTGGTTACAAACTCCATTTAATGATGCAAATAGTAGATTGTTGGTTACAAACTCCATTTAATGATGCAAGACTGGGATCATAAGTGATGGGTAAATGGATGTTTGAACATATCGAAAGTTGCTCGAATATGCTCTCAGTTCGCACTTACATTTATTTAATGTATTTCTAGGTATGTTACAAAACTTACCTTCAGCGGCGCTGCAGTTCTGCCACTGGCCATGTACGCGACTTTGCCGCCTTTGAGGGGGGGGGGGTGTTAAAATGCGTTTTTCTCCTGCCTGCCGGAGTTTTATTTTCTCGGGCTGCTAACTAATGCTGAAGAATTGTTCCGACTGCCGTTCTGTGAATTTTTTTTAAACCGCGGGACAATTTCAGAGCTGGAGTAAAATAAAAATCCGCTTCTAATGCCGTCAACGCCGACAACGGGGACGGATTTCACGTACGGGAGAGCTAAAGGTAAGCCGTTTATTTTACATATAAACGTGCTTCTTAGGATTACCTTAATCCAAATTTTATGTTGCGAAAAGGTGATTTAGGCCCCATATGAACCGGCAGCATTTTTCCTGCCGATATTCACCACAACCGAAACGTTCCAATCGATCGCATTCCACAAAATCCCACTCGCAAGATGATTAAAATGGCCATTCATTTATGGGAATTAAACATTAAATTCCTTCCATTTGGCCTATAAATTAATGACAATGAGATTTAAAAATCATGTTATATTGTGAATTCTTGCATGAATGTTATTTGGACACTTAGGCTATTTAAAAATGTTAATATTTTCTTAAGAAATGGATAGATGTTTAGATCTAGCAATTGAATGTTGTAATTAGCTACAATTAGGTAACTGACTAATTATATGCATTAATTTCAGGTCATCCAAGTAAGATTGTTTCATATTTGTTTCAGAATGCTTCAATCTACAATAACTGAAAATTTATTTCAGTTCTCTTAATTTTTTAGAAAGTTATGGGCTTTTGACTGTCCTCGATCACAGCTTTTGAGTGAAGTCAATAGAAAAGCAATAGGGAACAAGATGCTAATTTCCGAGTATGAAAATGGTCATAACTTTTTTAATACTGAAGATATGAAAGTGAATTAGGTGTCAAATTAAACTTCTTTTTATGCTTTATCTGATGGGATAAATTGCAGACTTGATTTTTAAAATCTCAAAATGTTGTAACATTGCTAGTATTTCATGTTTTTTATGACTGTTTCATATATTTTGTATTTTTTGTGTTTTTTTGTGTTATTTGTGTTTTTTTGTTTTTTATGACATGACTGTTGGCAAATTAATTTCCCTCCTGAAATAAATAAAGTTCTATCATATCGTATTTAACCAGTAAGGGATAATAATACTCAATCTATCCCCATTCACTCTATCCCCATGAAATGTGCTTTGGAAAATAATGGATCAAGGTGCAGGGTGGAATCCTGGTGCAAGCTGTTATTGCCCAATTTCTTGGTTCAAGCATGCAATTGTAATTATCTGTGCAATAGGGTAAACTCTTAGTGAAAAATATATATGCAGCTGTCATTTCCAAGCAGGTTTTCTAATTTATTTACTGAAGTTTGGCTGAGACTTTTGGGAACTAGCACATAAGACTGGGCTTTGGTCAATCATCTGATGAAGCTCCAATGCCATTTTTTTACTCGTGGGCATTTTTCAACATTAAAAAATACGCCGCGACCTAGCTAAGGCCTCGATTATGTGGGGACTACTCTCGAGCATGAAGGAGAGTTACAAAGACCTCCTAGGACCTCGTGTCGACCATACTCCGAGTATGAGTTGAGGGCAAATTCGCCAGAACTTGAGGATTAGGTCGCCGCAGTGGGACAGCCCCTTTAGGCCATTCGGCCCATCAAGTCGACTCCGCCATTCAATCGTGGCTGATCTATCTTTCTCTCTCAACCCCACTCTCTTGCCTTCTCCCCAAAACACCTAACACCCGTACTAATCATGAAATTAGTATTTTACAATTTGTGAAATTGGCTTTTACAAAATTAGCTAGAAATTAGCGTTTACAATTTGAAAATGGCTATTTTACTTTGAATCAAGTTCAATGTGTTTTGCATAAAGCAGGAAAATTTCAACCCTTTGTTTGTTTTTCTCACTTTTTCTTTGAACTCGGTTTAGTGAATATTGAAGGTATCATGTTGTATTGAATTGGAGGAGGCAGATAATAAGAATCCCAAAATTGTTGAACTCACTTCGAAAAGCATAATAGCTCTGATAACGAAATGGTCAAATCTTGCAGATCATGAAGGAAAACTACCATAAAAGGAGAAACTATCCAGTCACAACTGGTTACCCAGGATGTGTGTAATTTGTTGCAGATAGGTCAAACAATATGTGTTTGGAACATCAAAGTCTGGCTCTTATGCCTCAAAACACTTTGAAGTATAATCTTCTCAAAAGTCAAATTTAATGGCTCCAGAAAGCATAATTCCTTCAGCGTCATCAGCATTTACTGTAAATAAACAGAACAAATCAAAAGGATGTTAAGTTTAGACAGTTCTCAGTAATAAATTGGCTTGTGAATCAGATTGGGGGATGGAAATTACTAAACACTAATTATGCTCATATGAAATTTATTTCATAACTATTTATTTTTGATATCGCTCAAAGGGTGGAACAGTGGTATAGCTATTAGTGCTATAGTTTCAGTGACCTAGGTTCAATCCTGACCTCTAATGCTGCTCATGTGGAGTTTGCACATTCTTTAGAAATCTTACCAGTCAGTAAAATAAGTAAAAGAATACACTAATAGCTCCAGTCTGTTTGGAAAAGGTTGCAGTGTCATATCTAATTATGTTTTTTTACAGTGTTATAAAATCTGTACGCAAGTTTTTATTTTCAGATGGTCCCCCTAACCTGACTGAATTCCAACTAACAAACATAATTGTTCTTTAGCATTTAATGTAAATATTTTGTTGTGTTCAATGGCAACGTTATGATTATTTTGATTATTCAAAGAGTGATTTCCTGAGAAGCTTATTTTCAGATGTAATGTTTCAATGGCATTTAATAATTGCACATGTTGTTCGAAGAACCGGCCACTCTGTTGCACACATCTCTTCCAGTGAGTATTTGAGTGCATTGTTTTAAATTAACATTTTATTTTTAAAATTGAATACAGACTACTGCGATTTCTTAGATGGAACATTTTTTGTGCTGTGGAGTAATGGCCGGTTCTCACGGTGCGACCTGACCCAAGATGTCACCAGAGTGAAGTAGTCGTGGTCCAGCACGAGTTCCGCACGATATAACGGGGGGTAGATAAAGAGTTCCCATGGTACTCGGCAATTCTGTCATTTGTGCGAGTGACTTGTCCGTCTCCCGATCTTTCCCGTTAATCGTGAATGAACATCGTGGACTGTAGTGTAGTTAATCACGTGGCACAAACGATGTCACTTTTTTTCACACACTATATAAATATCCTCCGTTCGTAGAATTGGCTCATTTGCAGACATGCCTATACAAAGTTGGTTCGAGTACAGGCTGGTTGTTATTTTCATTGACGCGCTGTATGCATTAGCTCAACATGTGCATCGAAAACGCTTGCGTGAAGGCAGAAGGGTGAGATTAATTAAAAAGAGAATTAAGAGGACGTCTCACTGGGTTAAGCCCATGTTTCAACGGAGACCTCAATTTGGACAATATGAGCAACTGCTTAATGTGCTGTGCGAAGAGGATAAAAGTGCATTCAAAAACTTTGTCAGAATTTCACCCGAGCTCTTTAATGAGTTAAAGAATAATTTGGGACCTCTGCTGAAGAAGACTGACACTGTAATGAGAAAGGCACTGGAACCAGGGTTGCGCATAGCAATCACCCTCCACTACTTGGCCTCAGGCGATTCTTATAAAAGTCTATCTTACAACTTTCTTGTCGCCACCAACAGCATCTGTGGTATTGTCCGAGAAACCTGTGAGGCGATCATCCAATTTTATTCAGCTGAAGTGATGGAATGCCCCAGTACACCAGATGCGTGGAAGACAGTTGCACTGGGGTTTGAAAACAGGTGGAACTTTGCTCACACATGTGGGGCTTTGGATGGCAAGCATGTGGCAATTCGTAAACCACCCGGAGGTGGCTCAAATTATTTCAATTACAAGAAATTCCACTCATTGTACTCATGGCGGTGGTTGATTATAACTACAACTTCCTGTATGTGGATGTGGGCACACCTGGAAGTGTTGGTGATGGCCGGATTTGGAAAGAAACCTGGCTTGGAAAGAAAATGGAAGGTGGAACAGCAGGCATGCCTGATCCAGAACCTCTGTCAGGAGAAGACAGCCCGGACATCCCATATGCGATGGTTGTTGATGAAGCCTTTGCACTACGGCCCTGGATTATGAAGCCATATCCACAGAGGAATCTAACTAGGGAACAGAGGATCTTCAATTACAGGCTGTCAAGGGCCAGGAGGGTAGTAGAAAATTATTTTGGCATCTTGGCAAACAGATTTAGATGCTTGCTCAAGACAATGGAGCAGAGGCCCAAGAATGTGGAGAGTATAGTATATGCAGCATGTGTTCTGCACAACCTGATCCGAATGTGAGGTGCAGCTGCTGGATCAGCAACGTCCATCCAGGACAGTGACATAGTGGACAGTGACACAGGGGAAGTAACACTAGGTGCTTGGAGAAGTGGTGCGAACAAGTTGAAAATGGTCTCACTGCAGCGTTTGAAAGGTGACTCGGGCACATCCAGTGTGAAAGAGCAAAGAGACCATCTCTGCGCTTACTACAATTCACAATTGGGGAGTGTGCCGTGGCAGGACAGCTATATTGATGGGTAGCCGACCACAGGAACACTACTGCATGTTATAAGCTGATTTCCTAGTGTTGTCCTCTGAAAAGTGCTTCATATAAGATGTTTGTCCGCAAAACCTGCCGTTTAGAACATTGCATTGTCCCTTTAAATGCCTGAGTTCACGCTTGTAGCGGAGGTTGATGGATATAATGTGTTTTAAATAATCTCGCGTGCCTCATTTGTTGTATTTCGTGTTTGCGAGGCCCTTTTACAGACAAATGTTTTGTGTGATGCATCTCCTCTCAATATGTGACAGAATTCATCTTCTTATATTGTCAAATAGGAATAAAGACTTTGTATCACATTTACCGTGCTGATTGTCTTATTTCATTTTCTACCAAGAGGTGAAGAACACGTTTAAATAGCTGAACATTTCAGGGTCCTGCACACTCAAAAATGTAAATGAGTGAAAATGTGATTATATCACCTCCATTAAGGTATTTTGTGTTTCAGCATGAGAGGGATTATAACATTAGAGACATTCATCTTGTAGTGATGTATTAATGACGATTTGCAGACATCAAGCTGATAGTAAAAAATAAATTTATTTAGCAGTGGGGTAAACAAGCAATGACAATCAAAATGCTGAGGTAAAAGCTTTATCACACTTCAGGATATAATAAAATGTGGAGCCACCAACACTCCACCAGTTCCCCCTCTTGTTCCCTGTTGAAGTTATATGGCCTTACCTTCTGCCATCTTACCTTTATGTTATCGTCTGCTGAGGATATTGGGGAGGCAACAGCTACTGGGGAGGCAATCTCAAATCCACCTTG
This sequence comes from Amblyraja radiata, assembly GCF_010909765.2. Taxonomy (NCBI): domain Eukaryota; kingdom Metazoa; phylum Chordata; class Chondrichthyes; order Rajiformes; family Rajidae; genus Amblyraja; species Amblyraja radiata. The sequence continues at coordinate 104,080,479 of NC_045956.1, read as the reverse complement.
ATCACCCTCTCCCTGCTCCAAGGAGCCCACAGGCAGTGGTATCTCTGGCATCTCCTCTTGCCTCTCCACCTGTCTCTCTTGCTGAGTTTCCTCCTCATTTACCTGCATGGCTAAAATCTTTCTGACTTTCTTTGACCCCTTTCTTTGCGCTTTTCTGAGAGGCATCTCTGCAAGTCTTTTTACTGTGAAAAAGATTCTCAAACAATGACAATTAGGTGGGACGTCCTCGATGGACACATGGTCCATTGGCGATATTGAGACCTCTTTTTTTACTCACCTTATGTCCCTCTGTCAAGCTTCCGGGTTTACCATTCACAGGAGTTCCCACGGTACCCGCAAGAGTCATTACGGATATCGCACGGATATCGCACTGGCATCTGCGTTCATACAATGTTGCAACGCTGCTCGTCACTCTTGGAGAAATTCAAAAAATTTTGAATTTCCTCCTGACCTTACAAAGTTACACGACTACCTGCCGTTAGCGCCACAGAGGTCCTCGGTGATCCACGAATGCCGTACTGCTATCGCAGAAGGTTCCCACGATGTTAAACTCTTGTTAAGTCTTGCTTCAGGTCGCACCGTGAGAAAGCCCTTTAAGGGTTTTCTTCCGTCCAAGTTGACAATCTGACAAAGTGAGTCACAGTTTGTTACAGCTCTCATCTGGTTTTCATTTATGTATTCAATGAAACAAACTAACCCATAAATTAACATAATATTAGAACAAACCAAGAGGTGGCACAGTGGTGCAGTCTGTCTGAAGTTACTGTCTTACTGTGCAGGAAGGAACTGCAGATGCTGGTTTAAACCGAAGATAGGCACAAAAAGCTGGAGTAATTCAGCGGGACAGGCAGCATCTCTGCAGAGAAGTAATTGGTGATGTTTCGGGTCAAGACCCATCTTCAGACTATGCTTACTGTCTTTCTGTACCAGAGACCCAGGTTTCAACCTGACTATGGGTGCTATCTGTACACAGCTTGTACATCCTCACTGTGACCACGTGGGATTTCTTTGAGTGCTCTGCTTTCCTCCCAGACTCCAAAGATGTACAGGTTTGCAGGTTAATTGCCCCTGTTCATTGTAAATTGTCTGTAGTGTGTAGGATAGTGCTAGTGTACAGGGTTATTGCTGGTCTGTGTGAACTCGGTGGACCAAAGAGCCTGTATCTCTAAAGAATAGTCATAGGATACATAGTTTAGTGAAGGGCCAAGAAAAGCTGCACACTCATTGGCAATGCTTGTTGAGGTCTGAGCCTCTATATCAGGAGCTGCTTATCTGAAGAAGACTCCTGACCTAAAACATCACCTATCCTCATTCTCCAGAGATGCTGGCTGACCCACTAAGTTACTCCAGCACTTGTGTCCATTTGAATAACCAATATCTGCAGTTCCTTTTTTCTACATATATTTAGAAAGTGCTTGTAATGAATGTGTCGATATTTTAAAATGGAGGCTAAGATTTAGGTCCCCTTACTAGTGTACATTGAAGATCCCATGGCACTACTATATATTGAAGAAGAGAATCAGTTATCCCTTATGTTTTACAACCATTTATCCTATAATCAACATCATTTAAAAATCAGATTATCTGTTCATTATCTCATTAATGTTTACAAGATCTCGTTGGGCATAAATTGACTGCTGTGCCCTTCATTACAACTGTGACCACACGACTGAACTACTTGATTAGATGTGAAGTAGTTTGGGACATTGTGTGACTGCTAAAGGCACTGTGCAAGTTAATTTTTTCTGTAGTCCTGAGAAGTGAGAAGAGCATTCAAGCCTGGCTCTGTAATGAGTAATTACATGTGTGAGGCGGATGATAACAAAGTTGTCATTATAATTGGCTTCATCTTGTTTAAACTAAGTAAATCACCAATACTTATACTCAAGATAGACACAAAAAGATGGAGTAACTCAGCGGGACAGGCAGTGTTTCTGTAGAGAAGGAATGGGTGACGTTTTGTGTCGAGATCCTTCTTCAGACCTCTACCCGAAACGTCACCCATTCCTTCTCTCCAGAGATGCTGCCTTACCCACTGAGTAACTCCAGGTTTTTGCGTTTATCTTCAGTGTAAACCGATACCCGGACGTGGCGCCGACAGACGAAGCCGAAGCAAAGAAGTCGAAGCCAAAGAACCAAATAGAAACGAGGCCGAAACGACAATAAACCGAAAGAGCCCGAAGACGAAACGCCTACTATCCGAAAGGGCGGGACGCCGAATTGCAAACTAACCAAAAGGGCGGGACGCCTAAAAGCCAACGAACCGAAAAGCTGCGTCACCTAAAAGCAAACTTACCAAATGGCCACTCTGTCGAAACGCCACCTACCCAAACGTCGGCGGCACCTACAGGCCAAAGGACTGACTGCCGCTCAACAGAAAGTCCAATAACGGACATGATGTTGCTGGGGGGCGGGACTTGTCAGCGATTGGACCAGACCTCCGCGTCCATCAGATCACTGTGAAGGCATGAACATTGTCCCAAACCTCCGCTCCACCCGACCCGCAGCCCACGGAGGGTGGCCGTGGGAGAGTGGGGGCTGTCCCGAGGGATGCTTGGGTTCAGATTGCCCAGTCACCTATGGCTTGTGTGGGAAAATGAACCATACGCTACCGTCTCCCCCCTTCTCTCTCCCCTCTTCTCTCTTTCCCCCTCTTCTCTCTTTCCCCCTCTCTCTCCCCTCTTCTCTCTCTCCCTTCTCTCTCTCTCCCTTCTCTCTCTCCCTTCTCTCTCCTCCTCTCCCCCTTCTTCTCTCTCTCCTCCTGTCTCTCCCCTCTTCTCTCTCTCCCTCCTCTCTCTCTCTCCCTCCTCTCTCCCTCCTCTCTCTCCCACTTCTCTCTTTCCTCTGTCTCCACCCGCGGGAGCGTCCCACAGTCACTGACCGCGATGCACCGCCATTGGACTCCAATCTCCACACCAGGGTGACCCCTCCCCCCCCCTCCGAATCCCGGACTTTGACATCCACACCAGGGTGATTCACTCTGGCTGTGGGGACAGACGTTTTATTTATTACCGTCTTGATGCTTGTGGAATGCACCCAAGCTCCCACGCACAAAACAGGCAGCATCTCTGGAGAGAAGGAATGGGTGACGTTTCGTGCCGAGACCATTCTTCAGAGTACGTCTGAAAGGTCATGTCCCGAAACGCAACCCATTCCTTCTGTCCAGAGATGCTGCCTCTTCGGCTGAATTACTCCAGCATTTTGTGCCTATCTTTGGTGTGACAGTTGTCTCATTTCATTGGCTTCGTGTATTGCGTGCCCAGGAGAGAAGCTGTACATGGCGCTTGCATCTATTCAAACAAGTGCGCTCAAATTGAAATCCCACATCTTTGCGAGGGAGGGATGGAATGGATGTAATCACCGGCTAAAACAAAGGCCGTTAGGACAGGGAAATAATGCCACCAGTTAATTAACCATGTTCCCGAATGTAAGAACGATTTATACATGTAATACATGATATACACCAGTTAATTAATCATGTATAAATGTATATCATGTATTACATGTTTAAATCGTTCTTACATTCGGGGGTCGGAGGGGGGTAATGTGCGGACGGTGTGTTTGTTGGTCGGAGCAGATTCGGTGGGGCGAAGGTCCTGTGTCGGTGCTGTGTATCTGAAGTCTACGGTCTAAACTTTGAATGACTGTGATCCATGATCCTAGCCTGCAAGGGTTGTGGAAACAAATTCAATGGGAAATTGAATGGATTCTTAAAAAATATTAAATATTGTGTTTATCTGGAAATATGAGGGGAATGGAACTTATTGTTTTGCTCAGAGCAAATGCCCTCCTTCCATATCTACAATAGGAATTATCACCACATGGATCGACTGCCATTAATGAAACTAGGGGATTAGATTTTGACTGCAAATATCCATTGAACAATTTATTGCAATGTAACTGATTGTGTAGTGTCTACACCCCAATCTCTCTTTGCTCCCACTTATTAGCCAATTACACACCCATTTTGTGCATGAAAAATGATGGGCTGATCAAATTTTTAAGCCAGCATGCCGTATCATTTTGTAATGATTTAGTTAGATGTTCATATTGTATCTTTGTAGCCTTTATTTATTTGACTTTATTTCTTAATTTTTACTTAAGGTTTGATTGGTTTTCTTTTTAGATTTGAATGAAATAAATTTAAGCCAATTTTCAAAAGTATAAGGCATCAAAAGACTACATTCGTTGTTTCCTTTTATTTTCAAAGTATATGTGACTCATCGGTACAACGATGCATTCAAATCAAACAGAATTTATTCCAGAACATTAAAGGATCGTACACATTTGTTTGTGTGGTCTATAAAATTTCCAAAACATTTTCAGTCCATCCAGTCTTAATTTTCAAGCAAAGATAGCAAGCTGTGTTGCCACGGTTACAGGGAGCCAAGAGCAACGTGTCCCAAATACCAAAACATCTACAACAATCCAAGGAAAAAAATAATTCCCTGAATCAAATCAATTCACTTAAGATATTTTCATGGCATTTTAAATGACTTTACTATTTCAATTCCAAACTCTTCGAATCAACTTATGAACTATATTTGATCCTCTGCTACAATGGACATCAAAGGTAAAACACACTAGTGATTTGAATCATCTTACACAAGATGTATCTGGTTGCTGGATATCAATTATGTCAACCCTGGAGCATTTGGCCTGGGAAACGTCCAAACATCTTCAATTGCTTCTTTAATGAGCTTCTTTCCATTATGAGGGCAAGTGTAGATATTTACTATTGGCCACACAATGTTCAATTCCAAAGGCAACTCCTGGAAAATGCAGCAGCCCATACATATTGAAAGTATGGTCAGCATTCAGGTGAGAGTTAACCAGTAACAACTGGATGATACAGGATAAAACCATCTGCAGTTTCTCAGTCAAAAGAGACTGTTGACAAGAAACGTATCCCTGCTGGGTAGTGCTGAGCGTGCTACATAACCATGCAGGTAACTCATATTGTCTATGAAATGAGTAGTCATAAAGTCATTGAGTTGTACAACACGGTTCTTTTCTGTTCTAGGTATTAAGTTGTTGGCACGTTGAAATAATTTACTGACTGCGTTGGGGCAAAACCAACTGTTTATTGCAATTTCCCTAAAGCCATGGACACAGGGGTTGAAGAACTCAGAACTTCTCCTCACAGTTCAATTTACTGTGACAACTATGCACTTTTGTGGTCAGCTGAGGGAGGAAGTTTGTATTATGTTTTTTACAACCACATCTCAACACACAAATAGGTTGAAAGAGCCAATGGCATGAATAAAAGGATACTAATGCCCCTGTCCCACTTAGGAAACCTGAACGGAAACCTCTGGAGCTTTGCGCCCCACCCAAGGTTTCCGTGCGGTTCCCAGAGGTTGCAGGTGGTTGCTGGAAGTTGCAGGTAGTGGAAGCAGGTAGAGAGACTGACAAAAACCTCCGGTAACCGCAGAAGTCTCCAGAGATTTCCGTTCAGGTTTCCTAAGTGGGACAGGGGCATAATAGGTTTGATTTTTGTAGGAGCAAATGGAAAGGCCATGCAGAGTTGGTTTGAAGTACAAAGGTACAAAGGTACAATGATACAAAGGACATTTATTTTCACATACACCAAATGGTGTAGTGAAATTTGACTTGCCAATGCAGCACACGAATAGGACACAACATTAAAGAATTTAACAAAAAAAAGCATCCCCCCACAATGGTTCCCACTTTGGGGGAAGGCAGCAAAGTCCAGTCCCATCCCCTGTTCACCCATAGTCGGGCCTATTGAGGCCTCCGCAGTCGCCGCTTCAAGCCCTCTTACCAGGAAGATGGAACTCCAGGGTCGGGTGAACACTCCTCAGCGACTTAGAATGTCTGGAGCGGCCGCTTCCTCCCCGGAGACCACAGCACCCATAGTCCTCAGGCCGCGCTGGTTGGAGCTCCGACTCTGGCGATCTCGGATCCCAGGCTCCGCGGTGTTTTAAATCCAGTGGCTCCCGCGGCTGGACGCCCGATGCCACAGCTCCTCGGATGTTGAAGTCGGCGGCCACAGCACTCCGGAGCCCACCGCACGGCGACCCGGTAAGGCATCGACCGCTCCGTGATGGTGTCCCAGCGCCGTGCCGCCGCCGAAGCTGCAGTCCCGGCCGGTCCCGACAGGAAACTCCGCTCCAGTCCAATGGTAGGCCGCGAGGAGGGGGTGAAGAAGCAGCTCGGAGGGAAGCTGCCTCTCCGACCAGGTAGGGACTAGGAAATAAAGTTTCCCCCTTCCCCTCCCCCTCCCCCCACCCACCACATAAAAGGCTAGAAGACCTCCAAAACAAACACTTTAACTAACTAAAATTTTAAAAAAGTTGAAAGGACTAACAGCTGCTGGCAGGGCAGCCATACTCGACAGCGCCCCCTGTTGTAATTGGCAACTGGTGCGCACCAGGAGACCAGTCAAAGCTGTATTGAGGTACAGCTTTTACATTCTCAGCTGACAAGATTATACAGAAGATAGACACAAAATGCTGGAGTAACTCAACGGGACAGGCAGCATTTCTGGATAGAAGGAATGGGTGACGTTTCGGGTCGAGCCCCTTCTTCCGATCCAAGTATCTCGACCCGTAAAGCCACCCATTCCTTCTATCCAAAGATGCTGCCTGTCACGCTGTGTTATTCCATCATTTTGTGTCTATCTTCGGTTTAAACGAACAACTGCTGTTCCTTCTTATGAGAATACACAGAAACCTCATTGACAGTAAAACTAGGTCTTGATTACAGAATGGAGGTTACAGAAGTACTTAATTAGGTAACAAGTTTGAATTTGATTACAGAATAAAATGATTATCCACAAGTCTAACTTTGTTGACAGTAGATCCAATTTTCTGTTGCAATGAAGGGTGCACGCTATAACATAATCAATGAAGTTCCTGAATCTTGGGTGTTGTTACTGCTGCATTCCATGTCTCTACATTTAGGCTTTTTCTGCAGTTCCCTATCATAAACCACATCCCTATTTACTAGTTATTAGCCCTCACTGTACTTTCCCCAACAACAGTTTTGATGGAGTAGAGGGAATGGTTCCACTTGTGGGGAAGAGGCCACCTGCTGAGAATTTAAAAGGAATTTTCTTTATTCAAAAAAAGATAAGATGTGAAAATTGTTGCCAGCAATTGAAGCGAATAGTATAAAATTATTCAGCAGATGATAGACTTGGAACGATTTGTGAGCAATGAGATTAAATGAGGAAAATGGATGGAGGCTCAAGTGCGGTATTAACTCTGGCCTGGATTACATAGGTGAATGGATTAGCTGTGCCCTATATGCTCTCTCCGTCTGTGTAGTTATGCACTCTGACTATAGAACTATTATCAACAGAAATGTGAATGGGAGAATAGAAGCAGGAGTAGGCGATGTTGCCCTTGTACTCGCTCTACCATGAAATGAGATCATGCCAATTACTTACCTCAGCTCCATTTTACTATGCTAACAACAAATCCCTTGATCCCCTTTATACTAAAAAATACTATCAAGCTATAAGTTGAGTTTACTCGGTGACTGAGTCTCTACAATGTTCTTGAAATTATTACTTCCAAAATATCACCTCTCTTGGAAAAGTGATTTCTTCTCATCCCAGTACCAATTGCCAATTTTGGATTTAGTTCTAGATATTCCAAATAGGGGAAACACTGACCTTTAACTACCCTGTCAATCCCTTTGGAATTTTCTATTCTTAACTGATATCTTCTCCATTCTTCTAAACTCAAAAGGATAAAGACCTATACTTAATGTCTCCTTGCAGGATAAGGCTGTTTTCCTGGAATCTGATGGACCTCTGATAGAATCTTCATTGGCCTCACATTGCAAGGATATTATTCCTTAACCAGGGAGACCAGATCTGTATAAAATATCCCAGGTACAGTCTCACCAGGACCCTAAATAATTGCATGCAGTTGTCTCTATTCTTTTATTGAAAATCATCTTACAGGATAGGCTAACATATTAGGTATGTGAAGAGGAAAAAATTAGTTAAGCCCAAAGTTGGACCCTTGAAGACCGAAAAAGGTGAATTCATTATGGGGAACAAGGAAATGGCAGATGAGTTGAACAGGTACTTTGGATCTGTCTTCACTAAGGAGGACACAAACAATCTTCCTGATATAGTAGTGGCCAGAGGATCTGGGGTGACGGAGGAACTGAAGGAAATCCACATTAGGCAGGAAATGGTTTTAGATAGACTGATGGGACTGAAGGCTAATAAATCCCCAGGGCCTGATGGTCTGCATCCCAGGGTACTTAAGGAAGTGGCTCTAGAAATCGTGGATGCATTGGTGATAATTTTCCAATGTTCTATAGACTCAGGATCAGTTCCTGTGGATTGGAGGGTAGCTAATGTTATCCCACTTCTTAAGAAAGAGGGAGAGAGAAAACAGGTAATTATAGACCAATTAGCCTGACATTGGTGGTGGGGAAGATGCTGGAGTCAATTGTTAAAGATGAGATAGCCGAACATTTGGATAGCAGTAACAGGATCAGTCCGAGTCAGCTTGGATTTAGGAAGGGGAAATCATGCTTGACTAATCTTCTGGAATTTTTTGAAGATGTAACTAGGAAAATGGACAAGGGAGAGCCAGTGGATGTAGTGTACCTGCACTTTTAGAAAGCATTTGTTAAGGCCCCACATAGGAGATTAGTGGGCAAAATTAGGGCACATGGTATTGGGGGTTGAGTGCTGACATGGATAGAGAAGTGGTTGGCAGACAGGAAACAAAGAGTAGGGATTAACGGGTCCCTTTCAGAATGGCAGGCAGTGACTAGTGGGGTACCGCAACGCTCGGTGCTGGGACCGCAGCTATTTACAATATACATCAATGATTTGGATGAAGGGATTAAAAGTAACATTAGCAAATTTGCAGATGACACGAAGCTGGGTGGCAGTGTGAACTGTGAGGATGATGCTATGAGAATGCAGGGTGACTTGGACAGGTTGGGAGAGTGGGCAGATGCATGGTAGATGAAGTTTATTGCAGATAAATGTGAGGTTATCAACTTTGGTAGCAAAATAAGGAAGGCATGTTATTATGTCTGAAGAAGGGTTTCGGCCCGAAACTTTGCCTATTTCCTTCGCTCCATGGATGCTGCTGCACCCACTGAGTTTCTCCAGCACTTTTGTCTACCTTCTATAATCTAAATGGCGTCAAGTTGGGAAAAGGAGAAGTACAACGGGATCTGGGGGTCCTTGTACATCAGTCTTTGAAAGTAAGCATGCAGGTACAGCAGGCAGTGAAGAAAGCGAATGGCATTTTGGCCTTTATAACAAGAAGAATCGAATATAGGAGCAAAGAGGACCTTCTGCAGATGTACAGAGCCCTAGTGAGACCACACCTGGAGTGTTGTGTGCAGTTTTGATCCCCTAATTTGAGGAAGGACATTCTTGCTATCGAGGGAGTGCAGCATAGGTTTACAAGGTTAATTCCCGGGATGGCGGGACTGTCATATGCTGAGAGAATGGAGCAACTGGGCTTGTATACTCTGGAGTTTAGAAGGATGAGAGGATATCTCATTGAAACATATAAGATTGTTAAGGGATTGGACACGCTAGAGGCAGGAAACATGTTCCCGATGTTGGGGGAGTCCAAAACCAGGGGCCACAGTTTAAGAATAAGGAGTAAGCTATTTAGAACAGAGGCAAGGAAACACTTTTTCTCACAGAGAGTGGTGAGTCTGTGGAATTCTCTGCCTCAGAGGGCAGTGGAGGCAGGTTCTCTGGATGCTTTCAAGAGAAAGCTAGATAGGGCTCTTAAAAATAGCGGAGTCAGGGGATATGGGGAGAAGGCAGGAACGGGGTACTGATTGGGGATGATCAGCTATGATCACATTGAATGGCAGTGCTGGCTCGAAGGGTCGAATGGCCGAATGGCCTACTCCTGCACCTATTGTCTATTGCCTATTGTCTATATTGTCTATTATTTGCCTTAGATAGACTTGGTGAGCCGAAGGGCCTGTTTTCAACACTGTATCACTCACTCAATCCGTCAATTAATTGCGTCCATTGAAGCTCCTGCTGTCTGCCAACTTGAGCTTCTCTCACCAACACTTGTTAGGATTTGGGGCAGAGCCTCTTCTTCCTCTTCAGCCATGAATAAATTAAGGCCTTGAGTGACTGCATGACTGTTGCTGGATATTCAAAAAGGTCATGGACTGAAAATTATCAATAAAAATGTTAAAAAATAGTTTATTACAAAACTAAAGTTACAACATAATCCTTTTCTGTCTTAGCATTCAGAGAATAGTTCAGTTTAACCAACTTTTAATTTAATTTAGTTTAGTTTAGTTTAGTTTAGTTTAGTTTACTTTAGCTTACATTAGTTTAGTTTAGTGATACAGCATAGACACAGGACCTTCAGCCCACCGTGTTCCTGCCAACCAACGATCACCCGTACACTATTTCTATTCTACACACTAAGGGCAATGTACAGAAGCCAATTAACCTACAAACCTACAGTCTTTGGAATATGGGAGGAAAACAGAGCACCCGGAGGAAACCCACACGGTCACAGGAAGAACATGCAAACTCCGTTCAGTCAGCACCCATAGTCAGGATCGAACCTGGGTCTCTAGCGCTGTAAGGCAGCAGCTGCACCAGTGTGAGAGATCGTAAAATTAGGATTTTTAGTCCAGTCTTATTTAATGTTCTTCATGCTGTCACTTTTTTGTGCTGAGACATTAAAATGGAGTTTCAACAGTGAAGTAATGGTAGGGATTATTATTTAAGGTTTACCATTGCTGTCAAGGAGTTGAATGCTGTAGTATTGCCTGTTGTTACAGTGAATCAATCCATTAGCTGACTGTTGTGAATCTATGGGCATTAATGCAGTTGCTTTTTGGCTCCTATTTACCTCAGTAACTGGAAACTGCAAGGTGATCAGGGGTTTAACAGCCTGAGAGATGTTTAGTTTTCTCCAGTAAACATATATTGCTGCCTGAGGAAATAATGCATAAATTCATCTTCACATCAATTTTAGTGAGACTGTGGTAAGGTTATAATCAAACTAGACATTGCAGAAAGAAAAGATAATGTCTCTGGCTGTGCAGATCTGACTGATATTGGGCTGTTGTAGCTGGGAAAATCAAAGCTTCTGCCAACCAGTGCCTTTGCTGGAAGCGATTTGTTCAAGAATCAGAAAAATGCCTCAGAACAGCCAGCATACTTAAAGAATGATCAAGACACAACATGCTGGAGGAACTCAATGGATCAGGCAGCATTTGGGGAAGAACTGACAGGGGATGTTTTGGGTCAACCTTCAAATAATGATCACATGCAAAAACCATAAGAAGATTTACCGAAGCCACTGTACCCCCCTCAAACACTTATCTTCCCCACAGCAAATGTAAAGGTTTTGAAGAAAGAAAATTGAAGAAAAAATCCTCAGAGTGTAATAGTGCATCTCTGGAAATTCTAGTTATTTATCCCGGTCACCTGGCATAACATAGGAAAAAATAATCCGAGCCGCCACAGTCATTGTATAATTGTAGCCCCCTACAATATACAGTATATGGATAGGAAAGGTGTACAGAGATATGGCCAAACACAAACAAATTGGACTATTTTAGACTCCAGTCTGAAAAGACAGGACCCTTCCTCACCCACCACTCTCAAATCACCACTTAACACCCAATTACAGCCTGATTGCAAACGACTGCAGTCTCGTCCACTACCCACCCCCTCCTTGCTGCCCATCATCAGTCTGGCCACTTCTCCATCACCAACAATAGAAATTGAGGAGGTGGAGAGGCTATTCATAATAAGGAAATGCCGGAAATCTCCAGGACCGGACAATGTTTCCCCCTCTACTCTCAAGCTCTGTGCCGAACAACTGGCACCGATCTACACAGACATTTTCAACCAGTCCCTGCAAACCTGTACTGTCCCTGCCTGCTTCAAAGTCTCCACTATTGTCCCTCTACCCAAAAGCAAGTATTACTGGTCTTAATGACTACAGGCCTGTCGCACTAACCTCTGTAGTCATGAAGACCCTTGAAAGGCTTGTGCTGGCCAAGCTGAAAAATATCACAAACTGTAGTTTGCATATCGGGCCAATAGATCTGTGGATGATGCAGTCAACCTGGGCCTGCACTTCATCCTCCAGCACCTAGACCACCAGGGGACCTATGCGAGGATTTTGTTTGTTGATTTTAGCTCTACATTCAACAACATTTTGCAGGAGCTATTACACTCCAAACTTTCCGAGTTGACTGTGCCTGAACCCCTCTATCAGTGGATCACCAGCTTCTTGACAGGCAGGAAGTAGCATGTGAGGCTGGGAAAGCACATCTTGGACCCGCAGACCCTCAGCATAGAAGCACCACAAGGCTGCGTACTCTCCCCTCTCCTCTACTCTCTCTACACCAATGACTGCACCTCCACTGACTCCTATGTCAAGCTTCTCAAGTTTGCGGATGACACAACCCTGATTGGACTGATTCCTCACAACCCAGGGTTGGGAGGAATCTGCCTACAGACAGGAAGTGACACAGCTGGCGTCCTGGAGCCATCGCAACAACCTGGAGCTCAGTGCTCTTAAGACAATGGAATTGATTGTAGACTTTAGGAGAGCTCCTCCTCCCCTCACCCCACTCACCATCAACAACACCACAGTCACACCTGTGGAGTCTTTTAAGTTCCTGGGAACCATCATCTCCAAGGACCTTAAATGGGGGGCTACCATCGATTCCACAGTCAAAAAGGCACAACAGAGGATGTACTTCCTGCTGCAGCTGAGGAAACACAATCTGCCACAGGCAATGATGGTCCAACTCTACACGACCATCGTAGAATCTGTCCTAACCTTCTCCATCATGGTCTGGTTTGGCTCAGCCACCAAGCATGACATCCGGAGGCTGCAGCGAGTCGTGCGATCAGCAGAGAAGGTTGTTGGCTCAACCTTCCCTCCATTGACGAACTGTACACTGCAAGGGCCAGGAAGCGAGCGGTAAGATCATCTCTGACCCCCCCTCACCCTGGCCACAAACTCTTTGAATCACTTCCCTCTGGAAGGCGACTCCAGACTGTCAAAGCTGCCACAGCCAGACTTAAAAACAGTTTTTTTCCATGAGTGGTAGCTCTACTCAGTAACCAAAAATATGTAGCCTCCTTTTGCTCTTGTATTTTATTTAATTCACATGTTTTATCGATAATGTTTTATTATAAATATTTTATGTGTCATTCTGAACTGTCACTGAATGTCATGTTGTCACTTGCGGGTGGATCACAAAGTCAAATTCCTTGTATATGAATACTTGGCCAATAAACTAGTTCATTCATTCATTCATTCATTATTTTAGATGGAACACCTTGACCGGTATGGACGTTGGGCCGAACGGCCTTTTCCAGTGCTGTATTGTCCTATGACAATTATAAATTGTTTTGTATCTGATAAAGTACAAGATTTATTCTTTTAATATTTAATATTGAATTAAGATTAGATCATGCTGATCATTTGCTGCACGTAGTACAATAAATATGCGATCCACTTTTCCAAAATACTACAGCATCACTCAACGGACAAAGTTGAAATCCTTCAGAAAGGAAGATGTTACACTTTGTGCTGTGAACTATGTTTATACATCCCATTTTCCAGTGAGTGTGCTTTAAGAAACTTTAAGAACATTGAACCTATCATCCATTTACCATCCTGATAAAAATCTGTAATCCATTTGGCCTGTGTTTTCAGGAAGCTATTGAGAGCAATTTTGAATTGAAAGTAACTGTTTGCAGAAGAAACATAGAAACATAGAAAATAGGTGCAGGAGTATGCCATTTGGCCCTTGGAGCCTGCACCGCCATTCAATATGATCATGGCTGATCATCCAACTTAGTATCCCATACCTGCCTTCTCTCCATACCCCCTGATCCCTTTAGCCACAAGGGCCACATCTAACTCCCTCTTAAATATAGCCAATGAACTGGCCTCAACTACGTTCTGAGGCAGAGAATTCCACAGATTCACCACTCTGTGTAAAAATGGTTTTCTCATCTCGGTCCTAAAAGACTTCCCTCTTATCCTTAAACTGTGACCCCTTGTTCTGGACTTCCCCAACATCGGGAATAATCTTCCTGCATTTAGCCTATCTAACCCCTTAAGAATTTTGTAAGTTTCTATAAAATCACCCCTCAATCTTCTAAATTCTAGCGAGTACAAGGCGAGTCTATCCAGTCTTTCTTCCTATGAAAGTCCTGCCATCCCAGGAATTAGTCTGGTGAACCTTCTCTGTACTCCCTCTATGGCAAGAATGTATACCAAAACTGTATGCAATACTCCAGGTGTGGTCTCACCAAGACCCTGTACAACTGCAGTAGAATCTCCCTGCTCTTATACTCAAATCCTTTTGCTATGAATGCTAACATACCATTCGCTTTCTTCACTGCCTAACGAATGCTAACTGAATGCTAACATACCATTCGCTTTCTTCACTGCCTGCTGCACCTGCATGCCTACTTTCAATGACTGGTGTACCATGACACCCAGGTCTCATTGCATCTGCCCTTATCCTAATCGGCCACCATTCAGATAATGGTCTACTTTCCTGTTTTTGCCACCAAAGTGGATAACCTCACATTTATCTACATTATACTGCATCTGCCATGCATTTGCCCACTCACCCAACCTATCCAAGTCACCTTGCAGCCTCCTAGCATCCTCCTAACAGCTAACACTGCCCCCCAGCTTCGTGTCATCTGCAAACTTGGAGATGTTGCATTCAATTCCCTCATCCAGATCATTAATATATATTGTAAATAGCTGGGGTCCCAACAATGAGCCTTGCGGTACCCCACTAGTCGCTGCCTGCCATTCTGAAAAGGCCCCGTATACTCCTACTCTTTGCTTCCTGTCTGCCAGCCAGTTCTCTATCCACATCAATATTGAACGCCCAATACCGTGTGCTTTAAGTTTGCATACTAATCTCTTATGTGGGATATTGTCGAAAGCCTTCTGAAAGTCCAGATATAACACATGCACTGGTTCTCCCTTATCCACTCTATTAGTTACATCCTCGAAAAATTCAGAAGAAACATAGAAAATAGGTGCAGGAGTATGCAGGAGTCCCCCCCCCCCCCCCCCCCCCCCCCCCATCAGTCTGAAGAAGGGTTTCGGCCCGAAACGTTGCCTATTTCCTTCGCTCCATAGATGCTGCTGGGCCCGCTGAGTTTCTCCAGTATTTTTGTGTATCTCCAGAGATACTGCCTGTGTTACTCCGGCATTTTGTGCCCATCCTAAGGAATCTGGGATTTTTCAGCCTAGTGGATCTCAATGGCTTGTTTTCACCAAATTTATCACTGTGAACAAACAATCGTAATTGGCCAGCAAGAAATAAGTTAACAGTGGGGAAACAAAGACGGAGAGCTGGGTATCCTGGAGCGTATCCTTAAGCATGGACATGCTGTAGCGGGTGGGTGGCGCGACTCACGTCGCAGCGGCCTCTGCCTCTGCAGTCCGTCTGTCGTTTAAAAAATTTTTTTTATCGCGTTTTGAATGTTTGAATGTAGTTTAAGTGCTTTTTTTTAACTGGGTATGTGTGTGTGGGGCGGGGGGTGGGGAAACTTTTAAAATCTTTTCCCTGTATTGAGAACCCGTCCTTTTCTCTGTCGGGTCTCCGTTGTCATTGGGGCCTAGCACCGTGGAGCGGCCTCCAGCCGGAACGACCTGGGGCTCCAGTCGTGGAACTGCGGACTTACCCACCATCGCGAAGCTGGCCGAGTTCGGAGTGGGTGGAGCTGTGGTGGCGCGCGGCTGCGACCCGACCCTGGAAAATCGGAGGCTTCAACCGCAGGTCTGGTGGACGGTGACACCGGGAGCCCGCGGGTCCCTGCTGGGAGACCGCTTTTCGTTTGTGTAAATTGTGTTGTGTCTTGGTTCTTTTTCTTGTGTGTATGACTGCAGAAACTAAATTTTGTTTGAACCTCAATGAGGTTCAAATGACACAAATAAATTGTATTGTATTGTATTGTATTGTATTGTATTGTTGTATTGTATTGCTTGTTTCTTTGTGTTTCTTCATGCTGTGATCTTGGAAAACAACACAACAATGTAGTAGGAGGTCTGGAACATACAATCTGACATTTTAAAGCTTGGACTCACAGCTATTTCTCCCCTCCCCTTCCCCTTCAACATATATTCCTTCCTCTAGCATCACAATTTGCAACTCTCAAATCCATTTGTCTCACACCTTTTGCCTTTTCATTTCTGGCTTTTGTCCAACCATCTGCCTCAAACCCCTGCTCAATGCATCCACTCCCCTCATTCAACTGGCGTTGTTCAGCCCCTGCTCTCTTCCAGCTTTCTTTCCAATATGAGGAAGTGTCCCAACCCAAAACATCACCTATTCATGTTCTCCAGAGATGCTGCCAGACCCGCTGAGTTACTCCAGCATTGTGTGTCATTTTTTTGCCATTTTAAAGTCTCAAAATAAAAATAATTTGCGTGCTACTTTGCAAATAGATCATTACCATTTTTGAAAGTCTTAATACCTTTGTGAAGATATAGTGGTGATGAAATGGGAGGGGCTAGAATGATCTAAAACCTGAAAAGTTGCTAATGCATTGGAAACAGTTCATAGAAGATTACCTGGACAAATACCTGATTCATAATAAGGTAAGAAACAGAGGCTAAAGTAGACTGTTCAGCCCTCTTAGGCTGCTCTGGTATTTATCAGATTTGTCAAGTTGAGTTTATTATCATGTGCAGAAGTATGGTGAGATCCAGGTACAATTAAAATCGTGTTTACAGCAGCATCTCAGTCAACACGCAGAACATAAATTATTCACAAATCACAGAAGGTAGTGAAAAGAAAAAGACTGCGCAAAAACAAGAAATTAGTGCAAAACACAATTAGAACTGCCAGGTTTCCTACTCCATCACCATTTTACTACATTGTCTCCATATCCCTTGTTTCCGTTAATATCTGAAACTCTATTGATCTCTGTTTCAGATAAACTCAGCAACTGAGCCACTGGGATAGAGAACTCCAAGGATTCAAAACCCTTTAGGGAATGAAGAAAATCTTCCAAATGTTCTTAAATAGTTTTCCCTTGGTTCTAGACATCTCAGGCAGGAGAAACGTTCTCCCTGCATCCAGCCTCACGAACCCTTTGAGAATGAAAACCCAAAATGGCAGATATTGGAAATATGGAGCAAAACCATAAAGGCTGAAAACACTCAGCAGGTTAAGCAGCATCTGGGGTAAAAGAAAAGTATTGGCATTTCATGTCAAATACATTATCATGACCAATCCATCATCAGATACATCAAAGAATATTCTATGTTCCAAAGACATTTCCTGTAATTTCGTTGAACTCTATAGCACACGGGCATAGTCCGGGAGTACAGGTAGGAGATGGAGAACTTAGTAACATGGTGCCAGGACATCGACCTCTCCATCAATGTTAAAAAAACGATGGAGCTATTACCAACTTCAGCAAACATGGTGGAGTATATCCCCCAAACAGCATCAATGGCGCCAAAGTGCAGCTTCAAGTTCCTTTGTGTTAATTACCAATGAATCATCGTGGACCAACCGCAATAATGCACCAGCCAAGAGGAACCTCTATTTCCTCAGGAGCGATGAGAAATTTGTCTCCTCTTACCAATCGCCAACAATCCCTCGTTTAAACCGTCTACTTTAGATAAGGCGTTTGCACAATGGGAAAATTTACAAATTAAAACGCTGGGAGATCTTTATGAGAAGGGGATCTTCCTCTCTTTTCAAGAATTACAGGTGAAATATCATTTGAAAGTTAGTAATTTTTTTAGATATCTTCAAATCCGAGTATGTGAAAACACACACGCAAGACTGTCACTCTATGGGCCCAGATATATTAGACGAATGCATGAATAGAGAGGCGGATACAAGTAAGTTAATATCCCGTGAGGGCGATCCGGCTCGGGGCTGGAGCGGTGCTCCGGTGGCTGGGACGGCGTTCTGGCGGCGGTGACCTGAGTCCGGGGTTCAGCCGCGGGCCAGCGGCTGCGTCCGCTGGACTGGAGGGCGGCAGCTTCGACCACCCCGGGCCGCGGTGTTTGAGCCGGCCCGTTTGCGGGGTTCGGTGAGCCGCGGGACTGTTTGTGCCATCGCCCGGTGGGGTATCGCCTCAGCGTAGAGGGAGAAGAGGAGGGAAGAGACTGCAGGCCTAAGATTTTTGCCTCCACCACAGTGAGGAGGTGCTTGGAGGACTCACTGTGGTGGATGTTAATTTGTGTTATTGTTGTTTATTATTGTATTATTGTATGTATGACTGCAGGCACGACATTTCGTTCAGACCGTAAGGTCTGAATGACAATAAAGGTAATTCTAATTCTAAAAAAAATCTAATTCTATATTTACAATACCCTTTTAACTACACATATCCCACCTTTGGAAATAATTAGCGAGCAGGGGAAGATGAATTGGGTTTATCAATTTCAAAGGATAGTTGGGAGGAAAACCTTTTATACATACATTACTGTTCGCTTAATGTTAGGGACTCCCTGAAAAATTTAAAATACTGCACAGACTTTATTACTCAAAGTATAAATTGAACAAGACCTTCCCAACTGTCTCTCCTATTTGTGATAATTGTCTCCTCCAAGAAGCGACTATAATCCACTCTTTTGCTTCCTGCATAAAGTTACAAAACTTCTGGAGGGGAATTTTTGATACCTTTTCCAAAATACTTAAAACTAAATTGGACCCCGATATAAAACTGATCATATTAGGTATGTCAGAGTCCTGTTCTAAGCTAACAATATTTCAAAGACGTTTCCTCAACTACGGCCTAATGACGGCGAAAAAATTAATACTTAAATTTTGGAAATAGACAACAGTCCCCACAGTGAAGATGTGGATCACAGATATGTCCAAGACACTACATTTGGAAAACATTAGTCTTGTCTTGACGGAAAAACCAGATCACTTTCTTAAGACATGGACACCCTTTACTGATTTTTTACAACAATAGTATGGTGAAACACAAATTTAAATTTAAATCCGATGCTATGTTGGGTGAGACGGGTTGGGGGGGGGGAGGGGCAAGGTATAACTCCATCTTTTCTTATTCCTCTTTCTTTCTGCTGCACTGCTTTGGTAGCTTTGGGGACTTTTTATTGTTCTTCTCTATTCTATTCTTTCACTTTTTCCTTTTTTCTTTTCTTGCTTTCCCTTTTTTTTCCTTTTTTCCATTTTTTCAATTTAGGTTATAAGGTTAAAAATGAAACTGTACAATAATTGTATATTTCTAGATGACGAACGTTTTATCTTTGTACAATTGCTTCTAATAAAATAAAAATTAAAAACATTTTTTTTTTAAAAACCGTCTATAGATTTTTGTTACGACTCCCGAATGCAAGTACTTCAGAGCCACGTAACACAAGTCAAAAACCAGGTTCAGGTTCAAAAAACAGTTTTAATTATTCATTGGAACACAAAACTCAAACCTGATTTAAACAACCCAGTCAGGGATATGGATAAACCGACAAACAATTTAACAATGCTCCAGCCAGCCACACCATGGGCCGTCGAACCGGAGATTCCAAAACCTGCCCAAAGAGATACAACCCTGAAACCAAAATACACGAAAACTCTAAGGTCAGCCCTTATCCATCCCAATACAATATCTGTTAACAAGGAATGGTGAAAATACACAAAGTTCTATGCCATGTGGTCAGGCTTCCTCAGCCCCCACCAACAGTCTGCTCATCAGTCAGAGTCTACGACGAAGAGAAGGATCCTGGGAAGCTCTCGTATTTATACTTCAGATGAGTCACCCGTCACCTGACGCAGCTTGGCCAATCGGGTACAGGAGCCTTTAACCCCTCGATTCCAGACTCACAGCCACGAGGCCTGTACTTGGGATAGAAACAGAGAGGTAAGTACATAGCATTCACCAGGGGGGGGGGAGCGCCTAACACCCCCACCCAAAGATACTGAATAAGTTTCTGAAAATGAACAAAAAAAAACACCACCAAATTTCAGCAACTATTCAGTAACACAGACATCACTGGCGCGACAATGCATCAGCCAATACATCATCCTTGCCACGGATATGCCGGTCAAATGAGACAACCGCAAGGGAAGCGTCTCCAAAGCCTCAGAGTTACTCAGCTTTCCCTGCGTTACTGCCACAGACAACCGTGCCTCCCCCACATCACCACCCGTGTCAGGGGGCAGCACCACTGCAGCCAAAACAGGCTTAGAAGGACATAGCTCCGACCCATCAACCTCCACAGGCTCCTTCCTGTCGAACCAGTCCTTCATCCTAGACTGAGCAGAGGCAAGATTACCCATTGCCAGTTTGCATGCCCTCCTCAGTCTAGAGCGAAAAGTACAGACGTGGTCTAAAATACTACGTTTTGTATCCTCCTGCAACCATTTCTCCTTCAGGACCCTCAACGGACCACGTACAGTATGCGCGAACACCAGGTCAGCAGGACTGAACCCTAAAGACTCCTGCACGACCTCACGCACCGCAAACATAACTAGATGAACCCCCTCATCCCAGTCTTTTTCAAACTCCAGGCAGTAAGTCCTCAACATAGATTTCAAAGTCTGGTGAAACCTCTCGAGAGCTCCCTGGCTCTCAGGATGATACGCACTGGAGTAACAATGCTTAATATCTACCAACTTCATTACCTGACCAAAAACCTTCAACATGAAGTTGGTACCTTGGTCACTCTGCACAACCTTGGGCAAACCGAACAACGAAAAAAACTTCGTGAGAGACTTAACAATTGCAGGGGCAGTAATTCTACGCAAAGGGACCACCTCCGGAAAGCGGGTAGTCGCACACATAATTGTTAATAAAAACTTGTTGCCCATCCTTGTCCGAGGTAGAGGGCCCACACAATCAACTAGAATCCGCTCAAACGGCTCACCGACCACAGGGATTGGATATAAAGGCGCAGGAACAATCGATTGGTTCGGCTTTCCTGCCACCTGGCAAATGTGACAACACCTGCAGTGCTGTTTCACGTCCTTTTTCAACCCTGGCCAAAAAAAATTCCGTAAGATGCGGTCATACGTCTTATTGACCCCCAAATGTCCACCCAGAGGACCATCATGAGCCAAACAGAGTATCTCGTCCCTATACCGACGAGGCATCACAATCTGATCACTCTTTTGCTCCTCAACCAGCCGGTCACGTGACAGTGACACCGGCACATTTCCAGACACTATCCCATCTTGAGATGGAGAAACACCCTTCACAACACAGGATCTATCATCCAGATCCCCAAAAATGCTCTCACTCAGGTCCACCACATCCTCAAACTTCGCCTGGCTCTTAGCCATAGCCCTCGTGACAGCACAAGCTGCGAAGACCTTTGGATGCTGCATAGCCAATCTATCAGGACTCTGCACCATCGGAACAGCCGTCACCTCAGGAGTGACTAAAACTCTACCTCCTGCCAAGTCATTCCCCAAAATCACAGAAACTCCCCCAACGGGAAAACACGGCCGTAACCCAACAGTTACCCGGCCTGAAACCAACTCGGACTCGAGACGCACGGTATGCAAAGGCACTACCATGTCATCCATCCCGAATCCTACCACTGGGACACTTGACCCAACCGATGATTCCCCAGAAAACGGCAGTACACCATCCAATATAAAGGACTGAGTAGCACCAGTATCACGCAAGATGGATACTGGAACTCTGTCACCCCCATCCTCTAGAGAAACAAAACCATTCATGATGAACGCAGAATAATTCCTACACTCATCAGACTCAGGCACCTCAGGTACGACAGGTGCCTTCTGTGCACCCACCAAAGCCACAGGCTTTGCATTTTTCTGCTTCAGAACGGGACACGACTTTAACATGTGCCCTCTCCTTCTACAATAGTAGCACACAGGACCTTCATCAGTCCTTACATTTCCATCAACCTTATCAGCTCGGACCTCCCCCTGTATCAACGTGCTGCCATTTGCAGGCACAGAAACAGCCTTGACACTGCCACCGGCGACACCACCACGATCAACCGGCCGTGCACCAAAACTATAGGATCGCCCAACAAAATCAGATTTATGAGTCAATACATACTCATCTGCCAACACTGCAGCCTTAGACATCTCATTCACCTTCTGCTCATTAAGGTAAGTAGTAACCCTCTCAGGGAGACAGTTCTTAAAGTCTTCCATAATCATCAAGGCCCGCAGTAGCTCAAAATCCTTCACTCCTTGAGAAGCGCACCACCTGTCAAAAAGTGCCTCCTTCTCCCTAGCAAACTCCACATAAGTCTGACTATCAAACTTCCTAAAGCGCCGGAACTTCTGCCGGTACGCCTCTGGAACTAATTCATAAGCCCTTAATACTGTAGACTTCACACACTCATAGTCCAGACTGCTTTCAACAGATAAAGACAAGTACACCTCCCGTGCTTTACCCACAAGGACACACTGCAATAGCAAGGTCCACACGTCCCTAGGCCACTTCAAGGACAAAGCCACCCGTTCAAACACTGTGAAATACTTGTCCACATCCTCCTCACGAAACGGGGGAACCAGGCGGATGTTCTTGCTCATATCAAACTCCCGTTCCCTAGAAGAAACCCGGGAATTATCAATTTCTTTTTCCCGCAGCTGAAATTCAGCCCTTTTGGTATCCTCCTCAAGCCGTTTCATTTCAAGAACATGCATGAGCTCTTTCTCTTTTAACAAAGAGGCAATTCTCTGTGACTCAAGCTCCATCTCCTTCAGTTTAATGATGGCCTCCATGTTCTGAACTGGCTGAACAGAAGGTGGGGGACTGTCTGCACCACCAGGCAAAACCCCAGCCTCCACCAACGCAGCCCACAACTCCGATTTAATGGAGTGTTTCTTTGAATGCTTGTCAATAGTAATGGCATAGTTCTCAGCCAGTAAAATCAAATGCTCCTTCGTACATCTATCAAACAACTCACGACTAGGAGCCTCAACAAATTCTTTCACCTTAAATTCCATTCTAAAGTAGCCCTAAACCACCAGCTAAAACCTGGGCACTAATGCTACCACAAACAGGGAAGAAAAAATTCCCCCACAACACACAGACTTCCTCAGTCCAGAAGCCTACCAAAAAAACCCTCTAAAAACGTCTAGGGTCCTCAAAACTTAGGACGAGCCCCCATTTTGTTACGACTCCCGAATGCAAGTACTTCAGAGCCACGTAACACAAGTCAAAAACCAGGTTCAGGTTCAAAAAACAGTTTTAATTATTCATTGGAACACAAAACTCAAACCTGATTTAAACAACCCAGTCAGGGATATGGATAAACCAACAAACAATTTAACAATGCTCCAGCCAGCCACACCATGGGCCGTCGAACCGGAGATTCCAAAACCTGCCCAAAGAGATACAACCCTGAAACCAAAATACACGAAAACTCTAAGGTCAGCCCTTATCCGTCCCAATACAATATCTGTTAACAAGGAATGGTGAAAATACACAAAGTTCTATGCCATGTGGTCAGGCTTCCTCAGCCCCCACCAACAGTCTGCTCATCAGTCAGAGTCTACGACGAAGAGAAGGATCCTGGGAAGCTCTCGTATTTATACTTCAGATGAGTCACCCGTCACCTGACGCAGCTGGGCCAATCGGGTACAGGAGCCTTTAACCCCTCGATTCCAGACTCACAGCCACGAGGCCTGTACTTGGGATAGAAACAGAGAGGTAAGTACATAGCATTCACCAGGGGGGGGGGGGAGCGCCTAACAATGCGCCATAGAAAGCATACTGTCAAGCAGCGATACAGCTTGGATTGGGAACAGTTCTGGTCAAAACCGCAATAAATTACGCAGAATTGTGGATGTAGCCCTGTCTATCATACAGACCAGACTCCCCACATTGCCTCGGAAAAGCATTCAACATAATCAAAGACTTGTCCCTCCCCAGTTATTCCTTCTTCTTATCACTCCAGTCGGTACAGATGATACAGAAGCTTGAAAGTGTGCTCTGCCAGACTCAAGAACAGCTTTCCCTCTGTTATCAGACTCCGGAATGGCAATTCCATTAGCTAGGATGCTGTCCAATTTACCTCTACCTCATTGCAGACAATGGACTTTGTCTATAGAATTGGCATGCTGAAATGCTGAGTACTATTTTCTGCTCTGTGTACCTGATCCTTCTCTCTACCTGTTGTACTTGAGTTTGGCTCGATTGTATTTATAAGTATTTGATCTGTTTGGATAGCATGCAAAATAAAGCTTTTCACTGTACCTCTGTACACATGACAATAATAAACCTAAACCTCGACTATTTAATTTCTATTCATACACCAAACTTACAGTATATATCATATTTTTGACTAAGCATCGGAGCCTTTGATATTTATGTTTCACAATTTATAAAGCACTTCAAAAAGTGACCATGCCTAAAAATCGGTAGTGGACATTACATCGCAAACTATAAGCTGTCAAGTCAAATGGATACAAAATATCATAAGATTCACAGATTTGTCATTATCAAAAGCTAACATAGTACAATAGCCATTTTTAGTTACTTTCCTCCCTTAATATCATTCTCAGCAATATTTGTTCCAGCTACAAGTATTGACTGTGTGATGTAGAACCTATATCAATCAGTACATTGCAATAAATTACATATTTTGCACATTTTTTGTAGACCAAAATACCTATCCATCTGCTGAACTTCGGACTTAATTGTTTGGAATAATTATAATCATGGTAATGGAGAGAGAGCTGAATTAACATTAAGTAGCATTGTCATTAACCTAGCAATATTTCAAAGCAATATTATAAACACCTAATGCTGTCCCTAAACCTCATCTGTCCCAATTAGCAGTTTCTCTACAAATCCAGAGTGATTCTTAGGCAGGTGACTGGATCCAAAAACAAACAGAAACAAAACATTACAGCATTAATCTCACTGTAAAATTTGCTTTCATCAAAGTGGAGAGAAACAACCAAAAAGTGTTTTAATTACATCTCCAATGGAAAAATGTTGATGATCTCATCCACCAAAAATAAGGCAATAATAATAATAATAATAATAAATTTTATTTAATGGGCGCCTTTCAAACATCTCAAGGACACCTTACATAGTATATCGGAATAACATATAATCGGAAAATAACAAGTAATAAAGACATCACAGAGACACAAATTAAAAACAGGATTCAATCCAAAAACAGAAAATCAAAAACACAGTGTGAAGAGGGAGCAGCGGCAGCCAAAGCGCGCCAGCGTTCACTCTCTCTTCACGGCAGCCATCTTGGACACAGACCTACAAGACTACAATTAGACAAAAAAATCATCCCCCCACAGTGGGTGGCACTGTGGAGGAAGGCACAAAGTCCAGTCCCCACCCCATGTTCACCCCAAAGTCAGGCCTATTGAGGCCACCGCAGTTGCCTCTACGGAGGCCCGATGTCCCTGGCCGTTCTCACCGGGTGGTCTTGCCCCGGCGTCGGGAGAGTCCTTTCGGCGGCTGGGCCACCTGGAACGGCCGCTTCCTGGTTGGAGCCCGCGGCTGCCGAAGCCGACAAGGCCGCGCCGGTTTGGAGCTCCCAGGCTCCCGATGACAAAATCGGCGCCGCCTCTCCGCTCCGCAGACCCGCAGCCCGGAGTTGTTGCTCTCGGCGGTCCAGCTCGCCAGAGCTCCAGCGCGTCGCTCCAGCGCGGCGACCCAGGCAAGGGATCGCCCGCTCCGCTCCAGCGCTCCAATGCTGTGCCGCCGCCGAGGCCGAGGTGCTGGGCGGTTCCCGCCAGGAAACGGCGCTCCAAGCCCGCAGGTAGGCCACGAGGACGGGTCAACGGGCAGCCCGGAGAAAAGGCTGCCACACAGACCAGGTAGGGACCTAGAAATTAAGTTTACACCTACCCCCCACATTAAAAAGACCATATCCCCTACAAACAAAAAACAAGACTCACTAAAAACTATTAAAAAAACGGATTTAAAACGGACGGCTGCTGGCTAGCAGCCGTTCACCAAGATGGCTCCTCCTCCTCCTGATAATACCTATTGATTAAAGTAAAACACCAAAATATACATGCCACCACGTCATATTAAAGTGAGCGGCTTGAACACTTGTAACGTTCACATAATAATAATAATATGAACGTAACAGTGCCTTATATAAAACCTGACTTTAGAGATTATTGATACAGCACGGAAACAGACCAATCGGCTCACCAAGTCCATGCTAACCAGTACACTAACACTATCCTACACACTAAGGATAATTTTACAATTCTAACAAAGCCAATCAACCTACAAACCTGTACGTCTTTGGAGTCATAAGGTCATAAGTGATAGGAGTAGAATTAGGCCATTCAGCCCATCATCCACTCCACCATTCAAGTATGGGTGATCTAGCTCTCCTTCCTAACCCCATTCTCCTGCCTTCTCCCCAACCTCTGATACCTGTACTAATCAAGAATCTATCTATCTCAGCCTTAAAAATATCCACTGACTTGGCCTCCACAGCCTTCTGTGGCAAATAAATCCACAGATTCACCACATTGTGTCTAAAGAAATTTCTCCTCATCTCCTTCCTAAAAAAACATCCTTTAATTCTGAGGCGATGACCTCCAGTCATAGACTCTCCCAATAGTGGAAACATTCTCTCCACATCCACTCTATCCAAGCCTTTTACTATTCTGCAAGTTTCAATGAGGTCCCCCCTCATTCCTCTAAACTCCAGGAGTTCTCCCCTCTGTGTGGGGAAACCGGAGCACCCGGAGAAAACTCACGTGATCACAGAGAGAATGTACCGATTCCGTACAGACAGCAAACGTAGTCAGGATCGAACACAGGTTTATGGTTCTGAAAGGAAGCATCTCTACTGCTGCACCACCTGGCCACTTAGATTAGTCATCTGCCAGTCAATTGTTAATTTGCAAAAAACATACTATGTTTAAATTGAATAAAGGCAATATGACACAATTCATGTTTTTGCTTTAAATTTTTTTTTAAAGTTAAAAGGATGAAATAGCTTTGCTGTCATTGAACATAGCAGTAGATATTAAACTATAGATTTGAGGAACAGACCTGTTTGAATTTTGTAAAAATCAATGCTAAAATGTAACGGCACTTCCAGAACAAATGGGTATTTCTCTTCAACACAATTATTTAATATCATAATTGTGATAATGCACAACTCTCGGAAGCAGTCTCTGTTCAGGTATAGATCAGGATTAGCGACCTCTGAAATGTAACATTACAGACTCCACAGGGAATATGAGCATCGATTGGAATAGAGTGTTTCCTGTTTTTCACTTTCCTAGAGCAGATTGAGCCATTGAAGTGCATATAATAAAGTTATCCAGTATATCTCTTAATCATTTGTAAACTCATTTCCTCATTAAACACTGTGAAAAATTATCTGTAAAAATAATAAAACTATATTTGCTGAAAATGATGCACAATGTATTTTCAGTGACTATTAAGTGATATTATTTAATTGAAACATGATGTTTTTCTTTTTGGATTCAGAAACCAGTTCCATTAACTTACCTCATGCTTCTTTTACATTCCAGGTTATTTATTTTTGAAAGAAATCAATCTTCTTGAAGACAAACATCACTAGAATATGTGAATATATTTTTACATTTTAGGTGTGACATTAAATATAGATTTAATATGTTGGACAGAGATAAGTAAACACATGACAAGTAAATGTGTATTTTACCTGCCTGCCTATTTTTCCATGTACTATAAAGATTGAAATCTGTAAGGAACTTACAACTCACCCAGTTCACATCACACAGGAATGCTTTGCAAATGCATGTAATCTTATCACATTTTTTGGCTTGACATTTTCTTAGCTCTGTGACCTGAAAATCATTGTAAGTTCTTTACAAAGAAATGACATTTCCTTAGCTTGGGAGCTTGAAAATCATTGTAATTTCAAATGGACATATTGAAATTGCATGGCATATTTAACAAACGCTTGAGATTCCAAAGTACTACAAAACCATAAGATAGATTTAGAAAACCATGAGCTGATACAATAAAGGAAACACGGTCCTATTGTGCAAGACCACAAGCAGCAAGTCAGGGACGGCCTATTCAATCATTCTGCAGTGTTAAGTTCTATTAACTGACTAGACTAAGTGGGACCCGTTGGGTCCCAGCATCACACGGGAGGGCTGGTCACCCAATGCAATATTCCACCTCTCCACCAATTCCAATATTGCTGGCCAGTGGGGGGGTGGGGGGGGGGGGGTGTTATGGGTGTTATGGGCTGAAGGGACTGGTTTCCAGAGGCCTAGTATGGACATTGTGTGCTGAATGGATTCTTGGGCTGGCAGCTCAGTCACTGAAGCCAGGCAGCTCAGTCACTGAAGCCAGGCAGCTCAGTCACTGAGGCCTGGCAGTACAGTCGTTCAGAACTGGCAGGCTGGCAGTTGAGAAACTGCCAGAAATTCTGCCCAAAACAGGTGGCAGACACAGTGATAGAGAAGGGGGGAGAGGGTGGACTGAATGGCTTATTGGGCTGGCAGTTCAGTCACTTACGGCTGGTCGGCTGGCAGTGCAGATACTCAGGGCTGGTGGGCTGGCAGTTCACTTACTCACAGCTCATAGGCTGGTAGTGCAGTCACTCATGCCTGGTACGCTGGCAGTTCACTCAGGCACCCCTCCTCCCTTCACCCCCCACTCTGCTCCCTGCCATTCCCCTCCCCCCCCACGCATTCAGTCCATCTCCCTACAACCTCCCCCCATGCACTCTTAGTGGCTCTCCCACAGAGCAGCCATTCCTGCCCATTAGGTCCCCATTGTGATGAAGAACACGTAGGCATGAAAAGTGGAAAAAGGATTTATTAAAGGTTAAGATGTGATTGACTCTTAAAATATAAGAACAACTTAAAAATGTTAAAGATGAGAATTATTAAGTTCTTTCTTGTTGTGTCTCTTGTTGCTGCTCACTGCGTCTTTATGTCTCTTTGCTGTTGATAAAAAAAAGAGGCTATTTAAATATAGGGAGATTGAGCGGTCAAATTTTAACAAAGAAAATCTGATAATTTATCCCAGAAGTCATCATTCAACGAAACGCATTTAATGACAACATTCTTGGTCGATGTTCCATCCTTCAGGAAAACTTTGACATTTACTTTCATCTTTCCTCGGCTAAGAGACACATATAGTTGTCCATGCTGAAATACAGGTTTGTCGAGGTAGATCAACACCTTCTGCATTGTTTGTTCTTGTGCTTTATGGATCGTCATAGCAAAACTTGATTGAATGGGGAATTGGGTCGGCTGAACGGGAATGTCTTCACCTTCTGTTAAATTGAATGCATACACAGCTCTCTGCTCAGCATTCAGCAGAGGCCCATTCTCCTCAACAAATGTTGTTCAGTTCTATCGTATTGCAATTCCTGCAGCAATTCTGGATTGTCATCATCAAGGTGTCATCATCCTTCCATTTCCTGGCAAATTAAAGAATTCCATTGTTTTGCTGTAATTCTCAATCCTCTGGACTCACTGAAGAATTTGTGCCAAACATTTTTTTGATGCGGGGGCTATCGAGGTGGGGTGGGGGGTGGCAAACATCCTGTAGCCAAGGGAGGGGGACGGCTTCAGGCGGGGGCTCTCGTGGGCTGATGAGGGAGGGGGTGCCCTGCAGCGGGGGATGGGGGCGGCTTCAGGATGGGGAGCATCCTATAGCCAGGCAGAGGGCAGCGTCTTGAGGTGGGGGATGTCAGTGGGGGGCGGGGGCGGTGAGCAACCTACTCATGGCCTCTGGACTTACTCACTGCCTTGGGACTAACTCATGGCCTCTGGACTGACTGACTCGCTCACTCATGGCCTCTGGACTGACAGACTGAATCACGGCTTGTGGACTGACTGACTTATGCCCGACTTCTGGAGTTACGTCCGACTTTTGTAAACTGAAAACTGTAACATCCACATTGAGGAACAGCTTCTTTCTGATAGCCATCAGGCTATTAAGCAACAAATAAGCTCTGAATTACGCAAGACTATATTATTTGTACTATTTTTTGTTGTTGATCACACACGCACTCTCCACCACATACAGACACTCACACACATGGACTCTCTCACACACACACACTCACACACAGGCTCACACACACACTCACGCACACACACGCAGATGCACACACACACACACACACAGACTCACACACAAACTCACACACACAGACCCTCAGACACACAGACTCACACACACACACTCTCACACTCACACAGACTCTCTCTCACACACACACAGACTAACACACACACACACAGACTCACACACACACACACAGACTCACACACAGACACAGACTCACACACACACACACACACACACACACACACACACACACACACACACACACACACACACACACACACACACACAGACTCTCAGTCACGCACACACAGACTCACACACACACAGACACACACACACGGACACACGGACACACACACACACAGACTCACACACAGACACAAACACACACACACAGACTCTCACACACACACATACATAAATACGCACACACACACTCTCACACACGCTCACACACTCAGACACATACACACACACACACACACACACACACACACACACACACACACACACACACACATACACAGACACACACACACAGACTCTCACACAGACTCACTCACACACAGGCACACACAGACACACACACAGACTCACACAGACACACAGACACAGCCACATGCACAGACTCACACACAAAGACACACACACAGACTCACACACACAGACTCACTCACACCCTGACTCACTCACACACACTCACACACACTCACTCACACACTCACACTCACACACACACAGACTCACACTCTCACACAGACACACACACAGACTCACAATCACACAGACACACACACACACACAGACTCACACTCTCACACAGACACACACACACAGACTCACTCACACACAGACTCACTCACACACTGACTATCTGACACACACAGAGACTCACACACACAGAGACTCACACACACAGAGACTCACACACATACACACACTCACACACACAGAGACTCACACACATACACACACTCACACACACTGACTCACACACACACACACTGACTCACACACACACAGACTCACACACACACACACAGACTCACACACACACTGACTCACACAGACTCACACACTCACTCACACACTCACACAGACACGCACACACACACTCACAACCAATACTAAAGTGGCGAATAACTTCAGAACGTGGTAAACATGCAGTGTGTAAACTGAATTATTCAAAACTTTAAAGCCTCCTGTAGAGGCTGCTGCTGCTGAAGCAAAAACGTGCTTTAAATAACGTCCAACAAACACACTCACCATAGACAGAGCAATAAGCTCTCTTGAATTATTCAACGGCGTCATCACTTTGCCTTCTGCAGTCAGTGCCATCTTGCCACAAACCGGAAATGGCGCACTCAGCGCCATCTTCCCGCTAACCGGAAATGACGTCATTGGCGCCATCTTGCCACTAAGCGGAAGTCATGGAATGAGAGCCAATTTTGCAATTAAATACAGTCCTGATTTAATAAAATGTTTATTCACACTTTATCCATCCGAAAACTGTTGCAACCATTTTAAAAGCCAAGACAATTTGGCAACCACTTTACAACCAACAGATTTTCTGAACACTCTTTAAAAGCCAAGACAATTTTGCAACCACTTTACAACCAACCCATTTTCTGAAAACTCTTTAAAAGCCAAGATAACTTGGCAACCATTTTGCAACCAACACATTTTCTGAAAAGTCTTTAAAAGCCAAGACAATTTGGCAACCACTTTACAACCAACAGATTTTCTGAACACTCTTTAAAAGCCAAGACAATTTTGCAACCACTTTACAACCAACACATTTTCTGAAAACTCTTTAAAAGCCAAGGCACTTTGGCAACCACTTTACAACCAACACATTTTCTGAAAACTCTTTAAAAGCCAAGACAATTTGGCAACCACATTACAACCAACACATTTTCTGAAAACTCTTTAAAAGCCAAGACAATTTGGCAACCACTTTACAACCAACCCTTTTTCTGAAAAGTCTTTAAAAGCCAAGACAATTTGGCAACCACTTTACAACCAACACATTTTCTGGAAACTCTTTAAAAGCCAAGACAATTTGGCAACCACTTTACAACCAACACATTTTCTGAAAAGTCTTTAAAAGCCAAGACAATTTGGCAACCACTTTACAACCAACACATTTCTGAAAAGTCTTTAAAAGCCAAGACAATTTGGCAACCACTTTACAACCAACACATTTTCTGAAAACTCTTTAAAAGTCAAGACAATTTGGCAAAGACTTTACAACCACATCGAGGGGACTCACCGTCAAGTAGACGTGCGTTCAGTGTTATTCGCAGCTCAGAGGGCCATGACCATCCTGCTTCCTCCATCTCGCAGAGACTGAGTGAGGCACGACACTTCCGGGTTTTACAGTCCCTCCCCCTGCTGCTAGCGGGGGCAGCAGAGAGAATGGCAACATTTTTTAAAACATTAATAGCTCTCTGATTTTGCAATTAAACACAGTCCTGTGTTACTCCAGCTTTTTGTGTCTATCTTGCATTATTTTTCTTGTTGCTTAATCTTTCTCACCTTTCATCTAACAAAGGCTTCACTTACTGTTTCCTCCACCATTCCTTTACTGCATCTGCACCAATTACTAATTGTTGTATTATTTTCTCATTTTGCTGAAAGTCTTTACATCTTCCTCCTTAGATGATGCTAAATATTTATAACATCTTTTAACTTTGTCGTGGAAACTAGAGGTGAACACTTAATGCAACTTTGCCGGGTCATCCTCAAATTAGTGTTATCAAACAATGTGTCACTGACTTGACAGCTTTTGTATAATCACACAAACTGATTGTATGGACCTTACCCAAGACTGCTTATAAAATAATCAGTACATGGAGATCAAGGGCGTTCACCAACACAAACAAAACCATTGATATATCAACCAGCAAACCTCAACAAACTGTTTTTGATCATATAGAGATGTATAAAATCATGAAGATAGATAAATTGAAAACATTTTACCCAAGGGGAATCAAGGATCAGAGGACATAAGTTTAAGGTGAGAGAGGAAAGTTTAAATAGGAACCTGAGGGACAAGTTTTTAATTTATATATATGTATATATATCTGGTGTGCATATGGAATCATCTGCTAGAGGAGGTAGAGGAAGGTACTATAACAACATTTAAAAGACATTTGGACATGTACATAGATAGGAAAGGCTTAGAGGGATATAGGTAAAATGTGGACAGGAGGGACTAGTGTAGATGGGGCATCTTGGTCGGCATGGACCTGTTTCCATACTGTATGACTATGTACCGCAGGAAGACTGTCGAAATAATGTTGCGTTCAACCGCAGTTTGGTCAGGCAATCTCGAACAGTATATAAGCGGCAACCCATAATCTAACCAATGACTCCTCTTCAGTTGGTTGCTGTTTGGAGAGGTTACTAATTGCACGACTAGCTAGAAAAATAGTGTGGATTCTACTTAATGAGTTTGAGGAGCCTATTAAATTTACCTAAGATTTGAAGATTCTTAGAGGTTTGTTACTACGATGAAATCCAACTCATTTGCCAAATTAACAACTTGCAATAAAATCCAGCTAACCAGACAATGCAGCTCAAGACCTTATCTTCATCTTCTTTGTAATTGTTTAAAATCTAAATTATCCAAAGAACATCGACATTCCAAAGTTTTAATTTTATTACATTGTGCCGACTTGTTAATTTTGATTTATTTTTTTTTGCGCTGTTTGCATCAACTGCAATGCGACAGGAAATCGCTTGGAGCACCATTTTTAGGTTTTCTGTCCATTTATTGTTTTTTTTCCAATTAGAAGGGAATATTTACAGAAATTATAAACCGTTTCCTTTGGAGCCATTCTCAGTTTGCCAGTGTTTCTAACTAAGTGTGCCCCACTCACACCGCAGTCATTTCCTCTTCTCTCTCCCACTGGGCAGAAGATGCTAACGTTTGAAAGCATGAAGCATCAGATATAGGAACAACTTCTTCCCTGCTGTCATCAGACTCTTAAACAGACCTTTCATGAGCTAAGGTTGTTTCCAGTTCTCCAACATTACTCCATTGTGGCCCTGGCATTATTTTTATCTGCACTTTCTCTGTTGCAGCAACACTATATTCTGCACTCTGTTTCTTTTCTTTTTTCGCACTGCCTGTTGCACTCATGTATGGTATGAATAGCCTGAAAAACACGCAAAATGCAGTATTTCATTGTATCTTGGTACATGAAATTAATAATAGTCATAGAGTCATGCAGCATGGAAACAGGCCTTTCGGCCCAACTTGCCAACACCAACCACCATGTCCTACCTGCCTGTGTTTGGCACATATCCCTCCAAACCTGTCCTATCCATGTACCTGTCTAATTTCCTTAAATGTTGCAATAGATCCTGCTTTAACTACCTCCTCTGGCAGCTGGCAGCTCATTCTATACACCCACCATATTTTGTGTGAAAAAGTTACCCCTCTGATTCCTACTAAATCTTTCCCCTTCACCTTAAACCGATGCATTGGTGATAATTTTCCAATGTTCTATTGACTCAGGATCAGTTCCTGTAGATTGGAGGGTAGCTAATGTTATCCCACTTTTTAAGAAAGGCGGGAGATAGAAAACGGGGAATTATAGACCAGTTAGCCTGACACCGGTGGTGGGGAAGATGCTGGAGTTAATTCTAAAAGATGAGATAGCCGAACATTTGGATAGCAGTAACAGGATCGGTCCGATTCAGCATGGATTTACGATGGGGAAATCATGCTTGACTAATCGTCTGGAATTATTTGAAGATGTAACTAGGAAAATGGACAAGGGAGAGCCAGTGGATGTAGTGTACCTGGACTTTCAGAAAGCATTTGATAAGGTCCCACATAGGAGAATAGTGGGCAAAATTAGGGCACATGGTATTGGGGGTAGAGTGCTGACATGGATAGAGAAGTGGTTGATAGACAGGAAACAAAGAGTAAGGATTAACGGGTCCCTTTCAGAATGGCAGGCAGTGACTAGTGGGGTACCGCAAGGCTCGGTGCTGGGAACACAGCTTTTTACAATATACATCAAATGATTTGGATGAAGGGATTCAAAGTAACATTAGAAAATTTGCAGATGACACAAAGCTGGGTGGCAGTGTAAACTGTGAGGAGGATGCGATGATAGTGCAGGGTGACTTGGACAGGTTGGGGGAGTGGGCAGATGCATGGCAGATGAAGTTTAATGTGGATAAATGTGAGGTTATCCACTTTGGTAGCAAAAACAGGAAGGCAGATTACTATCTAAATGGTGTCCTTCCACAACTCCTATACCTATGTCAATCAATACCGATTTATCTCCCTAAAAGTTTTTTTTAAGAAGTTGACTCTGTTATTACAAATTTTATCTGGGATTATAAAACCCATAGAATTCACAAACGACATTTATATAAACCTAAAGAAAATGGTGGATTAGCACTCCCTAATTTTCTTTTCTACTACTGTCAACAGGTAAACTGGTTAAAAATGGAGAGGGAAGACTATTCGCCTTTTAATATAGGCGTGATTCTTCTTTCTCCAATACATCTGAATAAATCAACGTATGAGCAAAATCCGATAATTCATAGCACCCTACGAATTTGGAAACAGTTGAAATCAACTCTCAAACTGAGAAATTTCTCTCTCCGTTTACCAATCGCTAACAATCCTTCGTTTAAACCGTCTACTTTAGATAAGGCATTTGCACAATGGAAAAACTCAGGAATATAAACGCTGGGAGATCTTTACGAGAAGGAGATTTTCC
This sequence comes from Amblyraja radiata, assembly GCF_010909765.2. Taxonomy (NCBI): domain Eukaryota; kingdom Metazoa; phylum Chordata; class Chondrichthyes; order Rajiformes; family Rajidae; genus Amblyraja; species Amblyraja radiata. The sequence continues at coordinate 104,044,731 of NC_045956.1, read as the reverse complement.
TCTTGTTTGAAGAATTTCAGGAGAAATATCATTTGAGAGCTAGTAATCTTTTTGGATATCTTCTAATCCGATTCTATGTGAAAACACACACACAAGACTGTCATTCTATGGGCCCAGATATATTAGACGAATGCATGAAAAGCAAGGCAAGTAAGTTAATATCCTACATTTGTTATACCCTTTTAACTGCACACATCCCATCTTCTGAAATGCTTAGGCGAGCTTGGAAAGATGAATTGAGTTTACTAATTTCAAAGGATAGTTGGGAGGAAAGCCTTTTATACATACATTACTGCTCTCTTAATATTAGGCTCTCCCTGATACAATTTAAAATACTGCTCAGGCTCTATTATTCAAAGTCCAAATTGAACAAGATCTTCCCAAGATCTTCCCAAATGTCTCTCCTATTTGTGATAAATGTCTCCTCCAAGAAGCGACTATAACCCATTCTTTTTCTTCCTGTACAAAGTTACAAAACTTCTGGATGGGAATATTTGATACCTTTTACTCAAAATACTCAATATTAAATTGGACCCAGATATAATACTGATCATATTAGGTATGTCAGAGGCCTGCTCTAAGCTAATGATATTTCAAAGATGTTTCCTCAATTACGGCCTAATAATTACAAATGCAGCGGATGCTTTGTCCCATCCGGCAATTGCAGCCGTGCTTAACCCGGTCTCGCCAAGATTACTCTGACTTGGCTGCAACCCAGCTGGCGGACGATGAGATGCCGGGGTACCGCACCGCGATCTCTGGCTTGGTGCTTGAGGATGTGCCATTTGGTCTCCCACGTTCCATCCTCTGTGACGTATTCACGGGTCAGCCGAAGCCTATTGTTCCGGCGGCCTGGCGCCGTTGCGTCTTTGAGGTGATCCATGGGCTGGCCCACCCATCCTACCGGGCCACGGTCGCTATGGTGGCCGCAAGATTTATGTGGCACGTATTCGGAAGCAGGTCGCTTGCTGGGCCCGGGTTTGCATCCCGTGCCAGACATCAAAGGTGCATTGACACGTCCGGGCGCCCGTTCAAGAATTCACATTGCCATGCCGGCGGTTCGATCACATACACGTGGACATCGTGGGGCCGCTGCCTCCGTCCCAAGGGGTTTCACACCTGCTTACGGTGGTCGGCCATTTTACGCGGTGGCTGGAGGCCATCCCGCTCACGGACACTTCAACGCAGTCGTGTGCTCGTGCCCTCATAGCAACTTGGATTGCCCGCTTTGGGGTTCCACTGCACATCACATCCGACCGGGGTGCCCAGTTCACGTCTGAACTTTGGTCCGCAATGGCCCACCTGTTGGGGACGCAGCTCCACCACACGACAACGTACCATCCCCAATCAAATGGGTTGTTGGAGCGGTTCCACCACTGTCTGAAGGCTGCCCTGAAGGCTCGTCTCACAGGCCCTGGGTGGATGGATGAGTTGCCGTGGGTCCTGTTGGGGATTCGGACGTCCCGCGAGGAGGATCTGTCAACCTCCTCCGTGGAGTTGGTAACTGGTGCTCCGCTCACCTTCCCCGGGGAGTTTGTCTCTGCTGCTGATGGGTCCTAGAAACCCCCGTCATCGGTGCTGGTGCGGGATGGGAGATAGGGTCGGTGCCCTGTATCCGATCCCAACGTCGCGTCATGGAGTGGCCCCTTCCCATGTGCCACTGCCACTGATGGGCTGCCCATACATTTTTCTTTGCCGTGACTCCCACAAGGCACCCTTGCAGCGCCCGTACGAAGGTTCCTTTCGCGTGCTGCGGCACGGGCCTACTACATTCGATTTGCACATGGGAGGCCGGCGTGAAACGGTGTCTGTGGCTCATTTGAAACCGGCCCACATGGACCTGAGCGAGCCAGTCCATGTGGCTCAACCTCCTCGTCGCGGGCATCCGCCGTCCTGGGCTCCCGGAGATTCTCCCAAACCGAGCAAGCCCCCGCGGTGCGAGATTGTATCTACGCATTCAGGCCGCCTCATGCGAAGTCCTGAGCGGTTTGGTTCCTCTGGTTCTGGGGGGGGTCATGTGGCAACACCTGATAGCAACCCAAGGTCACGACCAATCATCAGCTCTAGAGGGGGAGGCGCGAGTCACGGGGTCGTTATCTGAGTTGAGATTTAAGGCTGGGCAACGCCCGTGTCAGCAGAGGAGTAGGGAGCTGTATGCAGAAGAATAAACATGTCTAGAGCACACACTAGACTAGTTTTTGGCTGGACTCCTGCCAGTCCCCGCCACAAGTTAGCCATTTAGTATCAGCTTTCTATTGGTCTCTGTCAACATCGGAAGAATATAGAACCAAAGAACTGCAGAAGCTGTTTAATGCACAAAATGGCACAAGATAACTCAGCAGGTTAGGCCACATCTCTGGAGGACATGAATAGGCGACAATTTGCCTAGAGACGGGTTGGATCACAGTTTAAGAATAAGGGGTAGGCCATTTAGGACTGAGACGAGGAAAACCTTTTTCACTTAGAGAGTTGTGAATCTGTGGAATTCTCTGCCACAGAGGCAGTGGAAGCCATTCACTGGATGTTTTCAAGAGAGATTTAGATTAAGCTCTTCGGGCGAAAGAAATCAAGGGATATGGGGAAAAAGCAGGAATGGAGTACTGATTTTAGATGATCAGCCATGATCATATTGAATGGCGATGCTAGCTCAAAGGGCCAAATGGCCTACTTCTAGACCTATTTTTCTAAGTTTCTATGTTTCTAGGAGATCATGGAGGACCTACTCACTTAATCTCACCTGCCCTTTTACCGAATTCCATCAAAGCTTTATTACCGATGCCTCATTCTCTGTATTTACTGTTTAGTCGTCCAGCCTGCAAGCTCTGATTAACCAGATGACTCTTTCCTTTACCTCTGCACAGGTGGAGAAACTTTTAGCTCAATCAGCCTCATGTGTTGAAAGCCTTCTTGACCACCTTATCTACTTGTGATGCCACTTTCAAGGAGCTATGTACCTGCACTTCTAGATCCATCTGCTCTACAACAGTCTCCAGACCCCTGCCATTCACTGTGTCGGTCCTGCCCTGGTTAGACTTCCCAAAATACATCACCTCGCATTTCTCTGCTGTAAACGCCATCAACCATTTATCAGCCCACCTGCCCAACTGATCAAGATCATGCCACAGTTTTTGACAACCATTTCTCTATCTACAATAACACCCAGTTTAGTGTCATATGAAAACTTGCTAATCAAAGCTTGTACATTCTCATCCAAATCATTGATATAGATAACAAACAGCAATGGGCCCAGCACCAAATCCTGAGGCACACCACCAGTCGCAAGCCTCCAGTCTGAAAAGCAACCTACCACCATCATCCTCTGCTTCCTTCCATGAAGCCAATTTTCTATTCAGTCGGCTAGTTCTCCTTGGATTCAATGCAATTTAACCTTCTAGAGCAGCCGACCATGCAGAATGCCTTTCTGAAATCCATATATACATCTACAGCTCTGACCTCTTTTTGGCCACATCTTTAAAAAACTCAATCAGATTTGTGAGATGATTTCCCACATACAAAACCATGCTGACCGTCAGAACCCGGTCATCTAAATGCATGTATTGCTATCCCTCAGAATAAACTCTTGTAATTGTCCTACCACAGATGTTAGACTCCCTGGCCTGTAGATCCCAGGCTTTTCCCTGCAGCTCTTCTTAAATAGAGGTACAACATTTGCCACTCACCAGTCTTCCAGCACCTCAGCTGTATTTAATGATGACTCATAATTCTCAGATGGGGCACCTGCAATTTCATCTCTACCTTCCCACAGCGTGCTCGGATATATCGGATCAGGCCCGGGAGATGTATCTACTTTCCTCTAAGCTTTAGGACCTTCAGCACCTCCTTGTCCATAATACTGACAGTCCAAGTTCCCCGACCCACATGACTTCCTCCACGGTGAAACCAGAGGATAAATACGAATTGAGGACCTTTCCTATCTCCTGTGGCTCCACATAGAATTGATCAGTTTGATTCCTGAAAGTCCCTATTCTCTCTCTGGTTACCCTTTTTCCCTCAATGTATTTATAAAATCTCTTGGGATTATCCTCCATATTAACTGCTTAATATTGGAGCTAACTATTGTCCACATTTTGCCCTGATTTGCTTTTTTAACGTGCTCCTGTTCCCCAAACCCCTCCAGGTACAAACTTGATTCCATGTGTAGGAAGGAACTTCAGCTGCTGGTTTAAACTGAAGATAGACACAATACGTTGGAGTAACTCAGCGGGTCACACAACATCTCTGGTGAAAAGGAATAGGTGACATTTCAGGTTGATGTCATGACCCGAATCACCACCCATTCCTTTTCTTCAGAGATGTTTTATGACCCGCTGAGTTATTCCAGTTTTTTATGTCTGTATACACTTGACCCCAGCTCCCTAAACCAGCCTCCTTCTTACTCTTGACCAAGTCTCTAATGTTATGAGGTTACAGATGTGCTTCTGTGCTGCCCATGATAAAATCTCTATTTTAGATGTTTTTTTAATCATTTGATCTTCAGAATAAAACTGGGTGCAAAAATAGATCACAAAATGAAAGCTGTCATTTGATGTTTCCATTCTGATCAAAAACCTGCAAAACTTGCCTTATTTTTTCCTGCACTAGCTTACTATCTTGTAGTAAGAGATGCAACTTGGAAACAAGACTTTGGAGATTGGGAGGAAACCAGAGAACCTGGAGAAAGCCCAGGCGGTCACAGGGAGACTGTACAAACTCAGTACAGAGTGCATCTGTAGTAAGAATCGCACCTGGGTCTCTGGTGCTGTCAGGCAGCAACAAGGTACTTGCAGAATTTTTTAATATATGATTTGTTTCACCTTTCTTCAGCCAGGCCAGGTTGATGGATTAAATGATATCACTATAGCTTATTAAATGCTTATATCTGAAAGAGAATGAGAAAGGGCAGACGTGAATAACCTATACCAGTAGTGCCAAAAGTGTGCATTCCTGAACAGTCAACTCCCTCAAATATTTGCTCAATTTGCCTTAGTATTTTCCTGCTTTATCTACAGTAATTACCAAGTGCCTATTGACTAGGGTGTCTGATTCATCGATTCAAAAGTCAAGAGTGCTTTGTCATCATATGTCCCAAAATGGAACAATTACATTCTTACTTGCAGCAGCACAACAGATATGTAAACATATTACTCTGTAAAGCCCATAAAAAACAAAGTAAAAAGATGTTCAGTCCATATTAAAAAACACAGACAAACCGCAGTTCTTCTATGAAATATTTAAATCCAAAATTAGTGCACCATTGTTTTCAAATTTAAGACCTTGATCCTGGTTTTAGATTTTATTGCAAGAACGATTCTATTGCACAACTCTAATTTAGCAGCACCAAATCAAAATCTGAGAAAAATGTATCTCCTTGCAGTTAAGATACTATTTGTTGTGCGAGATCTGTTAGAACAGTGCTTCTTAAACTATTTCAGTGTAATTCATCCTTTAGTCTTTATCACAAATTTTCATTCATCCTCGACTAAATTTTCTTAGGTTTTTTTTGGTAATTTTCGTCTTATTCTCCATTATGTACATTTTTATATATAATTAATTTTGTCGCATGAGCAAAAAGCATGAATTAACTCATTTCTTATGTGTTTATTTTATTCAACTTTTTGAACATCCTAAAAATATATAAAGAAAATGAGGAGTGAAAAGAAAAGTTTAATTACCACTGGAGTTGGAAAATCATTCTATTAGAATGATAAAAAAACATTGTAACGTCTAAGCACTGGGTTTCAGCCCCATCTTACCCTTTTGGGCTTTGATTATTGCAGTTTGTTTCTTGGAAAACTAGCTCAAAAAACCATGGAGTATGTGATTTATTATATTAATTGCCAACTAATATCTATATTACTTGAAAGTCTGATCTTGACCACTTCCTCTTGTTCTGTATATTGATTTAAGAAAAAATGCTGCCACGTACGGTTGTGATATTTGACCATCTTACTCAGAGTCCCCCTCCACTGCGCAGGACAAGAGGATTTTTTCCCATCGGTTAAAAATTAAAAGAGTTATTAGTGTTTAAAAAATGTTAAGATTCTCTCTCCTGAAGTTCACGCCCCTTCCGGAGGGACCATAAAACCCAGAAATGTTGAGTGCCTCTGTCAGTCTCTGCAAGATGGGAGAGCGAGAGGGTTACATCTCTCAGTCTGAGCTGTGAATAATACTGAACACATGTCTACTAAACTGTGAGTGATTTTACTGACCTGTCAGTGCCCTTAATGTGGTTTGAAAATATTGTTTGGAAATGCTAAAGCTGTGTTCACTTTGGTTTGGAAATGCTAAAGCTGTGTTCACTTTGGTTTGGAAATGCTAAAGCTGCGTTGCCTTTGGTTTGGATATGCTAAAGATGTATTGCCTTTGGTTTGCAAATGCTAACGCTGTGTTGTCTAATTAAAGTTGCCTTGCCTAATTAAAGTTGCCTTGTCTAATTAAAGTCGCCTTGTCTAATTAAAGTTGCCTTGACTAATTAAAGTTACCTTGCTTTCTATATAATTAAGTAAGTAAATAAGTAAGTTTATTGGCCAAGTATTCAAATACAAGTAATTTGCCTTGGTGCTCCACCCACAAGTAACAACATGACATACAGTGACAGTTACGAATGACTCAGAAAATACTAATGATAAAACACCATTGATCAAGCATGTGAACCAACAAAATACCAGATCAAAGGGATGCTACAGATTTTTGGCTGTTGAGTAGAGCAACTACTGTTTTTATGTCCATGTAATTAAAAGTCTAGTCTTGACCATTTCCTGTTTGCACTTTATATTGATTTTGGAAGAAACGCTACTTCGTACAGCTGTGATTTTTGGCCATCTTACTCAGAGTCCCCCTCCACTCATCAGGTGTCGAGGATTTTTCCCATCGATGAAAAATAAAAGAGTTATCAGTGTTTAAAAAATTGTGAGATTCTCTCTCCTGTCAATCACGCCATGAAGGCCATGCCCCTTCTGGTGGGAGGGACTATAAAACCCAGAAGTGTGGGTGTGGCTCAGTCTCTGCAAGATGGAGGAGGGAGAGGTCACAACTCGTTGTCTTTAGTGGCCTTGCACCCTACTTGAAATGGTATGAAACTGCACTTCAATTTGGTGGCCTTGCACCCTGCTTGAAGTGGTATGAAACTGCACTTGAATTTGGTGACCTTGCACCCTGCTTGAAGTGGTAAAAAACTGCGCTTGAATTTGATGGCCTTGCACCCTGCTTGAAATGGAATTTCAAGGAATAGCCGTGAGTCAACTGTCAGCCCACCAGCCGTGAGTGAGCTGCCAGCACAACAGGCTTGGGTGACTGAGCCGCCAGCCCAAGATTCCACTGGCCACCAATATGTGTTGGGGGACCAGACCTCCCCTGTGATGCCGGGATCCATCAGGTTCCACTTAGTCTAGTAACTTTCTCTATCTGTCCCAGACGAAAGCTCACAATACCACCAAAAATCAACATTGGTAGCTAAATTGCTACACAAAGTGAAGTTACAGTTCAACAGTTGCCTACGGCGACCCTCCAGTGTTGCCATTTATAAAGTTATGATCCCACTAGCTTGTCTGGTCTTCCCTAAAAGGTTATATTACAGAAAATTTACTGCTGCTTTGAAATTAGAAAACCATAGGTAGAGAAAAAAAAACATATCAAATTTCAAGCTCCACTGCCATTCAAACCAATAAGAGCTTACTAACCACTTTAATGACAATGCCTTTTTTAAGTAAAGAAAAAAATATATAAATATCTGAATATATTAATTAATTCCCCCTTCATTCACCCCTCTAGTTTAATTCACCCTAAAATAATTTCATTTGCCCTTGGGTGAACCATTCTCCAGTTTAAGTAGCACTGAGTTAGAACACAATTATTTGAGCAATTACAGAGCAGCCTTAGGTTGACTAATTGTTAAACTCCAGTCCATGAAGATGGTCGTCCTCCTCTATATACCGTTTCAGAATAAGGTGATCCTTATTCTTTGAGCCAGGTATCTACTGCGCTTCATGATTCATGCAGGATGTCCGAGTTGCTGGACTGGGATCACAGAGCTGCGACAAGTGGTGAGGGATAGAAGGTGCCTATGAGTAAGTGCGTGCAATGTGGGGAAGTTGCTACAGATCAGGCTTGACACCGTGTCGACCTATTACCTGACACCTATTACCTTAATTGGGTAGGCAAAGACACAGGTATACACACCCATTTTCTGCTCCCTGAATTCTTACCCTGCCCATGACCCCTCCTCAAACTTGATCCTCGCCATCCCTGAAGTTTCTCTTCTCCAATGTTTCCTTCACCCACTTATCTCCGATCAGGTTTCTCCAGATCCCTTCTCCCCAATTCAAAACAATTTCCCTTCTCTTGCACCTGCCACCTCAACAGTTACTTCCTTGCCTGCAATGGGCAATCTTGTCTTGTGTTCTGTGTCTTGTGTCTACTGTTTGTGGGTAAGTGTGTCTGTTTAGTGTTCAGCCATGAGTGAATGGCGGTGCGGGCTCGACGGACCTGGTGGTCTACTCTCGCACCTACTTTCTATGATTCTATGATTCTATCCCCTTTTCGGTCTTCTGGCTCAATGTTCTCCACTCTCCATACCTTCCCCTCCCCCCCCCCACCGCAATATCACTTTCATGCCCACCACTGCTCCACCCCTCTATCTGCTTTGTTCTTTCCAAAACCTCAAGGTTTCAAGTTCATTTTATTGTCACGTACCAATTAAGATACAAATTCGATTTACTCCAGTCCTGAGACAGGCCTTCTGCAAGGCCTTTGGTCAGTATTCCCTTAGCAACAGCTCAGGCTTGTTCCTGGGCCAGGTGATGGTGACCATCTAGGGCTGGTGGGATGGTGAGCACTATGACAGCTGAAAGGGATGGAGAGTGGGCAGAGTTCACAAGGTCCACAGCCCTCTCCCTCTCGACTTTCTCACTCTTTACACATCCTATCCCTCTTTGACTGGCGTACCCCCAGTTATTGGCTTCTCAGAATTCAAGAACATAAGAAAGAGAAGCAAGAGGAGGCCACTTGACCCTCTTGCCAGCTCTGCTGTACAATAAGATCATGGCAGATCTTTCACCTCCATGCTACTTTCCTGCATTAACTTCATATCCGTTCTCATGGGTCTACGCCAGATCCCCGTCTTCTCTCAAAAATATACTTGGGAGACTCCTCAGCCCCTGCTCATAGCCACCTGATCTTTTAGTTTAGTTTAGTTTAGTTTAGAGATACAACACGGAAACAAGCCCTTCGGCCCACCGAGTCTGCACTGACCAGCGATCCCCACACATTAACACTATCTTACACATACTAGGGATAATGTACGATTTTTACCGAAGCCAATTAACCTACAAACCTGTTCGTCTCTGGAGCGAGGGAGGAAACCAAAGTTCTCGGAGAAAACTCACGCAGGTCATGGGGAGAGCGTACAAACTCCATAGAGACAAGCACCCGTAACCAGGATCGAACCCGGATCTCTGGCGCTGTAAGCGCTATAAGTAGGTATGTTGCAAAGCGTACCTGAAGCGTCTTTGAAAATCTGCCGTTGCGGGTGTGCGCGATTTTGGCGCCGTTTAGAGGGGGCGGGTTTAAAACGCGATTTTCTGTAGGCTGTTCAAATCGAAGATGTTCAGCCTAGTTAATTATTAACGAAAAATCGCTGGAAGACCCCGTCGCAAAAGCTATTATTAGGTTTAAAGGCCTCGTATAATAGTTATAGTAGTTTAAAAATCAATCTTTAAACCCGCGACAGCCAGCAACCGCAGAGTCTCATAAAGCAAATAGCAGAAGTTAGGTTGTATATTTTTACATTAAAAAGGGCTTCTAAAGATCCCTTTATACAAAATTTAATATTGCGAGTAGCTCAATTTGGCCCCATTATATCGCGCAGTATTTTTCTCGGCATTTGGGGCACAAATCTACCGCAATGTGAACGTTCTAAACCAGCGCGTTCCACAGGGACCCACTAGAAAGCTGATTTAAATGGGCATTTATTTACAGCAATTGAACACTGAATTCCTTCCATTTGGCCTATAAATTAATGTAAATTAGATTTAAAAATCATGTTTTATTGTGAATTATTTGTGAATATTATTTGGACATTTAGGCTATTTAAAAATGTTAATAATTTATTAAGAAATGGATAGATGTTTAGATCTAGTAATTGAAGTCTGAAATTAGCTACAATTAGGTAACTAACTAATTATATGCTTTAATTTCAGGTCATCCAAGTAAGATTATTTTATATTTGTTTCAGAATGCTTCAATCTATGATAACTGAAAATTTCATTCAGTTCTCTTAATTTTTAAGAAAGTTATGGGCTTTTGACTGTTCACGATCACAACTTTTTTGTTATGTCCATAGAAAATCAATAGGGAACAAGATGCTCATTTCCGAGTATGAAAATGGCCATAACTTTTTAAATACTTGAGATATGAAAGTGAATTAGGTGTCAAATTAAACTTATTTTTATGCTTTATCTGATGGGATAAATTACAGACTTGATTTTTAAAATCTCAAAATTTTGTAACATTGCTACTATAAGGCAGCAACTCGACCACTGTGCCACCGTGCTCCCCATATGTTTCAAGCATAAATATGTATTTCACTTACCATGGTGGTGAGTGACTCATGGGTGTTTTCCAGTGCTCTGTGGCTGGGTTGATGGGTCCCTGTGTACTGCTTCTTGGATAATGAACATGGCTTCATGCCATGAGTTTGGAAACATCTCCCTTGGCTGCCATTTTTTTTTAAATCTACAATCAGTTGTGGGTTCACCACCATGGTTAAGCAATAAAACATATTTATGTTTGAAACATATTGCCAGTGGTGTTTTCTTCAGTAAATTACCGAGCATCAGATATTTCCTTAGATGTTGTACAGTACATGGTCAGTAAAAATGTAAATATAATTCATTATTTACATTTACCTTTCAGTTCATAGAGATGCCAACATGCAAAAGGATTCACCTTCGTTAATAAACTTTGGCCACAAATTGTATTTTTTAGTCTATGGAGTATTGTTGGTATTGCTTTAATAAAAAAAAGAAATATAATTTGAATTCCTTATTGAAATTTAATATTTTTATTGTATAACAGGCAGTGAGTTAAATAGAAAATGACTTTTTTCAAGCAAGGTGGAGTGTTTCACAACTCAATGGCTTGTCAAAGGGTTGCAATTCATCTCCAAATCTCTGATATTAAGCTATTCATCTCTTTCTAAAACAAGGACTGTTCATCTACTAAAGAAAATGTATATTTGATTGGTGCTGACAGCATGTCTCTGCTGATGAGCAGCTGCCGGCAAACACACAGTAAACTCCTTAGAGCAGAGGTAGGGGTACAGATTTTTACACAAATTGTGACTGTATCATGCACAGCTTGATATTTTTCTCTGATGAATTTGGAATGAAAGCACACTCTCCACATTCATGTACTAAAAAAGAACAAGGCATTGTAGCTATTACTTCAAAGCAAACCATCTTATTAACTGGAATACTGAATAAATTTGAAGATTTTAAAATGTTGCTCTTTCTGCTTCCTGCCATCAGTTATTTCACATCACAAATTACGTATTTTGAAATTCAAAATAATAGGAAAAGTCTCAAGCTTTTTATTTTTAATCTAGTATTCTCCAGTTTGTTATGTGATCCAGAGGAAATTAGGAAGCTGATCGATGAAAGTCTGACTTCTACTTGAAGGAGATAACCACAGCAGTAATAAGGGTAAAGGATAGATGAGCAAGGAAGATGCCACTAATGAGGCATTAGAAATCAGAGCATAAATGGAGAGCGGATTGCTGTGTTCAAAATAAATTGATGCGTTAGCCAGAAAAAAAAATAATTTCCACTTATCACATATTTAGTAACTAAAAGGCAAAAATTTTAAACCATAATTCCTTGCCTTACAGGGCTTGCAGTGCCAGAGACCAGGTTTCGATCCCGACTACTGGTACTGTATGTACGGAGTTTGTACGTTCTCCCCGTGACCTGCGTGGGTTTTCTCTGAGATATTCGGTTTCCTCCCACACTCCAAAGACGTACAGGTTTGTAGTTTTATTGACTTGGTATAAATGCAATTTGCCCTTAGTGTGTGTAGGATAATGTTAATGTGTTCGGATCGCTGGTCAGTGCGGACTTGGTGGGCTGAAGGGCCTGTTTCCACGCTGCATCTCTAAACTAAACTATATTAATTTAAACTAAACTAAACTAAAAGAAGGAATAGCAACATCAGCAGCAGTACTGTAACGGCAGCGAATAACCAAACCTCATGCCCTGGTCCAAGCAGACGACTGGGTAATTTGCAACCTGCATTGCCGTAAATTACTGAGGTTGATTTTATGGACGGCATAAATTATGTAGCAATCCTCTTAATATATTTTGCCTGTGAAATTAATCTGTTTTTATTGGGAAACTTTGCACCTGATTTGGAAATTAGTTCAATTTGGCATAGAAACATAGTCCTGTAAATTCACTCATACAGCAGATGGATTTTTATGTGAAAATGAATTTCTTGGCTGGCGCAGATGCAGATCATACATCCCAAAATGTTTATGCCTTTGAAATCAACTGTTTGTGCAGTGCATTATTCAAATGGATATGAATAGTTTGTTGACCTTGATTAAATAGACCTCATTTGCTGTAAAACTGGTTGTTTTCTTGGCTTGCCATCGCTTCTATCCTGTTTCCACTCATGGACGAACAAAGTGTTGTCACCAATTAGCACACACAGAGAGAGGTACACAGAGAGGGGCACACACAGAGGGGGGCACACAGAGGGGGGCACACACAGAGGGGGGCACACACAGTGGGGGGCACACACAGAGGAGGGCACACACAGTGGGGGGCACACACAGAGCGGGACACACAGTGGGGGGCACACAGAGGGGGGCACACAGAGCGGGACACACAGGGGGGCACACAGAGGGGGGCACACACAGAGGGGGGCACACACAGAGAGGGGCACACAGTTAAGACTCTGGAGTTCGGGGGGAGGAGCGTGTGTCGTCACACACACTAAGCACCCTCCCCCACAAACAGATAAGAGTGTCTGCTAAAATGGAGAGCGCTTGCCCGCCCCACAAACAGTCACACACACACACACACACACAGGCGGGCAGGATTTCTCCCCTGAAGCAGGTCGGTCGGGCACAGTTGACAGAAGCTGAAAAACTGCGGCTGCGGTTCTGGCAACAGCCGGCGTTCTGCTCTGTCTGGGGGGAGAGGGCGAGTGGGGTGAAGGGGGAGAGGAAGGGGAGGATAGGGGAGAGATGTGAAGTGGGTGGCTGGAGCGGGCGGGCGGGAGTCGAGCTGCGGGAGGCGTGGCGCGAGCGTACTTGGTATGGTGCAGGCAGCGGGGGGGTGGGGGCGGGGGAGGTGTGGGGGGTTGAGGATGGCCGGTCTGCCAAATGAAGAGAGTGAGAGAGAGAAGCGGCTTCTGACTGTAAACCCACAGCTGGAATGAGCGCGCAAGGCTTCACGAGTTGCGCCAAAAGTGATGATAAGGTTCAGCACGTGAGGAGTCGCTGCCCTGAGATGTGTAGAATAAAGAAGCTACTGCGATACGGAGCTGTAGAATGTTTGTTCTGCAGAAGTTTCTCGATCTCTCTGCGCCTTTAATCCACAGCGGGGGGGGGGGGGGGGGGGGGGGGGCCTGGAGGCAGGTGGGTCTGGACTGGTCGGCACGTGGCATTGTGACGTCAGCAGCTCGTGAGTCCCGTTTCGATTTTAAAATGTGAGTGTGGGGGTGAGAAGAATTTTATTAAAAAATGTGTACATAAAAATGTCCAAATGTAATGAGGAGTGGATTAGTGAATGTAAAAGTGAAACCTCTACCGAAAATTGAATCTGACACACACACACACACACGCACGCACACACACACACACACACACACACACACACACACACACACACACACACACACACACACACACTCACACACACACACACACACACACACACACACACACACACACACACACACACACACACACACACACACACAGAGTTTTGATATATAGATAGATAGATATATTTATATAGTTATATATTCATATATAAATATACACTGTTTTGTTTTCTCATTTATAACATTGTTTACAGAGTACTATGTTTACATTTTCTGTTGTGCTGCTGCAAGTAAGGATTTCATTGTTCTAACTGGGACGTGAGAGAATAAAACACTCTTGACTCTTGACTTACTCCGCTAATGTGTGGGATAGAACTAGTGTACGGGTGATCGGTGGTCGGCGTGGACTCGGTGGGCCGAAGGGCCTGTTTCCACGCTGTATCTTTAAATTAAACTAAAAACACTAAAACCAGAGGGAGTCTAAAGAAGGGTCTCTACCTGAAACGTCACCCAATTTCTTCTATCCAGAGACGCTGGCTGCTCCATGGAGTTCCCCCGCATAATTAAAGCATGGAATAATCTTCACCCTAGCATAGTTACCCAACCAGATGCAACTAAATTTAATGTACCTCTTTTTTCCCCAAGAACCCTTTTTTGCTTAAGTCCAAGTCAAGAGTCAAGAGAGTTTTATTGTCATGTGTCCCAGATAGGACAATGAAATTCTTGCTTGCTGCAGCACAACAGAATATGTAAACATAATATAGAACAGGAGATAAAAGTTCAGTGTGTTTATATACCATAGACCATATATAGGTATGTTGCAAAGCCTACCTGAAGCGTCGCTGAAAATCTGTCGCTGCGGGTGTGCGCGATTTTGGCGCCGTTTAGAGGGGGCGGGTTTAAAACGCGATTTTCTCTAGGCTGTTCAAATCGAAGATGTTCAGCCTAGTTAATTATTAACGAAAAATCGCTGGAAGACCCCGTCGCAAAAGCTATTATTAGTTTTAAAGGCCTCGTATAATAGTTATAGTAGTTTAAAAATCAATCTCTAAACCCGCGACCGCCAGCAACCGCAGGGTCCCATAGAGCAAATAATTGAAGGTAGGCTGTATATTTTTACATTAAAAAGGGCTTCTTAAGATCCCTTTATACAAAGTTTAATATTGCGAGAAGCTCATTTTGGGCCCATTATATCCCGCAGTATTTTTCTGGGCATTTGGGGGCACAAATCTACCGCAATGTGAACGTTCTAAACCAGCGCGTTCCACAGGGACCCACTGGAAAGCTGATTTAAATGGGCATTTATTTACAGCAATTGAACACTAAATTCCTTCCATTTGGCCTATAAATGAATGTAAATGAGATTTTAAAATCATGTTTTATTGTGAATTATTTGTGAATATTATTTGGACATTTAGGCTATTTAAAAATGTTAATCATTTATTAAGAAATGGATAGATGTTTAGATCTAGTAATTGAAGTCTGAAATTAGCTACAATTAGGTAACTAACTAATTATATGCTTTAATTTCAGGTCATCCAAGTAAGATTATTTTATATTTGTTTCAGAATGCTTCAATCTATGATAACTGAAAATTTCATTCAGTTCTCTTAATTTTTAAGAAAGTTATGGGCTTTTGACTGTTCACGATCACAGCTTTTTTGTTATGTCCATAGAAAATCAATAGGGAACAAGATGCTCATTTCCCAGCATGAAAATGGCCATAACTTTTTAAATACTTGAGATATGAAAGTGAATTAGGTGTCAAATTAAACTTATTTTTATGCTTTATCTGATGGGATAAATTACAGACTTGATTTTTTAAATCTCAAAATTTTGTAACATTGCTACCATATACATATACACAATAAATAAACAGATACAATGCAACCGACTGTTATTGTTCAGCCCACCACCACCTCCAGTTTAAATTCCATTTAGAATATTTATGGAGGACCAGGAAACCAGGAGCGAGAGTTACTCCAGGGAATTACTCCAGATCCAGGGTCAGCGAGTGATTCTGCGTTGGTTTTCAGCGGTCGCGGCGAGGCGGCGACCGGACAGCAATGGCGGTCAGATCTCCTAAAATTCAAAGCGAGGGAGAAAGTGCCCAGCGCCGACCAGTTACCGCAGCCGGCGGAGCTGCGGACCTCCCATCATGGAGCTGGCCGGCTTCGGAGCGTGGAGCGCTGTGGTGGAGCGCTGCTGCGACCCGACTCCGGTGGATGGTGACACAGGGAGCTCGCGGGTCCCCGGTGGGAGACCGCTTTATGGAACACCAGCAACGGCAACTTCTCCCGCCCGAAGTTGAAAGTGCCTTGGAGCGGGGCCTTACATCGCTCGGTGCGGCTTAAAAAGCCGCGGGACTTGCTAGCACCTGCCGGGGGCTCCAACATCAAGACCCGGAGCAGGGCCTTACATCGCCCAGCGCAGCTTTAAATTGCCGCGGACTTGCTAGCGCCCGCCGGGGGCTTTGACTTTGACTTTGACATCGGGAGAAGAATGGAGAGCAAGGGAGAGACAAGACTTTGCCTTCCATCACAGTGAGGAGGAGATTCACTGTGATGGATGTTTGTGTAAATTGTGTTGGTGTGTGTCTTGGTTCTTTTCTTGTTGCATGACTGCAGACACCAAATTTCGTTTGAACTTCATGTGAGGTTCAAATGACAAATAAATGGTATTGTATTATTGTATTGTGGCAGTGCGCATGTGTAGGGCGGCCGATGATGCGCTGGCCATGGTTGTGCGCATGTGCAGGGGGGAAGATGTGCTGGCCGTAGCAGTGCGCATGTGCAAGGCGGCCTGCCGTGCCGGCGGATGAGGTGCGAGTGGAGAGCGTAGACCCAACGGCTCGGACCCGGATACGGATGGCGGGCGAAGACGGAGAGTGACAGAGAGAGAGAGAGAGAGAGAGATAGAGAGGGGGGCCCACCCAGAGTTGAATGGCTCTGCCTTGGCCGGAGGCCGCCTAGTTTTCGAAGCTCTAGGCTTCAGCCTATGAAGCCTAATGGTAAATCCAGCTCTGCGAGGCCCCCCTAGATCTCGAGACCCTAAGCTTAAGCTTTTCAAGCCTATACATAAATCCAGCCCTGCCAGGAAGCGAGCGGAAAAGATCATCTCTGACCCATCTCACCCTAGCCACAAACTCTTTGTAGCATATCCCTCTGAAAGGCGACTCCGGACTGTCAAAGCCGCCATAGCCAGATATAATAACAGCTTTTTTCCACTACTCAATAACCAAAAGTCTGTAGCCTCCTTTTACTCTGGTATTTTATTTAATTCTTCAATGTTTAAATTATAATGTTTTATTCTTAATTGTTAACTGTATGTCATGAGTTTCTTGCGAGCAAAGCACCAAGGCAAATTCCTTTTATGTATACATAATTGGCTAATAACATTTATTCAATTCAATTCAATTCTATTATTCATGACTTTTTGCAGCCAGCAAGCAGCAGCAGGGGAAATGCAATCAGCAGGGGAGCCCAGTGTGAACTCCACCCGACTGATCGCAATTGTGGAATGCTCCACTTTCAAGATCAGCTAACTTGACACAGCATTCTTTTCAACCTATTTCTTTCTGCCCTTGGTTTCAAAGGATAAAGCCAGAGCGATCAGTGATTTTTTTCAGTAAATTTATAAGGTTGTCCCACTGCAGTGGTGCAGCAGTTACTGCTGCCAACTCACAGCTCAGAGACCCGGGTTCAATCCCGGCCTCGGGTGCTTTTTACGTGGTTTACACATTCTGCTTGTGATCGTGTGTGTTCTTCCCACATCCCCAAAGGCTATGTAGATAGACTGTAAATACCCCTGAGTGTAGTTAAATGGCAAAGGAGCTTGATGGGTGCTAATAGGAAGGTGAGAGGTAGTAATATCACAAATCCCAATAGGGGAGGGGTGGAGGATTTGATTTTGGGAAAAATAAAGGCGAATGGTGAGCAATGGAGAGGAGTAATCAAATGAATTGAAGTCGTCATCTGTTAGCAGGAATATTGGCTTTTCAGAAACCAACTTCAGATCTGGCATCACTAAAAAGCAATTTAGTCATCTCTTTGAAATATTGAAAAGCAATGCGTGATCCATCATATGTTCCAAACTGCATGAATTGCTCGCAGCCATTTCTCCTAATTGCTCAATGGTTCTCCAAAAATATATCACTAATGGCTGGCAATGGTTTGGATTACTTTCTCTAATCAGTCACATTAAACACTTGAGAGAGTTATCTATTTTTTCAAATGTTTTAAACAATTTAAGGCAAAATAACGTGCTTGTCATTTAGCATTTAGCATGTAGCATTTAAAACAAGATAGAATAATTAACAGCACAAGTAGTGACAAATAAATATGATCTAATAGCTATAACAGTGAGGGAAGGAACTGCAGATGTTGGTTTGCACTGAAAATGGACACAAAATTCTGGAGTAACTCAGCGGGTCAGACAGCATCTCAGAAGAAAAGGAATAGGTGATGTTTTGGGTTGAGACCCTTATTCAGACGGGTCTCTTCAATCTGAGAAAGGGCCTCGACCAGAAACGTCACCTATTCCTTTTCTCCAGAGATGCTGCATGACCCACTGAGTTAATCCAGCCTTTTCTATCTGTGTTGGCTATACCAGTGACATGCTTACAGAATGACCAAATCTAGGAGCTGAATATTCCTGGTGTTCAAGTTTCCAAAAGAATAGCAATAATGGAAAGTGGGTGGAGTAGCTTCATAAATGAAGGAAGATATCAGCATGGTAAAAAGTAGTAATGTAGATGCAATGGATGGTGAGGTGGAATCATCTTGATGGATTGATTGACATTTGATTGAAAGATTCAGCATGGAAACAGGCCATTCGGCTCTCCAAATTCATACTGACCATCAATCTACTGTTCACACTAGTTTTATGTTATCCCACTTTCGCCTCCATTCCGTACATACTAGGAGCAGTTTACAGAGGCCAATGAACCTATAAATCTGCAGAAAGACATACATTGGTATAATATTGTCATCAACCGCCCCTACTTCCCCCCTCCCCCTCCCCCCTCCCCCCACCCTCCCCCCCCCACCCCCCCCACCATCACCTGTATCCTCCTATTACCTGCCAGGCTTTGGCCTGCCACTCATCCCTGTTACCTCTCCCCCCCCCCCCCCCCCCGATTCAGCAGCTCTATCAGTTTGAATAAAAAATAATGAATAGCAGGGGAAAGAAAACAAGGAGGTTGTCTACAGTTTCCCAAAGGTGTTGCTTCATGACGGGACTAAGCATCAATAGGGAAATACCAAACGTATCATGCAATTATCATGGATGATTTTAATTGGCATATTGATTGTGTCATAGAGACTTATAGCGTGGGAACAGGCCCTTCGGTCCAACTTACCCACACCGTTCAACATGTCCCATCTACACTAGTCCCACCTGCCTGCATTTGACCCATATCCCTCTAAACCTGTCCTATCCATGTACCTACTCGCGTGGTGTTTAAACATTGTGATAGTGCCCAAATGTTTTTTTAAACATTGTGATAGTCCCACAATGTTGGACTAATCAAACTGGCAAGGGGACCATAAAGGGCTCATTGTGGAGTATGACAGGGATTGTTTCTTTGAGCAGCATGTGTCATAAACTACCAAGAACAGCTTATTTTAATTTGGTCAGATAATGGTAATGAGACAGGATTAATATAAGATGTTTTGCTTGCTGACCACCTCGGAGGCAGTGTTCGCAACATGGTAGAATTCAGCTTACATTTTGAGAGCAAACACTAGGATCCTTAACCAAAGTTCTGAGTTTAAGTCAGAATGATTATAATGGTATGAAGGTAAGAGTTGTCTGGAGTAGAGATATTGGCTTAGGAATGGGTCAGTGGAAGAGCAACGAGTTTAAGTTTAGTTTATTGTCATGTGTATTTAAACAACTAATTTGTAATGCTCAGTAGAAATTAATCCCAATTGGAAAGAAAGATTCTGGGAGAAAGATGAAGTTCTCACAAGTTGGGCCGAAGAGCCTCACATACTGTATTACATGGTGAAAGTGCTTCTCGTCGTAGCTTTTGGCCTTGAAATCCCACAGGACCTTGAGAAATCCAACTAACCATGAAGAAATTGCAGTAACGCAGAATAACAGGAATATAATGACATTGCCTTGACCATGGGTCCACCCTCCCTCCAGAGCAAACTTGTGCAGGCAATTTATGATCCACATCCTTAACCTCCAGCAAGACCAATGCTGAAGAAGCTAGACAGTGACTTTGCATTTCAATGTTGATATGATCACCTCCAAATCACATCAGTACAAGTCATGTGTTGAGGTACAATTGTAAACTTCCCCAGTAATGGTGATGGTGATAAGTTCATAAATTCTAGAAGAACAATTAGGCCATTCACCCCAGCAAGTCTACTCCGCCATTCAATCATGGCTGATCTATCTTTACCTCTTTACCCCATTCTCATGCCTTCGCCTCATAATCCCTGACACCCTTACTAATCGAGAATCTGTCAATCACCGCCTTAAAAATATCCATTGACTTGGCCTCCACAACCACCTGTGGTAATGACTTCCACAGGTTCACCACCCTCTGACTAAAGAAATTCCTACTAAACCGACCATGGGGCAATCAGACTAGTGTGAAATCTAGAAATATGAAGTAGCGTAAGAGCGGGCACTGTAATTATTGAACCACACAAAAGTATGTTATAATTTTTGCTCTATACCTTATCCAAATGGATAAAAAAAAAGAGAAGCCATGGGACATATCTATAATCTTCCGCTGGAGTTTTAGCAGTAGGCTGCAGGAAATCCAATACATTTTCAGGCTTCTTGTCCTCCTTTAAATTGTGTTCCTTAAACAAATCTGCTTTTTCTGTTATTCCTATTTAAATTAGGCTATGCATCAGTTTTGTAATAATATCTCTCAGCTTGTTCTTAAAACATTTTTTTTACTGAAAACATAGCTCCATTCATTTCTTGATAATGACTTTCACAATGAAACCTCTAAACTTAACGATGTACATCTCATATTGTGTCTCAGAAAGCAAGATGTCATCAATCAATGTCAAGCTTACATGTACTGTAGCTAATGCAAATAATATAAATTCTTATGACTCAATTAGGCATTGTCAAGATTTAAAATATGGTTTAATCAGCAGTGCCTGTCTCTTGTGCAATTAACAGCAACAACCTCTAGCTTCATCAACTGTCTCAGATTGCAAACAATATCAATATGAGTGAGAGGATTACACTATATCACCGCTAAGAATCGTGATGTAAGGATAATCTCATACATCTCGCAGAGATCAAAGGTTCAAAGGTTCTTTATTAGTCACATACACCAATTGGTGTAGTGAAATGTGTATTGCCATTGCAGCACATAAAAAAGAAAACAACATAACAATAATAAAGAAATTTAACATTAAAAAAACATCCCCTCCCCAAAATGGTTCCCATTATGAGGGAAGGCACAAAGTCCAGTCCCCATCCCCATGTCCACCCATAGTCGGGCCTATGGAGGCCTCCGCAGTCGCCTTTACGGAGGCCCGATGTTTCAGGCCGTTCTCGCTGGATGATGGTGCTCCGGTGTCGGGAGAATCCTCACAGCACCTTGGGAAACCTGGAACGGCCGCTTCCTTGCCGGAGACCGCGGCTTCCGAAGCCGACAGGCCGCGCTGGATGGAGCTCCACCACTGGCGATCTTAGCGAGAGATCCCAGGCTCCCGATGTTTAAGGTCAGCGCCGCCGCCTGCGGCTGGTCGCTCCACAGTCCCACAGCTCTGCGATGTTTCATCGGTGGTCTCAGCTCACCGGAGTTCCAGCGTGGTGACCCGGGCAAGGCATCCGCTCCACGATAGCGCTCCAGCGCTGCTCCACCACCGATGCCGAGGTTCTGAGCGGTCCCCTCAGGAAATGCCGCTCCAGGCCCGCTGGTAGGCCGCGAGGACGGGTCGAAGGTGCAGCCCGGATAAAAGCCGCCTCTCCGACCAGGTAGGGACCCTGAAAAGCAGTTTCCTCCTTCCACCCCCCCCCCCCCCCCCCCCCCAGCCTCACGTAAAAAAGTCGAGAACTCCGAGAAAAAAAACCCTCAACTAACTAAAAATAAAAAGAGATGAAAAAACGGACAGCTTCAGGCTGGGCAGCCATACCATACAGTACGGCACCCCCTAGATCCAGCAGGTCGCCGTGATTTAACATAGTCACAAGACCGATTTAATTTGGCTCATTTCAAAACTGAAAGGAGTTCATATCCTGAGCTCACCCTCTACTCTTGTCTTCGAATTAAATTCCCTAGCCTGAGCCTTTAATGTGGATTCCTGCACACCAGGGCATGGTTAAAGGAGGATCAAAGCTGCATTTGCACATGTGTGAATGAGCTAAACCCTGCTGGTCCTAAGGGAACTACAACATTCAGTTGCTCGTGGGCAGGTAAGTCGCACCTTCAATTTGTGATGAACTGAGGGATGGACATATCTGTGATCAACATCCATCCCTCAGTTCATCGCAGACATATGGTGCGACTTACCAGCCTACTAGACTTGTGTCTATGGTCCACATTTGTTGCCTCTCCATCACTGGCCAGAATATCAGTTCATGGTCATAAGTTATAGGAGCAGAATTAGGCCATTTGGCCCCATCAAGTCTACACCGCCATTCAATTATGGCTAATCTAGCTTTCCCTCTCAACCCCATTCTCCTGCCTTCTCCCCATAATCACTTACAACCGTACTAATCAAAAATCTATCAATCTCTGCCTTAAAAATATCCATTAACTTGACCTCCACAGTCTTCTGTGGTAATTAATTCCACAGATTCACCATTAAGAAATTTCATCTCATCTTCCTAAAGTACATGCTTTTATTCTGGGGCTATCTGGCCTCTGGTCCTAGACTCTCCCACTAGAGGAAACATCCTCTCCACATCCACTCTATCCAGGCATTTCACTATTCAGTAAGTTTCAATGATATACCCCCCTCATCCAGTAAGTACAGCCCCAATGCCTTCAAATGCTCATCCGATGCTAACCCAATTATTCCTGGGATCATTCTCGTAAACCTCCTCTGAACCCTCTCCAATGCCAACATATTCTTCCTCAGATATGGGGCCCAAAACTGCTCATTATCATATGGGATACAATGGGAGAGCCTGGAGGTGTGGAGATTTTCCTGCATCACACTCTGCAATCTTACAACATCCCTCTTGTTGTTTATTCTTTAATTTTACTTTCATTTCATTTTACTTTCATTTCATTCCGTAGAATGTTTGTGATTTAAATGAATTTGTTTACCTATGTTTTAAATTTTTACCTACGTTTCATATTTTTTAAATTATTTGCAGCAATTTTAATGGGCTTTAAATGTCTGTAGATATAGGCGTGGACAGGAGGTTAGGCTCTTTCCCTAGCCTTGCCTCTCATTATTGGTTTGTTTTGTCACGTTTACTGAGCTACATGAAAAACGTTGTGTTTAGTGCTATCCAGATAAAAATATCCATATGGGATTACAATCAAACCTGTACACGTGTAATACCATACATGGTACAAAATCATATATAAAACATATCTCTGGGAACAGCATCTCAGAGGCACCCAGTCTGAGACCAATCTTGCTGCCTGATTTCCTACAATAGAATCAACTCATTCATCCTTATGCATGTGGACCAAGTACGTACAATGGAGCAGAAGCCGCAAGCAATGGACTGATTCCAGCTTAATTTGGCTCAATATTATCCTGTTTATTGCCTCAGTGATCCATGGGACTTGCAGGACAAAATAGGAAAATGTTTAAGGTGAGTGCAGAGAGGGCTCATCTATCTGCTGCCACTGTCCTGCTCCTATTGCAGGATATCAGATGCTTTTCCTCCATCTGACCATGACACAGTAGCAGAATTAGGCCATTCGACCCATCGAGTTTGTTCCACCATATGATCATGGCTGATTTATTTTTCCCTCTCAATCCCATTCTCTTGCTTTCTTCCCATAACCTTTGACAACCCTTCCTAATCAAGAATCTATCACTCTTTGCTTTAAAAATACCCAATGTCGGTCTCCACAGTTGTCTGTGGCAATGAATTCCACAATTTTGCCACCACTACCTCTGTTGGACTCCTCCTGTATCGTAGAATCATTGAATCCTGCATACTTGTCCTCAACAGCAATACCTGTGTAAAAAATATGTGCCTGGACGACAGGTAAATCTTCCCACATTGCTATGATTGTTTGAAATGTATATTTTGCAAGACACGAACATCAATGAAACCAAATCCCAAATTTTCTTATCATTTTCAGCTGTTTATGTCATATTACCTGGCATTTATTAATAAGTGCAGCATAGGTTCATGAGATTGATCCCTGGGATGGCAGGACTGTCATATGAGGAAAGATTGAAAAGACTAGGCTTGTATTCACTGGAGTTTAGGATGAGGGGGCATCTTATAGAAACATATCTATCTATCTATTATATAAAACTCTTGCCCCATCCGTCCGGCTGGCGTCCGGATCCCTTCCTGCCTTTCGATTCGTTCCCGCCGTGCGATGTCACAATGCCCGATGCTCGCAGACGTCCCCCCCCCCCCCCCCCCCCCATTCACTAATTTTGTCGCCTCCTGCTGGCCAGCGACCATAACGGCTGCTGCCGCCCGCAGCACAACCTCAAGCGACGCCATTTAAAAACGGCCTTTCGGGAACGGCTCTACTTCGAGGACCACGTCTCCCGTGGGGGCTACGGGTAGGCAACGGCTGCGTTGGGGCATTACACTTTTAAGGCTCTGTGTGTGGGGATGCTTCGTGTGTGTGATGCCGCCCCGCTACCCCCCCCCTCCCCCCCCCCCGCGTTGCCGAGACGGACCCGACTTCGACGACTTCAAGATACGCTATTTTAAGATGGCCGGGACCCTACTTCGACGACCACGTCTCCCCTGGGGGCTACAGGTAGGGAACGGTCTTTATACACTTTTCCAACTCTGTGTGTGGGGGTGGTTAGTGTGTGTGATGCCGCCCCCCCCCCCCCCAGTGGGGGCTATGGTTAGGGAACGGCTGCGTTGGCTAAAGGGATCAGGGGGTATGGAGAGAAGGCAGGTACATCACTCCCCCTCCGCTCTCCCTCCCCACTCTTTCCCCTCTCTCCCCCACCCCTCTCCCTCTCCCTCCCTCCTCCCCATCTACCCCATCCCCCTCCCCCCTCCCCCACATCTCTCTCCCCATCTCTCACCCCCTACCCTGCTCTCCTTTCCCTCCCAAATCTATCCCGTTTCCTCCTCCTCCTCTCCCCTCCCTCCCCTCTTCTCACCCCCCCCCGCAAAACGCCGTTGAGGAAACAGACCCAACGGGTCTGCACTTGGTCTAGTATACTATTAAAACTCTGTGGCTGCCGCCTGCTGTCCGGCTGCCTTTCTGTCTTTCGATTCGTTCCATCGTGTGATGTCACAATGCCCAATACTCGCAGATGTCCAATTGGAATGGCCGATGCTCGCAGATGTCCAATCGGAATGGATCCATTTACATGTACGGCTGTCGGCTGCATTTCTTCCTTTGATTCCTTGCCACGCCGAATCCAGACGCGCAATCGCCGAGATCTTTTCCATTTCGGTAGAGATTTCACTTTTCTTTCTAAGTATCCGCTCCTCATTACATTTCGTCGTGTTTAAGTACACCTTTTTAATCAAATCCTTCTCCCCCCCCCCCCCACCCCCCAATATTTCACAAATAAACTGGCTTCTCACCCATAGAAGCAGCCGTTTCGGTAGACATTTCACTTTTCATTCCAACTATCCACTCATTAGATTTCGTTATGTTTATCTCCACATTTTTCATTCTCCCCCCCCCCCCCCCCCCACTCACTCATTTTGTCGCCTCCTGCTGGCCAGCGACCATAACGGCTGCTGGCGCCCGCATCTCGCCTCAAAGACGCCATTTAAAACCAGCCGCACTGCTCATTCCTGAGCCGCTTGAGTTGGAGGACCACGTCTCCCGTGGGGGCTACGGGTAGGGAACGGCTGTGTTGGGGGAGCAGACCCAAAATTATAAAAGGACTGGACAAGCTAGATGCAGGAAAAATGTTCCCAATGTTGGGCGAGTCCAGAACCAGGGGCCACAGTCTTCTTAGAATAAAGGGGAAGCCATTTAAGACTGAGGTGAGAAAAAACTTTTCCACACAGAGAGTTGTGAATTTGTGGAATTCCCTGCCACAGAGGGCAGTGGAGGCCAAGTCACTGGATGGATTTAAGAGAGAGTTAGATAGAGCTCTAGGGGCTAGTTGAGTCAAGGGATATGGGGAGAAGGCAGGCACGGGTTATTGGTTGGGGACGATCAGCCATGATCACAATGAATGGCGGTGCTGGCTCGAAGAGCCGAATGGCCTCCTCCTGCACCTATTTGCTATGTTTCTATGTTAATTGTGAAGGAAGAAAAGATAACAATCAGCAACTTATTTTCAGACAATATGTTGCATTAGCTGGTGGAAGATACCTTGGCAAGGCTATCATTTTGGTCAGTACAGATTCTCCCTCGTGACTTGCTAACCTGAAGTGGAAGTGCCAGTAAACAGAAACTGTCAAAATGGATGCCTGTTTTCACGGTGCTTCCCTAACACATACAATAAAACTTCCAGAAACCACCAATGCGATAAATGACCATCATCTGTTTCTTTCTAACGATAAATGACCATCATCTGTAATTGTATTGTATTGTAAAGTAGCCAATTATGGGATGCTCGGTTGCTAATATATTGGAAGCAGTACATTGCAGGGAAGTGTTTCCGTGATGGTTTTCGAGCAGCATTCCTGGACTTTAAGAGCACTTACTGATATATTGTCTTGGTTCACCAGGGTGGTGTATCAGAGACTGCAAAATAGCAGTGACATAAAGCAGAGATAGCCTCTCAGGGTTGAAGATAAAGACCTCACTTGTTTAATTATCTATGTAGCTAATGAGTTTGCTTTAAGGACATCTATTTTCCCCACTCTAAATGTGAACATCTAGAAGCTGCTGCCTGATATGTCTTGATCTTCCAGAGGATACGGATCCCGCATAACTGCCCTGCCAACAATCTGGGAGCTGAACTCAATGAAAAGGCATGAACTTGAGTCACTTGGCCCCTAGTTCCCCATTCAATTTGCCAGAAAACTCCACGGTTACTGCAATCGTGATGAATTTTTAATGACAAATGGAAACTGAACAACCTCTCTGGCCCTTTATATGGATATGGAGGTTTAAAACAACTAAACCTCTGTTTACCTTAATTCTGTATGATTTACCTAATCATTGTTTCGCTTATAATATAAGATTCCAACCTGATACAACACACTTCCTAAATGAGAGCTCATTCTGACTTTTGTACTCCAAGCGTGACCACTCTCACCTTCAATTATCTAGTGGGGTGATAAGATTTCCTTTGGCATTGCTTGTGGTGCAGTGTGTGTCACTGCAAATGGACAGTCTTGTGACCACCTCCTGCTAACTAGTCCACCCTTCACTGAGGTAATTGTACAGAAATACAGGGGGCAACGCTCTCTCCTTTCCACGACCTCTCTCTCTGCCTGCATACTTTACAATAAACGCCTGCACGTAGTAAAGTGTTAAAGTGCTGAAACAAGGAACTGCAGATGTTTAAGGAGGAACTGCAGATGCTGGAATACCGAAGGTAGACAAAAATGTTGGAGAAACTCAGCGGGACAGGCAGCATCTAAGGATGTGAAGGAAATAGGCAATGTTTCGAGCCAAAACTCTTCTTCAGACTAATGTGAGGGTGGGGGAAGGGGGGGAGGGGGGGGGGCGGGAAGAAGAAAGGAAGAGGAGGAGCCAGAAGGCTGAGGGAGAGCTGAGAAGGGGAGGAGATAATTGGGACTAACTGAAATTAGAGAAGTCAATGTTCATACCGCTGGGGTACAAACTGCCCAAGTGAAATATGAGGTGCTGCTCCTCCAATATCCGGTGGTCCTCACTCTGGTCGTGGAGGAGGCCCAGGACAGAAAGTTCGGATTTGGAATGGGAGGGGGAGTTGAAGTGGTGAGCCACCGGGAGATCAGGTTGGTTATTGCGAACCGAGCGGAGGTGTTCGGCGAAGTGATCGCCAAGCCAACACTTGATCTCACCGATGTAGATCAGCTGACATCTAGTGCAGCGGATGCAATAGATGATGTTAGAGGAGGTGCAGGTGAACCTCTGTCGCACCTGGAACGACTGCTTGGGTCCTTGAATGGAGTCAAGGGGGGAGGTAAAGATACAAGTGTAGCAAGTCAAGGGGGGAGGTAAAACGACAAGTGTAGCATGCAGATGTTAGTTTACAACAAAAAACTGCAGATAGTTTACAACAAAAAAAGGACCCAAAGTGCTGGAGTAACTCAGCGGGTCAGGCAGCATCCCTGGAGAACATGGATAGGTGACGGTTTGGGTCAGCACCTTTCTTCAGATTGAATGTGGTGGGGGGAGGTGTTGACAAAAGCTGGAAGAGAAGAGGGGCAGAACAGAACCTGGGAAGTGATAGGGTTAGGAGGGATACAGGTGAGGGGGTGTTTTAATCAGCTTAGATCAGCAAGGAGAACATTGGAATAGCTGAAGTTGCAAGGTTGAAGGTTTCAGCAATAAAGGTTGAGGCAGCGTTCCATTGCCATGGTTTGAGAGGTAGTTTCAGCAAAGGAATGTCAGAGATCGGAAGGTAATCTCAATATCATAATGACATGGGGGTCGAGAGTTGCCAGACTCAGTCTTGGTCTTGGATAATTGACAAGGAGAGTGTCAGAGTTGACATCTAGGAAAAGCAATCTCAGGCTTTTTTTTGTGGAAATTTGGAGGAAATAGACAAGCAGTCTGACAACTTAGAATTAGTGAAAGGGTGGAGGAGGCATTCTCCACATTAGATTGTGTTTATTATACCTGATATAGTCACATGCAAAATAAAAGTAACTAATAAAAAAAGTACAAATGGCAAAAAATGTCAATAGTCCATAAAAATTTGAAAACAAGAAGATAAAGCATTTGTGAAATTTAGACAGTGAAGGTGAAAAAGCTCTTAACATCAAGAAATCTCACACTATCATTTTCTTTCAATCAATTCTCCTAATAATCAATTATTAGTTAAAAACAAGAATTTTGGCCCATTTTTTTTCCAAATGTTTGTATTTGAATCATTCTTTAAGTCGCACTTTACTAGAGTGAGTATTGTCCGCATTTTCTAGGTTTGCATTTACCACAGACACTTTATCCCCAATACTGGAAAAAAATTTGGTTTCAAGAGCGGACTTGTTTCAGATTTTGATTGTCCCGACCAAGTGATTTTATCTTTCTGCTCTTCTTTGATATTGTTTTATGTTTTAATTCATATCTTTAACCATAAAACAACCGTCACACATGTGAACCATTGTTTCTTTTCCCAAACTGCATCTTTTGTATTTTTTCAAAGCAAAATATTGTAGCTTGACATATTCTAAATTCAGCCAACCTCCACAACCATATTTCTGTTTATATTTCCGATCTTGCTATGATTGCATGGAACCTTTCATCAACAGTATCCATTGTACATTATCATCTCTATTATCATCAGCAACGATTCTGCCTTTAGACTTCATGTGTCTTAGATTTTCTCCATGGAAATGTTTGATTGCTTCTCATATTTCAGGATTCGTCAGCCTCTCTATGACCTGCAATGTCTCTGTCATGAAAACTAATTTGGGGATTTATAGAATTCTTTACTGCAATCAATTTTCCAATGATTGCAGATGGATTTTACATGTCCATGAGACCGAGCCCACCGCACTTACAATCAGCATATAAAATCCCATTGGAGGTGTCATTCGAAGGCACAAAATACCTTTGACTTTCATTCTAAAAATTCTTAAAGATCTTGGAGGGATGTTACACTCTTTCAAACTCTAATATTGCAGGTTGGCTCCTTCTCGATTCAGTTCAGGTCAATTTGATCTTCATGATATTTCCTAAAGTTACCAGGTGTAATAAGATCAAGGCATTGATTCATTGTCTAACTTTCTATTTAGTTGTATACATCTATATTGTCTTTTGCCATGACCTTTTGTTGACATTGTTGTATTAAAAAAAAAACTGTCATTGTGAAGTATTTGGTTATTCTGTTGAGAGCGTGAAATTGGAGTAGTTAATACCAATAAATCTTCCTACCTTCCTTATCTAGAGTGGATAGTAATAAACCTATGATCATCTTTACAAACAATGGTGATGATGCACGGAACTGCTGATGCTGGTTTACAAAAAAAAGACACAAAGTTCTGGAGTAACTCAACAGGTCAGGCAGCTTCTCTGGAAAACATGGATGGGGATTCAGGTCGGCATCATCATCAGATTGATTGTGGGGGCGTGGGTGGGGTGTGGGGGGGGAAGCTGGAAGAGAGGTGGGGCTGAACAAAGCCTTGGAAATTATACGGTTAGGGAGACAGGTAAAGGGGCTGTTAATTGGCAGATGATTGAGCAAAAGCCTGAGATGAAAACACAAAAAGGCTTTCTTCCCACCTCCCACGTAAACCTCATTACTGCTTAACCTCCATTTTCTCTTTATCAAGGTATTTTTTAAAACCCACTTTTGTTAATTGTCAAAATGCCATTAGTGCTTGGACTTCTTCTCTTGTATGATTCAGTATCACATTAAGCTCTTATGTCACTTTGGGACATTATAACATATTAAAAGGAGCTGTTTTCTATCATAGGCATTGTGAAGAAGATTCCACAGTAACAACAGTGAAAGTAATATTTAAATGTGCTGGAGTAACTCAACAGTGGTAGAGATGACGCACTCACGGCACCATAGACCTGGGCTTGATCTTGACTATGGGTCTTGTCTGTTTGGAGTTTGTACTTTCCCCTTGGATGGGAATAGGTTTTCTGTAGGTGTTCTGGTCTTCTCCCACATTCCAAAGATGTGAAGGTGTGTAGGTTAATAGGTTTCTGTAAATTGCTCCTAGTGTGAAGGATGCAATAGTGAGATAACATAGAACTAGTGTACGGGTGATCGTTGGTTGGCACAGACGCGATTGGCCGAAGGGTCTGTTTCCACTGTATTTCCAAACTAAACATGGGTTGGCGATGTATCGGTTCGGGACCCTTCTTCAGACTCCTGATCTGAACCATCGCCTATCGCGAGATGCTGCCTGACCTACTGAGTTACTCCAGCACTTTGTGTTCAACATAAGATTCCTGCATTTGCAGATCCTTGCATCCACAGAGTAACGTTTATATTTGAGTTATGACTCCTAGGCTTTTTAGTATGGATGTAATGGATTTGCTGGTTCTAACGCCCAACTTCATAAAAGTAATTGGTGTAGTGGGAGTTTACAAGGTCTTATTTTATGACATTTTAGCTTACCAATACTGTTGTGAGGCTATTAAATGTAGAAGGTGAACTTTAGCACTTGGAGTACTGAGAAACAGATGAGGGAGAAGGGTCTCCATTACCCTGCCTATCCTGGACCATGCAGCATGTCCTTCTGATCAGAATTGTGCACTTTCCCCAGATTTATACTCTTGCTATCCTTAAGCCAGCTACCACTGAATGTATGATGGCAACAAATGAATAGCCTTTTGATTCTTGACTGGGATGTACTTGCTATCCTTTTGCAGAATGATTCCTTTTCAGAGTTGAGACTGGACATTCACTATGTGTGTGTGTGTGTGTAGAACTCTAGGATCTGCTACTATATGTGGCAGTGGCTTTCAACTTCAATGGACCTTGGAGAAGCAGATTTTATGGGGTTTGGAAGTTTTATCAGACAGCAAAGAAGTTTGCTAATGTCTCTCCACCCAGCCACAACCTTTCAAATTATATCGTTTTGGGTAATTTACAATGCATATTCTAACCAAAGAATGTTTAATGTGGCTGTTTAAAGACTTGGATTTGTGAATGTATTTATTTTCACATGAAATATTCTTTACTCAATATATACTCATTAATAATGGATGGCATGTGTTATGTGCTTCATTGCAACCCTTGGTTAGTACTTCAAAATATAGTGACAAATAAACACTTTCCTTTGTAATTGTAAGTGTTAACATAAATTTAAAGGTATGCTTGAGTGTGATAAGAATCTGAAAATCGTATCCCCTCATTTGCTTATGGCTTTACTGTGATTAGTCACCACAAAAATGTTTGTAGTAGTTTAAAAAAATCATCACTTTTCTATATTTTTGGCTAAGGCTAATCTTTTCTAAGGAACGGGTCTGCAGCAAAGATTTAAGGAGAAAATTCCTCCTCGAGTAGCCTTTCATTGAATTTCTTCCATTTAACAAAAGGAAGTCAATTGCTTCTACAGGGTGGATTGATACAACCATCTATATTACTAAGTCTGATCTTGACCACTTCCTGTTGTTCTGTATATTGATTTTAGAAAAAATCGCTGCCACTTACGGCTGTGATTTATGGCCATCTTACTCAGAGTCCCCCTCCGCTGCGCAGGACAAGAGGATTTTTTCGATGAAAAATAAAAGAGTTATTAGTGTTTAAAAAATGTTGAGATTCTCTCTACTGAAGGCCATGCCCCTTCCTGAGGGACTATAAAACCTGGAAGTGTTGAGTGTCTCAGTCAGTCTCTGAAAGATGGGGGAGCGAGAGGGTCACGTCTCTCAATCTGAGCTGTGAATAACACTGAACACATGTTTACAAAACTGTGAGTGGTTTTACTGACCTGTCAGTGCCCTTAATGTGGTTTGAAAATATAGTTTGGAAATGCTAAAGCTGTGTTGCCTTTGGTTTGGAAATGCTAAAGCTGTGTTACCTTTGGTTTGGAAATGCTGAAGCTGTGTTGCCTTTGGTTTGGAAATGCTAAAGCTGTGTTGCCTTTGGTTTGGAAATGCTAAAGCTGTGTTGCCTTTGGTTTGGAAATGCTAAAGCTGTGTTGCCTTTGGTTTGGAAATGCTAAAGCAGCGTTGCCTTTGGTTTGGAAATGCTAAAGCTGTGTTGCCTTTGGTTTGGAAATACTAAAGCTGTGTTGCCTAATTAAAGTTGCCTTGCCTAATTAAAGTTGCCTTGCCTTCTATATCATTAAAAGTCTAGTCATGGCCACTTCCTGTTGGTGCTTTTGTGATTTTCGAAAAACCGCTACCATGTACGGCTGTGATTTTTGCCCATCTTACTCGGAGCCCCCCTCCGCTCATCAGGTGCTGAGGATTTTTCCCATCGATGAAAAGTAAAAGAGTTATTAGTGTTTAAAAAATGTTGAGATTCTCTCTCCTGTCAATCATGTCATGAAGGCCACCCCCCTACTGGTGGGAGGGGGGAGGAACTATAAAACCCAGAAGTGTGGGCATGGCTTAGTTTCTGCAAAATGGAGGAGGGAGAGGTCACGACTCGCTGTATTTAGTGGTCTTGCACCCTGCTTGAAATGGTATGAAACTGCATTTGAATGTGGTGGCCTTGCACCCTGCATGAAATGGTATGAGACTGCATTTGAATTTGGTGGCCTTGCACCCTGCTTGAAGTGGTAAAAAACTGCACTTGAATTTGATGGCCTTGCACCCTGCTTGAAATGGAATTTCAAGGAATAGCCGTGAGTCAACTGTCAGCCCACCAGCCGTGAGTGAGCTGCCAGCACAACAGGCTTGGGTGACTGAGCCGCCAGCCCAAGATTCCACTGGCCACCAATATGTGTTGGGGGATCAGACCTCCCCTGTGATGCCAGGACCCAACGGGTTCCACTTAGTCTAGTAACTTTCTCTATCTGTCCCCGACGAAAGCTCACAATACCACCAAATATCAACATTGGTAGCTAAATTGCTACACAAAGTGAAGTTACAGTTCAACAGTTGCCTACGGCGATCCTCCAGTGTTGCCATTTATAAAGTTATGATCCCACTAGCTTGTCTGGTCTTCCCTAAAAGGTTATATTACAGAAAATTTACTGCTACTTTGAAATTAGAAAACCATAGGTAGAGAAAAAAATGCTTGAAATGGTATGAAACTGCATTTGAATTTGGTGGCCTTGCACCCTGCTTGAAATGAAATTTAAAGGAATAGCTGTGAGTCAACTGCCAGCCCACCAGCCGTGAGTGTGTGAGTGACTGAGCCACCAGCCCAGGAATCCATATGGCCCACAATGTCCATACTAGCTTTCTGGAAATCAGTCCCTTCAGCCCACAACAATCTTACTAGTGCTTCAGAAAGCCCCCCCCCCCCACTGGCTACCAATATTGGAATCCGTGGATAGATGGAATGTTGCGTTGGGGGGATTAGCCTTCCTGTGTGATGCTGTCTAGACTTGGTCTAGTTACGTACTAGGAATTGCATTGTTTCCGCATGCATACAAATGTAATGAAATACACAGCCCAATTAAATACAGTAGATCAAATTTTGCTGAGAAACTAACAATGTGTGAATGACACACACTATTATTTGGAGACACAAGAAAATTCCAGATGTTGGAATCCTGAACAAAAGGAAAAGTGCTGGAGGAATTCAAGGGTTAGTCAACATTAGTAGAGGAAAACGGACAGATGCAAGTTCTGGGTCGTGGCACTTCCTGAAATGCCATCCGCCTATTTGTTCCATGGATACTGCCTGACTAGAAACATAGAAATATAGGTGCAGGAGTGGGCCATACGGCCCTTCGAGACAGCACCACCATTCAATATGATCATGGCTGATCATCTAAAATCAGTACCCCATTCATGCTTTTCCCCCATATCTCTTTATTCCTTTAGCCTTAAGAGCTAAATCTCTCTCTCGAAAACATCCAGTGAATTGGCCCCCACTGCCTTCTGCGGCAGAGAATTCCACAGATTCACAACTCTCTGGGTGAAGAAGTTTTTCTCATCTCAGCCCTAAATGGCCTACCCCTAATGACCCCTGTGACCCCTGGTTCTGGACTCCCCCAACATCGGGAACATTTTTCATGTATTTAGCCTGTCCAATCCTTTAAGAATTTTATATGTTTCTATAAGATCTCCTCTCATCCTTCTAAATTCCAGTGAATACAAGCCCAGTGGACCCATTCTTTCATCATATGTTAGTCCCGCCATCCCAGGAATTAACCTGGTTAACCTACGCTGCACTCCCTCAATAGCAATAATGTCCTTCCTTCTTCTTTTACTTATTGCGTATGGCGTGCATAGCCTAAAGTTGTAGGATAACTTGTTCTATTTGATCTTATTTGATTGTGCATGCCATGTTGATTGCATTCGTCGAAACAGGGCAGACCACGTGATAGTTGCAATCTCCCACCCCCTGTCCTTCCTCAAATTAGGAGATCAAAATTGCACAGGTGTGGTCTCACCAGGCACCTGTACAACTGCAGTAGGACCTCCTTTCTCCTGAACTCAAATCCTCTCGCAATTAATGCCAACATGCCATTGGCCGTTGACTCACTTAGTTCCTCCAGCAGTTTGTTTATTGCACAATATTATTTATTTCCAAATTGTGCTTTAACTTATTGGGAGAAGTTAATACATATTACTCATGAGTTGTGAGTTACCTTTAAATATGGGAGAATTTAAACATGTTGCCATTAACTTTGTGAAAGTAACATCTCAAAAATGTAAATTTTGAAATTTTGAAATGTTTACATTCTTAAGTTTGCTTGTTTTATTTACATAGAAACATAGAAACATAGAAAGTAGGTGCGAGAGTAGACCACCAGGTCCGTCGAGCCCGCACCGCCATTCGCTCATGGCTGAACACTAAACAGACACACTTACCCACAAACAGTAGACACAAGACACAGAACACAAGACACTACCCTTCCCTTTATACCGCTATCACCCCTCTCCACCCCAAAAACCTCGTGATCTCCTGGGGGAGGCAAAAAACCGGATAAAAACCCAGGTCCAATTCGGGAAAAAAATCCGGGAAATTCCTCTCCGACCCCAATC
The DNA here is from genome assembly GCF_010909765.2 of Amblyraja radiata. Classification (NCBI taxonomy): domain Eukaryota; kingdom Metazoa; phylum Chordata; class Chondrichthyes; order Rajiformes; family Rajidae; genus Amblyraja; species Amblyraja radiata. The sequence continues at coordinate 104,009,120 of NC_045956.1, read as the reverse complement.
TAGGCGATCGACACTTGTCCAGGAGATCACTCAGGTCTTACTATACTAACCATACCTAGGTCCATATCCCTGCCCTCTCCCCGTAGCCCCTTATCCCCTTGGCAGCTAAAAAAACATCTATTTTAGTCTTAAATATATTTAAAGTTTCTGCTTCCACTGCTCCCTGGGGCAGTGAATTCCATAAATTAACCACCCTCTGGGTGAAGAAGTTCTTCCTCATCTCAGTTTTAAAAGAGCCCCCCCTTATTCTGCAACTATGTCCCCTAGTTCTAGTTTCCCCGATCATTGGGAACATCCTCGGTGCATCCACCCGATCAAGGCCCCTCACGATCTTATATGTTTCAATGAGATCGCCTCTCATTCTTCTAAACTCCAAAGAGTAGAGTTCCAGCCTACTTAACCTTTCCTCATATGTCAATCCCCTCATTGCAGGAATTAATCTTGTAAACCTTCGCTGCACTGCCTCCAGGGCTAGTACATCCTTTCTTAAGTATGGACCCCAGAACTGTACACAGTATTCCAAATGTGGTCTCACTAATACTGTGTACAGCTGCAGCAAGACCTCCGTGTTTTTATACTCAATCCCCCTAGCAATAAAGGCCAAAACTCCATTGGCCTTCCTGATTGCTTGCTGCACCTGCATACTAACTTTTAGTGATTCATGTACTAATACCCCTAGATCCCTTTGCGTTGCATTACAACGCAGCTCCTCCTCATTTAGAAAATAACTTGCCCTATCATTTTTTTTCCCAAAGTGAATGACTTCACATTTATTAGTATTAAACTTCATCTGCCAAGTTGTTGCCCACTCACCTAGTTTATCTATATCCTTTTGCAGACTCTTCCTATCCTCCTCATCCCCTACTTTTCCTCCCATTTTTGTATCGTCCGCAAATTTTGATATATTACACTTGGTTCCCTCCTCCAAATCATTTATATAAATTGTGAACAACTGGGGTCCCAGCACCGACCCTTGCGGAACCCCGCTAGTTACCGGTTGCCATCCCGAGTATGAACCATTTATCCCCACTCTCTGCTTCCTATTTGTTAGCCAATCCTCTACCCATGCTAATATATTACCCCCAATTCCATAATTTTTTATTTTTAGCAATAGTCTTTTATGTGGCACCTTGTCAAAAGCCTTTTGGAAGTCCAAGTATACCACATCCACCGGTTCCCCTTTATCCACCCGGGTTGTTACTTCCTCAAAGAATTCGAGCAGATTCGTTAAACAGGACTTCCCCTTCACAAAACCATGCTGGTTCTGTCCGATGAAGTCATGTTTATCCAAGTGCCCCGTTAGTGTTTCTTTAATAATTGTCTCTAACATTTTACCCACCACCGATGTTAGACTAACCGGTCTATAGTTACCCGCTTTCTGTTTACTTCCTTTTTTAAATATAGGTGTTACATTGGCCATTTTCCAATCCACTGGGACCGTTCCTGCCTCCAGGGAGTTTTGGAAAATTATCACCAATGCATCCACAATCCCCACCGCTATCTCCCTCAAGACCCTTGGATGTAATCCATCAGGCCCAGGGGATTTATCCTCCTTCAGTCTCATTAATTTCCCTAATACCACCTCCTTGGTGATCTTAATAGTATTTAGCTCCTCCATTCCTACCGCCCCCTGTTTATCCAACGTTGGAATATTTTTTGTGTCTTCTATGGTGAAGACTGATACAAAATACTCGTTTAATGCCTTTGCCATTTCCATGTTCCCCACCAACAACTCTCCAGTCTCACCCTCCAATGGACCAACGTTCACCTTAGCCACCCTTTTTCATTTTATATAGCTATAAAAACTCTTACTATTAGTTTTTATGTTGTTTGCTAAATTCCTTTCATAGTCTATTTTCCCCGTCTTAATTAATCTCTTAGTTATTTTTTGCTGACCTTTAAATGCTTCCCAATCCTCTACCCTCCCACTATCTCTGGCTACCTTATATGCCCTTGCCTTCAGCCGAATACTATCCTTTATAGTTTTACTGAGCCATGGCTGACTGTTCTTACCCTTACCCCTTTTTTTCTTCATAGGAATAAATTTTTCTTGAAGGTTATACAGTAGACCCTTAAACGTACACCACTGCTCATGTACCGTCTTATTCTTGAGTCTGCTATCCCAGTCAACTTTGATCAGCTCAGTCCTCATACCTTCATAATCCCCCTTATTTAGACTAAGCACCCTAGCCTGAGTTTCAACCTGCTCCCCTTCTATTTGAATATGGAATTCGACCATATTGTGGTCACTTGTTCCCAACGAGTCCCTAACTATGACATTTTTAATTAATCCTGCTTCATTTCTCTTCTCTTTACGTGAATCGAATCTTTTTTTAATTGTATCTACAGTATCTTGACATTGAATACACACATTCTGACGAATTTGGTTCAAAACCATTCATTCACATTAAGGAGAAGCACTTTTAATCCCGTCAACACCTAGAACCCCTGCTGAAGGAGGGTTTCAGCCCGAAACGTTGCCTATTTCCTTCGCTCCATAGATGCTGCTGCACCCGCTGAGTTTCTCCAGCATTTTTGTGTACACCTGCTACTCTCACTGACCTGTTATCAACTATAACTTCCAGCAATTTACAGTTTAGAAAATGACTGCAATGAAAGTTGCATGAAAAAGTTGAACCAACAAAGCAAGTTTCTGCCCTGTTCTACCAATTCAGCCCCTCTGTATTTCAGAAAGTCTACGTTTGTTACATTACTAATGCCACTTCGATTAAAATAGTTCTGAAGTGTGAGCGCTTAATCGCAATCTACATTAAAACCTGAATCCTGTATACATTTCATTCTAATGACTATTGGAATGGGGTTGAATTTAATTTTGTGTGATCCTATAAAATAAATGATTGAAGGTCAGTATCTGATTATGTCTCAATAACCTCTTTGGGACAAGCTTTGGAATAAGTAAAATAGGCAACTGACTTGCTACCACCTTATATAACAATATAATTTGTGTTTAGAAATTGGATTATGTTTGCCATAAATTTGTTCTTTGCATGATTCAATTTAAATTTAATAAAATACAAATATATAGTTCATTAAAATTTGGGATTTGGAGTCATAGTCAAAGAGTCATACGGTATGGAAACAACTTTCGCCCAACTTGCCCATGCTGACCAAGATGCCCTGTGTACACTAGTCACACCTGCCTATGTTTGACCTGTATCCTAAATCTTTCCTATCCATTTATCTGTCCAAATGCATTTTAAATGTAGTTATAGTCCTTGCCTCAACCATCTCTGCTGGCAGCTCATTCCATATATCCACTAACCTCTCTGTGAAAAGGTTCCCCCTCAGGTTCCTTTTAAATCTTTCCCCTCTTACCTTAAACCCATGTCCTCTATTTCTTGATTCCCCTACACTGGGTAATAGACTGTGCATCAACCCTATCTATTCTCACCATTGTATTATACACCTCTATAAGATCACCCCTCATCTCCTGCTCTTCAATGAATAAAGTCCTAGTCTGCCCAACCTTTCCCTATAGCTCAGGCCTTCAAATCCTGGCAACATAAATCTTATTACTTTTCTGGAAAGCCATCAGGTTCCTTTCTGCATCTGACTTGTTGAAGGACAGAAGAGCCTTGACAAGCATAGTGACATTCAACAGGTGTAACACTTGCTTGGACAACATTGCTGGGAATGAGTTTTGAGCATCCTGTGAGCAGCAATCAGATTGCTCATGGAGAAACGGTCGTTGATATGCCTGACACACCTGCTTCAGCGTTACATAAGGGGGCTTGCCTGAGCAGGATTTATTCATGATATCTGGCACTGGGAATGCAGCTCAGGTAGTTCCGTTTTAAATAATGAACTTTCCCATCACTCCAGATCATCCCTAGGATCCCCACACACCAACCACACCATTCCCTGATCACAACTGTACAACAGGACCAATTTGCCTTTCCAATATACTCCACCCTATATCAGGCCAGGCAGTTATTTGGGCAAGGTGGAGTGAGGCAAAGGTGAGTGATTTGGGGTACAGATGGACGATGAGCATTTAAATCTACCTGTATTTGAATATCCAGAGGCTTTTTGGACATTTTTGTATCATTTTCCAAATGTGGGAAAAATGGCTGATGGATTTTGTTCAGTCAAAGTGAAACATTTGAGAATTTTTGAGAAACATTTGAGATTTTGAACCTTGCCTAGCTCCATCTTAGCAACTACTGTAACTGCTTGGCCCAACACCTGTAGTGAGCACCTGTGTGTTTCCACTTGTAAGATTCCATTAGCACCTATTCTGAAGGTTCAAACATGAGAATAAACTTGAGGTGGGGTTCTCTGGAGGACTTTAGGATGAGTGGGTCAATGAAATGACCCTTCAGCAACGCTGCATGAGGATCAACTGAGAGAGGTTCAACTATTGAATCACAAATTTACAGTTTCTAAACAATTCACTAAGATTTCAGCACTTGATGCCGAAAGAGTGTTCTTTAGGTGATATTAAATTAAGCCCTTTGGCAAGTACCACGTGCAATGAAATTCAAAGATCTCATGATGATAGCAGCAACTGTTAAATCCATCGGTATCCCAGTAAATAGAGGCTTTTTGTCTCATTTCCATTTGTGGGATTTGGCTGTGGGAAAAATGGTCAATGGAATTGTCCAATCAAACTGAAGCATTTGAGACTTTCCAGTGAAATATCGTAGTACATAAATGCAAGCCTTTCTTCAGATTGAAAGACCAAAATTCACATCTGGAAGAGAGAAGCTCAGCTTTCCATTTAATAGGAAAGGTCACAGGGAAGGAGGTTAATGACGTTATGCGTATAAAGGGCAATTGAGAAGCTGCAAATTAACAGTGCCTTTATTCTGAAGAAAATTGTGTGGAATGGAGCAATGCCTATTCAGTTCCACTGTAGTTTCCTTGCAAATGCTCCAGGCAAATGTAGAATTAACTACTTTCAGCTCTATTCCAACATAGATGGCAGATTAATAGACTTCCTCCTTCCCTATGAAATGTCAAGCATATTTCTTGAACATAGTATACTGTAATATATTTTTGATTGCTTTGTTAATGCATTTATAATGTGATGATAAGATCGAGGAGTCTCCTGTTAGAGACACATGGCTTATGGGGAACATGAGTCAGAGCACTGGATTTACTACCCTGTCAGCTTAATTTCAATGTGATCCATTCAAATACAGATCTTTACCAGAAGCATACCAAGCTGTGTTATTTTTGTAACACATCAGGCAAATTCTTTCTCTCGTGGAACATGCTACCTATTTGGGATAGCCATTGACGAAATAAGTGAATATCGATTGGTCAATATAGGTGACCATCAATCAGAGTCATAGTCATAGAGTGATCCAGCGTGGAAACAGGCCCTTTGGCCGAACCTGCCCATACTGACCAACATGTCCCAGCTACACTAGACCCAACTGCACGCGTGTAGCCCATATCCCTCCAAACCTGTCCTATCCATGTACCTGTCTAACTGTTTATTAAACGTTGGGATAGTCCCTGCCTCAACTACTTTCTCTGGCAGCTTGTTCCATATCCTCACCACCTTTGTATGAACAAGTTACCCCTCAGATTCCTATTAAATCTTTTACTTTTCACTTTAAACCAATTGCGGGCTGCATCAGTGAGGGAAGGAAAGCTGTATACAGAGATGTAGTCAACGACTTTGTTGAGTGGTGTGGGCTGAATCTCCTGCAGCTCAACAAAGAACAAGACTAAAGAGTTGGTTGTGGACTTTAGGAGGATAGGAACACCCCTGTCCCCTGTCTCCATCAATAGTGTGGATGTGCAGTTTACCAGGGAGTACAAATACCTTGGAATGTACCTGGACAGTAAACTGGACTGGTCCAGGAACACTGAGGCCCTGTACAAGAGCTGGCTGTACTTTTTGAGAAGGCTCCGCACCTTCAACATCTGCGGTGAGATGCTGCAGATGTTTTACCTATCAATGGTAGCCAGTGCCATCTTCTTCGCGGTCGTGTGCTGGGGCAGCAGGGCGAAGGCTGCGGACGCCAATAGGATTAACAAACTCATCAAGATGGCTGACTCTGTCCTGGGGGTGGAGTTGGATTCATGGGAGGTAGTCTTGAGGGGAGAATGCTCCTCAAACTCTGGAGCATCTTGGACAATACAGCTCACCCCCTCCATGACACACTGATCAACCTGAAGAGTACCTTCAGCAACAGACTGGTTCCACCAAGATACAGTACAGAATGCCACAGGAGATCCTTCTTCTCTGTGGCTATCAAACTCTACAACTTCTCCCCCTTCTGTTGCGGGGGTAGACTGACAATCGTCTTCACTATCTGCAAAACCACCCACTTTTGTATCATCAGCAAACTTGCTAATCTTGCCATGTATGTTCTCATCCAAATCATTGATATAGATGGCAAACAGTAACGGGCCCAGCACCGAACCCTGAGGCACATCAATAGTCACAGTAAATTGTTGCATGTCCGTCCGCATGTTCAACTGTGCTATTTATAGACTGGAAGATGGAATGGTCGAGGCTTTGGTGACTCAGTTCCGCAACTACCGTCTATTTCTTAATCCTAAAGACTGTAGGTGTTCTTTATTTGGTTAATCATTTAAGTGTTAACATAGAACACAGAACATAGAGCAGTACAGGAATCTAGAACCAGAAGGCATAGGTTCAAAGTGAAGTGGGAAAGATTTAATAAGATCCTCAGGGGCCACTTTTTCACACAAAGTGTGGTAGGTATGTGGAACGAGTATCTGGAGGAGGTAGTTGAGGCAGGTACTATCACAATGTTTAAAACATATTTGGACAGGTACATGAATAGGTTTAGAGGGATAGGGGCCAAATGCAGACAGGTGGGACTAGTGTAGATGGGTCATGCTGGCCAGTGTGGGCAAGTTGGGCTAAAGGGCCTGTTTCCACGCTGTATGATTCTATGACTGTCTATGAATTTACAGCACAGTAATGGGCGTGTCCCACTGTACGAGGTAATTCAAGAGTTCTCCCAGATTTTTCTGATTCAAACTCGGAGAATGTCCGTAGCGGGTCCGTAGGAGTTAATGAATGTCTCGTAGCAGCTCGTATAAGTAAAAAGTAACCATTTTTTTCATCCCAAGTATTTTTTTACTAGTGATCATTTTTCACAGTGTTGAAAAAACGTCACGAGTTTACCAGATTTCCCGAGTAGCTACATTACTCGTACGTTCCAGGCACTCAGCACACTCCATAGAAAAAACTTACTGTGCACATTTCCTTTAAACTCTGCCCCTATCAACTTAAACCAATGCCCTCTAGTCTTTGATATTTCACCATAGGAAAAGGGTTCTGAATGTTTACCTTATGTAAGCCTCTCATAATTTAATAGACTTCTGTCATATCTCCCCTAGATCAGGTTAAATCTAAACCTAAATTGTTAAAATAACTACTTTCTCAAGTTAAAAAAAACAAGCAATATTTATCGCAATGAATGATTGGCTGCAATACTTATAGCAATGAGTGTTGAAATGTATCATTCCTTAGTACAAAGTTTCATTTGCGGCAATATAAAAGCATTTTATCAGGATGCATCACAGCATAGTTTGGGAACAGCTCCAACCATGGCCACAAGAAATCGCAGAGAGTTGTGGACGCAGCCCAGACCATCACGGAAACCAACCTCCCTTCAATTGACTTAATCTACACTTCATGAGGCTTTGGCAAGGGCACCAGCATAGTCAAGGATGAGTCTTAACTCGGACACTCCCTCTTCTCCCCTCTCCATTCAGGCAAGAAGTCCAGAAGTTTGAAAATGCATACCTCCAGGTTCAGCGACAGTTTCTTCTCAGCTGTTATCAGGTAACTGAACCATCCTATCATAACTAGAGAGCAATCCTGTCCTACCATCTACCTCATTGGAGACCCTCAGACTATCTTCAATCAGAATTTACTGGGCTTTATCTTGCACTCAATGTTATTTCCTTTAACCTGTATCTGTATACTGTGGGTGGCTTGATTGTAATTATGTATAGCCTTCTCACTGATTGAATAGCACACATCAGAAATTAAGCTAAACTAAATTAAAATAAACTGGAAGTCACATCTGTAATTTAAAAACATTTCCATTGATATTTCGAACAATCATCATCACATTGATTAACTCAACTGATCATATTTTAGTTTTAGCAAATGTACATACGTTCCTGAGAAATACCAATTTCAATAAATATCTACTAATGTAACCTTGCTCAATGGGGCACAAAAGCAGATGGAAGAGGGGAACATATGTGATTAAATAGAAGCATTGACCATACAAATCTGTTAATGGCAGATTGTAGCCAAACTCAGCCATTCAGAGAAGGTTAGTTTAGATATACAGCATGGAAACAGACCCACTGGGTCCATGCCAACCATCAATCACCCATCACACAATTCCATGCCATCCCACCCTCTCATCTACTTCCCACACATGAGGCAATTTATAGGCCAATTAACCTACAAACTCACACGTCTTTGGGATGCGAAAGGAAACGGAAACTCACATGTTCACAGAAAGAATGTGCAAACTCCACAGAGACAGTACCCGAGGTCAGCCCAGGTCTCTTGCGCTGTGAGGCAGCGGTTCTACCAGCTGCGCCACTGTGCTGCCCGTAAATTCTGCAAATTGTGGGTAAAATTACCTGAGTTTAAGAAAGCATTGAAAGCATGTATTTTGCATGTGGGAAGAAAACTGGAGCACTAAGAGGAAACACACATGATTATAATGAGAAAAGGCAAAGATGGGCTGAATTCTTTCAAACCAGGAGCCAAGGAAGGGGTTATCAAAAACTTTAGTGAGAGATCAAAGATGAAACCAGAAAAAGTGTCACTAATGGCCAGTTTAGAGAGTTTGGCATAAACGGAATGTCCCTTAGCCATGCAATCACTGGAGTGCGAGAGTGATGTGGTCGACTTGGTTGACTAACTGAATGTCAGATTGATCAATAAGATGCCCTTGAATATGCTGGGTTAAGCTTGTAACTTAGTGAGGGACAGTTATTGAGGTTTTACTGTCGTTCATTGCGTTAAATTATTGTAATCTCCCAACTTGTATGCAGCCCAGTACTTGGGTCCAAGCGCATGCTTCGGACATTGGGATGACTTGCACCCATACAATCACTCAGAATCAGAATCAGATTTTATTCGCCAAGTATGTTTTGCAACATATGAGGAATTTCATTGGCCAGGTCAGTCATACAATTAAAAGCAACAGATCAGTCAAAAACACATTTTAACATGAACATCCACCACAGTGACTCCTACACATTCCTCACTGTGATGGAAGGCGAAATAAAGTTCAAGTCCTTCCCTTGTGTTCTTCCTTGGTCGTGGGCCTCGAGCCCCCGTTAATGGGACGATCTTGACTCCCGTAGCTGGTGGCGTTCGGGCCCCTCTGTGTCGAGGCATTCAGCTCCTGCATCGGGGGGTTGTCAGCTCCCCCGCGTCAGGCGATCAAATATCGCATCGGGGCTGGTCGAACCTTCTGCGGCGTTGGAGCTCCCAACTTGCCTCTCCCGAGACTGCGAGCCCTTGATGTTAAGTCCGCAGGCCGTGGTGGGGGCGATCCCAGGCAAGGGATCCGCTCCCATCGCACTTGCATCTCCTCCAACCTTATCTATTGCATCTGCTGCTCTAGATGTCAGCTGATCTACATCAGTGAGACCAAGCGTAGGCTTGGCGATTGTTTTGCCGAACACCTCCGCTCTGCCCGCATTAACCAACCTGACCTCCCAGTGGCTCAGTACTTCAACTCGCCCTCCCATTCCGAATCCGACCTCTCTGTCCTGGGCCTCCTCCATGGCCAGAGTGAGCACCACCGGAAATTGGAGGAGCAGCACCTCATATTCCGCTTGGGCAGTCTGCACCCTAGCGACATAAACGTTGAATTCTCCAATTTCCGGTAGCCCTTGCTGTCTCCTCCCCTTCTCAGCTCTCCCTGAGCCCTCGTGCTCCTCCTCTTCCTTTTTCCTTTCTTCTTTCCTCCCCCCCACCCTTCATCAGTCTGAAGAAGGGCTTCGGCCCGAAACATTGCCTATTTCCTTCGCTCCATAGATGCTGCTGCACCCGCTGAGTTTCTCCAGCACTTTTGTCGACCTTAGGTTAATTGGCTTGATGTATGTGTAAAATTGTCCCTACTGTCATAGCGTTATTATGCGGGGATTGCTGGTCGGCGCAGACTCTGTGGGCCAAAGGGCCTGTTTCCACGCAGTATCTCTAAACCAAACTAAACTAAACTTAACCACAATAATCAGGGACTGGGTCCAGCCAAACAGAGCTGGAAGCACTGAGCAGATTATCTCACTGACTTGATGGGGCCGGCTGGCAGCTGCTTTTCCTGCACTTGCTCGCTCTCTTGGCACATCTGCTTCTGCTCATTCCCGACTTACGGATAGTCCAGGTTAAGAAAGGTTCTCAGGAAGGGAACCCTGTCATAACTAGGAGGATTACTGTACTGTGCCTTTTGGTCAAGTTGATAGAGAAATAGAGAGAGAAACAACCAAAGCAACAAATTAGACTTCTAACTAAAGTGCATGGGGACTTGATTGTTTCATGTTAGATGAGGAAATTAGATGAAAAGAAGATACAAAAATTGTTGAAACAAGGTATAGTAAAATTTGATGTTGTCTTGTTACCTTCTGTTACCAAACTTGAGTTGGAATAATGTCATCCAGAATGTTCATCTTATAGGAAAGATGCAAATCCAAGATGAAGAACATACACACCTTTTTAGAAAAACCCTGAGAGTTCAAAACACAGATCACCTTAGCTTCTTGAGAAGAATGTGGCTGAGAGGAGCATGAAACTGTCATGATGGCCCCTTGTTATTTGTAAGTAAGCAATGGTGTGAATTCTCCCCTGCAGTCTTTGTAATGGTGGCACTTCATTTAGGTGCTGGGAACGGAATTGCAAGATGCTGGTCCTGAAAAAGAAAGACTGCTAGGATAAGTCAGAATAGTTTGTGACTTAAAGATTAATTTGGAGAAGATATGTTCCCATAGCTTTACAGATCATTCAGGTTTGTGAATTTTGAATTAACCTTGACAAGTTATGCCGATGCAGACTGTATAAATTGGTGCTACAGTGCACTTGGGTGTGGGAGGGGTTGATTACTGAAGGTGGCAAGAGGACTTGAAATCACAGGGATTGTCTTGCCCTTGACAGAAACCGCCCCGTTTGACCCACTGAGTCCACACCAACCATTAGTTCACACAGGTTCTATGGTATCTCACTTTCTCATCCACTTCCTATTCACTCGTGGCAATTTACAGAGGCCAATTAACTTACAAAACCATGTTTTTGAGATTTGGGAAAAGCTGGAGAACATGCAAGCGCTATACAGACAGCGTCAGTGATCAGGATCGAACTCGCGTCTCTGGCGCTATGAGGCAGCATCTCGACCAAGTGCGCCACTGCAACACCCTTAACATGGAGCATCTTATACATTTTTTGCCATTTCATTCATCCAGGAGAGTGGAATTAGACTCTTGATTTAAAACATGGAGTTATCAGGACATGAATTGCTCATCACAAAACACAAAGCCTGCTTTTCATATTTAATCTAGTTCTTATTACAAGTGGCATGAATACTTCTTTCTAGTTGATAATAACATCTGCAAGTTCTTATAACTGGAGGTATTATTTCATGATTTGAAGAGTAATGCTTGGAGCTCTGACCACTGTCAAATCATCTTCATACAGGCCTGTGCAGCACCACATGACGGGATGCAGGTCAGCAATATAGTGGCAAAATGGGGTCGGGATAACAATTTTTCCCAGAGTGACCCCAGTATTTACATCGTAGAGCTGCAATAACCAGTTTCTAGAAACCAATATATTTGCTGCTGTGCCAGATTTGATTCTAATTGATGGGTTTTCTGAGGCTTTTTGATGCTAATCAATGTTGAATGTTTACATGTGTGGGAAGGAACTGCAGATGCTAGTTTAAACCAAAGATAGACACAAAAAGCTTGAGTAACTAACTCATCGGGACAGGCAGCATCTGTGGAGAGAAGGAATGGGTGACATTTCCGGTCAAGACCTTTCTTCAGAAGAAGGGTCTCGACCCGAAATGCCACCCATTCCTTCCCTCCAGATATGTGGAATGTTTACATGATATGAGCAACATCTCTTTGTCCAACTCTCTATCATTCTCCGTGCTTTCTCAAAGCACTCTACCTCTCTCTTTCATCTCTCTTCTCTGTCTTTCTTGCAACCGCTTTCATTCTTGCTCCGAGTCTACAGTGCTCATGTTTAAGCAACTGAAAAACTATATGATGGAGTAGGGCTGAAGCTATAACATAGACTGACAATGCAGAGAGAAAGGAAATAAAATGAAAACATAGTTCATGACGATAGAAGGCAGGGGGAGATTATCACATTTCCTGGTCAATAATTACCCCTTAATCAATACTACTAAAGTAGATTGTCCAATAATTGGAAAGACAGTACATGTGTGAATCTGCTGCATGTAATTTGGTTGACATGTTTCTGGCATTAAAACAGGGATTACAGCACAAGAGCATTTCATTGATTTTGAAAGTAAAACATAATTGCAAGTTGTTTTTTTCATTTATCCATTAGGACGCAGCCAAAAGGTAAGACAGGCGGTGAGAGAAAAATGACATAACAATTTATATTCAAGGTATAATCAAAAAGAGATTAACATCTGGATGGGATAACCTTTAGCATAAATGGTGTTGATAAACAAGTTGATTCATTACTCAGAATCACTGCCGTGACATATAAAATTATTAAAGGACTGTACAAGCTAGATGCAGGAAAAACTTTCCCAATATTGGGGGAGTTGAGAACCAGGGGCCACAGTCTAAGAATAAAGGGGAGACCATTTTAAACTGAGATAAGAAAAAAAAAATTCACCCAGAGAGTTGTGAATTTGTGGAATTATCTGCCACAGAAGTCAGTGGAGGCCAATTTACTGGATTAATTTAATAGAGTTAGATAGAGCTCTAGGGGCTAGTGGAATCAAGGGATATGGAGAGAAGGCAGGCATGGGTTACTGATTGTGGATGATCAGCCATGATCACAATGAATGGCGGTGCTGGCTTGAAGGGCTAAAGGTCTTCCTCCTGCACCTATTTTCTATGTTCCTAGGTTTGACAATCACGCAATAGATTACCACAGACAAGATGTAAAAATTGGATGCCTGCAGGGAAGGTCTTGGATGATCCTGGCCCAAGGTCCCATTATGGTACAAGCAAATACCGTGCTGTGCAAACCAATGTCAATAAAGATGCCGTGCTCAAGCAGGCCTGATTAACACCTTCGAAACCCAAGAAGATGCATATGGCCAAACTGAATATTTAACGAGAAAATATAACCTAATCTGCTATCACAGTTCCTTTAATTTTTATTTCTGGATTTGCCACATTAGATTTTTTTTTTTTTGCAGCTCAACAATTAATTAATGAATTCAGAATAAAATGCCAGTAATTATCATGTGAGCTGAGATCAAAGACATGCTGAAGCCAAAAGAGCTATTTAAATATAGCAACAGCTAGCAAAGACAATGACTGCAATAACCTTCAATCTATTTTATTCAATACACATTTTTTGATGAAAATGTTGCATACAATCAACATTTTTGCCTTAGTAGATTGAAAGATTTGGGTGTAAAATGAAAGATAGTGCCTGACTTCAAATTATCTTTCAATACAGTTTCTGCAGCTGACTCAATCCTAAGGGCGAAAAGGTCAGATTTGTGGACTCTGGACTGTCATTGTTTATCTGAAGACAAGCATTACCTGGTACCCGTGCACAAAGTTCCAGTTCGGCTTTTTAACTCTTGTTGGAAAGTTACTTGGCCAGCAGCTTCAAATTAACCCCCGTAATGGGGCTGGGAACAAAGCCAATGAGATTGTTGTGCGTTGAGATTGAGATTACTTTAGACTTTAGAGATACAGCGTGGAAACCGGTCCTTCAGCCCACCAAGTCTGCACTGACCAGCGATCACCCTGTACACTTGCACTATCCTACACACTTGGGACAATTTATAATATTTTTACCAAAGCCTACTAACCTGTAATGTCTTTGGAGTGTGGGAAGAAACCAAAGCACCCGGAGAAAACCCACGTGATCTCAGAGAGAAAGTGCAAACTCCGTACAGACAGCGCCTGTAGCTAGGATTGAACCAGGGTCTCTGGCGATGTGAGGGAACAACACTACTGCTGCCCTGCTGTGCCACCCCCATGTACCTAAAGTGATTGGAAAATAATTAAACTAAAATGTGTTAATTAAACAGAAAGCCTATGCTGTAAAAAGAATCTTGGCAATGGAGATGTCACAGTCATGTCTAGTACCGATATCAAAAATCTCTCTTATTATGATTGTCCTCTTCACCTACAACCTGGAAGGAGTCTCATTTATCTGGGCTATTGTAAAACTGTCTCACCAGGAAATGAGGCATTGTGGCTATGGCAAAAAAATGGTCTTGCTTCTTTTCTTGAAAATGGTCACAGTTGTACCATCTCTGAGTTCTCGGGTGCATCCTCCTTTCCTGAAAAGAGGACAATGTTGTTATGGAGTTGTGACTGACATTCTTTGTTATGAGTTTTCGAACTTCAGCCCTTGTTGTATTTTTCGTTGAGTTATGGCCTTTTTGGCATCTTGTTGGTCAGGAGAATCAGCAACGCTGGACTAAATAGACAGTTGTGAGTTTAGTTTAGTGTTACATGCAACAAGGTACAGTGAAAAGCTTTCATTGCATGCTAACCAGTCAGCAGAAAGACAATACAAGATTACAATCGAGCCATCCACAGTGTACAGATACGTGATAAAGAGAATAACCTGAATAACATTTGGTGTAAGAAAAAGTCCAGTAAAGTCTGGTCAAAGATACTCCAAGGGTCTCCAATGAGGTAGATAGTAACTCAGGACTGCTCTCTAGTTGTTGGTAGGTTGACCATTTGGGACCGAAAAACTTGGAGTGGAAGGAAGTCATCCTCATTGCTAAGGGACTGCCTCAGAATAAGACTGACAAAAATATAGCGATTAATATCATGATCATACTTTATTAGCCAAGTATGTTTTGCAACATAGGAGGAATTTGATTTACCATAGTCATACCAATAAAAAGCACCAATACACACAAAATACGTTTTAACATAAACATCCACCACAGTGACTCCGCCACCAGGGTCTGTCGATTCGGTCTTTTTGTTATTTTTAGTGTTTAAAAGTTTGTGTTAATGTTCTTTGGTTTGTTTTATGTGGGGGGTGGGGGAGAAGGTGGGGGAGAGGGTGGGGGAGAGGGTGGGGGAGAGGTGATGTCATCTCTTTAATGAGCATTAACCACTGGCAACTTTTCATGGGGAAGTGACGCTCGATGGGTTACACTAGCTATATTCTGAAAATTAGCTTTGAGCAAACAACAGATTGCTCTCACCTCCTTGTGAGTTTCAAGGAATTACTTGCTGCGCCAATATCAGCTCCTACTCCCAGCAATTTTCACCGCAACCTTGTGTCAAGCTGAAGGTTGAAGGAAAAGGATTACTAATGAGTGACGTCTCTTTAACCTGGTGCAGGCTCTGTAGCAGCATAGGTCTCACCGTTGCCCTCTTTACCAACAGTGTACACCCCTTAAGGTGAATGCTAATAGATCAGGGAGCCCAGTCCTGACTGCAACACTGCCCTGTGTGACAAGAGTCACGAGTTTCCCCACCCCCATTTCTGCCCAACAAATTCTGGACGGCTGTGATTTGCATCTCAGTACAAAAATGTTTGCAGAATTTGATTTGATTTTCTGCAGTTTATTAACAATTTGGTCAATACACCGGTATTAACATTCCGTAATCTTAATTTCTCTTCAGTTATTACAATTGCAGATTTTTCTAGCTGAAGCATTTCAGCCATTTGGGATTTGGTGTAACAGTGCCAGAGCCATTGCTTTCACACAATTGTTGTAGTTCCCAAAAGACATTTTCGTCAGACTAATGAGGCAGATAAGATTGATTCAGCAGAAAAGAACCATTTGTTGAAATTGTGTGTCCTAGATTTTTCATCATGTTGATGTTTGTCCCAGAAATGCATTGTTCCGTGACTCCAGCCCAGTGACGTGACCTACTCCGACCCTGATGCACATGTTGTCACTCAGGCCAGTGCTGCAGTCAGGACTGGGCTCCCTGAGCTATTAGCACTCACTGTAAGTGAGGTACATTGTGATGATACCGATGCTGCTACAGAGTCTGCACCAGCTTAAAGTGGCAGATTTTCATTCATTTCTGGAGGGGTATTTTGGCACTGTAGATGAGGCCAGCATTCATTACCCATTTCCAATTGCCCTTAAGCAAGTAATGGTAAGTGACCACCCATTCAGTACACTTCTTAGAGTCATAGAGACAGAGAGTAATACAGTATGGAAACAGGCCCTTCAGCCCAACCTGCCCCCCCCCCCCCCCCCCCAGCTATTCTAGTCCCACCATTACACACCTTTGTAGAAAATGCTTTGAGCGTTAGGAAGGGTATTCCACCTTTGACCTATTTTTGTAGCTAGTGTATCATATAGCACAAATTAGTTTCTTATCGGTGGTGTACAGCATATTGAAAGTGATGTCTCAGTGGAAGTGATCCCGTTGAATATCTCTTGTGTCAATAGTTATTGCCTGGCATTGAGGGATACAAATGTCATTTGCCGCTTCAGCTCAGGACAAAGTGTTTTCTTGGTCTTGTTACATTTGCGGAGGAGTTGAACATTATGCAAAGATTACTTCTGATGTCATGATGGAGAGAAGACGTTGATGAAAATTTCAAAATATATTTGGGCTGAGGACATTGAGCTTAAGCAGTTGTGCAGTAATGTCATGGGGCTAGGATGATCGACCTCCAACATCCTTTACCATCTTCATTCGTGAAAGATATAGCTCTGACCATTGGAATATTAATTTCTTGATGCCCATTGACATCAGATTTACCAGAGCTCTTTAATTCCACACTATATCCAGGGTGGTGATTTCAATTTCACCTCTCGAATTCATCTTTTATACTTTACATTTGAACTGGAGCTGTGATCATGCCAGGAATTGTGCATTTCTGGCACACAAAGAAAGGACATTGATAAGCAGGTTATTGGTGAGTAAATACTGCTCGATAATACTGTTGATGACACTTTCCACCACTTTAATGATTGAAACTAGGTTCTTAATTAGTTAGATTGGATCTGCACTGTCTTTTATGTACAAGATATAATTGAACAATTGTCCATTTCATTTCTAACCTGGAACTAATAACCTAAAAATAAAATGAACAAAAGTGCTTGAGCTCAAAAGGTATTGAATTCTTCTTTTGCAGTTTCATTTCCCCTAATTGAGTACAGGGTTCCCGAGTTTGGGATGAGTTGGATTTAACTGAACTTCTGCTGACTAGCTGCCAGCTGACAGTTTCAGCTTGCATTCTGAATATGTATAGGACTTGTGCATCTATTGATTAAATGGGTTTCAGAGTTCAGGTAATGTCATGTGATAGAGAATTGTGAATATTAATGAGATGTCCACCTGTCTGTGGTGGGATTCTCGGTATTAAAATGGTGTTGGTTACATTTATCATGTCTTAGTGAGTTGCACTTTCACTCACTGGAATCAGGAGAATGCACATCCAAGATCAATTAGTGAAACAGAATACAATCCAGGCTGCTGCACCAATTGTATTACAAAAGAAGTACTGCACTGATAGATGTGCTATTATTTGAATACACCAGTAACCTAGGTTCTCGTCTGCCTCTTCATTTGATTGAGTAATATAAGAAAGACACCACTTTGGAGAATGGGTAAAGTTCCTCAATGTCCCGGATTTTATTTGTTAATTTTGTATGTAATATATCCAAGATCACTGAAGATGATATGCCTTATGATCACAAAGAGGCTCCAAAGAAGAATTGATAAATCAATTGTCAATCATCAAATATCTTGTAAGGATCGGACGGAGGGGGGTAAGAGTAAAGACATGTTGCAATTATATAGGGTTTTATACATCAAGAGTATTTGTATGATTTAGGGTTTCTGAACCAAGTGAAAGTAGATTTACCCTGGAAGAAGTACTGCAGGAGTTCACCGGATAGATTCCTATGATGAAGGACTTTTTCTGTGAGGTTAGATTGAAAAGAGCAAACTGAGATTATATTAAAATCTGAAAAAATAAGGTGTAATCTAATTTAATTGTAAAACAAATATTGCCAAGTACCACTGAAATCTACTCCCCATACACGTGTGCATTTTAAAGAAGAGCAGAACACAAAACAAAAAGGAGAGTTCCTCCACCTGTCTCACAGTTGCAGTTGCAGCAGTTGTGGCCCTGGAGATTGATGACATTTCTGTATCGCCAACCACTAAAGATAAGAGGAAAGCATAGCAACCTGGTGAAAGAATGGGCTCTAATACATGGGCATGTCATGGAGCATAAAAGGTTGAGATTGAAACATGATCATCTTAATCATAAACTGCACCTTGTAAACAATGTAGCATTGGCAGTAAAAAATACTGATCTTTCCACCAGGAAATTCAAGTATGCAGTTGAAGTCCAGGAACAATGAGGCAACAAGTTTAGTGGAATTATCCTCCCTACTCCCAATGGCTAAAAGGAAGCAGAAACTCTCAAAGTAAAGTATGTAGGCATAACTGGGCTACTTTGTGCTTTATTGAGACAACTGTGGAATAGGTTGAACTGGATTCTTCTGACTGTTGAAAGATCATTTTTACTTCACAAGATATATTCAGAACTTATAATACTTATCATGGCTTACTCTTCTAAAAGCAATTTCTCACATCAGAGCCTGCATCTGGGCTTACATATAGTAAGATAATAATGAAGATAACAGAGTCGGCAAACCGGGTTATGCTCTTCTTATTGATTGACTAAAAATTGGGAACAGAGCATTCAGTTGATGATGCATTTCCAGTATATAAGTGTATAAGTGCAATGTAATGTATAACAGAAAACAGGAGGTATGAACATACAGAGGTGAAGGAGGTGATGACCTGTCAGTTAAACTTTAGATAGACACAAAATGCTGGAGTAACTCAGGGGAACAAACAGCGTCTCTGGTGCCGACCTGGTGGGGGGTATGACTGCCTAGCCTGCAGCTGTCTGTTTTTCATTTCTTTTTTCTTATTTTTAGTTAGTTTAGTGTTTTGTTTTTAAGGAGTTCTAGCTTTTTTATGTGTGGGGGAGGGGGGGGGGAAGGGGGATACTAATTTTCAGGGTCCCTACCTGGTCGGAGATGCAGCTTTTCTCCGGGCTGCACTTTCAACCCGTCCTCGCGGCCTACCAGCGGGCATGGAGCGGCATTTCCTGAGGGGACCGCCCGGAGCCTCGGCATCGGCATCGGCGGCGGCGGCATCGGCGGCGGCTGCGGAGCTGCGGGTCCGAGGAGCGAGGGGACCGCCCGGAGCCTCGGCATCGGCGGCACCGGCATCGGCGGCGGCGGCATCGGCGGCGGCGGCGGAGCTGCGGGTCTGAGGACGGCGGTGCAGCACTGGAGCGCCATTGCGGGGCGGGCGGTGCCTTGCCTGAGTCGCCGCGCTGGAACTCCGGTGAGCTGGGACCGGCGTTAAAAACATCGCGGAGCTGCGGGCGGCGGCGCTGAACTTTACATCGGGAGCCTGGGATCTCGCGACGAGATCGCCAGTTGAGCTCCATTCGGCGCTGCCTTGTCGGCTCCGGAAGCCACGGTCTCGAGTAGGGAGGCGGCCGTTCCAGGGGTCCCATGCCGCTGAGAGGACTCTCCCGACGCCGGAACATCATCACCCGGCGAGGACGGCCTGGAACATCGGGCCTCCGTAGAGGCAACTGTGGAGGCCTCAATAGGCCCGACTATGGGTGGACATTGGGGATGGGACTGGACTTTGTGCCTTCCCCCATAATGGGAACCATTGTGGGGGGATGTTTTTATGTTAAAGCTATTTATTATTGTTATGTTTGTATTCTTTTTTATGTGCTGCATTGGCAAAAAAGAATTTCACTACATCTAGGTGTATGTGACAATAAATCAACCTTTGAACCTTTGAACCTTTGAATGGGTGATGTTTTAGATTGAGACCCTTCTTCAGACCAAATTCCAAAACTTCACTACCAATTTCCATCCTGCACTCAAATCCACTTGGACCATCTCCGACATCTCCCTTCCATAAAATCTGAAGATGTTATATTTTAGACCGTGCTGAGGAACCACTGGTACAGAGCAGTGATTAGATAACTTGGGGATGTGCGAGCAATGTGTGAGCATTGCACTTTGAGTGATTTGTAGAAGTGGTGATGGTATTTATGGAAGATGTAACTCAAAGTAAAACAAAGCTGTTTGTTTATGGAATGCTAACCATATGCCTTGGTATTAAAAGCAGAAGTCAAAATGCTGTAAGAGGTAGAAGTGCTGCATCGACTGTGGGCATAAAATCTTCTGTGGGCATAATTCCTATGCTGAACTAATTATGCGACAGGTGCACTGTTGCTGGATACATGTGTTGATGTAACGTCTCATGTACGTGCAATTCAGTCGGATTATTTAGACAGCTGTTTTTTCACTTGATGATTGACATTTACATGTGAGCAAGGGCAATCAGTGATAGCGAGTGCTATTGTGGAGAATCTGCATCAGCAATGCTCTGCACTCTGCTCAGTTTGCTGCAGATGCTATATTCTGTGAGTGGGGGTTGGAGTGGACACATTGATGGGAAGAATAATCACTTTAAGGCAGCAGAAAATATACGATGCACTGACAGCCTATTCACAAGCACAGTGTGAACAGAGGGCGACAGCTCAAGCGTGAGCAGGACAATGTCAAAATATCTCTTCAAAGGGAATTAGTGAAAATCACTGGAAAAGCTAATCAGGCAAACAAATGAGTGTCTGCCCACCTTTTCCATGATTTTCACAATATCTGCTGCTGTTTATATATTATTATATATCTGCTTGTGCTGTATGTTTAGACACCAGGAACTGCCAATGCTGATTTAAAAAAAAGACACAAGTGCTAAGTAATTGAGTAGGTCAGGCAGTATTTACGGAGAACATGTTCTATCTATGGATCTTGCCTGACCCACTGAGTTACTTCTGCACTTTGTGTCTTATTTGTATTGTAGGTTATTTTTTGTTAAACCAGCGATTCATTTTGGCGATCAATTTCATGTCAAACTAATCACTGCCTACAAGAAAGTCACCTCATCCTTGTTTTGTTCCGTTGTCCTCTGGTCACCAATGCTCCTAAAGTGCTTTGTAATTGCAACACCGCTATTAAATCTTCCCCGCCCTTAAGCATCATGGAGTGACAAGGCATGCAGGTGAATGGTTTGCTAGTTTTATCACTTTTAATATCTCAAAGTTCCACTCTGTAGTATCGGTCTAGACCATGTAATTAAGTCACTTGAATGAGGCTTGTGTCCATAATCTCCTCAGTTTGGTTAACTGCTAAATTCAGGATAAGGATGATCAACCCAACTTCATTGAGCCATAGAATCGAGCAGCACATCAACGGGTCCTTCAGCCCATCACACCTATGCTGACTCTTTTATCCATCTACACTGATCCCATCTGCTCGCATTTTCCCCCTGAGTGTTCTCATCCACTTTGTGAAAGAAATGAAATTCAAAGGAAAAAAAACCAATTGTAGTGAATGATGGAAGTACCAAAAAACCCCACAAAAAAAAGTTTTATGTGCGTCTATTAACAATAGTTCCTGTTATCCAGATGCCCAGTACAGAGTGGGGAGCCAGAGAGATAGCAATTGCTGTTGACCTGTTGAAGCAATAAGCAAACTAAAGTGGATCCAGGTCATGTCTGTGGCAGTAGTTCAATTGCACCATAACCAACCTCTCGAACCTCATTACAGTGATGTAAATGCTACTGGATTATAGTCATTGAGGCAGGTCACTGTGCTCTTCTTGGGCTTTGGTACAATGGATGCCCTTTTGAGGCAGGTCAGACCACAGAAGCGAGAGGTTGAAGATGTCCTTGAGGACATATTTGTCCTGTCCCTGAGAGTTGAAAGGTTTCCCTGGCTCAAGCGTCTGCTCAGCCACCTATCCTGCACATTCTATTTGAGGTTTAGATGTACTAATGTCTATCTACAGCAGGTAAATAAAGATAGCCATTCCATGCTCTTTGTAAGACTTTAGATTAAAATGCAAAATACAAATAGTTTACACAGAAAATTGTATGAATGCGAGGAGACCGTATTCATTGGCTTGGATCATTCAGTTAAAAGCTTGTAATGCTACCAGGAATTACTGACTTTTACGGATGTAACTGGTTGGAAGTTCATGATCTCTAAGTGAAGGCTAAAATGCGGAACTTCCCCTTAATATACAGGAGAGCTGAGTCAGGGGATATGGGGAGAAGGCAGGAACGGGGTACTGATTGGGGATGATCAGCCATGATCACATTGAATGGTGGTGCTGGCTCGTAGGGCCAAATGGCCTACTCCTGCACCTATTGTCAATAATCTATTGTCTATTGGCACTAATACTGCACTATGGCAATGGGACATCCTCCTTAACTGCAAGGAAAAGAGTCCCAGCTACTCAATATCTCCAGATGACTCAAGCCCTCCAGTCCAGGCAACATCAATGTGAATCTTTGCTAGTTTAATCACATCCCTCCTTTAGTGGGGTGATCAAAAATGCACACAATACTCCAAATGTGGCCAAGTCTTAAGTATTGTACAACCCTATAGAAAAGCTACCATTTACTCCTTCTTTCTGTCTTCTGTCCTCAGTCAATAGCACTATCATAATGGAAATTATCACAGACACCATCAAAATATTATACCTAAAGATTCAATTAACAGGAGTCTAGCTGTGAGACATGCAAATGTCAATTATCAAAGAGGATCTTATTAAATAAATCATGAGAAATAACTGGTCTCATGTTTTAAAGTGCTAAATAGTGTCAGAATGAGGTCCTTTTCTATCTTGAATACTGTCAGGATATCAAATGAAGCTGAAAGAGTGTCTTTCCAGAAAGAGAAATCAACAATCAACCAATCAACATCAGTTTTATTCGTCACATTGCACATAAAGTGCAAGTGAAATGAATTTGCCAGCAGCGGTACAATGAAAAAGAACACACAAAAACACACTAAAAATTTAACACAAACATCCACCGCAGCATTCATCACGGTGGTGGAAGGCACAAAATTTGGCCAGTCCTCCTCCATTTTCCCCCGTGGTCGGGACCTCAACCCTCCGCAGCCGTCACCCATGCGGGGCTCCAGATGTGCAGACAAGGTAAAAAGTCCAAGTAAGTCCTGAAACGGTGCCTCCCCCACTGGAGACCGCGGCTTCAAGTTGGTGTAGGCCGCAGGCCTGCGGTCGAAGATTTAAAATTTGCGTCGCAGCCAAAAGCACCGCAGACTGCAGGACCGGCAGTCGAAGCTCCCCTCCAGTGGTCCTCGGCGAGGGACCCCGCTCCTGATGGTAAGTCCATGCAGCGCCCGCGGTAGAAGTTGGCCGTGGGCCGGCATTCGGAGCTTCTTCTTCCCCCGGGTCCCCCACGAGGGATCCCAGGCTATGGACGCCGCGCCAGCTGGAGCTCTGCAGACCGCTGCTTCAGGCTTCAGGCTGCCGCGGGCCAGCGAATTGGAGTTCTCCCCTACAGCAAGCCCCGGCGAGGGCTCGCCCGCTCCACGGCGAGAGTCCGCGCTGCGCCCGCCGCTGAAGCCCCAGGCGCATCTCCGGGAAAGGCCGCACCGATCCTTGCTGTTAGGCCACAGGGGAGGCAACATAGAAAAAGTCGCCTCTCCGTGGAGGAGGCGACCAAAGCGGTTTCCCCTTACCCACTGAATAAGAGTGAATGAGTATGGTTTGCCTCACTTGCAACGTGGCAGTGGTACCGAGTGGCAGTGATGGTATGTTCACTTGCTCTCAATGTGAGATTATGTAAAGTGCCAAGGGGATCACTAAGAAGTGGTATTTCATTGTTTTTTGCCCTAATCTGATTATTCGCTGTGCATAAAGAAATTACGCTGCAGTATCAGTTCGGTAAATTGAATATTTCATTAGTTCCTCTTCAATAATTTTAAATAATATGATACACACCTCTTCAAACCTGTCAGCATCAGTGACATTAAAACAAAAACAGCAGCCATGACTACAGAAACCCAATGATCAGCTTGCAAAGTAGTGAGAATTATTTCAGAAATATTTTCCAGAGTAGCTCTCTGTGAAACCAAACTGTCACAACATTTCATGGTGAGAAAACCTGTGAAGTTTTTTTCCCTCCAAATCCTTTGAAGGAAAGACCTCATTCACTTTGATTTCTGCAAAGCTCAATTTCCTGTTCTGAAATCCTTTGGTTATACTTCAGTGAGTCAACAGCAAATATATCAGCAGGGACCAAGGGAGCATCCTCCTACTCCTCTTTGAGCACTTGGTATATTTTTCATTGTGGTTGTCAAGTTACAAAATTTCAGATGAAGCCAGCTGACATTATACTAGTTGATTCCAGAAAGATGACAGTATGCTTACGATCACCTGTAACACTTAGATAAATGAAGATCAGGAGGAGCATCCCTCCTTTCATTCCATTCACCCTGGCACTAAGGGTAAGCAAAATAAAGGTACGTTCCTCTTATTCTGAAGCCATGGCCTCTGGTCCTAGACTCTCCCCCAAGTGGAAACATTATCTTCACATCCACTCTATTAAGGCCTTTCACTATTCACTAAGTTTCAATGAGGTCCCTCCTCATCCTTCTACTCCAGCGAGTACGGTGAGGACATCACTGTAAAATCAGCAGCACATTAAGCCTTACAGAGTAATTGATCAAATCTGATGGTATTTATCTCTAAAACATTCAATTCGGCACCTGCATTGCCATTGATATAGTTCTTGTTTTATTCTGCTTTGGTTGAGAGTCTGTTCTATGAATCCACTCTCCCACTGGGAAAGAATCTCTTCTAATCCCCAGCTTCTCTCAAAGCTTTTTAATTTCATGCTTATGCTTTTAAACTTTGGGTCATGGTTCAGTGCGATGCCTTCAGTGCCCAGCAACCAGCACTCTCGGCTCAGCTACAGCTCCACAGAATCACTTTGAGATGTGTATTAAACCCAACTTCATAAGAGCGTGACATTTTTCCAATTCCCACAGCAGCCATTTTTACTATCCTTTTGGCTGTGTTAAAGTAAGCCCACAGTTTTAGGATTTTGCTCTGTCACAGAGCTCTGTCCGTTTCTGGGGATGTGTGCAGGATGATGGGATTTAATGCAGATCAGATTCTTGTGGACATTGACCATTGACCACAGCATTCTCAGTAATGTAAAGCTTGGCACCCATAGAATAACATCTCAAATCAATTCCCTAATATCAAATATAGTCATAGAGTCATACAGCATGCAAAAACAGGTCCTTCAGCCCAACTTGCCCACACCGACCAACATGTCCCATCTACACTAGTCCCACCAAACAGCATTTGGCCCATATCCCTCTAAACCTATCCTATCCGTGTACCTGTCTAAGTGTTTCTTAAATATTGCAATAGTCCCTGCCTCAACAACCACCTCTAGCAGCTCATTCCATACATCCACGACCCTTTGTGTAAAAAAGTTACCCCTCAAGTTCCTATTTAATCTTTCCCCTCTCACCTTAAAACTATGTCCTCTGGTTCTCGATTCTCCTACTATGGACAAGAGACTCTGTACATTTACCCAATGTATTCCTCTTATGATTTTGTACAACTCTATAAGATCATCCCTCATCCTCCTGCACTCCAAGGAATAAAGTCCTAGCCTGCTCAATCTCTCCCCTTAGCTCAGGCCCCTGAGACTTGACAACATCCTTGTAAATCATCTCTGCACCACTTCCAGCTTGACAACATCTTTCCAAAACGATGGTGACCAAAACTGAACACAATACTTGAAATGTGGCCTCACCAATATCTTATATTTTAGCAACATGACCTCTCAACTTCTATACTCAATACTCTGACTGATAAGCCCAATGCGCCGGAAGCCTTTTTCACCACCCTATCTACCTGTGATGTCACTTTCAAGCGAATGTGTATCTGACTCCTAGATCACTTTCCTCTACAACACTCCCCAAAGTCCTACAGTTTACTGCATAGCTGCTGCCCATGTTTGACTTCCCAAAATGCAACACTTCACATTTCTCTATATTAAATTCCATGAATCATTCCCCAGCCCACCTGCCCAACTAATTAAGATCCTGCTGCATTTTTTGACAACCATCTTCACTATCTACAATATCACCCACTTTAGTGTCATCTGCAAACTTGATAATCTTGCCATGATCGTTGTCCTTCAAATCATTGATATAGAGGACAAACCACAATGCGCTCATAACCAAACCCTGAGGCACACCACTAGTCACAGGCCTCCAAAGCAAAGTCCAAAAAGTAACCTTCCACCATCACTTCCTTCCATGTTTCCTTCCATTAAGCCAATTTTCAATGCATTCAGATATCTCTCCTTGGATCCCATGTGCTCTAACCTTCCAGAGCAGCCTACCATGTCGAATGACTTGCTGAAATAAATATATACAAATGTCTACAGCTCTACCCTCATCAACCCTTTCGGTTACATCTAAAAAATGCACCCAGAGAGTTGTGATTCTGTGGAATTATCTGCCACAGAAGGCAGTGGAGGCCAATTCTCTGGATGTATTCAAGAGAGAGATATAGCTCTTAGGGCTAATGGAATCAAGGGATATGGGGTAAAAGCAGGAACAGGGTACTGATTCTGGATGATCAGCCATGACGGTGCTGGCTTGAAAGGCCAAATGGCCTACTCCTGCACCTACTTTCTATGTTTCTGATCAGATTAGTGAGACACAAACCTAATGACTACCAATGGCTATTTCCATGCCAGAACAATAATAGCTTAACCTGTACTTCAGTGGGTCATATTTTCAAACATAGAATGAGGCCATTCAGCATATTGAGTCCCTGTGGCTCTCATAACATTCCCTTCAGTTCCTTCCTCACATTTATTTCCATGCAACCCTTTCTCTCTACATGCACAGAAATTCCATCCTTATCATCCTACTACCCACTGATACGGGAGGTATTTTATAGTGGTCAATTAAGTTACCAGTATGTCTTTGGGGTGTGTGGGGGATTGAGGGGATGGGGGGTGATCAGATGAGAAAAGAGGATTTAGGGAAACATGGAAGATTTACAGAAAGAATGTACAAACTCAACACAAACAGCAACCCCAGATTAAGATCAAACCCAGGTTGCTGGGGTTATGAGGCAGCAGCACAAACCTCTGTGCCAGTGCGTGATGATTGCACACTGATTTACAAAAGGTTTTTGCATTGTTTACTCGATGACTTGCAGAAATGTCAGGAATGCTCCAAGGGAATTATGAAAGATGCTTAAAGAAAAACAAGTAGTTTATTTCCAGAAAGCAAACAACCATTACAGAGATTTTCACCAGTATTGTCTTAAAGAAATCATCACTCCAGACATTTTACCTCAAAGGACATCACACACAATAGACACCTGCAGGACTTTGAATGCAAGGGTAATGCTGTCTGAATTCTCATTCTGCAAGTATAATTTGAGATATTATTTTCGTCCAGTGCATGCGATAAACGGTAGATCCAAGGGATAACAACAAATCGATGACTAGAAAAATAATTTGGTTATGTTTTGGTTACATTTGGAGTTAATCAAACCAGCACAACTTTCTGCCTTTAAACTGAAATGTGGTGCAACAGGATTCAAAGTCACCTTTAGGCTGGTGTTATGAAATTATGAGAGGCATAGATAGGGTAGACAGTCAGAACCTTTTTCCCAGAGTGGAAATGTCAAGGACTAGAGGGCATTGCTTCCAGGTGGAAGGGGCAATGGTTAAAGGAGATGTGTGGGGCAAGTTTTTTAACACAGAGAGTGGCGAGTACCTAGCATGTTCTGCCAGGGGTGGCGGTAGAGGCAGATATGAGAGTGGCATTTAAGAGGCTTTTTGATAGGCAGGGAATGAAGAGATATGGATCTTGTGCAGGAAGAGATTAGCTTATTTTGGCATCGTGCATGGCACAGACATTGTGGGCTTAAGATCCTGATCCTGTACTGTTGAATGTTCCATCTTCTTGTTCTAACTGCACATCTCTGGCAAAATCCATATGATTGCCCATTATATAGCAATGTTACAAAATTTTGTGATTTTAAAAATCAAGTCTGTAATTTATCCCATCAGATAAAGCATAAAAATAAGTTTAATTTGACACCTAATTCACTTTCATATCTCAAGTATTTAAAAAGTTATGGCCATTTTCATACTCGGAAATGAGCATCTTGTTCCCTATTGATTTTCTATGGACATAACAAAAAAGTTGTGATCGTGAACAGTCAAAAGCCCATAACTTTCTTAAAAATTAAGAGAACTGAATGAAATTTTCAGTTATCATAGATTGAAGCATTCTGAAACAAATATAAAATAATCTTACTTGGATGACCTGAAATTAAAGCATATAATTAGTTAGTTACCTAATTGTAGCTAATTTCAGACTTCAATTACTAGATCTAAACATCTATCCATTTCTTAATAAATGATTAACATTTTTAAATAGCCTAAATGTCCAAATAATATTCACAAATAAATCACAATAAAACATGATTTTTTAATCTCATTTACATTAATTTATAGGCCAAATGGAAGGAATTCAGTGTTCAATTGCTGTAAATAAATGCCCATTTAAATCAGCTTTCCAGTGGGATCCTGTGAACGCGCTGGTTTAGAACGTTCACATTGCGGTAGATTTGTGCCTCAAATGCCCAGAAAAATACTGCGCGATATAATGGGGCCAAAATGAGCTACTCGCAATATTAAACTTTGTATAACGGGATCTTTAGAAGCCCTTTTTAATGTAAAAATATACAACCTTCCTTCAGTTGTCTGCTTTATGAGACCCTGCGGTTGTTGTCGGTCGCGGGTTTAGAGATTGATTTTTAAACTACTATAACTATTATTCAAGGCCTTTAAACCTAATAATAGCTTTTGCGACGGGGTCTTCCAGCGATTTTTCGTTAATAATTAACTAGGCTGAACATCTTCGATTTGAACAGCCTAGAGAAAATCGCGTTTTAAACCCGCCCCCTCTAAACGGCGCCAAAATCGCGCACACCCGTAGCGGCAGATTTTCAAAGACGCTTCAGGTAGGCTTTGCAACATACCTACATTATATAACGGCCATGATTTTCATTTCAATTTATTTACACTCTCCGTTAAAGTCATGTGGTGCAGTGCCCTGCATAATGTTTGGGACAAAGACCCATTATTTATTTATTTGCCTCTGTACTCTGTAATTTGAGATTTGTAATAGAAAAAAAATCACACATAGTTAAAGTGCGCATTGCCAGATTTAAATAAAGGTCATTTTTATACATTTTGGTTTCACCATTTCAGGGCACTGTAATGTTTGGGACACAGCGATGTCATGTCAATGAAAGTAGTCATGTTTAGTATTTTGTTGCATATCCTTTGCATGCAATGACTACTTGAAGTTTGCGATTCATGGACATCACCAGTTGCTAGGTGTCTTCTCTGGTGATGCTCTGCCAGGCCTGTATTGCAGCTATCTTTAGCTTATGCTTGTTTTGGGGGCTAGTAGCCTTCTGTTTTCTCTTCAGCATATAAAAGGCATGCTCAATTGAGCCACCACTCAAGAATTGACCATTATTTAGCTTTGAAAAACTAATTTGTTGCTTTAGCAGTATGTTTGGGATCATTGTTCTGCTGCAGAATGAACCACCGGCCAATGTTTAGAGGCATTTGTTTGAATTTGAGCAGATCAGATGTGTCTATACACTTCAGAATTCATTATGCTCCTACCATCAGCAGTTGTATTATCAATGAAGATAAGTGAGCCAGTACCTTCAGCAGCCATACATGCCCAGGCCATAACACCCCCACCACCGTGTTTCACAGATGAGGTAGTATGCATTGGATCTTAGGCAGTTCCTTCCCTCCTCCATACTTTGCTCTTGCCATCATTCTGATACGTTAATCTTCATCTCATCTGTCCATAAGACCTATTTCCAGAACTGTGGTTGCACTTTAAGTACTTCTTGGCAAACTGTAACCTGGCCATCTTATTTATGCGGCTAACCAGTGGTTTGCATCTTGCAGTGTAGCCTCTGTATTTCTGTTCATTAAGTCTTCTGCGGACAGTGGTCATTGACAAATCCACACCTGACTCCTGAAAAGTGTTTCTGATCTGTCGGACAGGTGTTTGGGGATTTTTCTTTATTATTGAAAATTCTTCTGTCATCAGCAGTGAAGGTCTTCATTGGCCTGCCAGTCCCTTTGCGATTAGTAAGCTCACCAGTGCTCTCTTTCTTGTTAATGATGTTCCAAACAGTTGATTTTGGTAAGCCCAAGGTTGGCTGATGTCTCTAACAATTTTATTCTTGTTTCTCAGTCTCGTGATGGCTTCTTTGACTTTCATTGGCACAACTTTGGTCCTCATGTTGATAAACAGCAATAACATTTTCCAAAGGTGATGGAAAGAGGACGGTCAGCCATGATCACAATGAATGGCGGTGCTGGCTCGAAGGGCCGAATGGCCTCCTCCTGCACCTATTTTCTATGTTTCTATGAAAGACTGGAGGAAAGACTAGGTGCTGAGAGCTCTCTTATACCTGCATTAAGAATGCATTTAAACACACCTGAGCAATTACAAATCCCTGTGATTCCATGTGTCCCAAACAATATGGTGCCCTGCAATGGGGAGACTATGTATAGACACAGCTGTATTTTTTACATGGTGAAACCAAAATGTATAAAAATGGCCTTTAATAAAATCTGACAATGTGCGCTTTAACCACGTGATTTTTTCTATTACAAATCTCAAATTGTGGAGTACAGAGGCAAATAAATAAATGAATGGTCTTTATCCCAAACATTATGGAGGGCACCGTAGATTATTAGTTATCTAAAAATGATATACTTATCATATTATCGTACATCCATGTCATAGTAAAAAAATAAACATTCAATGAAAAGTAAACATTCCAATATGATTCAGGGTAAATTTTTTGTAGATAATTGAAAAGGAGGAAAGTGTGAATTAAAAGTAACCTAAATATATATTTTTTGGTTCATTTGTTGAACACATCCTCAAGCTAGCAGAATAAAACATCCATCTGGACAAGGGGCTTGCCAATTTTTTACAGTCCTGTCACATATTTCTCATTTCGCATTATCGGCATAGAGTGACTAACTGCCACCTGAGCTCTACGACAAAAGCAAATGTTTTTAAATAGTAATGGTATCTTTTTAAACTAAAAAATCCTCCTCCTCCGAGGAAACACATTCAATGAAAGCAGGACGCTATGCTCATAATATTTTATGTTTATTTAAACCTGATGTCTGGTTTGTTTACCCTGAGCGGGTATAAAGATAGTATTGCTGAGAGGTACAAAGAAGTTTAACTTATGAGCCTCCATAGCACACTCAGATCCCTGCTCATAACTCTGGGACTTTAGTTTTAGTTTTAGATTTTTGGTTTTAGAGATACAGCGAGGAAACAGACCGTTCAACCCACCGTGTCCGTGCCAATCAGCGATCACCTGTTCACACTAGTTCAATCCTGTGCACTAGGGACAATTTATGGAAGCCAATTAACCAACAAACCAGCACATCTTTGGGATGTGAGAGAAAATACACATGGTCACAGGGAGAATGTACAGACTCCGTACAGAAAGCACCCGAGGTCAGGATCGAAACTGAATCTCTGGCGCTGTAAGGCAGCAACTCTACCACAGCGCCACTGTGCTGCCCTTGGGAATGACAAGGTCAGCATTCAAAGTCTTAATATATAGGCCATCCTCCCACACAATAATTGAGAGTTTGTTTTGAACAATATTGTTAGCGAGTGATCTTCAATGACAGTCCCTAGCCCAGTTCTGTTGATGGGTCATTAACCTGAAATATTAACTCCAATCCTCCTTCCACAAATACTGCCGACTTGCTGAGTGTTTTCTTCTATTTTGGGGTATTTTCCACTCCTTCCCCTGAGTGTGGGCCTCGTCTCTCTTCTAATTACTGCCATGCTCTCTTCCCGAGGGCCATTCACAAGGATCGCCATCAGATCCCGTTGACTGTTGCTTCGTCCCTCTGGCAGACTGCCCGGCTTGTAACTCATCTACAAGAGTTACTGATTAGGTGGACATCTACATCCCCAGCCTTCCAGACTCAAAGCCCATTTCCTGCTGCATACACAACCCCAATTCTACCACCTGTTATGTATTGGAGCTGTGATGCCTGAGAATGGGAACTGGTTTGCACTTGATTACTGTAAAAGTGTGAAAAAGTTCCTCCAACAACAAAGACAATACTGGGCATTGAGAGAAAGAGAGAGAAAGGAAGGGAGCGAGGGAGAGGGAGGGGGTACAGGGAGAGGGAGGGACAGGGGGATGGGGAGGGAGAGGAAGGGAAGGGAGAGGAGAGAGAGGAAGGGAGGGGGAGAAGGAGGTATGGGGGAGAGTGAGCAAGAGAGAATTACAATGAATGTGCATATGTGAATGCATGTGAATGTGTGGGTGTGGTGTGTATGTGATTACATATATACGTGCATACAAATTTACAATCTATATTTTTGGCAAACGTTTTTAATGTTCTCATAATACCTCCGAATAATCAACAGCCAGATATTGTGCATATAAAACATTTTCCTTTATTCTCTAAGACATTTCACATAATTTTCAGAATTTGTATTAAATTGTGATGGGCAATATTGAGGCATGGCAACAACAAAAAAAAACAGATGCTATCTATTGCCTTAACTCACACAAATTAAAGGAAGGTAAAGTCATTATTTTTAGGATGCATATTTCAGTCTCCGCTCATCTAATGGCGAGAATATGTAATCAATATAATTAATTAATCAATATATTTAATGATCGCAATGAATGGCGGTGCTGGCTCGAAGGGCCGAATGGCCTCCTCCTGCACCATATTTTCCATGTTTCTATGTTTCTAATTCTGACCTTTACAAATTCTGACCTCTTATGCACTTTTAATGCTAATTTATCCCCCGTGCCTGGTGCAAACCCCTTGAGGAATTTAAAAGGTGTAGTACTACACTTAAGAGAGAAATCAGGAGGACAAAAAGAGGACAAGAGTTATCTTAATTATATACTTGCAACAGATGTATATTAAGAGCAAAGCTGTAACTAAGGGAAGTTAAGGCCCCTTTATGGTTCAATGTAGAAGCAAGGAACAAGAGATGCTGTCTTTATCTTACACAAAAGATAGACACAGGTGGTGGAGTAACTCAGCGGGGCAAGCTGTAAATAGCTCATTCTAAGCTCCCCCCGTCTAGTTTCAGTCAATAAAATACTGAATCAAGCACTTGAGCAACTAAACATTATTTTGGATAACACAACACAAATTCCCCTATACGATACCTAACCACCGCAGGTTCGATCCTTGTATCTGCTTGGCCAAGCCCTTCTAGCCTCGTGCAAGCAGAGACACTCCAAAAGGTCACGCAGTCACAAGCGCTCTTCCAGAAGATCGACATCGGACCTCGTGGGTGCTGCCTTTTATATGTCCCCGAAACTTGATGGGCCGTACCACATGGAGATGGTCTCTTTATAACCCAATCATACATATAAGTCTACAGAGAGATTTAGGCCATTTGAAAGAATGGGCTGAAAGATGGCAGATGGAGTTTAATGCTGATAAGTGTGAGGTGCTACATCTTGGCAGGACAAATCAAAATAGGACGTACATGGTAAATGGTAGCGAATTGAGGAATGCAGTTGAACAGAGGGATCTAGGCATAGTTCCCTGAAGGTGGAATCTCATGTAGATAGGGTGGTAAAGAAAGCTTTTGGTATGCTAGCCTTTATAAATCAGAGCATTGAGTATAGAAGTTGGGATGTAATGTTAAAATTGTACAAGGCATTGGTGAGACCAATTCTGGAGTATGGTGTACAATTTTGGTCGCCCAATTATAGGAAGGATGTCAACAAAATAGAGAGAGTACAGAGGAGATTTACTAGAATGTTGCCTGGGTTTCAGCAACTAAGTTAAAGAGAAAGGTTGAATAAGTTAGGTCTTTATTCTCTGGAGCACAGAAGGTTAAGGGGGTCTTGATAGAGGTCTTTAAAATGATGAGAGGGATAGACAGAGTTGACGTGGACAAGCTTTTCGCATTGAGAGTAGGGAAGATTCAAACAAGAGGACATGACTTCAGAATTAAGGGACAGAAGTTTAGGGGTAACATGAGGGGGAACTGCTTTACTCAGAGAGTGGTAGCTGTGTGGAATGAGCTTCCAGTGGAAGTGGTGGAGGCAGGTTCGATTTTATCATTTAAAAATAAATTGGATAGGTATATGGATGGGAAAGGAATGGAGGGTTATGGTCTGAGTGCAGGTAGATGGGACAAGGGGAAAATAATTGTTCGGCACAGACTTGTAGGGCCGAGATGGCCTGTTTCCATGCTGTAATTGTTATATGGTTATATATGGTTATATTGATTAAAACAGTACATAATTGACAGTTCCCCAACCCAATAATATAATCTTAACTACATTTTATTCTCAAGAAGCTTCTAGAAGGAAGCCAACACAGAAGAATAGTGCAACATGTGCCCTGGGATTCAAACAGTTCCTCCAAGGCTCAACATTTCAACCAATCAACAATTAACAAATTAACCATCTCGCAACATTATTTATACTATTTACAATGCCCTTGCAGTGATCCAATCAAAATTATGTATTTAAGGTTCGTTTGCAAAACTGCTATACATTTTATCAAGTTAGGGAGAAACAAGGAGAACACCTGGATCCTTCACCATCCTGCATAGTAGTCTAAGCCTAAACTGGCTGGCACCATCCAAAGCCTGTAAACTTTCAGCTGACAAGTGCAGGGATTGTCCATTTTATGGTGTCTTTAATTTGGTCAGTATTAACAAAGCAGCATCTCTTGAGAAAAAGGATGGGTGATGAATTGGGATGAGTCTGAAGAAGGGTCCCACCCAAAACATCACCCATCCTTTTTCACGGAAGGACAACTTTTTCCACACAGAAGTTATGGACAATAGACAATAGATAGTAGACAATAGGTGCAGGAGAAGGCCATTCGGCCCTTCGAGCCAGCACCACCATTCACTATGATCATGGCTGATCATCAATATTCAGTACTCCATTCCTGCCTTCTCACCATATCCCTTGACCACCATCTTTAAGAACTCTATCTAACTCTCACTTGAAAGCATCCAGAAAATTGGCCTCCACTGTCTTCTGAGTCAGAGAATTCCACAGATTCACATCTCTCTCGGTGAAAAGGTTGCTGGGTATGTGGAACGAGCCTCTAAAGGAAGCCGCAGATGCAGGTGTGATTAGATAGATTCTGGATTAGTACAGGTATCAGA
Organism: Amblyraja radiata; assembly: GCF_010909765.2. Lineage (NCBI taxonomy): Eukaryota > Metazoa > Chordata > Chondrichthyes > Rajiformes > Rajidae > Amblyraja > Amblyraja radiata. Next base: position 103,973,802 of record NC_045956.1, on the reverse strand, counting down.
GGTTATTGGTAGAAGACAGGAGAATGGGGTTAGGAGAGAGAGAGATAGATCAGCCATCTTTGAATTGAGGAGTATACGTGATGGGCCGAATGGCCTAATTCTGCTATTGCTTATGATCTTATGACCTAATTACATTTAAAAGACATTTAAACAAGTACATGGATAGAAAAGACCCGAAATGTTACCCATTCCTTCTCTCCGGAGATGTTGCCTGTCCCGCTGAGTTACTCCAGCATTTTGTGTCTATCTGTAGACAAATGGGTCTAGCTTGGGACAACAGCTTGGTCAGCAAAGACGAGTTGGGCCGAAGGGCCTGTTTCCATCCAGTATGGTTCTATGACTCCTTGACTGCATGGACTGCACCCAGGCTTGTGTTTATATTTCAACTACTGATAGGTTAATTTATCAACACAAAACATTGTATAGCTAATTGCATTTGGCAACACCAGATAATTGAACATATGCTGTTTGTAGAGTTTCTATTTCAGGATTGAAGCCTATCCAGATTTAGATTGAGCACTCAGTTTTTGAAATGAAACTGACCAGACTGCAAATGGTGGAGATTTAAATTTAAAGAAATCTCCTGCCCACCCTGAATACCATGTGCGCTGCTGGCATCTGGGTGAAAAGAAAGGCAAAGTAATTGATTTTACGGCCCCTTCAGTATAAAATATGAGGTAGTTCTCAAGGTTACATGCCTAAGGCTAACAATCTGTTTTCTCCTTATTCCTAATGCCAACTTCAAATGATAATTTCTCACTGTTGAATTCTCTGCGCTGGAAATAGTGGAACAGATCTTGCATTGACCAGAGCACCAATAACTGCTAGCTTTGCACTTTACTGTGACATCCAGCCTGGTGCTGGGTACAGACAGATGCTCAGATGCCAGGTCCCAGTTCATTGGTTTGGCCCAGCATCACATAGGTTATGCTGCTCCCCCTAGTGACCAGCTTTACTCACAGTAAGACCTTGAAAGACAGTGTGACCCCCTTCCCCAGTCTCACGAGCTGTTAAAAATGGCTGAATGTCTTTCATTTACTGTAACAAACATCCAAGGAATAAAATTAATACTAATATTAGTTTTTTTAATTGTGTTTTTTTTATAAGGCACACACATGGAAAAACAATTAAGGGCCTGTCCCACTTTCACGAGGTAATTCACGAATTCTCCTGAGTTTCCCCCTTGATTCAAACTCGCAGAATGTTCGTAACGGGTCCGTAGGAGGTCGTAGGAGTTTGTAGATATATTGTAACGGCTCGTTATGCTAGCCGTAGGTACTCGTAGCATCAGGTAATTCGGGACGTTTTTTCCAGCCCAATAAAAATTGTCCAAGAGTAAAAAAATGGTCGGAATGAAAGAAATTGCAACTTTTTACTCGTAAGGGCATCGAAATAGTCGTGGGAATTCGTAGACATACTCGTAGGAGTTCGTAGGAGTTTGTGAACATAGTCGTGGAAGGTCGTAGGAGTTCGTAGATTACCACGATCTTGATTTTTTTTTAGATCCTTTAAACTCGGCAAAGGTTTTGAATTAAGTCGTGAATGTGGGACAGGCCCTTTAGATTCATTTAAACCTATTGAACTAAATCAAACAAAAAGGCTTCTTAACCATTCTTTGGCAGACATGTATTGCCGTTCCGATTGGTTGAATGATTAATTGAAAGATACAGCAAGGAAACAGGCCGTTTCACCCACATAGTACATGCCAACTAATGATCAACTGTTCACAACAGTTCTACATTATCCCAGCTTTGTATCCACTCTATACATAGTGAGGGTAATTTACACAAGCCAATTAACCTACAAACCCTTAAGGGCCTGTCCTACTTGGGCGACCTAATCCGTTCAGGCGAGTTTGCCCTCGACTCATACTCGCAGCATGGTCGACACGAGGTCGTAGGAGGTCTTTGTGACTCTCCTTCATGCTCGAGAGTAGTCCCCGTGTACTCGAGGCCTCAGCTAGGTCGCGGCGTATTTTTCAACATGTTGTAAAATGCCTGCGAGTAAAAAAAGGTCGCCATAGAAAATATCGATACTTTTTTTACTCGTAGGTTTAGTCGTAGTAGGTCGTAGTAGGTCGACATGTTAGTCGTAGGTAATCAAGGGTAGTCAAAGGTAGTCGTAGATAGTCTTAATCATAGTCGAATGGAGGTCGGAGGAGATTGAAGGAGGTCGTCTTCACTCTCCACTATTCGGTATACAATTTTCCCGAAGTTAGTCGTAGCTAGTCGTAGCTAGTCGAAGCTGATCTTCAACATAGTCGAGGGAGGTCGAAGGAGGTCTTCTACATAGTTGAAGGAGATCTTCAACATGACATTTTTACCTCTTTGGGATAAGGGAGGAAACCGGAACACCAGGAGGAAACCCACACAGTATTGGTCTAATCGAGATCTGTTCCACTATTTCCACTGCAGAGGATTCAACAGTGAGAAATTATTATTTAAATTTGTCATTGGAAATGAGGAGAAAGATGATTGCTAAACTTAGGTATGTAACCTTGAGAACAGAGAGAACGTGCAAACTCCACATAGACAGCAACCGAGATCAGGATTAACCTGGATCTCTGGCGCTGTGAGGCTGTTGTTTAACATCGGTGCTACTGTGTCAACCCATAGTGGCACAGTGACACATTTATTTCAATGTGGCCATAGGCTTTTAAAATCAGATTTCTAAGCTTACAAGCCACAAAGAGCAATAACCCCTGAAAATGTGAACCACAAAATGGCTTCTCAACAGGCTACTAGTGAGTATTGTACAAGTGAGAAGACAACTTTCCTTTATTCAGTGCATATTTCAACCCATATTTGTGGGTTAATTCAAAGCAGACCCTTAAATTTAAGATTAATTGTCCAATGAAGCATAAAGATATGTAAGAAGGTTTTTAAAATAATATGGCAAAAATAACAAGATAGTGAACAATAGATATTGTTACAAATTAAGTAATTTAAATGTATTATATTTCACAATGACATCTTTAATATTGCATTGAACAATGATCCTTGGTCAGTGTTAAATGAAATTTTCAAGTATTAATATTTCATTAAGATTTTCTTGAGTCGATACCTGAGAGATAGATAAAATGCTGGAATAACTCAGGCAGCATCTCTAAAGATAAAGAGTAGGTAACGTTTCGGGCCGGAACCCTTCTTCAGCCACATACCTTGCTGAAGTCAATACCTTGCTAGAATTTCAATTGTATCCAGCATTACTGGCACCTGGCCCAAAGATCTGATCCTATTGATCCTTGTTCAACATCTAAACATGTCAGACTTGAAGCAATATTTTAGACCTCAATAATTCAATACCAGTATCTCAAACTACTTTTCGTACAAAAAACAAATCACTGAACCCAGCAGTTCAAACTGCATCTGTGGTGGTAAAGTAGTAGTCAATGGTTTGTGTCAAACTCCTGCATCAGGATTTGAAAGTGGAGTCACATGTAGATAGGGTGGTCAAGGGGTCGTTTGGTACATTGGCCTTCATCAGATTGGATATTGAGTATAGACGTCGAGACATTACGTGACAGTTGCAGAATGATCTGCGTTGGAATGGTCAGACTCATCATGCAACGGTGAAAGCAACAGGTGCCCTAAACTTTCTGAGGCGCAACTTTCATCATTGTTCATCATTGTTCAACTTCTGTCAAGGAGAAGCTATACTTCACCCTCGTTAGACCTCATTTGGACTAGGCAGTTGCAGCATGGGACCCATACACAAATAAAAACATTTCTTCCATCGAACGTGTCCAAAGACAGGCAGCTTGATTTGTTACTAACACCTATGAGAGAGAAGCGAGTGTCACCAAACTTCTAAATTCTCTGGGGTGGAACCCTCTCCAAGACAGACGTGAAGCTCATCGTTTGACCTGTTTTTACAAAATGTTAAATGGTCAGCTAGACATAAATTACAAGACCTACACCAAACCCAAACCAATTAGGAGCAGACGAGGGCATTCGATCCAATTTGTGATCCCAGCTACAAAGACAGATGTATACAGCAATTCGTTCTTCCCCCGCACAATTAATGCATGGAATAATCTCCTTCCAACTATAGTTACCCAACCAGATGCAACTAAATTTAAAGTAGCTCTTTCTTCCCAATAACCCTTTCTGGCTTAAGCCCTCCCTTCACCACCTCCAGTTTAAATTCCATTTGGAATATTTTGGAGGACCAAGAAACCAAGAACCAAGTATAACACATTGGTGCTACCATACTTAGAATATTGTGCTCAGTTTTGACTACTCTTCTATAGAAAGGACTAGACTAAGTGTTCACATGGGAGGGCTGGTCCCCCGATGCAATATTTCACCTCTACACCAATACCAATATAGGTGGCCAGTGGCTTTCTGGAGTGCTGGTATGGGTGTTGTTGGCTGCAAGGACTACTGGTCTCCAGAGGGCTAGTATGGATATTGTGGGCCAAATGGATTTTTGGGGTGGCAGCTCAGTCCCTCAAGCCTGATGTGCTGGCAGCTCACTCACGTCTGGTGGGCTGGCAGTTGACTCACGGCTATTCCTTGAAATTCCATTTCAAGCAGAGTGCAAGGCCACCAAATTCAAGTGCAGTTTCTTACCTCTTCGAGCAGGGTGCAAGGCCACAAAATTCAAGTGCAGTTTCATACCACTTCAAGCAGGGTGCAAGGCCACTGAATTCAAGTGCAGTTTCCAGCCACTTCAAGCAGGGTGCAAAGCCACCAAATTCAAGTGCAGTTTCATACCATTTCATGCAGAGTGCAACAACACCACATTTAAATGCATTTTCATACCATTTCAAGCAGGGTGAAACCACCATAAAACCACACAAGACACCACACTCATAGTTCAGTAGACATTCAATGTGTTCAGTTGATTCACAGCTCAGACAGAGTCATGACCTGTCTCTCCCCCATCATGCAGAAACTGAGCCACACCTACACTTCCGGGTTTTATAATCCCTCCCCCTCCAACCGGAAAAGGTGTGGCCTTCATAGCGTGATTGACAGGAGAGAGATTCTCAACATTTTTTAAACGCTAATAACACTTTTATTTTTCATTGATGGGAAGAATCCTCTGCACCTGATGAGTGGAGGTGGACTGAGTAAGATGGCCAAAAATCACAGCCGTAAGTGGTAGCGTTTTATCTAAAATCAATATAGTGTAAACTGGTCGTTGTCAAGTTTAGACAAACAACCATTTGCAGTGCCTTTTCACTTCAACCCAAAACCCCCAAGCAACCATCCGCAGTGCCTTTTCACTTCAACCTAAACCCCCCCCCCCCAAACAACCATTTGCATTGCCTTTTTACTTCAACCCAAAACCCTCAAACAACCATTTGCAGTGCCTTTTTACTTCAACCCAAACCTCCCAAACAACCATTTGCAGTGCCTTTTTACTTCAACCCAAAACCCCCAAACAACCATTTGCAGTGCCTTTTTTACTTCAAACCAATGGTATTTTCATTTTCAAACCACACTAAGGGCACTCACAGTTGAGTAGACATGTGTTCAGTGTTATTCAGAGCTCAGAGAGACGTAACTTTCTCGCTTCTGCCATCTTGCAGAGACTGAGTGAGGCACACCACTTCCGGGGTTTATTGTCCCTCCCCCCTCCCACCAGCAGGGGCAGCAGAGAGAATGATGACATTTTTTTAAACATTAATATCTCTCTGATTTTCCATCGATGGGGAAAACCCTTTCGTCCGGTCCGGCGGAGGGGGGCTCTGAGCGAGGTGGCCAAAAATGACAGCCGTAAGTGGCGGCGTTCCCTCGGAAATCACATCGCAGTGATTCAAAAGCGGCCGAGATCTTACTTTTAGTAATATAGATATCATGAAGTTGGAAAGAGTGCCGAGATGATTGATGAAGATGTTGCAAGGATATGAGGACTGAGCAACAGGGAGAGATTGGGCAGGCTAGGACTTTATTCCTTGGAGTGCTATTAGCTGAGGAGTGGTCTTATAAGGTGTATAAAATCAAGAGGGGCATAGATAAGTTGAATGCACAGCATCTCGTAACCAGAGTATGGGAATCAAAAACAAGAGGACATATATTTAAGGGGCTAGTTTCACATAAACCTGAGCGGCACCCTTTTCAATCAGAGGGTGGTAAATAAATAGAATGAGCTGCAAGAAGAGGTAATTAAGGCAGATAGTGTAAGTGATTTTAAAAGACACTTGGGCAGGTACATGGAAAGGTTTAGAGGGAAATGGCCAAATCCAGGCAAGTGGGACTAGCATAGATGGGGTATCCCAGTAGGCATGGACGAGTTGGCATGGACAGCAAAACTTGTATCTTCAGAACCTAAAGTTCCGTTTTACAACCAGAAAAATAAAGGCAATGGAGGCATGGAAACCTCACAACCTTTAAGATCATCTTCTTGTCACACACCACCCTGATTTAGAAATACGCCAACATGCAAGTCCTCACACTAACAGCAAAATGCCAGAACTTCTGCCAAAGGGATTGCAAGTCCGCTTACCGCGACATCTTAAATGCAGTATGGAAAGGCACTGTGTGCTGGTTTTGCCAGCTTCCAAGAGCTTTATCCCATGAATGAATTAAAAAGCTTTACCCCACTCCCATATTTGAAACTGCAGACAACATTAAACAGAACTGAACACTGGACAAATTTGCACATGTTCACCCAAGACAGGGTGCATCTGTACAATATTACAACATACTGGAAAGCTGACATTCATTATCCAAATCTGAGCTATTTCTTGAAACCAAAGTCAAAGGAAGAGTGCATCTGAAGCATTATCACTTTTCACTCTTCTGTTGCTGTAAAACCTATATTTTGGCTTTTTAAATTTTCTGTCTTTGTTTCGCTTTTGCAATCATTTATTTTCAATAAAAAGGAGAATGTCTGGCAGATAGGAGTAACAAAAAGCCAATTACTACTGGTTTTCTAGATGGGTGGAATTTTTAGAGAGGTCATCATGTTTGGTGTATATAACTTCTGGAGACACAGGTCCTTTAGCCCAGCTTGCCTACACCGACCAACATGACCCATCTACATTAGTCCCATCTGCCTGTGTTTGGCTAATATCCTTCTAAACCTATTCCATCCATGTTCCAGTCCAAACTATTTTTAAATGTTATGATAATACCTGCCTCAACTACCTCCTCTGGCAGCTCATTACATATACCTGCCACCATTTGTGTAAAAATTATGCCCCTCAGGTTACTATTAAATCTTGCCCCCTTCACCTTAAACCTTTGTCCTCTGGTTCTTGATTCCCCTATTGGGTAAAAGACTGTACATTTACCCTACCTATTCGTCTCATGATTTATACGCCTCTGTAAGATCATTCTTCATTCTCTTGTGCTACAAAGAATAAAGTCCCTCCCTGCTCAACCTCTCCCTCTCGCTCAGAGCCTCAGGTCCTTTTCAATATCCTTGAAAATCTCCTCTGCACCGTTTCCGGCTTAATAAAATGTTTCCTATAAAAGGGTGGTCGAAATGAATGCAATACTCCAAATGTGGTCTCACCAATGTCTTGTACAACTGTAACATAACCTCCCAACTTCCATGCTCAATGCTCTGACTAAGAAGGCTACTGTGCGGGAAGCCTTCTTGACCACCCTATCTACCTGTGACACAACTTTCAATTAACTATGTACATGCCCTTTCCTCTAGATTCCCCAGAGCCCCACCATTCACTATGTAGGTCCTGCAATGTTAGACTTCCCAAAATACAACACCTCGCACTTCTATGTATTCAATTCCATCAACCATTCTTCAGCCCACCTGCCCAACCATTCAAGATCCTGCTGCAATTTTTGACACCCATCTTCACTATCTACAATACTACCCACTTTAGTGTAATCTACAAACTTACTAATCATGCCTTGTATGTTTTCATCCAAATCATTGATATAGATGATTTATCTGTTTTATCACAAATAATAACTTTGCACTGGAGGGATTAATGTATCTATTCTCTAGATTAACACAAAATAAGCAATCTTTCCTTCCTATTCCCAAATGCTTAAAATTAATATTGAACCGTGGTGCCAAGTAGTTGACTAATTGCAGAGATATTTTTGCTGAGTGCTTTCTTACACAAGTAACAGTTTCTTTAATTTGAATCTGATTAGAAAACCAATTGATGAAAGCAAAATCTCTTCTGAAGCGTGGGGATGTTGTCAAATGAGGACGTGGCCAGGAGCAAAACAATTTGATGATAATCTGCATTATATTCAAAATCTTGGGAGCTGCTAACTTGATCTGTTAGTAGTTCTTTCTGTAATTTAATTCTCAATCTTGGAAGAATCTCCTGTGAATATATTTTTAATTGGAACTAGATTATGTAATGTATCGCTCACATTGTAATGTAGCAATCAAAATCCTCCTGAAACATTTATTCTGAAACTGAAAAATCCTCACAAACAATTTGTCTTGAGAAAGGGGAACATTAGTAAAAGTGACTTCATAATTTCATTTAAATAATTAGTGCGGCCTGTTTGAATGTACAAAAAATAATGTAGGAATCAATTCAACATTATTTCAAATAATGATATTTGATATCCCCAGAATTAATTAATTTAATGCTGGTCAAGACCAAATTGCAAACTTTGTGTGCATGTTATAACACAAGCTGGTAAATATTGCATTTAATCTATTCTTCTTCTTATCGAGTCCACACACAAGATTAGAAGTTCTTCAGCCAGAGCTGAACACACTTCTCGGCATCTGCACAATGGTGTCTGTCTTGCGCTTCTTGTGCTTCTTGTGCGTGGTGGTGGAAAGATTGGTTGAAACAGGGCCGCGACGTGAACGCTCTTTCCTTGGCCCCATTTAATCTATTGTAAATGATTTAAAGATAAAGCCGACAAAGCACTGGATGAACTTGTTCTTCACCTGCACAACGTGTCGGGCTTCCTCAGAAAAACTTGTTCAATATGTTATTTCTATAAACTATGAAATATTTTAAAATAATTTAATAATAAAATAATAAAATATTTAAAAACAAATTTTTAAAATAATACATGCTCTCTAGTCAGATGAATTGATACAATGCAGATTGGAAAATGAACATTAGTGTAAAATGTTCTCTAATCCTTTTCAAGTAGAGCGTTATATTGAAGCAGCACAGCAACAGGCCCTTCAGCCCAGCAAGTCCAGGCTAACCATCTAACACAAATTTATTCCAAACCCATTTTGTTCTCCCGACATTCCCATTTACTGCTCCCAGATTCCAACACTAGCCTACATACTAGGTGCAATTTTCAGTGAACAATTAACACATTTTCTCCACGTCTTTCATGTGTGGGAGCACCTGGATGAAAGTGCACGGTCACGGTGAGAACAAGTAAACCCCATCCAGCCCGCACCTGAAGCCAGCAATGACCCGAGTCTGCTGTCGTTGGGAGTTCGCAGCTCTACTAGTTGCAACACTGTGCTACTTTCATAACGTTTGATGCAACTGATAACTAAAGTTTGGAGTCGTTTTCTATTGATCATTGCAAGAATATCATCCATCAAATTGCATTCTGTATATTTTCTACCATCATAATTCTACAATTACTGAGATATTTCAAATGGAACAGCTAACTAAAAGAGAACACAATTTGTTCTATTTTCAGTTTGGTATGACCAACATGACTGATGAGATACAGAATGTCATAATTTAGGTCCAAGTCAGTTTTGAAGTAATTGAATTTTATAAAAAAAATACTAGACTAAGTGGGACCTGTTGGGTCTCATGTTCACACGGGAGGGCTGGTCCCCCAACGCAATATTCCACCTCTCCACCAATTCCAATACTGGTGGCCAGTAGGGGGGGGGGGGTTGAGCTTTCTGGAGCGCTGGTATGGGTGTTGTGGGCTGAAGGGACTGGTCTCCAGAGGGCTAGTATGGACATTGTGGGCCAAATGGATTCGTGGGGTGGCAGCTCAGTCCCTCAAGTCTGATTTGCTGGCAACTCACTCAAGGCTGGTGGGCCGGCAGTTGACTCACGGCTATTCCTTGAAATTCCATTTCAAGCAGGGTGCAAGGCCACCAAATTCAAGTTCAGTTTCTTACCACTTCAAGCAAGGTGCAAGTCCACCAAATTCAAGTGCAGTTTCATACCATTTCAAGCAGGGTGCAAGGCCACCAAATTCAAAAGCAGTTTCATACCATTTCATGCAGGGTGCAAGGTCACCACATTCAAATGCAGTTTCGTACCATTTCAAGCAGGGTGAAACCACCATAAAACCACCATTAAAACACACAAAACACCACACAGTTCAGTAGACATTCAGTGTGTTCAGTTGATTCACAGCTCAGACAGAGTCGTGACCTCTCCCTCCCCCATCATGCAGAGACTGCCACACCCATACTTCCGGGTTTTATAATCCCTCCCCCCTCCCAGGTGTGGTCTTCTTGGCGTGATTGACAGGAGAGAGATTCTCAACATTTTTTAAACACTAATAACACTTTATTTTTCATTGTTGTGAACAATCCTCTGCACCTGATGAGCGGAGGGGGACTGAGTAAGATTGCCAAAAATCCCAGCCGCAAGTGGTGGCATTTTAACTAAAATCAATATACAGTGCAAACAGGAAGTTGTCAAGTTTAGACCACCAACCATTCGCAGTGATTTTTACTTCAACCCAAAGCCGCAAACCAACCATTTGCAGTGCTTTTAACTTCAACCCAAAACCCCACCCAACCATTTGCAGTGCATTTACTTCAACCCAACGACATTTTCTTTTTCAAACCACATTAAGGGCACTCAAGGTCAGTAAAACCACACTCACAGTTTAGTGGGCATGCGTTCAGTGTTATTCACAGATCAGACTGGGAGACGTGACCCTCTCACTTCCCCCATCTTGCAGAGACTGACTGAGGCACAACACTTCCTGGTTTTATAGTCCCTCCCCCCTCCCACCAGCAGGGGCAGCAGAGAGAATGTCAAAAAAAATTAAACATTAATAACTCTTTTATGTTTCATTGATGGGAAAAATCTCTTGCCCTGCACAGCGGAGGGGGCTCTGAGTAAGCTGGCCAAAAATCACAGCCGTAAGTGGCAGCGTTTTTTCTAAAATCATGAAACAGAAAAACAGGAAGTGGTCAAGATCTTACTTTTAGTAATATAGATGTGTGGGGCAGGGTGAAGGACAATAAAAGGCTTAGGCTATGCAGAGTTAATGTAGGTATGTTACAAAACTTACCTTCAGTGGCGCTGCAGTTCCGTCATTGGCCGTGTGCGCGACTTTGGCGCCTTTGAAGGGGGGGTGGAATTAAAATGCCGTTCTCTCCTGCCTATCCGAAATATGTTTTCTCGGGCTTCTACCTGATGCTGAAAAATCATTCAGACTGCTGATCTCAGAAATTTATTTTTTTAAACCGTGGGATAATTTAATTGCTGGAGTAAAATAAAAATCTACTTCTAACACCGTCAACGCCGACAACGGGACGGATCTCACGTAGGGGAGAAAACATAAGGTAAGTCCTTTAATTTACATATAAACTTGCTTCTTAGGATTACTTTAATCAAAATTTCGTCGGCGAAAATGTGATTAAAGCCCCATACGAACCGGCAGTGTTTTTCCTGCTGATATGGGGTTTAAATTCACCGCAAACCGCAACGTTCCAAACGATCATGTTCCACAAAATCTCACTCGCAAGCTGATTTAAATGGCCATTAATTTACAGGAATTAAACACTAAATTCCTTCCATTTGGCCTAAAAATTCATGACAATGAGAATTTAAAATCATGTTATATTGTGAATTCTTGTGTGAATGTTATTTGGACACTTAGGCTATTTAAAAATGTTAACCTTTTCTTAAGAAATGGATAGATGTTTAGATCTAGTAATTGAATTTTGTAATTAGCTACAATTAGGTAACTAACTAATTATATGCTTTAATTTCAGGTCATCCAAGTAAGATTGTTTCATATTTGTTTAAGAATGCTTCAATCTATAATGACTGAACATTTCATTCAGTTCTCTTAATTTTTAAGAAAGTTATGGGCTTTTGACTGTCCTCGATCACAGCTTTTGAGTTAAGTCAATGGAAAAGCAATAGGGAACAAGATGCTAATTTCAGTATGAAAATGGCCATTACCTTTTTAATACTGAAGATATTAAAGTGAATTAGGTGTCAAATTAAACTTATTTTTATGCTTTATCTGATGTGATAAATTGCAGACTTGATTTCTAAAATCTCAAAATGTTGTAACAATGCTAGTTAATGCAGCTCCATTTTAAAATTAAACATTCTGTTCAGATTCTTCAGTGTTTTGTCTAGAATGCACCGTATGTTGAGCTAACTTGATTGGTTGAACGATTGAAATATACAGCATGGAAACAGGCCCTTTGGCCCACCGAGACCACACCGACCACTGATCACCCGTTTACACGAGTTCTACGTTATCCCACTTTCTCACCCACTTGCTGCACATTTGGGGCAATTTACAGCGGGCAATTAGCCTCTAAGCCTGCATACCTTTGGAAGGTGGGGGGAAATGGAGCACCCCAAGAAAACCCACGTGGTCACAGGGAGAATGTGCAAACTCCTCACAGACAGCGCCAAACATCAGGTTCAAACCTAAGTCTGTGGCACTGTGAGGCAGCAGCTCTACCAGTTGCACCACCGTGCCATGCAAATTAAATAGTCAATTAGACCTATGTACAGTGAAATTTACAGTAGTCAAAACTTATTACCTTCACAACATACGTGCTTCAAGCAAATTAAATGGTCAATTCTAGGTTATATCTCCAAAGTAACAAACTCTCTTCAGGGAAGTTTCATTGAAGCATAGTCAGTGTTATTGAAGGGTATGTGAGCTGGAAACTATACTCACCTGCCGGTGGTCATGTTTGACTGGAAAGCCCACATCCAAAACCCACACTGCTCTGACAAGAGAAAACAACAATTTGAAACTATTCATTTCTACTGCCACTTTGCTGATCCCACACAAAATGCATTTGGGGAATTACATTTGCACTGAATAGTATATTCATATTAAAGAACGATTAGGAAAGAACTGCACAGTACGAATCCCACTTCAACCCCTTTCCCACAAATTGATTTACAATGCTGCAATGCACTGAAGTGAATCTCAATTTAACAAGGTATGGAGTATGCTTGGGGAAGACATAGTGCTTATGATGTTAAGGACTGCACTTTTTTGTCCCCAATGTGTAGCAAAGTTGCAAATGAATTATTTACAAGCATAATAATGGTGTTGTTACTTATAGCACTCAGTGAAAATCTCCTGGAGGGAGCTGCTTTTAAAATAAGTTCATCGTCTGTCTCTGTGCAATAACCTACTATTTGAGGGTTATTTATATTTATTGGCATCTGCAATGTACTCAGCAGAACTGCTTAAATCTGCTATTCTCAACCTGATCTATAAAGGTACATTCCATTTCTCAAATATTCTGCTGTTCACCAGAAGCCATCTAAATTTATTGGCTCCCTAACAGCTCACTGCAGGAATGGGAAAGAGACCGAGCAATACACAGGGTGTGCAATATGTTTAACAATGAATCGTATAATTAAATTGAAAAGCCCATGACAGGTCAGTAGGTCTGTAGCACTGTTTACCTCAAGCATTTTCAACACTTTTTCCACTCAGTTGTACATCTTTTCTCACATTGCTTCATATTTTGCAATTTAGCTTTAAAACAGCAAAACGATAGAGGATGAAAATATGAACACAATGTTTAACTTTAAAATGCGGCAGCATTAACCTTGTGTAGCCGGAGCCATTTATTGCCCTCCAAGCTTGCTCAGTACACCGCACCAAGATGGATCTTGACTTTACTCCCACACCTTGCCTGGAGCAAGTTACTGAGGCTGACTCCTGATCCTCATGTGGTGCACTGCACTGGGTATTCCTACCCGAAGTAGCAACCTCGGCGCCGTGGGGGATTTCCGGGACTGTTGGGCTCCGCTTGGGGTGGACGTCATCCTCAATAAGGATTGTAATATAGTTGTATAGTAGTTATTTAATATATTTGTTTGTCTTGTATTATGCTGGTGGGTTTTGTTTTGATTTATTTTGTACTGTAAATATTATTGTTAATATTGATTAAATTATTTTTGATTAAAAGAAAAATAAAGTAGCAGCCTCATCCCCAGAAATCACATGGCAGCTGCTTGAACCAAGCCCCAGCCCCAATGAATATCTGTAATATTTGCAAGCCTTGAAAAATATTCAAAATCTATTTAAATTAATTATTTTTCAAAATAAATAATTGCACAAAATGATACAAGAACAAAGGCTCATGACACAATCATTAATTTAATTCAATAAATATAAAAGGAAGAAGTGTTTTTTTTAAATTCTCCCTAGCAAGCATGAATGGAGCAGCTGAACCTGCACAAATTCTAATCCGACAGATTTTTCCCAGATTAGCTCCTGGGAAACCACAGGTAGTCAGTGTTCTTCCAGTGGATTCTGTTGTTGAAGGTCAATGAATAGCAGCAGGGAGGAGCCATGAAGAAGCTTGTGGCTTCCACGATCAAGGGAGTGGTCCACAGAATTGAATCAGATTGTCAACTGGACCCTCCTCACATAATACACCATGCACCGTTGGTTGGTGTCTATTGAAGGAGCAGGCTGCCCTCTCAGCTGAATACCTCATTTGAGGGACAGTGCATCCAGCAGAAGCGCCCCCCCACCCTCCCAATAATGCACTCAGTCAGAAGAGTGGCACAGTGGCACCTGCTCCCTCAGAGCACCAGAGACCCAGGTTTGATCCTGATCTTGGATGCTATCTGTGTGGAATTTGCATGTTCTCTCTATGCCTTTTATTATGGGGAACACGGAAATGGCAGATGAGTTGAACAGATACTTTGGATCTGTCTTCACTAAGGGGACACAAACAATCTTCCTGATATAGTAGTGGCCAGAGGATCTGGGGTGATGGAGGAACTGAAGGAAATCCACTTTAGGCAGGAAATGGTGTTGGATAGACTGATGGGGCTGAAGGCTGATAAATCCCCAGGGCCTGATGGTCTGCATCCCAGGGTACTTAAGGAAGTGGCTCTAGAAATCGTGGATGCATTGGTGATAATTTTCCAATGTTCTATAGACTCAGGATCAGTTCCTGTGGATTGGAGGGTAGCTAATGTTATCCCACTTTTTAAGAAAGGCGGGAGAGAGAAAATGGGGAATTATAGACCAGTTAGCATGACATCGGTGGTGGGGAAGATGCTGGAGTCAATTATAAAAGATGAGATAGCCGCACATTTGGATAGCTGTAACAGGATCGGTCCGAGTCAGCATGGATTTACGAAGTGGAAATCATGCTTGACTAATCTTCTGGAATTTTTTGAAGATGTATCTAGAAAATGGACAAGGGAGAGCCAGTGGATGTAGTGTACCTGGACTTTCAGAAAGCATTTGATAAGGTCGCACATAGGAGATTAGTGGGCAAATTTAGGGCACATGGTATTGGGGGTAGAGTGCTGACATGGATAGAGAAGTGGTTGGTAGACAGGAAACAAAGGGTAGGGATTAACGGGTCCCTTTCAGAATGACAGGCAGTGACTAGTGGGGTACCGCAAGGCTCAGTGCTGGGACCGCAGCTATTTTACTTCGGAGTCACGTGAGTGACTATGTGAAGAACCCCGCTAGGACGCATGCGTGCCATATCGCTACACGCATTGCACGAGTCACAGCAGGGGGAAGGACGTTCCCCTTTAGCGGCAGAATTTAAAAGCCAGGAACAGCAGGTAAGGAGACTCTGCGTTTTCCCACTTACCTTGCAGGTGGAAAGATGGACAGATCCATGAGAAAGAAGGCTGCGAAAAAGCTGGCGGGGGAGAACCGCGGAGTTGCGGACAGCCAGCAGCAACAGCAGCAGCCGACGGCACGCCAATCTCCCGAAATGGGAACAGCTGTGCCAGACTTCGCTCCCGCACCAGCGAAGCCGGGCGGGAAAGCGAAGCAAAAAACGGACCGAATGCCAGACTCCGATGAGTCTGACTTTGAGCAGCCGCGAGCGGCCAGTGTCCGTGAGCACCGGGGCCGGTTGGAGCGGCTGCAGGATGATGAGCAGCCGCGAGTGGCCAGTGCCCGTGAGCATTGGAGCCGGTTGGAGCGGCTGCAGGATGACGAGCAGCCGCGAGCGGCCAGTGCCCGTGAGCACCGGGGCCGGTTGGAGCGGCTGCAGGATTGGGAGCAGCCGTGAGCTGCCAGTGCCCGTGAGCATTGGAGCCGGTTGGAGCGGCTGCAGGACCAGGAGCAGCCGCGAGTGGCCTATGCCCGAGAGCATAAGAGCCAGTTGGAGCGGCTGCTGGAGGAAATACTCCAAAGTGGCAGGCTCCGGGAGGTGGAGGCTAGCCACAGTGGACAATTAGTAACCCCCACAGCAGTACCCCTTGTGGGGCTGCACAGTGTCTCTCCCTTATCAGAGGAGAGCACGGAGGGTCCATTCTGGGCTGACCCTGAAGAGGGCAGTGCACATACCCCCAGTATGCCTGGGGTGACAGAAAACATGCTGGACATGGTGTCCCAGTTTATCCAACCAGACCAAACTGGCCAAGACCTGGAGCCGAAAATAGCGGCAAGCATTGACTATATGTCATTTAACCAACTGCAGGCACAGGCACTATCAGACACCATGGCACGACATTTACCTCCAGGGAACTGCAAGTCGCTAAATGTTCCCAGTGTAAATCAGTGCATCTGGAAACATGTGGGGACATCAATTAGAACCAGGGACTTGAAAATTCAGAAAGTCCTAAAAGTCCTAACGGCAGGGCTCATAAAATCAGCAACCAAAAGCTACTACGGCCAAAAATATCACCCCTACGGACCCCCGAGTCGGCCAATACAAACCGGAGCTAGCGCAAAAACCAGGAACACCCAACATCGGCATTTTTTAGGCCATGTCCCAGACCGACCGTCCTGGAAAATGCGCAAACCTTCAATACAAACCCAACAACAGACCCAGGCAACGGCGCCTCAACGTCCACGGAGGATGCCGAAGAAATAACACACCTACCACTGGTAACCATGGAGGTAGGTGGGTCTGGTTCCTTAAGAATCAAAGGGAGCATGAAAGTTGGTGGGAGATTACGATATTATTTGGATGCATGGAATAAGATAACTACCGACACTTACATTCTAAGCAGTATCCAGGGTTATACCATAGAATTTATTCAAAAACATAACCCTCCAGTACAGCATGTACCGAACCGAATGTTCGTGCTCACAGGTATAGAAAAATCTAAAGCACATGCTGAACTACAGCGGCTATATAAAAAAGGAGTAATTGAACACACCCAACACGAATCACAGGAATTCGTGTCCAATATCTTTATAAAAAACAAGAAAGATGGTGGTTGCCGCATCATCATCGATTTGACTACTTTAAATACCTTTGTACAATATATTCATTTCAAGATGGATGTCAGGTCTCGCGTTTGATCTAGTTTCTGTTTCTTATTGGTTTTTAGTATTAGAGTTTGCATTCTTGTTTTATTTTGGTGTCTCACATCTCCTCTTGTTTCAGGTCCCATTTCCTGTCAGGTCGTTTACCCTCATGTGATTGTTGGCCACGCCCTGATGTGTTTCACCTGTGTCTCGTTATCCCCTGCTAGTCTGTATTTAAGCCTTTTGTGTTTTAGTTCCCATTGCCAGTTCGTTGTGTATGCTACCTGGTATCACCTCGTTCCAGCTCTCGAAATCTTGTGACCTTGTGATCTCGACCTTTGCCTGTATTTTCGACCACTGGTTCTTGCCTGCTCCTATATGTAGCAATGTTACAAAATTTTGAGATTTTAAAAATCAAGTCTGCAATTTATCCCATCAGATAAAGCATAAACATAAGTTTAATTTGACACCTAATTCACTTTCATATCTCAAGTATTTAAAAAGTTATGGCCATTTTCATACTGGGAAATGAGCATCTTGTTCCCTATTGACTTTCTATGGACATAACAAAAAAGCTGTGATCGTGAACAGTCAAAAGCCCATAACTTTCTTAAAAATTAAGAGAACTGAATGAAATTTTCAGTTATCATAGATTGAAGCATTCTGAAACAAATATAAAATAATCTTACTTGGATGACCTGAAATTAAAGCATATAATTAGTTAGTTACCCAATTGTTGCTAATTTCAGACTTCAATTACTAGATCTAAACATCTATCCATTTCTTAATAAATGATTAACATTTTTAAATAGCCTAAATGTCCAAATAATATTCACAAATAATTCACAATAAAACATGATTTTTAAATCTCATTTACGTTAATTTATAGACCAAATGGAAGGAATTTAGTGTTTAATTGCTGTAAATAAATGCCCATTTAAATCAGCTTTCCAGTGGGTTCCTGTGGAACGCGCTGGTTTAGAACGTTCACATTGCGGTAGATTTGTACCCCCAAATGCCCAGAAAAATACTGCGGGATATAATGGGGCCAACATGAGCTACTCGCAATATTAAACTTTGTATAAAGGGATCTTTAGAAGCCCTTTTTAATGTAAAAATATACAGCATACCTTCAATTGACTGCTTTATGAGACCCTGCGGTTGCTGGTGTTCGCGGGTTTAGAGATTGATTTTTAAACTACTATAACTATTTTACGAGGCCTTTAAAACTAATAATAGCTTTTGCGACGGGGTCTTTCAGCGATTTTTCGTTAATAATTAACTAGGCTGAACATCCTCGATTTGAACAGTCTAGAGAAAATCGCGTTTTAAACCCGCCCCCCTCTAAACGGCGCCAAAATCGCGCACACCCTCAGCGACAGATTTTCAGCGACGTTTCAGGTAGGCTTTACAACATACCTACTATATGGTACTGTTGCCTCTGTTTTGCCTACCTGTGTACTGACTTGGACCGATTAAACGCCGAAGACTGATCTGCCCTGTGTCTGAGCCTGCATTTGTGTCCTCCTCCTCGTTCAGTTCTGACATTACGAACTGGCCAACAATGGACTCAGCGGGCTCTGATCCTTTTCGTGCAGCGCTCCAGAAGCAAGAGGAGCGCATCTCGCATTACGAGGGTCAACTCTCCTCGATCGTCGCCGGGTTCCGGGATCTCGGCGAGCGTCAGCAGGGGTTCCAGGCAGACATCGGTTCACAGGTGAACACTTTAAGTTCTCGGTTTGAAGACCTGGTTACTCGGCTGAATTCTTTGTTTCCTGCTGCGGCTCCCGTGCCTGCCGAGTCTGTTTCCTTGTCTGTGTCTCCAGGAGCTCCGATGGCCGCGGCTGCTGCAGCATCTCCATTCGTCCACCTGGCAAGACCGGAACACTTTTCGGGGGAATCGGAGAAATGTAGACCTTTTTTGATTCAGTGTGGACTGCATTTCGAACTTCAAGCGGCTTCCTTTTCATCAGAACGCTCAAGGGTAGCCTTTATCATCACGCACCTGTCGGGTAGGGCAGAGGCTTGGGCCACGGCGGAGTGGTCTCGGAATTCTCCTGTTTGCCAGACATCGGTCCTGTTCATGGAAGCTCTGTCCCGCACGTTTGATCACTCCAATCCTGGCCGAGAGGCTTCACAGAACCTGGTCTCCATGAAACAAGGTAATCGCTCTGTTATGGATTTTGCTATTGACTTTCGAACTGTTGCTGCTAAGGGTGGATGGAATGAGGCTGCTTTGTTGGATGCTTTTCGCAATGGATTGTCTGAAGCTATCAAAGATCAATTGGCTCCTCTAACCCTGCCTTCCGACGTCGAGTCTATGATTTCCCTGGCTATCCAAATTGACGCTAGGCTCAGAGAGAGAGATCGAGAGAGGAGATCGGCTGCAGTTCGGTCCTCCTCCCAGCAGTGGCGGCAGCGTCGCCCTTCACCTTCCAGTCGGGACTTCTTCCCTCTCGGCCGGTCCAGTCAGCCTACAGCGCCGCCTGCATCTTCGGAGGAGCCCATGCAGGTGGGACGAGCCAAACTCAGTCCGGAGGAACGGCAGCACCGCCTAAGGGAGGGGAGGTGTTTTTACTGTGGTGAACTGGGACATTTGTTGAACAGCTGTTCAGTAAAAGACAAAGCTCACCAATGAAAGAGAGGACATTGGTGAGTTGTACCGCTCCTATGAGCCGTTCCTCTCGTCCATTGTCGACGGTACAATTGTTGGTGCATTCCCAGTGGCACTCCCTGCAGGCTTTGGTTGATTCTGGGGCAGATGAGAACTTCATGGACATTCGCTTGGCTGATGAATTGAAGCTGGAACGTGAACAGCTTCAAGATCCTATGGAGGCTAGTGCACTGGATGGGCGCCTACTGTACAGGGTAATTCACCGAACTCAACCTGTTCAACTCATCGTGGCAGGTAATCACCTTGAGACCATCAGTTTTCATCTCCTCGACTGTCCTCTTCATCCTCTGGTTTTGGGGCTCCCTTGGCTGTCTTACCATAATCCTCACATGAACTGGGGTACTGGGGAAGTAATTTCTTGGGGGAATAACTGTAAACTCATCTATCTGCATGATTCTTCTCCTGAGTCTATGAAGGATCCGTCAAGGAGCAGTTTGCTGGGATCTTCCAGGACCACCCTCCGGCAGCCTCCCCGTTCAAGGGAGGAGGATTTTCCAGATCTCACCAAGGTTCCCTCATATTATCTAGACCTAAAGGAGGTGTTCAACAAGGCCAAGGCCACATCTCTTCCGCCGCATAGACCGTACGACTGCTGCATCGACCTTCTGCCAGGTACAGCGCCTCCTAAGGGCCATCTCTACTCCTTGTCTTCACCTGAGCGGCTCGCCATGGAAAAGTACATTGACGATGCCCTTGCTGCTGGGATCATCAGACCTTCTTCTTCACCTGCAGGAGCTGGATTCTTCTTTGTGGATAAGAAGGATGGAACACTTCGGCCCTGCATTGACTACAGAGGACTCAATGACATTACTGTTAAGAACAGATACCCTCTTCCTCTTATCTCCTCTGCATTTGAACTGTTAAAAGACGCTGCAGTATTCACTAAGTTAGATCTTAGAAATGCGTATCATCTGGTGAGGATAAGGGACGGGGATGAATGGAAAACTGCGTTTAGCACACCCAGTGGTCATTATGAATATCTGGTCATGCCGTTTGGTCTTACTAATGCTCCAGCAGTTTTTCAAGGCATGGTTAATGATGTATTACGGGACATGCTGAACCGATTTGTGTTTGTGTACCTTGATGACATTTTGATTTTTTCTCCAGACGAGCCTTCCCATGTGCAGCATGTACACCAGGTGCTAGAACGTTTGCTCCTGAATGATCTGTTTGTGAAAGCTGAGAAATGTGAATTTCATGTTAACACTGTTCAATTCCTTGGTTTTGTTGTATCACCTGCTGGTATACAGATGGACCCGAGCAAGGTCAGTGCTGTGGCCACCTGGCCTACACCCTCCAGTCGTAAGCGACTTCAGGGGTTCCTTGGGTTTGCTAATTTTTATAGGAAGTTTATCCGGAACTTTAGTGTCACTGCTGCACCACTCCATGCTCTTACCTCACCCCACGTGCCTTTCTCTTGGTCCTCTCAAGCAGAAACTGCATTTATGAGACTCAAGAGGAGCTTCTCCTCAGCCCCCATCCTGGTTCACCCTGACCCGTCACTCCAGTTCGTGGTTGAGGTGGACGCCTCGGGTGTGGGCATCGGGGCCGTACTCTCACAGAAATCTTCCACAGATGGTCGATTACATCCCTGCGCTTTCCTCTCAAAGAAGCTTTCTCCTGCTGAGAGAAATTACGATGTGGGTAACCGTGAACTGTTAGCGGTTAAAACAGCCTTGGAGGAATGGAGACATTGGTTGGAGGGTACCAAGCAGCCGTTTCTAGTTTGGACTGACCACAAAAACCTGGAATACATCAGGTCAGCCAAACGCCTCAACTCGCGCCAAGCAAGGTGGGCTCTCTTCTTTAATCGATTTGATTTTGTACTGTCTTACCGCCCTGGTGCCAAGAATGGCAAACCTGATGCTCTCTCCAGACAGTTTGATCCTGACCCATCCCCTAAGGTTTCAACTCCCATTCTGCCTGCTTCCTGTTTTGTTGGGGCGGTTACTTGGGAGATTGAGAAGAGAGTTTCCGAGGCAACTGCTGGTGTTCAGTCTCCGCTAGGGTGTCCTTCTAATCGTCTGTTTGTTCCCGAGTCTCTTCGTTCACAGGTGATTCACTGGGCTCATACGTCTCGGATCTCCTGTCATCCCGGTGTCCGCCGAACCCTGTTTGTGGCCAAACAGCGGTTTTGGTGGCCTTCCATGGAGAGGGGGATTAAGGAGTACGTCGCCGCCTGCAGTATTTGTGCTCAGAACAAGACCTCCCGTCGGGCCGCCTTTGGTCTCCTGAATCCGCTGCCTGTCCCCTCACGCCCCTGGTCAGACATCTCCATGGACTTTGTCACAGGCTTGCCCTCTTCTGAAGGTAACACCTCAGTCATGACTGTAGTGGACAGATTTTCGAAGATGGTCCATTTCATTCCGTTGCACAAGCTTCCCTCCGCCAAGAAGACGGCAGAGGTCATGCTGTCTCATGTTTTTCGCATTCATGGATTTCCCAGAGACATTGTGTCTGACCGGGGGCCTCAGTTCGTGTCCAGGTTTTGGAAGGAGTTTTGTTCTCTGTTGGACGCCACGGTCAGCCTTACATCTGGTTATCACCCGGAATCCAATGGACAGACTGAACGCCTTAACCAGGAATTGGAGACAGGACTGCGGTGCTTGGTGGCACAGAACCCTTCAACTTGGAGCAAACACCTTATTTGGGTGGAGTATGCACACAACACACTTCCTTGCTCATCCTCTGGTCTCTCTCCTTTCCAGTGTGCCTATGGTTATCAACCGCCATTGTTCCCTGCTGTGGAGAAGGAGTCCAGTGTGCCCTCCGCTCAGGCTCTCGTCCGTCGCTGTCGCAAGGTTTGGAATGGGGCTCGTCAGATGCTGTTGCGCAGTTCTGCGCGTTACAAGAGGATGGCTGACCGTGGAAGAACGCCGGCTCCAGTATACTCGCCTGGTCAAAGGGTGTGGCTCTCCACTCGAGACATACCGCTGAGGGTGGAATCCCGGAAGCTGGCTCCTCGTTTTGTTGGTCCTTTCCCCATATCGAAGGTCATCAATCCTGTGGCGGTTCGTCTCAAACTCCCCCGTGCCATGAGGGTCCACCCTACTTTCCATGTCTCCCGTCTGAAGCCATTTAAGGAGAGTCCTCTGGTTCCTGCCTCCACACCCCCTCCGCCCTCCCGGTTCCTTGATGGGGGTCCAGTGTTTACGGTCAGCCGGTTGCTGGGGATGCGCCGGCGTGGTCGTGGTTGTCAGTATCTTGTGGATTGGGAGGGGTATGGACCTGAGGAGCGGTCTTGGGTGCCAGCTCGCAACATATGCGACCCGGAACTTATCAGGGACTATCGGCGCCAACATCCTGAAGATCCTGGGCCGTCAGGAGCCGGCCGTGGAGGGGGGGGTACTGTCAGGTCTCGCGTTTGATCTAGTTTCTGTTTCTTATTGGTTTTTAGTATTAGAGTTTGCATTCTTGTTTTATTTTGGTGTCTCACATCTCCTCTTGTTTCAGGTCCCATTTCCTGTCAGGTCGTTTACCCTCATGTGATTGTTGGCCACGCCCTGATGTGTTTCACCTGTGTCTCGTTATCCCCTGCTCGTCTGTTGGCCACGCCCTGATGTGTTTCACCTGTGTCTCGTTATCCCCTGCTAGTCTGTATTTAAGCCTTTTGTGTTTTAGTTCCCATTGCCAGTTCGTTGTGTATGCTACCTGGTATCACCTCGTTCCAGCTCTCGAAATCTTGTGACCTTGTGATCTCGACCTTTGCCTGTATTTTCGACCACTGGTTCTTGCCTGCTCCTATATGGTACTGTTGCCTCTGTTTTGCCTACCTGTGTACTGACTTGGACCGATTAAACGCCGAAGACTGATCTGCCCTGTGTCTGAGCCTGCATTTGTGTCCTCCTCCTCGTTCAGTTCTGACAATGGAAACCTTTGTTACTGCTAAGCAATTGATTTCTGAAGGCTACTACATGGCAAGCATCGATTTAAAAGATGCTTACTATACAGTACCCATAAGAGGTGACCACAGATGTTATTTAAAATTCAACTGGATGGGTCAGCTCTGACAATACAGGGCACTACCTAATGGGCTGACATCAGCCCCCAGGTTATTCACAAAAATTTTGAAACCAGCCCTAGCGTTACTGCGAAAACAAAAACACTTGGTAATGGCATATCTAGATGACATATTTATTGTTGGCAAAACTTTGGAATTGACTAAACGAGCAGTAACAGCCACAAAACAATTGTTTGAAGAACTGGGCTTTATCATCCATCCAGTTAAGTCTAAATTAACGCCTTCAACAAAAATGGATTATCTGGGGTTCACCATTAACTCGGTTTTCATGTCAGTGACTGCCGAAAGAAAAGGTAACAGCCTTAAAAGAGGCTTGCAGCAAAATCATTGACATCACCAAACCATCCATTAGACTGGTAGCTAGAATAATTGGGAAAATAGTGGCTGCATTTCCAGCCACACAATTTGGACCTTTACACTATCGAAATTTACAGAGAGCAAAAATAAGAGCACTCAAAATTAATGGTGGCCATTTTGACAGACCAATGAAGCTACCAACAGAGGCCATAATGGAACTAAAATGGTGGGAACACAACATAAAATATTGTTCCAATCCACTAATTATCAGCAACCCGTCTATGGTACTACAAACTGATGCCAGTGCACTTGGTTGGGGAGCTATCAATTCCATCTCCAGCTGTGGAGGGAGATGGAATGCACAGGAGGCATCATTATTAAAAACACTGGGCATAAACTACCTGGAATTGTTAAGTGCATTCCATGGCCTTAAGTCATATTGTTCTGGGTTAAATCACCAGCATGTTAGACTACAAATTGACAACACCACCGTGGTAGCATATATCAACCATATGGGTGGAAATAAATCGACATCATGTCACAATCTGGCCAACACAATTTGGCAATGGTGTATCCAGAGAAATATTTGGATATCAGCTACCTACTTACCAGGCAAACTAAATTTAGTGGCAGACACCAGGTCACGCAAATTCAATGAAAACACTGAATGGATGTTAGATTAAAATGTATTTGCTGAAATTACAGCACGGTATGGAACACCAGATATCGATCTTTTCGCATCCAGGCTCAATCACCAGTTATCAAATTATGTTTCATGGGAACCAGACCCTGGGGCAGCAGCAACAGATGCATTTTCGCTGCATTGGGGGAAATTGTTTATTTATGCATTCCCTCCTTTCTGCCTCATCAGTCGGGTATTAAGGAAAATACAACAAGACTCTGCGTCTGGTATTTTGATAGTACCCGATTGGCCTACTCAACCATGGTTCCCGGTGATACTAGACATGGTATTAGAACCATGCATCACCATCCATCATAGACCAAGTTTACTGGTCCATCCGGTAACACAGGAAAGTCACCCCTGTCATAAACATACAAACCTATTAACTTGTAGAATTTGAAAGCGCCACTACAACACCTGGGACTGACGGACCGAACAATGGATATGATTGCATCGGCCCACAGACAGTCCACCAAAAAAACAGTACTTGGTGCACATCAAGAAATGGGGGAAATACTGTCACGACAACAACCTCAACCACAGATCAAACAACATTCCGTCTGTTCTGGAATTTCTGGCAAGCCTCCACTATGATGAGGGCCTCAGCTATAGTGCCATCAACTGCGCCAGAAGTGCTCTGTCAAACTACCTGTGGCAAGGAACAGAGCGGCATTCTGTAGGGACACACCCCTTGGTAACAAAACTCATGAGGGGCATTTTAAATACTAATCCCCCAAGAACCAGGTACACCCAAATTTGGGATGTGAGCATTGTATTGACCATGTTGAGGAACTGGTCTCCACCTACAGCTCTGTCCCTACAGACACTAACGATGAAAACGGTCATGCTGATGGCTTTGGTCACAGCACAAAGGGTCCAGTCACTACAAAAACTAAGGCTGGACAACTTGACTATTTCATCTGGGAATTTGACTTTTCATATCCATGAATTAATTAAACAGAACAGACAGGGATCAGCAGGGCAAAAAATAGAGTTCCGGGCCTACCCGACGGATGATCGTCTCTGCATAGTAACTCACTTACTATTATATATGGAACATACAAAAATCATCAGAGGCAAAGAAATGGCACTGTTAATCAGCCTCAAACAGCCACACAAAAAAGTGACAGTCCAGACCATCTCAAGATGGCTAAAACAGGTCCTAAAAAAGGCGGGAGTAGATACTAACATTTTTAAATGTCACTCCACCAGGGCTGCAGCTACATCAGCAGCAATACAGTTGGATGTTCCTATGGACCAAATCCTCAAGACTGCAGGATGGTCAACGGAAAGAACGTTCCAACGATTTTATAATAAACCAGTTATTGAACCTGGAACATTTGCAGAAACACTTTTAAGTTCTGTAATATGATTTTACCCCATAAATAGGGGCTATGATTTGGTGTTAATAAAATTTTGTTATTTTAATATCATATTGATATCTAATGATGTTAACACTATTCTCCCCATAATCAAGGCAGATGTGATGCATGGACTCGTTTCCATGGCATGAAATCACAGAGCTTTAAAATCTTCACGTAGTCACTCACGTGACTCCGAAGTAAAATAGGAAGATTAAACGAGAACTTACCAGTTTGAAGTTTGATCTTTATTTTATGAGGAGTAACGTTGAGGGAATACGTGCCCTCCGCTCCCACCCTTGATCATATACTCAACTGGTATCTCTTCTCTAATCTTACTATGTTTAGTCATTACAGTTATCTGTGATTTCACACCGCTGCTTTGAAGAATGACACGCATGCGTCCTAGCGGGGTTCTTCACGTATTCCCTCAACGTTACTCCTCATAAAATAAAGATCAAACTTCAAACTGGTAAGTTCTCGTTTAATCTTACTATTTACAATATACATCAATGATTTAGATGAAGGGATTCAAAGTAACATTAGCAAATTTGCAGATGACACAAAGCTGGGTGGCAGTGTGAACTGTGAGGAGGATGCTATGAGAATGCAGGGTGACTTGGACAGGTGGTGGGAGTGGGCAGATGCATGGCAGATGAAGTTTAATGTGGATAAATGTGAGGTTATCCACTTTGGTAGCAAAAACAGGAAGGCAGATTACTATCTAAATGGCGTCAAGTTGGGAAAAGGGAAGTACAATGGGATCTGAGGGTCCTTGTACATCAGTCTATGAAAGTAAGCATGCAGATACAGCAGGCAGTGAAGAAAGCGAATGGCATGTTTGCCTTTATAACAAGAGGAATCGAATATAGGAGCAAAGAGGTCCTTCTGCAGTTGTACAGAGCCCTAGTGAGACCACACCTGGAGTATTGTGTGCAGTTTTGGTCCCCTAATTTGAGGAAGGACATTCTTGCTACTGAGGGAG
Source organism: Amblyraja radiata (assembly GCF_010909765.2). Lineage (NCBI taxonomy): Eukaryota > Metazoa > Chordata > Chondrichthyes > Rajiformes > Rajidae > Amblyraja > Amblyraja radiata. Next base: position 103,946,479 of record NC_045956.1, on the reverse strand, counting down.
TGCAGCATAGGTTTACAAGGTTAATTCCCGAGATGGCGGGACTGTCATATGCTCAGAGGATTGAGCAGCTGGGCTTGTACACTCTGGAGTTTAGAAGGATGAGAGGGTATCTCATTGAAACATATAAGATTGTTAAGGGCTTGGACAGGCAGGAAACATGTTCCTGATGTTGGGGGAGTCCAGACCCAGGAGCCTCAGTTTAATAATAAGGAGTAAGCCATTTAGAACGGAGATGAGGAAGTACTTTTTCTCACAGAGTGTGGTGAGTCTGTGGAATTCTCTGCCTCAGAGGGCGGTGGAGGTAGGTTCTCTGGATGCTTTCCAGAGAGAGCTAGATAGGGCTCTTAAAAATAGCGGAGTCAGGGGATATGGGGAGAAGGCAGGAACGGGGTATTGATTGTGGATGATCAGCCATGATCACATTGAATGGCGGTGCTGACTCGAAGGGCCAAATGGCCTACTCCTGCATCTATTGTCTATTGTCTATTATCTATTGACTGTGTGGGTTTTCTCCGGGTGCTGTGGTTTCCTCCCACATTCCAAATATGTGCAGGTGTGTATGTTATTTGGCTTCTGGAAATTACCCATGGTGTGTAGGATTGTATAGTGGATAATTTAGAACTAGTGTACAGGTGATCGATGGTCGGTATGAACTCAGCGGGCTGAAGATCCTGTTTCCATGCTTATCTTTCAAACTAAAACTAAAACTACAGTGCCAGAGTGTCAGTCCAGATTATTGTACGCAGGGCTGTGAATGGGCCAGAGCTCTCTGGCCCAGCGGCAACAATGCTTCCACTGAATGACAACTAACACCACAAATCAACATGAGCAATGTATTCCTCTGGCTAAAAGATTTTGAGGGTTTGATTAATGATTTTTGGCCTGCTAATAAATGTTGTGATGAAAGGGAAGGTCGCTGGCATATTCATCAGTTAATAGTATACCTATCGACCTAACTTAGTTGTAAATGTGCAATTTTCCTGAAAAATTAATCAAGGGTAGATTCAAGGAATCAATTTCACAGACAAGTCTACGGCAGGATCGTTTCACCACTACAATGGAGTACTAAAAGCAAATTAGTGAGCAAGACCAGACTGCTGACATACAAACAAGACAGAAAGCATGCTGCTAGTGCAATTCTTCAGGGGAAACGGCAACATGATCAGAAAATACTGTGCACAATGTGACCCATCAGCATAATATGTAGATAGATAGATAGATAGATAGATAAATACTTTATTAATCCCCTTATTCAGGGGAAATTCTGATGTCCTTGCAGCACACTAATAAAAATACAACACAGTATTCATAAGGAAATTCAACACCAAAACATCCCCCCACAGTGATTCCCACTGTGGGGGAAGGCACAAAGTCCAGTCCCCATCCCCTTGTCCACCCATAGTCGGGCCTATTGAGGCCTCCACAGTCGCCGCCACGGCGCCCGATGTTCTCGCCGGGTGATGGTACTCCGGCGTCGGGAGAACCCCCAGCGGCTTGGGGTGCCAGGAACGGCCGCCTTCCCACCGGAGCCTGCGGCTTCCAAGCCAACAGACCACGCCAGACGGAGCTCCGCACACTGGTGATCTCGGCGAGATGAAGTTCAACGTCGCAGCTGGCCGCTCCGCAAAATCGCGGCTCCACGATGTTTTCCTCGGCGGTACCAAGCATACTGGAGTCCCAGCGCGGCGACCCAGGAAAGGCATCGCCCGCTCCGCAATAGCGCTCCAGCGCTGCGCTGCCACCAAAGCCGATGTTCTGCGCCGCCGCCGCCAACGCAGACGTTATGCTCCGCCGCCAAAGCCGATGTTCTGGCCAGGTCCCCTCTGGGAAACGTCGCTCCAGGACCCGCTGGTAGGCCGCGAGGACAGGTCGAAGACGCTGCTCGGAGGAAGGCAACCCCTCCGACCAGGTAGGGACTTAGAAAAGCAGTTTCCCCCTTCCCCCCCACCACCCCCCACACATAAAAGATTTAGACCCCCTGACTGTACACTAAACGAACTAAAAATAATAAAAACGAAGGGGAAAAAACGGACAGCTGCAGGACAGGCAGCCGTTCAGGACAGCGCCTCCTCCGGAACATGTATGTAGGAATGAAGGGAAAAAAACTGTGAGAAAGAAATATTAGAATCACACCAAACAATATTAATGAACTGTTGTCTTTTAATGTGACGTGGGAAATTATAGAGATATAGAAAATGTAGAAAAATAATTTTTATAGTGAATGATTTCCTTGGGAAAGGGCACCCTTTTTGAATCAGTCCACTACTCTCATGATCACAGGCTAAACATAAATCTTAATGGATGTCATATCAGAAAAATGATGGTAGGACCCAAATATAAAATAGTTAAGAGTTATGAGGAAGGAACTGAATTGAAAAGATCTGCTTTGAATGTAAAAATAGAAATACCCATTTGACAGAATTTCAAGCATTATCACCCTCACTTGAAATGGATTCAATCAGAAACACACATTGAAGAAGCTTCTGGTATAAAATGAAGATAAAGGAGATAAAGAAGCAAAGCGACTCTTTGCAGACATCAGCGTAGGAATCACCATGCATTCTGCAGTACTTTGTTCCTCCTGGGCTCCATTGGGATGAGGAGCTCAACAATATAATTGCACACCTTGGCAGATATAGTGTCAGACACAATAGGAGCTGATTTACACCACACGGGAAAATCTAAAGTGCAATGCCATGGAAAAATGGTAAGCAATGTGAAACAAGGAACACTGTGTTCACCAATGGCTGATATAAACAATTTGAGGGCTAATTCTATGTTGATGCACACCCAGCAAAATCAACGAATAACACAGTTATCTGTGTCATTGAATGAAGCACACATTGTGAATATAAATATTTTCCTTTTAAACATACATGCCAACATTGGCCACAATAACACTCTATTTAGCACTGACACATTCTAAAACTAGATAGTCCTTCCAAAAGAGTGATTCACACTCAATCAACACATTAAAACATCAACATAAACAAAAATTAGCACATTTTATATATTAATAATGAGATTATTTTATACATTAATTACCCTTCAATAAATCATTCACTTCTTCAAACTAAGCATATTAGAATGATTATTTGTTGAGAAAGTAAATAAAATGAAAAACATTTATTGAAACATGTATGAATATTTTAAAAATGTATTTACATGAGGACAACGGTATAACTGACATGGCAGCCTGTGACAATTGACAGTGGGAGCTCATAAATGAGGTGGACACACATGTTAAATGTTCAGCTGAAACACATTGTGCACAAATTTTTCTGGGAGGGGGCGGGTGAGGAACATGGTTCCATTCTAGGAGAAAAAAGGCACAAAGTGCTGGAGTATTTCAGCTGGTCAGGCAGCATTTCTGGAGAAAATAATAGGTGACGTTTCGGGACAGAAGCCTTAGAGTCATAGAGTGATACAGTGTGGTAACAGGCCCTTCGGCCCAACTTACCCACACCGGCCAACAATGTCCCACTATAGAAGTCCCACCTGCCTGCGTTTGGTCCATATCCCTCCAAACCTGTCTTAAACATGTACCTGTCAAACTGTTTCTTATATGTTGGGATAGTCTCAGCCTCAACTATCTCCTCTGACATCTTGTTCCATACACCCACCACACTTTGTGTGAAAACATTACCCCTCAGGTTCCTATTAAATATTTTCCCCTTCACCTTGAACTTATGTCCTTGGGCTCTTCACCTATGAACCTGCTATGTCCTTTCCCCTTCACCTATGAACCTGCTCCTTGGTTTCCTTCCTTACTCTGGGCAAGAGATTCTGTGCATCTACCTGAGTTATGGCAACATCCTCGGACTTATTGTAGGGGGTTGGGGGAATAAAGCTAGAGGAGAGGCAGGACAGTACAAAGTCTGGCAGTTAATAGGATGAATCTAATAGAAACATAGAAACATAGAAATTAGGTGCAGGAGTAGGCCATTCGGCCCTTCGAGCCTGCACCGCTATTCAATATGATCATGGCTGATCATCCAACTCAGTATCCCGTACCTGCCTTCTCTCCATACCCTCTGATCCCCTTAGCCACAAGGGCCACATCTAACTCCCTCTTAAATATAGCCAATGAACTGGCCTCGACTACCCTCTGTGGCAGAGAGTTCCAGAGATTCACCACTCTCTGTGTGAAAAAAGTTCTTCTCATCTCGGTTTTAAAGGATTTCCCCCTTATCCTTAAGCTGTGACCCCTTGTCCTGGACTTCCCCAACATTGGGAGCAATCTTCCTGCATCTAATGAAAGATTAACACCGCCATTAAGAATTTTTGTCATCCAGTCATTCCATATTTTGTACGTAGATACATAGACACATGGAAGGGGTGGAAGATTGCAACCTTCACGTGGTCCGCCCTGTTTCGACTAATGCAATCAACTCGACGTGCACAAATGGAAGATCAAATAGAACAAGTTGTCCAACAACTTTAGGCTGTGCACGCCACACGAAAGAAGAAGAAGAAGAAGACACATGGGAAATAGGTGCAGGAGTAGACCATTCGGCCCTTCGAGCCAGCACCGCCATTCAATGTGATCATGGCTGATCATCCACAATCAGTACCCCGTTCCTGCCTTCTCCCCATACCCCTTGATTCTGCTAGCAGTAAGAGCTAACTCTCTTTTGAAAGCATTCAGTGAATCGGCCTCCACTGCCTTCTGAGGCAGAGAATTCCACAAATTCACAACTCTCTGGGTGAAAACGTTTTTCCTCATCTCAGTTCTAAATGCCCTACCCCTTATTCTTAAACTGTGGCCGCTGGTTCTGGACTCCCCAACACCATATTTTAAGGAATTAGTGGGCATGAAAGTTGTCAAGTCCAATGGCAGGCATATAAAACATGCCCTAATCATTCACCTCAACAGGTTCAAGGAAGATTATAGACAATGATGTCCAATTAGAGTTCAAAGGAAGGAAAAGACAGAATTATTTTCCCCCACAATGCAGAAAAGTGTGAGGTATTGAATTTTGGGTAACCAGGGCAGAACCTTCACAATGAATGGTGGGCCCTGGGGATTGTCGTAGAACAGAGTGATGTAGGTGCAGGTACATAGTTCCTCGAAAAAGGCATCACAGGTAGACAGGATGCTCAAGAAGGCTTTTGGTACATTGGCCTTCTTCAGTCAAGGTATTGAGTATAAAATTTGGAATGTTATGGTACAGTTGTACAAGACATTGATGAGGCCGCATGTGGAGTATTGTGTTTGGGTTTGGTCACCCTGGTGTAGGAAAGATGTTCTTAAGCCCGAAAAAGCACAGAGAAGGTTTTTTACAAGGATGTTGCCAGGACATGATGGCTTGAACTATAGAGATAGGCTGGGCAAGCTAGGACTTTATTCCTTGGAACATAAGAGGAGGAAGGGTGATCTTATAGAGAGACCATGACAGGAATAGATAGAGTATAGAGATAAAGATAGAGCAGAGTGTATTACCCAAAGTAAGGGAATCAAGAAGCAAGGGACATAGGTTTAAGGGGAGAGAGGATAGATTTAATTGGAACCGGAGGGGGCAACCTTTTCACACAAAGAGTGGTGGGTATATGGAATGAGCCACCAGAAGTGGTTGGGGCAGGAATATAACAATATTTTAAAAACATTTGAACAGGTACTCTGGTGCACACAAGTGACTACTGGTGGGAGGATGGGGATCTGGGGGGAAGGGGATAATGCCATATTGTGCTGGTCCTTGTGAAAGGAGGCAGTCCCTTGGATGGCTTAGGCTGAAGGAGGCCCTGATTCCTTTTACAGCAGGATGTACCTGTGCACAGGGCCATTGATAGTAGCAGGGGGAGAGAATAAGTGCAAAGTGACTCGTCGTATGGTCCAGGAAGATGAACAACTGGCCTTCTTGTCCTGAGGCAATGGTGTAGAGCACATACTTCATCCAAAACTTCCGCTGCCCTCTTTGAGTCGGCAGCTTCCTGTGGCTTAGGAATCCTGACTGGAAAGAATACTACATGGAAAACCAACTATTTATAGGCTCAAAACCTCAATGGCTCAGAGTTTTTTTGTTAGTGGTAGCTTGGTATCCTAGTGGATGCTTGACCTGACTTTGTCCTGCCTATCGTGATGTTTCAGAGGCTTTTAGATGGGCACATCTCTCTATAAGATCACCCTTCCTCCTCTTATGTTCCAAGGAATATTTTCGATAGTGCTGTTTAAGAGGCTTTTAGATAGGCACTTTAGTGCATGGGATAGAGGGATATGGATCATGTACAGGCAGATGAGACCAGTTTAACTTGGCATCATGTTTTATGTTGTATGTTCTATGGTCTCTGCCTATCAAAAAAAAGGTTCCACTTGGTCCATGCCAATCTCCATTGACCAATTTGTTTCATGACCACCATTCCATCCTCACTGGCACAGTGCCCATGAGGGGATGTATACACCCTGACATATGGGAAAGCAGAACAGGGCCAGCTATCAGAAGTACTAACAAATAGAAAACATGCTGAGCCGCACCCCAAAGCCTAGCCAACTCTCAAACATGTCCAGCGCCATCATGTCATTAATATTGATTGTCTCTGAATGTTTTTCCACATTCAAAGTAATTTAACATCACTGACATAATTAAAACTATTTTAAAAGTTCCATGATTATATGAATGTGGCAGCCAGACTTACGCACAGCAGCCTGCAAGATTTGGTTCATTCTCTCTTGGGCATTGTTATTCTACAGGTATATCGTGGCTCACAACATCTCACATCCAGATCCATAATGAGGCCCCTGTCCTTGTAGATATTGTAGTGCTGCTGCTAGTGTTGGTTCCTGTTGAAAGGTATGCAGCTAAGTGATTGATGAAACAGAATCTCACTTAACTCCCTGATGAGGGAGCACAAAAATATGTGCATTGGCTGGCAAGGGTTCCTGTAAGAGGTTGCCAGAAGCAAAAGCATTGAGATCTTTGCTATCTTGATGCTGATATGTGGCTACTTATTTCATTCTTGGTGGTCCAGGTGGCATGCCTTAGCTGCGATTTCACTAGGTCTGCACATGCGATGCCTCTCTGAGATGACTAGCTTAGCACGCTTGTTGTACGGGCTGGTTCCTAACAAGACACTTACTTACATCCTCTGCACTGCGAAATCATCTTCTCCTGTGAGAATATGACTAGTCCATTTGCCCTCTCATCAAAAACACCAGCAATGTGTTTTTAAAAAACTACTTTCATAATTTATTCTGCTCTTCTGGCATGTGAAACCCACTCACACCACAACAGCCTTGGAGTTAACCATTCTTTACTTGCTCTCTCAGCTCTATAATTATGCACAAAAATCTTATGATTAATCTTCCATACAATCATTAAAAATTAGAAATGTATATTTTTTAGATGTTGGGTTCATGCTCATTTCAGTAAATGGGTTTGGCAATTAAGGACTGAAGAACATGGCACTGCAATTTGTTCATGTTTGTTCATTAGTTAGACTTAATGAGCACAGAAACCTGTAATCTATAAGCTTTAGTGTGAATTTAAGACCTCAAAGATGAGAAGCAGAGAAGTGATAAGTTTTACTCTGCTTGAATCCAGCGTGTATCATTGCAGGCTCTGGATCTTACGAAGCTGCAACGTGTGAGTAGCTGCAATGTGTGCCAGCCTTTTATTAATTATTTAAAAACAAAAAGTTCTGGAGCAACTCAGTGGGTTAGGCAGCATCTCCAGAGGACTTGGATCTGTGATGTTTTGGCTTGGGACCCTTCTACTGTCTGAAGAAGAGTCTTGATCCAAAACATTGCCTATCCAAACCCTCCATAGTTGCTGCCAAACCCGCTGAGTTACTCCAGCACTTTGTGTTCTACACAAGATTCCAGCAGCTCGACTTCCTTGTGTCTCTGATAATTATTTTATTTGTCTACCATTGTAGAAAAATCCCTATAGCATGCTAAGGTACGTTTGTGGAAAGGTTCCAACCCGAATTATCACCTATTCCTTTTCTCCAGAGATGCTGCCTGGCCCGCTGAGATACTCTAGCATTTTGTGGCTAACTTCAGTGTAAACCAGCATCAACAGTTCCTTCCTACAAGTGAGTGGTTTGATCTACTCTGAGATACTCCAAAGAATTTTCAGGACATTTCCTTAAGCAATACTACAAGGTTGGTTGGTACTTCATTGAGCTGCACCTGGAATTCATGCTTACTTCCCACTAAACCTGTCTCTTCTGCAGGCAGCACAGGACTTACAGATAAAAAAATCATCATAAAACAAGAGAAAGAGATCCAAGTCCCATACAAATTCCTTACCACTCCAGATTTAATCTGTTTAGCAACAGGAATGTGTGATCACTTAGCTCCAAGCTGATTTCTGTGCTCAACAATAAATTCCAGAAATGGTGGCTGTTCTCCAGAGACCAATGAAAAATGGATTTAGGTTTGGAAAGTTTAAACACAGAGAAACAGCAGCAAACAAATGACAAAAAGGGTTCATCATTACTGACAAGCCCAAATTACATTTTAGACAATAGACAATAGACAACAGGTGCAGGAGTAGACCATTTGGCCCTTCGAGCCAGCACCGCCATTCAATGTGATCATGGCTGATCATCCCCAATCAGTACCCTGTTCCTGCCTTCTTCCCATATCCCCTGACCCCGCTGTTTTTAAGAGCCCTATCTAGCTCTCTCCTGAAAGCATCCAGAGAACCTGCCTCCACCGCCCTCTGAGGCAGAGAATTCCACAGACTCACCACTCTCTGTGAGAAAAAGTGTTTCCTCATCTCCATTCTGAATGGCTTACTCCTTATTCTTAAACTGTGGCCCCTGGTTCTGGACTCCCCCAACATCAGGGACATGTTTCCTGCCTGTCCAAGCCCTTAACAATCTTATATGTTTCAATGAGATATCCTCTCATCCTTCTAAACTCCAGAGTGTACAAGCCCAGCTGCTCCATTCTCTCAGCATATGACAGTCCCGCCATCCCGGAAATTAACCTTGTAAACCTACGCTGCACTCCCTCAATAGCAAGAATGTCCTTCCTCAAAACTGCACACAATACTCCAGGTGTGGTCTCACTAGGGCTCTGTACAACTGCAGAAGGACCTCTTTGCTCCTATATTCGATTCCTCTTGTTATAAAGGCCAACATGCCATTTGTTTTCTTCACTGCCTGCTGTACCTGCATGCTTACTTTCATTTGCTTTGAATATGTTAACCTTAAAGTGAGATAGGAGTGGATGCTGTAAATATGCTCTACTTTGGGCATAATTCATTTGTGTGAAGGGCAAATGAAAAGCTGTGAAATATATTCAGAAATTATTACTTTAGTTAGCAGCTTCTGCTGTTGATGGATGCTGAAGGCCAGTGGCATTTTTCTTATTTTTGGCTTTGATGGGATGACAAGTCTGCAGAAAAATATCTCTATCCTATAAATCATTTAAAAAAAAATCAGAATCTCAGTAAATGAATTTGTTTTTATCTTGCGTCATTTTTTAAGGTAAAAGACCAAAAGATTCCAAGCCCGGAGGGAGCAATGATATTTTCCCCTTGCTGGGCATTTAATGTCTGGTGAGTTTATCCCAGACTTAAACTGAGTGCTGGGTGAAGTATTACAAGGCATCAGGCTGTTGCCACCCTGGAAGCTACAGGCTGTGGAACTGCAGATTGTAAAATTAAACCAGAAATCAGCCAAGGACAGGGTGGGGACGAGGCCCAGCCACTGCGGAAAAAAGAGTTTACTGTAAAGAGCAGAGTGGAGAGTAAACCAATGCTAAACACTGGAAGGAGTGATATACCTTTAATGACAAAATTGTCATAGTAATGCATCACTCATTTCCCATTTTCCTGCTGCACCCGTTTTCCTTTCCATGTTGTCCTTCAATCATTGCTAACCTCATATCTGTTTAATTCATCAAAGTCTATGTTTAGACCTGAAATGTGCTGAATATTACAATCAACTGTGCGCCCAATATGTTACAAATATTGTTTCTTTGATGAAGAAAGCTCGGCAAAGACCACAAAACATTAGACACATAAAGAGATTGTGCCCCAGATATTGCAGTGTGCGGGATAACATAATATATGATCATAGCATTGTGCACAAATGCTGCTTTGGTCCCCTTTACTTTACTTATTTCCTGTTGCTTGATAAAAAATGCACGGAGGAGAAATTGCCATTTGAAATCAAGGTTTGGGATTCAATTAGTACAAGTGTGGACGAGTGTGGATGATGGGTGATGTGGGGGAGAGGTTTGTTATTCAGTTCAACCACTCAAACATTAGAGCAAAGACGGCCATTGGAAGTTGGGAGTCAGGGGCCATTCGAGGGTTATGTAGGAAAGAACTGCAGATGCTGATTTAAATCAAAGATAGACACAAAATGTTGGAGTAACTCAGCGGGACAGGCAGCATCTCTGGAGAGAAGGAATGGGTGATGTTTCAGGTCAAGACCCTTCTTCAGTCTGAATTTTGTGTCACATTTTGTGTCTATCTGCCATTGGAGGGTTGATGCCAGTGAAGTCAAGGGGATGTGTTCAATAGGAAGTAATTTCCATGATAGACATGCACAAAGAATAGACAGTAAACTACTTACCACAATAGGGTCCCAATTTAGGTGGCAAAAACTGATTATTCTGGAAGTGATCAGGGAGTAACTCCAACCTGGAAAGACACAAAATGCTGGAGAAACATAACGGGTCAGGCAACGCCTTTGGAGAGAGTGGGTAGGTGACATTTTGGGTCGGGACCCTTCTTCAGACTGACTGTGGTCGGGGTAGGGGAAGAGAGCTGGAAGAGATGAAAGCAGGACAAAGCATGGGGAGTGATAGGTGGATACGGGTGATGGAGGGATGTTGATAGGCAGGTGGGGGGGCAGAAGACAAAAATGAAAAGAGAAAAGATGTTAGGGATAGATGTTTCAAATTGTGAAGCCAGAGGAAGGGATGTAGGAGGGATTGGGGGCAAGGAGAGGAAGGGGTGCTGGTCCAGGTGAGGCACAGAGAAGAAAAGGGGGGAAAACAGGAGGGGGGGGGGGGAAGTGCAGGGCGCACCCTGGCAATAGAGGAGGCCCTGGACAGAAAAGTCAGTATGAGAATGGGAATTAGAATGGTTAGCAACCGGAAGATCCTGTAAGCCTTGACAGACTAAGCACGTGTTTGGTGAAACAGTTGCCGATGTCTTCACTTGGTCTCAGTGATTTAAAGGAAGTCACATCGAGATCACTGGACGTAGAAGATGAAATTAGAAGAGGTGTATGTGAACCTCTATCTCACCTGGAATTAGTGCTGGGGTTCCTGGATTGATGTGAGGGAGGAGATGTAGGGACAGGTAGGGACAGGTGCCACAGAAGGCTGTGAAGGCCAATTCACTGCATATTTTTAAGGCAGAGACAGATAGATCCTTGATTTGTTTGGGTGTCAGGGGTTATGGGGAAAAGGCAGGAGAATGGGGTTAGGAGGGAGAGATAGATCAGCCATGATTGAATGGCAGACTAGACTTAATGGGCTGAATGGCCTAATTCTGCTCCAATACCTATGGCCTTATGACCTTATGACCCCTGCAGTTGCAAGGAAAAGTGCCCGGGGAGGGGATGTTTGGGTGGGAAAGGTTGAGTAAATCATGGAGTTGCAGAAAGAGCAGTCTCAGTGGAAGGGAGAAACTAGTGGGAATGGGAAGATGTGACTGGTGGTGAGATCATATTGGAAATGTTGTTGAATGCAGAGGCTGGTGGGCTGAAATGTGAGGACCAGGGATATTGGAAACATAGAAACATAGAAACATAGAAATTAGGTGCAGGAGTAGGCCATTCGGCCCTTCGAGCCGGCACCGCCATTCAATATGATCATGGCTGATCATCCAACTCAGTATCCCGTACCTGCCTTCTCTCCATACCCTCTGATCCCCTTAGCCACAAGGGCCACATCTAACTCCCTCTTAAATATAGCCAATGAACTGGCCTCAACTACCCTCTGTGGCAGAGAGTTCCAGAGATTCACCACTCTCTGTGTGAAAAATGTTTTTCTCATCTCGGTTTTAAAGGATTTCCCCCTTATCCTTAAACTGTGACCCCCTTGTCCTGGACTTCCCCAACATCGGGAACAATCTTCCTGCATCTAGCCTGTCCAACCCCTTAAGAATTTTGTAAATTTCTATAAGATCCCCTCTCAATCTCCTAAATTCTAGCGAGTATAAACCAAGTCTATCCAGTCTTTCTTCATAAGACCGTCCTGACATCCCAGGAATCAGTCTGGTGAATGTTCTCTGCACTTCCTCTATGGCACTAATGTCCTTCCTCAGATTTGGAGACCAAAACTGTACGCAATACTCCAGGTGTGGTCTCACCAAGACCCTGTACAACTGCAGTAGATCCTCCCTGCTCCTATACTCAAATCCTTTTGCTATGAAAGCTAACATCCTATTCGCTTTCTTCACTGCCTGCTGCACCTGCATGCCTATTTTCAATGACTGGTGTACCATGACACCCTTTTCCCCTTTTCCCCATTTCCTAATCAGCCACCATTTAGATAATAGTCTGCTTTCCTGTTTTTGCCACCAAAATGGATAACCTCACATTTATCCACTTTATACTGCATCTGCCAAACATTTGCCCACTCACCCAGCCTATCCAAGTCACCTTGCAGTCTCCTAGCATCCTCCTAACAGCTAACACTGCCCCCCAGCTTAGTGTCTTCCACAAACTTGGAGATATTGCCTTCAATTCCCTCATCCAGATCATTAATATATATTGTAAATAGCTGGGGTCCCAGCACTGAGCCTTGTGGTACCCCACTAGTCACTGCCCGCCATTGTGAAAAGGACCTGTTTACTCCTATTCTTTGCTTCCTGTTTGCCAGCCAGTTCTCTATCCACATCAATACTGAACTCCCCAATGCCGTGTGCTTTAGGTTTGTATACTAATCTCTTATGTGGGACCTTGTCGAAAGCCTTCTGGAAGTCCAGATACACCACATCCACTGGTTCTCCCCTATCCACGCTACTAGTTACATCCTCGAAAAATTCTATAAGATTCGTCAGACATGATTTACCTTTCGTAAATCCATGCTGACTTTGTCCAATGATTTCACCACTTTCCAAATGTGCTGCTATCCCATCTTTAATAACTGACTCTAGCAGTTTCCCCACTACCGATGTTAGACTAACTGGTCTGTAATTCCCCATTTTCTCTCTCCCTCCCTTCTTAAAAAGTGGGGTTACATTTGCTACCCGCCAATCCACAGGAACTACTCCAGAATCTAAAGAGTTCCGAAAGATTATTACTAATGCATCCACTATTTCTGGAGCTACTTCCTTAAGTACTCTGGGATGCAGCCTATCTGGCCCTGGGGATTTATCAGCCTTTAATCCATTCAATTTACCCAACACGACTTCCCAACTAACCTGGATTTCACTCAATTCCTCCAACTCCTTTGACCCGCGGTCCCCTGCTATTTCCGGCAGATTATTTATGTCTTCCTTAGTGAAGACGGAACCAAAGTAGTTATTCAATTGGTCCGCCATATCCTTGTTCCCCATGATCAACTCACCTGTTTCTGACTGCAAGGGACCTACATTTGTTTTAACTAATCTCTTTCTTTTCACATATCTGTCCTTGTTCTATCTGGGGGGAGAATGGATGAGAGCAGAACTATGGGAGGCAGATGAGATCTAGGTGAGGGATCCAGCTATGACTGCAGGGGGGAAACTACATTTACTAAAGAAAGAGGACGTCTCGGGTGTCCCACAAAACTCCAACATAGTCGACTTTTCCCAGCAAAATTGACATTATGTGATCTACATTGAAATAGTGATAACTGAATGAAAGCAACTCATAATTGGAAGTGCCTAGTCAAATTTTTTTTTGAGTGACCTGAAATGACCTGGATATGGATTGCAGTTTCATTTTCAATTTTTTTGCACAGAAATAAACAGAACCTGCATTATTGAATCTCTTGGCCTATGCGTAAGAAAGAATGTCTGATGAAGGGTCGCGACTCTAAACGCCACCCATTCCTTCTCAAGTGAAGGTAGTTCTGATTGTTTTGCTTCACCAACATGGTGGTGATAACTTATGTCCTTTAATCAATGAATGAAATGTCTTCAGGTTTTACGGGCAGCCGGGAGAGTGGAAAGAAGAACTTCCCACCCACCCAGCCACCCATAACCCCACCCTCCGCAATCCCATCTTGATCTCTATTTATCTTGGTAAAGTGCAACCAGATATATTTGTGAAAGTTAGCCCTGAGAATCATAGAATCATAAGGCACAGCCCACCTTATCTTCGATGTGCAGTTTGGACTTGCACTTTAGACTCTTACTGTTTTACTGTTCTTTTTTTAATATAAATCATGTTTCTCAGGGTATCTAAATTTTATCAGTAGTTTAAGTTATGACATCGGATGGAAGCTGCATACCAAATCTTGTTGCACCTATGTGCAATGACAATAAAATATATTATTATTATTATTATTATTATTATTATTATTATTATTATTATTATTATTATTATTATTATTATTATTATTATTATTATTATTATTATTATTATTATTATAATATTATGATGACCGCGATGCTCATCTACTCTAATCCCATTTGCCTGCATCAGGCCTGCAACCATTTATGTATTCTTTATCTGTCCAAATGCCTTTTAATTGTTGTAATTATACTTGCTTCCACCATCTCATCTGCCAGCTCTTTCCAGATAGCCACTACCCACTGTAGGAAAAACATATCTCTCTGATCACCGTTAAATGTCTCCCCTGTCACCTTAAACCTAGTTGCAAACTTCTCTGCTATAGGAAAAAAGGCTCAGACTATAGAAACATAGAAACATAGAAATTAGGTGCAGGAGTAGGCCATTCGGCCCTTCGAGCCTGCACCGCCATTCAATATGATCATGGCTGATCATCCAACTCAGTATCCCGTACCTGCCTTCTCTCCATACTATCTATGTTATCTGCACTCCTCATTATTTTATAAATGACCATAGAAACACTCTTTTGCCTCCTATTTTCCAGTTTAAACACTGCTCATCAAATTTCTCCTCATAATCACGCAATTGCTTTTGCTCCTATTGCTCCCACATTCTTCCTACAGTCATAGAATCATAGTGACACAGTGTGGAAACAGGCCCTTCGGTGCAACTTGCCCACAGCGGCCAACATGCACCAGCTACACTAGTCCCACCTGCCTGCGTTTGGTCCATATCCCTCCAAACCTGTCGTAACCATGTACCTCTCTAACTGTTTCTTCAACGTTGGGATAGTCCCAATCGTAACTACCTCCTCTGGCAGCTTGTTCCATACACCCACCAACCTTTGTGTGAAGAGGTTACCTCTCAGATTCCTATTAAATTTATTAAATTTTTCCACTTCACCTCTGGCCCTCTGATCAATTCCCCTACTCTAGGCAAGAGACTCTGTGCATCTACCCGATCTATACCTTTCATGAATACTATAATGTAACATAGAAACATAGAAAATAGGTGCAGGAGGAGGCCATTCGGCCCTTCGAGCCGGCACCGCCATTCATTGTGTTCATGGCTGATCATCCCCTATCAATAACCCGTGCCTGCCTTCTCCCCATATCCCTTGACTCCACTAGCCCCGAGAGCTCTATCTAACTCTCTCTTAAATCTATCCAGTGACTTGGCCTCCACTGCCCTCTGTGACAGGGAATTCCATAAATTCACAACTCTCTGGGTGAAAATGTTTTTTCTCACTTCAGTCTTAAATGTTCTCCCCTTTACTCTAAGACTGTGGCCCCTGGTTCTGCACTCGCCCCACTGTGCCTTCTAGCTTTAGAATATCCTCCTCCCTGGGAAAAAGACTGTGAACATTCACTTGTCGCTTCACACCTGCCTGAATTACATTCCATTTGCCATTGCTCCATCCAACTTGCCAGCTGATCCATGTTGACCTGTCGCATCATTAAACAAATGTTGTCGCTACTGCTCCACCAATTTTTGAGTCATTTGCAAATTTACTAATCAGACCACCTACTTTCTCATCCAAGACATGTATTTCTATTACAAACAACAAAGGTCAGAGCACCAATCATTTTAGTACAGATTTCTGGTCGGGTAAACATTAGCTGCCCTCCAATTTTCTGGCACCTTGCCCATGGCTATTAATTGCTGGCACCTTGGCAACCATGGCAATCAAAGATGTAAACATTTCTGTCCAAGCCCTGGAAATCTCCTTTCTTACTTCTTTTAGCATCCTGGAATAGATCATCAGGCTCCGCGGATTTATTCACCTTACTGTGTGCCAGTATTTCTAATACTTTGTCCTTTCTGAAACAGACATGTTCCCGAATATCAGCGTGTACTTTCTAACCTTCCCTGCTTCTTACCCTTGTAGGGACACTCAGACTGAACTTGGGGGCGCTGCAAGCCGGCGCCCTGTCAGCAGCGTGTCTGTTTTTTTCCAACTTTTTTTGTTTTTTTTAGTATGTTTTAAAGTATGTTTTTTGTGTTTCTTTGTGTGTCTTGTGTCGGGGGTGGTGTGGGGGGGGGTGAGGGGGAAACCGTTTCAATCGCCTCCTCCATGGAGAGGCGACTTTTTCCAGGTCGCCTCCCGCGTGGCCTAACAACGAGGATCGGGCGGCCTTTCCCGGAGACGCGCCCGGGGCTTCAGCGGCGGGCGCAGCGTGGACTCTCGGCGTGGAGCGGGCGAGCCCTCGCTGGGGCTTGCCAGAGGGGAGCGCTCTGTTTCGCTGGCCCGCGGCAGCCGGCAGCCTGAAGTCTGCAGAGTTTCAGCTGGCGTGGCGTCCGCAGCCCGGGATCCCTCGTGGGGGACCCGGGAGAAGAAGGAGCTTCCACCGCCAGCCCGCGGCCAACTTCTACTGCGGACCCGGCGTGGACTTATCATCACCCCTAGAGGGGAGCTTCGACCGCTGGCCCGGCGGTCTGCGGTGCTTCTGGCTGCGGCGGGGACTTTAAATCTTCGATACCGGCCTGTGGCCTACACCAACCTAAAGCCGCGGTCTCCGGTGAGGAAGAGCTGATCCTGGACTGATTCTGGACTCTGGTCCCGACCACAGGGGGAAATGGAGGAAGACTGGCCAAATTTTGTGCCTTCCACCACAGTGATGAATGCTGTGGTGGATGTTTGTGTTAAATTTTTATTGTGTATTGTGTGCTCTTTATCATTGTACCGCTGCTGACAAATTCATTTCACTTGCACTTTATGTGCAATGTGATGAATAAAACTGATTGTATTGTATTGTATTGTAACTCTTACTCTCTTGCTTTTGCCTCCCACTCATTGGATGTTGTTTTACCCTCCAGCATCTGATCCCAATCCACTTTTGCCAGGATATGTTTTGATTGATTGAAGGATACCTGTGAAAACAGGCTCGTCAGCCCACCAAGTCCATGTTGACCATTGATCACCCATTCACACTAGTTCTGTTATGCCACTTTCCCATCCACTTTCCACACGTTACGGGCAACTATAGAGGCCAATTAACCTATAACTCGCACATCTTTGTGATTTAGGAGGGCCATTCTTTGGAAAATGAACTAATAGAAACATAGAAACATAGAAATTAGGTGCAGGAGTAGGCCATTCGGCCCTTCGAGCCTGCACCGCCATTCAATATGATCATGGCTGATTATCCAACTCAGTATCCCGTACCTGCCTTCTCTCCATACCCTCTGATCCCCTTAGCCACAAGGGCAACATCTAACTCCCTCTTAAATATAGCCAATGAACTGGCCTCGACTACCCTCTGTGGCAGAGAGTTCCAGAGATTCACCACTCTCTGTGTGAAAAAGTTCTTCTCATCTCGGTTTTAAAGGATTTCCCCCTTATCCTTAAGCTGTGACCCCTTGTCCTGGACTTCCCCAACATCGGGAGCAATCTTCCTGCATCTAGCCTGTCCAACCCCTTAAGAATTTTGTAAGTTTCTATAAGATCCCCTCTCAATCTCCTAAATTCTAGAGAGTATAAACCAAGTCTATCCAGTCTTTCTTCATAAGACAGTCCTGACATCCCAGGAATCAGTCTGGTGAACCTTCTCTGCACTCCCTCTATGGCAATAATGTCCTTCCTCAGATTTGGAGACCAAAACTGTACGCAATACTCCAGGTGTGGTCTCACCAAGACCCTGTACAACTGCAGTAGAACCTCCCTGCTCCTATACTCAAATCCTTTTGCTATGAAAGCTAACATACCATTCGCTTTCTTCACTGCCTGCTGCACCTGCATGCCTACTTTCAATGACTGGTGTACCATGACACCCAGGTCTCGCTGCATCTCCCCTTTTCCTAGTCGGCCACCATTTAGGTAATAGTCTGCTTTCCTGTTTTTGCCACCAAAATGGATAACCTCACATTTATCCACTTTATACTGCATCTGCCAAACATTTGCCCACTCACCCAGCCTATCTAAGTCACCTTGCAGTCTCCTAGCATCCTCCTCACAGCTAACACTGCCCCCCAGCTTAGTGTCATCCGCAAACTTGGAGATATTGCCTTCAATTCCCTCATCCAGATCATTAATATATATTGTAAATATCTGGGGTCCCAGCACTGAGCCTTGCGGTACCACACTAGTCACTGCCTGCCATTGTGAAAAGGACCCGTTTACTCCTACTCTTTGCTTCCTGTTTGCCAGCCAGTTCTATATACACATCAATACTGAACCCCCAATGCCGTGTGCTTTAAGTTTGTATACTAATCTCTTATGTGGGACCTTGTCGAAAGCCTTCTGGAAGTCCAGATACACCACATCCACTGGTTCTCCCCTATCCACGCTACCAGTTACATCAATATGCCACGCACGTGACCAGATGGCATCACATAAATTAATACATTTAAAATTATTGTAAGAGATTAACCTTATTCATTGCTATTTTCCTACCTACAGAACTATAATGCATGACTGCTAAAGATATGAACATTCTAGCATTTTAAAATTGACAGTTTGTAAGATAAAACTGAGTTATGAGAAAAAAGCTTCCGTGAGGTCACACACGTGTGATGTTTGACCTCTGACCCTAAACAAATATTATCCACCGGGTGGCGACAGCAATGGCTGCCTCGCCAGCAGTCTGTCATGACCCAGCTCTGTTTTTTATTATTGTAAGTATGTTTAAATGTGTGTTTCAATGTTTCTTGGTTAGCTTATGTATTATGTGTTGGGGGGGAGGGGGATAGGGGGAAGCTTTTATCAGTCACTTACCTCCCTCTCCACCCCCCCCCCCCCCCCATGGCCTAACAACTGGATTGTTGCGGCCTTTCCTGGAGACCGGCCTGGAGGTTCAAACCACAGGCCCGGCACGGAACATCGCGGAGCGGCAATCCTTTGCCGAGGATCGCCAGAAGAAGTGCCCGGACCGCGGACCCCTGTGGACTTTTAACACCGTGAAGCTGCAGTCTCCGGTAAGAAGTGGCCGACTTGGGATATCCATGTCGCGGAGTGTTCCAATCGGTCCCGACGTTGGAGTTTTGATCAACCCGATGAGAGGGCCTCAACATCGGACCGTCCGTAGCGGTGAACAGCCGAGGGTTCAAAGGCCCCAACCACAGGTGAATAAAGGGCCTATCCCACTTGGGCCGACACTTACGCGACAGGCCGGTAGTGATGGTCACGCGACGGTCCCGCGAGAGTCGCGTGCGTCATCATGCACCCGCACAGCCGTCTGGAGTGCATAACGTCATTTGAAGATGGACACAAAATGCAGGAATAACTCAGCGGGACCGGCAGCATCTCTGGAGAGAAGGAATGGATGTTTCGGGTCGAGACTATTCTTCAGTCTGAAAGAAGGGTCTTGACCTGAAACGTCATCCATTCCTTCTCTCCAGAGATGCTGCCGGTCCCGCTGAGTTGCTCCTGCATTTTGTGTCCATCTTCAATCTTCTTGGCCCCGCTCTGGGAGTAGGAGTAAGAGTGGGGGCGGATCCGGATCGGCAATGGCCGTGAGCCCCAGGCCGAGCTTGACGATCGTTTGCCTGCTTCTGCTGCTGTTGGAGGTGAGACGTTGCGTCGCGTCAGGGTCTTGGGCCTGTCCCACTTTGGCCGTCAGTTACGCGACAGGCTGGTGGCGCGAGAAGATTTAGTGCAGGACGAAGTCCACACTCCTCCATGCCACTCCACACTCCTCCACACCACTCCATGCGCCCGTCCCCGCGCTACCCACACGCTACCCACATGCTACCCACATGCTAGCAGGTCGCGTAAATGGCGCACGAAAGACAGCCAAGTGGGACAGGCCCTTAATGGAGGAAGATGACTGAAATTTATTGCAGTGAGGAATGTTGATTCCCCTGTGGTGGATGTTTATGTTACTTTTTATTTTATGTGTGTATAGTGTTCTTTTCACTTAGTATGGCTATATGGTGACTCAAAGTTCACTGTACATTTATGTGAACTTGAACTTGAACTTGAACATTATCTGCATAACATAAAAATTTTACTTGATAAACTTCGAAAAAAATATGAGTCATATGTATAGTACAACACAATATACCTGTAATGCTTTCAGAATTAGAAGAGATGTATTCAACAATTTTCCATATTTTTGGTCGCACACGTGACAAATAATGGGCCAGGAAGAAGCCAGAGCATCCAGAGAAAAATCCACGCGGTCACAGGAGAACATGCAAACTCTACAGGAACAGCACCAGGATTGAACTTTGGTATTTTGCACTGTGAGAAAGCAAATCAATCAGCTGTTCTGCTCTGGGTTCATACACAATTAAAACCAGCCAAATCAAATAATGATATAACATTGTTTTATGACCTAGCTGTTTCATGTCTGTTACCCAAATGTGTTCTTCTTGCTTTTTGCCAATCCATTATTTTGATTATTTTCTCCATTCAAAATTAATTCCTTTCAACAGGGTATCTGTATTATGAAGAGGAATAAAAACAACTTTTGAGCAAAATGGTAATTGACGCAAGTGGACCATTCTCATCTCAGCAATAATGTAAGTCACGTTCTTAAAGTGTATGAAAGCACACACACATACATATATATATGTATATATTAAATATATCGTTCAAATTTTCTACATTAAAGATGTTACATAAATACACAGTCTGGCTTTAGTTTATGTTAAATCTCCAGCTGGGATATTTACTATTACAATAGCAGTAGTAAAATGAGTCATTTGTGAAGGGATTCATTTTGAGGGTTGATATTCATTGCTTATTCATTATTCCATACTTAATCGTATTCAATATGTTTGCTGCAGAACCAGAATCATTCTTTTAAATTGTCTACTTTTATGATCTAATAATGTTTTGTACATCCATCCAGTCACTTTTCTAAATGTTTCAATGCTAGAGGTAAAGTACTACTCAGAAAGATTTTAATTTTCTCCCGGTCATTTACATAGCAGCCTTCTGGCATTCTCTGGTTATTATATTTTTCTTTCCATTGAGAATGCTCTCGGTTGTATTTTACTGCCGGGTGAATGGTCTGAATTGTCCAAATCAGTTCCCTTAAACATGGCTGCGTATAATGTAATAGAACCAATAAAAATGTGGTCCCCACTTTCTTTTAGACCACTATCACCCTGATGTCAAACAAGGTAGCGTGCTCTAATGACTACGATCCCGTGTCACTGGCATTCACCATCATGAAGTGCGTCAAGAGGCTGGTCATAGTGCACATCATCACAACTCTCCCAGACAGCCATCTTCTTGGTTCTACACTCATCACTGGACCATCTGGATAACAAGGACACCAACAATATATTCCTATTTGTTGACTATTGCTCTGGTTTCAACGCCTTAATTCCAACCAACCAAATCCTGGACCTAGGACTCAGCACCCTTCTCTGTCCTTGACTTCCTAACCCAAAGTCTGCAATCAGAGTTGAAAGGCAACAGAACATCCTCTATGATCATTTCCACACCGGTTCTCTCAACACCAGCAACCAAGGAACTGATTGTGGACTTTGGAAGGAGTAGGATGGGGACCCACAGCCCCGTTTATATCAACGGGTCGATGGTTGAAAGGGTCAAGAGCTTCAAATTCCTGAGCGTGCACATCTCTGAAGATCTTTCCTGGTCCGAGAACACTGATGCAATTAGTAAGAAAGCACATCAGCGCCTCTACTTCCTGAGAAAATTACGGAGTGTTGGTTTGTCAAGGAGGACTCTCTCTAACTTCTACAGGTGCACAGTAGAGAGCTGTACGCAATACTCCAGGTGTGGTCTCACCAAGACCCTGTACAACTGCAGTAGAACCTCCCTGCTCCTATATTCAAATCCTTTTGCTATGAATGCTAACATACCATTCGCCTTCTTCACTGCCTGCTGCACCTGCATGCCTACTTTTAATGACTGGTGTACCATGACACCCAGGTCTTGTTGCATCTCCCCCTTTCCTAATCGGCCACCATTCAGATAATAGTCTACTTTCCTGTTTTTGCCACCAAAGTGGATAACCTCACATTTATCCACATTAAACTGCATCTGCCATGCATTTTCCCACTCACCCAGCCTATCCAAATCACCTTGCAGCCTCCTAGCATCCTCCTCACAGGTAACACTGCCCCCCAGCTTCGTGTCATCCGCAAACTTGGAGATGTCGCATTCAATTCCCTCATCCAAATCATTAATATATGTCGTAAATAGCTGGGGTCCCAGAACTGAGCCTTGCGGTACCCCACTAGTCACTGCCTGCCATTCTGAAAAGGACCCGTTTACTCCTACTCTTTGCTTCCTGTCTGCCAGCCAGTTCTCTATCCACATCAATACTGAACCCCCAATACCGTGTGCTTTAAGTTTGTATCACGGCCATTGCATTTTTTTTAATCTGCATTTTCTCTGTAGCTGTAACACTATATTTCCATTTAACTTCATTTATATTTCTAAACTATGGTTTCTGAAGTTGGTTTCAAGATTCACACAGTCTGGCAATCAATCTGTTTCTTCGTGATTAGACAAAAATGCTGGGGAAACTCAGCAGGTGAGGTAGCACCCTTGATGCTGCCTCGCCCGCTGAGTTTCTCCAACATTTTTGTGTACCTTCGATTTTCCAGCATCTGCAGTTCCTTCTTAAACATTTTGTCTACTCCACTGCAAAATCTCCTCAAGGTATGCCTACTTTGAAGAAGTTCTCCTCCTCTCTCCGATGCTGCCAAACCCGCTGAGTTTCTCCAGCATTTTGTCTACCGATTTTTCAGCATCTGCAGTTTCTTCTTAAACAAATGTTTCTTCGTGATGGTAACCATCTTGCTAATGGTTGCTTTTAAGGTGATTACCTTCCCTCTTTCAAACCCACTTTCCCACACATTTGGCCTATATTCCCGTATCCACGTACCTGTCCAAGTGTCTTTTAAATGCTGTCATATTACTCTCTCAACTACCTCCTCTGGAGGCTTGTTCCATATACCCATGACCCTCTGAGTGAAAAAGTTGCCCCTCAGTTCCTATTAAATCTTGCTCTTCAAACCTTAAATATATGTCCTCTGGTTTTTGGTTCCACTCCTCTGGGTAAAGGACTGTGCATTCACGCTATGTACTCCCCTCATTATTTTATACACTTCTATCAGATTACCCTTCAACCTCCTGCATTTCAAGAAAAAAAGTAATCCAAGAAAGTATTCATATCCAACATTTCTGGTGGAGATATTTGCGAGGATATGGTTAATTTTATGTTGTTGTTCAGTAACTTGCCCAAGAGGACACTAAATCCTGATTAAACAGAATATGAAATCTCAGAAAAGCTGCCAGAATTGTCTCATCCTGGCCCTGCTTCAGAAATATCATCTGAGCTAACACAATGGTGTAAAATGTTCAACATCAGCTTGGCTGCCCATTTAAACAGCTCTTCTGATGCCTTGGCTTCTGAAGTTAATGGTGCTGAAAATTTATAATACTGCTAAATGGTTGGATAAACAATGGACAAGCCAATTTTACATATTTGACACTATTGCCTAAAGGCAAAATTGCCTTCAATATCTATGCGTCTAAATTGCTGGTGATGCTTGTTAAATGGTGATCAAAAGCCTTGGCTGATTTTCTCTTTCAAGATTAAAGAACATTTGAAGAGCACTACTTCCATTTGTAACTTTGAATAACCTGTTCTAAATGTAACAATACCTAAGTGGCTGGAGTAATCAAATCATTTCCTTTGTTTTGTATCTGAGGAAGAAAATAAAAACAAGACAGGAGAAGAATGGTTAATTGAGGAAGGTAAGTCCTGGACTAGAATTCAACTAATAAAGGAAGGCCATCATATGCAGAATGTCTGCGGTGAAACTAGGTCATATTAAACATATGCCACATCCCTACAAGGCAGAAAGATATATATATATTGCTCTCATTTACTTCACTCTTCAAGCTTTAATATGTGAGAATGCATTTTATGAAAATTATTTATATATATATAAATATTACATCAGGGACTGCTATAAACAGATCCATTAAAATGCCTTAGTGAGTTCGATAATTTCTTTTGTCAGAAGTCTGGCTAAATGTTGAGTGCAAAAATCATTAAGGGACAATTATTGCAAATGAATTCATTAGTAAAGCTTCTTAATTCCAAAAAGAAATTCCATTCTCAGGCATAAAGACCAGAAGAAAAAACCCCACAAAAGATAACATGAAGGTGCTTGTACTGAAAGGCACCTTGAAGTAAATGTAGACAATGTATTTATTGGAGGATTGCACATACAATGCTGCATGGTTTAAGTATTTCCCACTACAATATTATTTTAATTGCTACCTTCGGAAATGCAAGTTCTTTTTAATCCTTTGTTTGAATTTATTTCAGAAACTAATGGTTCTGCTTCAGAGGTTTTTAATATAAAATGTACCAATGAGGTTCAACCATGTTTTAAATCCTACTTCCATTCAGGAAGCCAAAATTGCATGTAAATGAATAACGCAGAAATGTAATTCCTTCTCGAAGCAGGATTGGGACGAAAATTCAAAAAAATCCATAAGATATGCGAAAACTCTAAATTAACAGACTAGATGTTGCAAATTAGAGAGAAGTAGAGGGACAGTAGGTGGAGTGGGGGAATAATGTGGTGGTTTGTATGTGGGATAATAAGGATATGATTGGAAATGTTATCCTTTGAGGAGAATCAGAATGTTGCTCAAAAATGTCTGGAATGATAACGATACGATAAACTTTATTCATCCCCAGGGGGAAATTGGTCTGCCGACAGTCACAACACACAACAAGGTACACAGAAACTTAAAATTAAAAGTGAAAACAAGAAAAAGACAAGTGCCATCGAGGCTCAAGCTGCCGCTGAGGCTCCCATCACCGCTGCCACTGAGGCTTCTTCAGCCCAGTCAGGCCTCGCCACACGGCTTCTCCGCAGTTCACTGGGAGGCCTGTGGGGCGAGTCAGGCCTACAAGGGCGCGTTTCGGTCGTCGCTCCGGTCATTGGTGCCGTTGTTGGTCGGGCGAGTGGATCGGGCCCATGCGGCTCCCCCGGACACACCCGCCACGCGCGTGTCTCCCCGGGGCACCCCCGTCATGCGTACAGCTCCCCGGAACTTGTACAGGTGTAAAGTGGAGAGCATACCGACTGGTAGCATCAAAGCCTAGTTTAGTAACTCGAAGCCCCAAGAGCGTAGGAGGTTACAAAAAGTAGTGAACAGGATGGCACGGTGGCACAGTGACAGTGTTGCTGACAGTGTGGCAGAGCCAGACACCCGGGTTCGATCACAATTACGGGTACTGTACGGAGTTTGTACGTTCTCCCCGTGACCACGTGGGTTTTCACCGAGATCTTTGGTTTCCTCCCACACTCCAAAGATGTACATGTTTGTACGTTAATTGACGTTTGCAGGTTAATTGGCTTGGGATAAGTGTAAATTGTCCCTAGTGTGTGTAGGATAGTGTTAATGTGCAGGTATCGCTGGTCGGTCATGCTCGGTGGGCAGAAGGGCCTTTTGCACACTTTAACTCTAAACTAAACTAAACTAAATTGCCTGGTTCATCACAGGTATTAAGCTCACATGAGAAAATAACCTCACAGACCCATACCATCCTGGCCATGCTCTTATCACACTCCTACATTCTGGAAGAAAGTACAGGAGCCTGAGAACTGTTAGAACCTCCAGGTTCAAGAATAGAAACATAGAAACATAGAAACATAGAAATTAGGTGCAGGAGTAGGCCATTCGGCCCTTCGAGCCTGCACCGCCATTCAATATGATCATGGCTGATCATCCAACTCAGTATCCCGTACCTGCCTTCTCTCCATACCCTCTGATCCCCTTAGCCACAAGGGCCACATCTAACTCCCTCTTAAATATAGCCAATGAACTGGCCTCGACTACCCTCTGTGGCAGAGAGTTCCAGAGATTCACCACTCTCTGTGTGAAAAAAGTTCTTCTCATCTCGGTTTTAAAGGATTTCCCCCTTATCCTTAAGCTGTGACCCCTTGTCCTGGACTTCCCCAACATCGGGAGCAATCTTCCTGCATCTAGCCTGTCCAACCCCTTAAGAATTTTATAAGTTTCTATAAGATCCCCTCTCAATCTCCTAAATTCTAGAGAGTATAAACCAAGTCTATCCAGTCTTTCTTCATAAGACAGTCCTGACATCCCAGGAATCAGTCTGGTGAACCTTCTCTGCACTCCCACTATGGCAATAATGTCCTTCCTCAGATTTGGAGACCAAAACTGTACGCAATACTCCAGGTGTGGTCTCACCAAGACCCTGTACAACTGCAGTAGAACCTCCCTGCTCCTATACTCAAATCCTTTTGCTATGAAAGCTAACATACCATTCGCTTTCTTCACTGCCTGCTGCACCTGCATGCCTACTTTCAATGACTGGTGTACCATGACACCCAGGCCTCGCTGCATCTCCCCTTTTCCTAGTCGGCCACCAATAGTTTCTTCCCATCAACCCGCAGGATCTTAAATCACACCGCACAACCCAAACCATAACCCTCAATAACAAACTACTATAGACTTTGTATAAGGGTTGCCCTACATTGTTCATCTTGCACGATTATGTCTGCTTACCTGGTCCAACTGATAATTTAATTTTGACCCAGAAAAAAACTCACACAGATCATGGGTAGACCGTACAAACTCTGTACAACCAGGATCCGTAGTCAGGATTGAACCCATGTCTCTGGCTCTGTGAGGCAGCAACTCTACCGCTATGTCACTGTGCTGCCCAGATCAGTTTAATATTCAGCAAAAACAGCTATAAAACACAGAAACCAGGAAGGTGCCCCTGTCTATTTTATCACCAAGCTCTTTGGAAGTTAAAAAAACTTACTGCAAATAAGTTGGCTTTCAGTGGTGGGAAATTGAATGGGTTGTTTGGCAATTATATTCAAATGATGCCAGACCAGTAAAATGATGTATGTCTTTCACTGAATCCACCAGAATGAAAGCTCACTCATCTTAACCGGCTGAATATGCAAACTGCAGGAGGAATGAGAATCCAAGCCAGAAAACTTTTGGAGAAAGTTATAATTTTACCTTGAAATGGTTTATTTAGAAAATGGTTGCACTTTTACATCGAGCCTCTTTATCAATTGAAAATGTCTTATTAAAATGAAAGTCTCTGTGAATTTATAATATGGCAAAGTTCCCCTTGGGGATGCCCATTTCATGATTTCTTTGTTAAGGGACGAGGAAGTGAAGGAGAAAAATTTGCACAGGATGACAAGAGACTTTGTTGTGATTGGTGACATCTGCCACATTCCTGAAAGAAGCAATGCAGTGCACTCATGTGGCTCTGATACTCTGTATGCGATTGTCTTTTCATGCCAGGGCCAATTAGATTGTCATCAAATATCCCAGCAGCCAGACACTCACATACCCCGAGCTTTTACTCAAGTGCTCAGCCTGCACCTCCAGTCCCTGCTGCACTGCTTCCGACCAGACGTTTGACACAATTCCAAGCCCTTCAATTCCATCTTCCAGCTGTTTCATAGGAATAACATTAAACATCCGATTTTTTGGGCAATTTCCATCAAAGGAACTAAGTTTGTCAGGACACAGAAACAAGTGCAGGAGTCACCATAGGTTACTCGTCGGCATCCATTGATTTTAGTAGCAGGCTAATTTAATGGAGTTCGTTCAGGTTAAGGACTTTAGCTCCCAAATAACACCGACCACAATGCTGACTGGCAGGATGGG
The DNA here is from genome assembly GCF_010909765.2 of Amblyraja radiata. Taxonomy (NCBI): domain Eukaryota; kingdom Metazoa; phylum Chordata; class Chondrichthyes; order Rajiformes; family Rajidae; genus Amblyraja; species Amblyraja radiata. The sequence continues at coordinate 103,918,458 of NC_045956.1, read as the reverse complement.
TGAGCTGTGGGCCAACATTCTGAATGGCTAGCTCCTGCTAAAGTTGATTGCACTTTTTAGAATCAAGTTGCAATGGGGCTAGAGCAGTTGTTAGTAGTTCCGCATGAAGCGAATTTGACCCAGGCAGCACCGACAATGGCAGAGAGTGGTTGAGAGCAGGATTCAGCATCTGTGGTAATTGCATTGGCAGCTTCCTGGATCTTGTGCCAAGAGGAAAAGGTGCCAGTTTTTAACCCACTTCATTCCCATCTCCTGAGCAACTCACAGATGAACCTTCCTCTCTCTTGTGAAACAAGTTTTGGGAGCAGCTCTTACCAATATGTTCACATGCCCAGTGCCAATGAGAAGATGGCACTGCCCATGACAGCACTGGTGATAGCTAAAGGCATTGTTAATATTCCCGACCTCGTCACACATCTATTTCTCTCTCTCCCCTCTCCACCTACATTCCTTCCTCTGGGTTCACAATTCTCAACTCTTTAAGAATTTTGCCTTCTGTCTTTTCAACTCTGGACTTTGTCCAACCATCTGCTATCCCAACCTGAAACATAACCTGTCCATGTTCTCCAGAGATGTAGCCGATCCACTGAGTTGCTCCAACACTTTGTGTCCTGAAATCATTAAAAGCGATTTACGTAATGGCATGTAATTGCCATTCTCACTTCCCATTTCTCTCTCTTCTAATCTAATCTAGAGTTTGTATGTTCTCCCTGTGAGTGTGTGAGTTTTCTATGGGTGCTCCAGTTTCTTCCCACACTCCAATGATGCACTGGTTTGTAGGTAATTGGCTTTGGTAAAATTGTGGTAAAATTGTGAATTGGCCCTAGTGTTGGTATCTCGAACAAAAAGTAAAGTAGAGCCTGGTACCTCCTGAATTCGAAACACCCAAGAACAACAACCTGGCCAGAAGGTGGAGAGGAAAATAGTGATGAATGTGGAGAAAGGACAGTGATGATGATGTAGCATCGCTCAAGGTAACAGCTAACCTCGGACACCAAAACTGTGCATCATTTAGTGGACTTTGTAAAGCCAAGATCTGCAGATTTCAAGACACTTAGACTGCACGGCCGGGTGAGCTAGTGGTGATGGACAGGTACCATCCTGCTGCTTGGTGGTGTACCCTGCTGTCCCGCAAAACACCTCTACACAGAATGCTAAAACCCACCCCATCATACGATACAATACGATACGATAGAACTTTATTTATCCCAGGAGGGAAATTGGTCTGTCAACAGTCATAAACCGTAACAAGATACATGAAATGTGAAATTAAAGTGACGAGTGGAAAGTTCAGGATTGAGGATGTGAAAAGATTGGGGAGGAGGGGGAAGGGGAGTCAGTCTACCCCACGACAGAAGGGGGAGGAGTTGTACAGTTTGATAGCCACAGGGAAAAAGGATCTCCTGTGGCATTCTGTGCTGCATCCTATAAAAAAAACCCTAAATATTATTTTCATACAAAATGTATAAAATAAATTAATATGTCTGAATTTCATTATCTGGTAGTTTCAAACCATATGCAACATTCTGCACCATTAGCATTTCAAATATAACTGCTTTGCAATTATGTTCCAGGATTTTTTTGAGAAAAATGAGCAGAAACCTTACCTGCCAAGACCAATTCACAGTTGATGGAATTTTTATGGTTGACTTAGAATAGTTGGCCAATCAGCTTCTGCCTGCAAGTTCTTTATAAGCTGGCAAGTAATGTAAAGCTCTACTAATCAGTCTGTCCTCAGCTTGCATGTAGGCTTTTGTTGACTGAACACTTATACCACCCATGTCTGTAACTGTCGTCTCCCATTCTCGGCAGGATCTTCAGCCGCTTGTTAGCTGTGAAAGCTCGAAGAAAAGATCTCATCCTCTATTAAAAGTTGTTTTAGCCAGTTCCATAGTTCAACACGATGTATCCCTCTTGCGATCACATCACCACAGGCCCGAACAAAGCTTATCAAAAAGGGGGGTGGCATGACAGGATTACAAAAAATGTATGTGAAATAATGTGCACGCAGCACACATCACGAGCGCAAAGCTTGAAGCCCACTTAAGGGTCCTGGAATTTCTGGGGTTTTAGATGCTCTCTGGTGCATTCTGAGCCTTATTTTGGAGCATTTCTGCACCAGATTTATGCCCAATATTTCAGAAATAATTTTGGTTGAGTCAAGAGTAATGAGTGGGTGGAATGGAATGATTGGGGTCATTGTTGTATACATTTTTTTAAATCAAGAATTGAAGTTGTCCTTGTTTTAATAATCAAGTTGTACTGTTGTAAAATGTTATGTAAAATGTTATAAATGAGCATGCAAAAATTACACTTAAAATACTGTATGTTTTTGCAGTAAAGAAAACCTTTATTTAGAAAATGTTTTGTGGGTTGATTTGATTTCCTGTTACTGTTCGGCTGTGTTAGTGTGTGCAGTGCACCTTTAATGGTCCTCCTGATCTAACAACTTCACATCACATCAATTTCAACATGGAATAGTAATGTGAATACAACATTTAGTTCGACTTCAATTCCCATCATGAAAATTGAAGAAACTAAATGGTGCATTTACATTACTATGGTTGCTTTCAAACTAACCTATTTTACAGTCATACTATTATAACAAATTCTAGTTCCATGATGACTCATAAACAAGACCACAAATCACATTTTGAATTCTCAAACATAATGTGATTGTGAATTGCAGAGCTGCCAAGTTTCACCGGGCATTTCCGTATTTTGACGGCTGAAAATCAGTATTTCGTTGAGGAAATTGGTATTTTTCACATAAATGAAATAGAAATTACTACACAGGAACTGGATATTTGATAATTAGTATTTTGCATGAAACCTCATGTATTTTCAAATATCAGTATGGAATACTGAAAATCAGTACTACTGAATTGTGAAACTATTTTTGAAATGTGAATTTATAATTCTTGATTTTGATTCCTTATAACTATAAAACTCTGGTTTGATTTGATTTGATTTGATTTATTGTCATTGTCTTCAAGAGACAATGGAATTCATTTTCCCTTAGTCATACAAATAATTAAAAAAACACAAAAACACAGAACACAGTAGTCCACAACACAAACATCCTCACAGCAGCACCAAAGTTCCCCACTGTGAGGGAAGGAACCAAAGTCCAGCCAACCTCCTCACTGATGTTCCCCAATGTTCACCCGTGGTCGGGGCCTCCCGAGCACCCTACAGTCGCCGCTACGGGTGACCCGATGTTCATGCCCTCTCGCCGGGAACAATGGAAGCCCGACGACGAATGGGAGAACATCCTCAGCGGCCTGGACCTCCGAACCAGCTGCCCTCCACCAGAGTACGCGTCCACAGGCCGTGCTCGGCGGAGATTTGCACTGGCGACCCTCAGCAAAGGGTCCGCACCCACAGCCCCACGATGTTGGAGCGGCGACCCAACACTCCAGAGCTCCAAGCGGCGATCCCAGGTAAGGCCTCGCCCACTCCGCGATGTTTCCAGTGCCTCACCGCCATTGCTGAAGCTCTGGTCCGGTCCGGCAGGGAAGGCCGTACCAATCCAGTTAATAGGACGTGATGAGGGGGTGCGAGGGCACGACTCAGATAACAGTCGCGTCCTCGTCAGGAAGTGACTGAAGGAAGGTTCCCCCTTATCATACCCTCTTCCCCCACTTAAGATACTGAAAAAAACTAAAAAGAACATACTTTAAATATTTTTTTTAAAAATTAAAAAAAAGACAACCAGACTGTGGGCGGAGGCAGCTAGCAACAGCACACTGGATGTCATCATATCCATATAACTATAAATCATATCCATATAACTATAAAACTCTGATCTTGGATGTGTGTGTGTATTTATTTATTTGCTTGTGTGGTTTCACATCTTCTCGAAAAACGACGCACGAACGGGAACATTTTAAAATATTCTGGTAGAGATTTAACCCCTGGAGTCCGAAATCGGCTTACCTGAAAATGTTGTGCTTTATTTCTTGCTTTATTTCTCCCCCTCCCTCCCTCCTCTCTCTCCCCTCTCTCACCCCCTCTCTCTCCCCTTCCTCTCTCCCCCTCTCTCCCCCCTCTCTTTCTCCCCCCTCTTTTTCCCCTTCTTTCTCTCCCGCCCCTCTCTTCCCCCCTCTCTCGCCCCTCCCCTCTCTCACTCTCTTCCTCTATCCCCCATCTCCCTCCGCCAACCCCCCCTCTCTCCCCCCTCTCTAGCCCCCCCTCTCTCCCCCTCCTCCCCCCCTCGGCTCGGCCCGTTCCTCCCCTCCTCTCTCTCCCCCCCTCTCTCTCTCCCCCTCTCTCCCCCCCTCTCTCTCCCCCCTCTCTCCCCCCCTCTCTCCCCACCACTCTCTCCCCCGCCTCGCTCTCCCCCCTCTCTCTCTCCCCCCTCTCTCCTCCCACCTCTCTCTGCCCTCTCTCCCCCTCCCACTGCCCCCCTCCTCCCCTCTCTCTCCCCTTTCTCCTCTCCCCTCTCTCTCCCCCTCTCTCCCCCCATCTCTCCCCCTCTCTCTACCCCATCTCTACCTCCGCTCTCTTCCCCCCCCTCTCTCTTCCCCCCCTCTCTCTTCCCCCCTCTCTCCCCTCTGTCTCCCCCCTCTCTCCCCCCACTCCCTCACTCCTCCACCCTTGGCTCGGGCTTTCCCCCTCTCTCTCCACCCCTCTCTTTCCCCCCTCACGCTTCCACCCTCTCCCCCTCCCCTCCCCTCCCTCCCCCCCTCTCTCTCCCCCCTCTCGTTAGTCATGAAAATATTCTAAAATCGAACAAATGTTGAGGTCTGCGCCATCTTGCTCTTGCTGCAAGTGTCGTCACCCCTCCATCCTCCACTCCCCGCTGCTCCTCTCCCCCATCCTCCCTTCCCCTCCCCTCCTCCCCTCTCCTCCTCTCCCCTCCCCTCCTCTCCTCTAGCCCACCCTCATCTGCCCCCACTCCTCCCCCTCCCCTCCTCTCTCCTCTCAACCCCCCTCCTCCCTCCTCTCTCCCCCCACCCCCTCCTCTCCCCCCCAGTCGCCACGCCAGCAGCACCCCGAGAAGCAGCAGCAGGTCGCCTCAAGGAGCTGCTCAAGCGGCGGGTTGGTGAAGGTGGATTGTGCCACTCGCACTCCGACCTCAGCTGTCGCTTTCCCCGAGCCTGCTCTGGCTTGGACAGTTTCGTCAATCACTGCGAACTCGAGCCCTAGGTGATCGAAAATCTGACCAGGGAGAACTTTGCCGCCGACGCCGCTTTCGAAAGCTTTGCCCTCAAGTTTTGCAGCGTGAGCTGCCCAGACTCGGAGAGCGAACGGTCCTGGCACAGCAGCAGCGATAGCGGCAACAAGCCACTCCGGGGGAAGAACAAGCCTCTGCCCTCTCAGTCATCGAGCGCAGCGCCAGAGTCATCCAGTGGCTGTACAGCTGCAAGATGGCCAAGGAGCCCAAAGGCAAGGCTCCCTCTGTCCTGGTGTAGAATAACAAAATATTGCACCCCAATATTTTTTTTCACTCTGGATTTATTTTTACTCTGGAAAAAAAGGGGGGTGCGACCACACCCAGGACACCCCCTCTTCGGATGGCCATGCATCACCAAGCCCACAATTGGCCTATCAGTAATCTGCTCTGCCTGAGGTCATCTTTCGTCAGCCCTGATTTGTCCTGGTCTTTCCTTGCTTCCAGTTCCCCTTCCCTCCACTCACCCACAATCAGTCTGAAAAAGGGTCCCGACCCGAAATGTCACCTATCGATTTCCTCCAGAGATGCTGCCTGACCCGCTGTTAATCCAGTATTTTGTGTTTATTTTATGAAGGATCCCAACTTGTATTGAGCTCAATAGACTTGGATGGAGTTGACATTTGTGCCCTTGAGCTAATAAAGGGAAAAACAAATCAGCTGAATTACTACCTGCTGATCACATTCCAGTACCTCATATTGCATGTGCAAGCACCTTTGCAAGGTTGAGGTAGAGTTCTAATGTCTCGTGTTATTCAATAGTTAGATGGCAGTTACAATAATCACCAATGTAGAATAGCTGCCTGGGTGAGTCTCAAGATTGAAGGGTCACCCTCCCTGCAACTTGTAACTGAATTTCTCTATCTTTCCCAGTTTTAAAATGTTTAGTTTAGTTTAGTTTAGTTTAGTTGTGAGATACAGCGCGGAAACAGACCCTTCAGCCAACAGTGTCTGCGCCGACCAGTGATCTCTGCACACTCACAATATTCTAGACACACTAGGGACAATCTATAATTTTACCAAACCAATTATTCTAAAAACAGTGGGGAGGAAACAGCAGCTCATGCAGAACCCATGCAGAAACCCTGGTCTCTACCGCTGGAAGGCAACCTTCTCCGTGGATTGTCACCTTGTCTTGGTGGAGAAGCTTGTGCGGTCCTGAGATCCTGAGAGCGATGCCGTCTGGAGCTATGCTCCTGGTAGGGCCACACATGGCGGTAAGGTCGAAGGGGAGGTCTCTGACAAAGAGCAGTCCAACCAAGACCTCAACGGTGAAACAGGCGGAGGATGATGGCACACTTTAGTGGAGCGTCACAACGGCTGGGAAAGCGGATGAAGGCTGCAGCAGAAAAATGTCTCTGGTCGTCTTGGACTCCATGCCACTGGATCCTGACCCAGATCTGTCAAGGACCGTGTGGCGGCTGTCTGTGCACCAGTCTCCCCACATTAAACAAGTCACGCACAGGCATCCTCCGTACAGGGAATCTACCCTAACACCCTGGATTAAGTCCTATGGTGATCAGCAAGTGGTGATGGGGGCAGGATTGTGAGAGCTGGAAGTCCCTTGTCATGAGCTGGCACATCAGGCAGTGGGTGCCAGATTCAGTCGCCCCTATGGAGAGGAGAGGACAATCATATTTGTTTCGAGTGACCGCCGATGATGATGATGATGGAAGGCTGTGCCACCATGCCGCCCATGTGTGTTTAACATGTTTCTCCATTCACCGATACTGCCTGACCTGTTAATTATTTCAACCTTTTTTCTGCATGTTTTCTCTCCTAATCCATTCAAGTCGAATAAGGCACTCATTTTGGGCTTTGAATCATTTCTCAGTGGAAGCGGTAATATGCCAAATTTCTTCTATTGTAAAAACAAATTGAGGAGAAATTGGTTATTTTCCAAGGACGTAATGCATTGAAAGGCAAAATTGATGTAAATCTAAAGAGGCGATTTGATTTGGACTGAAGGCATAAAACTAGAGGACATGACAATGTAATTAAGAATCTTCAAGCAAGACCCGCAATGAGAAGTTCTACCTTCCCTGCTGAGAGCTTTGGATATTTTATTCTGTGCAGCATCTTGTTATTTCTGTCCCAATTTATTTCCACACCCTTCAATATCAATCCTAATCAGATCGACATCCATTTTTTTCTGAAAAAAATAAATAACATCATTAACTACAAGACTCTCTGTGGATACATTTTACTTTGTATGTAACAGCTCAAAGTGGGTTGGGAACTCACACCTCAAGATACTTATTTCCATTGACTTCAAAGTAAAAAAGAATGGAAAAAACCGTGTTGCTAATCTGCTTCAGTCAGAAATTGCTTTTATAAAGTCTCCTTAATAAAAGGCATTTAAAAGTTTTTCTTTCATAGGAATGATTATCATTAAAGAATTGTCACTGAGCTACATAAAGAACTATTGGCAATTGACCAAAAGCTTGCTTGAAGTGGAAGCTTGAAGGGTTCGTGGGGCAGGGAGATTCAAAGCCAGATGAATGCTTGGCGGATGGTGGAGCAAACCAAAGTGCAGCTGGGGGTCGCAGAGATGGAGAGAGGCAAGACTAACAAGGGACATGGAAACAAGAACGAGGATATACATTGTGAGCCAGCAAGTACAGGTTTGATGGGCGAGCATATCTTGGTGCAACTGATGAGAAAAGCAACAGAGTTTTTGACATTCTATCAACTGTGCGGATTAGGCAGTCAGATTTGACAACATCTAAAAATAACATGGGCAAGGAAAATATACAAATCAGTCACAGAAGTAACCCATATTCCACCCATCACCCCCCCCAACCCCTGCCAGCAACAAAATACATAATATTAATCTCAATCCCAACCATAGATAATCAATGATCTGATACTGTACGTCAGGGTAGGCAAGGTAGGCACTGCCTACCCTGACTAAAATTATAAAATGGTAATAACTAAATATAACTAGTAAAGGCATGGGAGAATTATCTAAGAGATCAATCTCTTAGATAGGCATAATTCTCTGTGCCTTTCATCCGCAGCGCTTGTGACCCTTGAAGGTCCGTGCAGCCCACGTGCCGTCAGCGCTGCTGGATCCGTCAATGACAAGCGGGGCTGAAGGCAGCAGAAATTCAGCCCTTGCAGCCTACTGCACATGCACCGCGCTAGTTTCTTGGCGGGGTTTTCAAATATTGATTGGCATTATTTTAAGTGTACCTTAGGAAACAGAGAGAGAAGAATGGAGTTTGTGTATCGATAATGTGGTAAGTACATTTCTTGGTGATGTTTTTAAATACCGTATTTCCCGGGGTGTGGGGGTGGGGGGAGATCTCCTTTCAGAGCTCCCTCACTCATGTCCCGCAAATCCTTAAATTCCGACAGCGCGATTGAGGTTACTCGGCTGTGGGAATTTAAGGATTTGCAGGAAGTGGCTGACATGAGCGAGCGGCAGGTGAGAGGTGTTCAGACGGAGAGCACTGCCAGAGGTGAGCGGGCCAGCAGAAGGTGCTGAAGTGGCGGCCTGTTCTGCTGTGGGGTCCCCTAGCTGCTTCTATCCCCGGCTACAATGCGGTGGCTTCGCGCCCGGAGAGCTGCAGTAGCGGTGAGTGAGTGAGTTACTGGCATTATCCCCGACCCCCTCCTTGTCAGCACTCCTGCCCTCCCCGCAACTTTACCCCTGGCACAGACTCTCCACACGCTGTGAAAAGAACTCTCCCCCAATTGGTCCCTTGAACAAGTATAGTCATTCAATAAGATGACAACTGATTCAACTTTTCCCTGTACTCCCGTTTTCCCCACCATCTCTCCACCTGCCATCACCCTTCACCACCCCCCCCCCCCCCCTCAACCATTCAGTAATTAAGAATAAAGGAGACTAGGAAGCCTTGAGAAAATTGAATTGTTAGTGTTTTTATTTTTATTTTACATTTTTAAAGAGAGAACAATCTGCGCATGCGCGGTTTAATTTTTTTTTTAAAGCCAACTGACTGCCTACCCTGAGTAATTACTCACGGCACGTGCCTGCTCCTGGTATTGTTCCCTTTTCCAAAGGAGATTAGATGGTTGTGCCATTCTCGTTGCTACTTTACTCATAACATTTTGAATGATACTACCACCAGTACCCTCTTCATCTATTAGTATTTCTTCTTTACATGTTGCAGTAACCTTTGATTTCTGAACACTCACAAATGATCCTTTCAATATCCCCACTAAGGTTTCTGTCTCAATGTGATTTCCTTTCAGATCTCGTGGACGCAGTGTTTATGTAGGTAGAACAGTTAGGTTTTTTGTCAATGGTGACCATACCTTCACAAAGTAATGTGAGGATTGTTGATGGAGATAGTTGGTCATCAGTGGTAAAGCCATCGAATGTCAAGGGGGTAAGTAAGGCATTCTCATGTTTGAGATTGCCTGGCCCATGCAGAACAAGTGTTATTTCCCACTTATCAACCCATGATTACATGTTGCATGGAAGAATGGGACATCTCATCTGAAGATCCGCCAATGGCATTGAGTAGCAACAAACACTTTTGAGATATAAACTGATGAAGGAATGAGGGCGATTGCTGAAGCAGCTGTATGTGCCTGAGGAACTCCTCCATAGATGGAGATACAAGGAACTGCAGATGCTATTTTACAAAAGAAGACACAGAGTGCTGGAATCGCTCAGTGGGTCAGGCAGTATTTCAAGAGAACACGGATGGGTGACATTTCGGGTTGCGACTTTTTTTCAGACTGAAACTGATGAGAATGATCGACCGATTGAATGGTGCCAGAACAACTTTATTCTCAACATCAGTGAAATCAAGAAACTGATTGATGGCTTTAGAAAAAGAAAGCTGAGGACCCACAAACCTGTCTTCATCAGGTCGGTGATGGAGAGAGTCAATAACTTCAGGTTCCTAGCGTGCATATCTCTGAAGATGGATGCAATCATAAGGAAAGCCCATCAATGGCTCTATGTCCGCAGAAGGTTGAAGAGATTTAGTATGTCGACAAATACTCTCTTGAACTTCTAACTAGCTGAGGACAGGGAATCAACTTTTCCGACCTTTTATTTGTCAGACGGTCCTCTTGCTGTGTGTGAGGAAATTAAATACTTAGGTCATGTCATATCCGATGACTGGACGGATGACAAAGACCTCTACCGACAGCGCCGTAAAATTTATCTTCAAGCGAACATGCTTATAAGGAAGTTTTATATGTGCTCTGACTCTGTGAAGTGTTCCCTGTTCAGAACCTACATCACACCGTTGTATACAGCCCAATTGTGGTCGAAGTATAAGAAAAAGAGTATGCAGAGGCTCAAGGTAGCATACAATGATGCAATGAGGTTGCTACTTCGTGTCCCTAGGTGGCATAGTGCCAGTCAATTATTTGTGTCCACTAGAGTGCCAACCTGTGAGGCACTCTTACGACAGCTGATGTTTAGTTTTATGTGTCGTCTGGACAAGTCAGAGAACCATATAATTGAAGCCCTAGTCAGCCCTCTGAAAAGCTGCTATAGATTCACTTCTAGGCTAAGACTGCATTGGTGCAATAGCTTGTATATTTTATAGGCTAATATGCAATTTTTTTAATGTATTTTTGTAACTTCTTTTTTTTCTCTTTTTTTCTTCTGTTTGATGTGTTATATGGACCTGTGTCTGTAATAAAGCTTTAATAACTGGTTTCCAGTAGAGAGCATATTGACTGGTTGCATTATAGCCTGCTTCAGCAACTCAGATGCCCAGGAACAAATGAGATCACAAAAAATGGTGTACACTGCCAAGTCCATCACGGGTACTGACCTCCCCACTAAAGGAGGCGCTGTCCCAAAAATGCAGCCAGCATCAGCCAGGACCCGCACCATCCTGGCCACACCCTCATTTCTCTCCTGCCACTGGGAAAAGGGTAAAGGAGTCTGAAAACTGTAACATCCAGATTCAGGAAGAGCTTATTCCCAACAACCAACTATACACCAAATTCCAAACTGCTTTGATTGCATTAAGGACTCTGGCCTTGTTTGTTTTTTGCACTATGTTTTTTGTCTATGTATAGAAGTGTATTTTTATGGTTCTTTATTATATGATCCATTGAGTACTGTGTTTAACCTGTTGTGATGCTGCAGGTAAGAATTTCATTGTTCCATGTTGGTACATATGACAAGAAAACATTCCTGACTCTTAACTCTTGAAGTGCAGCATCGTGGCGCAGCAATAGAATTGCTGCGTTAGAGCCCCAATGACCCGGGTTCGATCCTGACTACGGATCCTGTGTATGGATTTTGTACATTCTCCCTGTGATCACATGGGTTTTCTCTGGGTGCTCTGGTTTCCTCCCACACTCCATAGACATACAAGTTTGTAGGTTAATTGGCTTTGGTACATTGTTAAATTGTCCCTAATATGTAGGATAGTGTAGTGTATGGGGTGATTGTTGTTTGGTGTATACTCGGTGGGCTGATGGGCCTGTTTCAGGCGCTGTATCTCTCAGACCTAAAGTCTCTCTTGAGTCTTGAATAATAAATCCCCCTCCTGCACAATAAAAGATTTGAGCTGCCTGATGTAGGCGATGCCCATACTAGCCTTTCTCCTACCTAGATTACTTATTCACACTGCAGATTCCTTCTCTGTCTTTACATTTGTAATTTGAACAGTGGCACTGTCTCAGCATTTGGCTATATGTAAAATACAACAGCATTGCCTCTTGAATTTAAATATTTTCTTTCTCTTCCTCGTCTTACTGAGAAAGTGTAGTTCTCACCCACTTAGGTTTAGTTTTACACCCACCACCCTTTGAAAAAGTCATCCCTGAAATTCCTATTATCTTTTCCCCTTCACATTAAATCTATGTCCTCTCGTCCTCGATTCACCTACTGTGGGCAAAATACTTTGTGCATCTACCCGATCTATTCTCATAATTTTATACACCTCTATAAGATCATCCCTCTTCCCTCTAGGAAGTAAGAATATCCATGATGTGACAATACACTCGTAAATGGAACAATTGCCTCTAATTATTCATCATACATGTGCCAAGACCCTCACAGAGAGAAAATGTATTAATTTGTATTGGCAAGATAAGCATGTTGCAACTTGCTATTACGAAGATAATCACTCATTGCTGAAATTAAATCATCAAAAGCACAATAAAATAATCGCTGGAAATATTTGGCAATCCAGGCAGCATCATCCGGAACTGAAACATGGAATTTGTCTCTACCGACACTAATGCTGCCTTACCTGCCGTAATAGAAACATAGAAATATAGAAAATAGGTGCAGGAGTAGGCCATTCGGCCCTTCGAGCCTGCACCGCCATTCAATATGATCATGGCTGATCGTCCAACTCAGTATCCTGTACCTGCCTTCTTTACATACCCTCTGATACCTTTAGCCACAAGGGCCACATCTAACTCCCTCTTAAATATAGCCAATGAACTGGCCTCAACTACCTTATGTGGCAGAGAATTCCAGAGATTCACCACTCTCTGTGTGAAAAATGATTTTCTCATCTCAGTCCTAAAAGATTTCCCCCTTATCCTTAAACTGTGACCCCTTGTTCTGGACTTCCCCAACATTGGGAACAATCTTCCTGTATCTAGCCTGTCCAACCCCTTAAGAATTTTGTAAGTTTCTATAAGATCCCCCCTCAATCTTCTAAATTCTAGCGAGTACAAGCCGAGTCTATCCAGTCTTTCTTCATATGAAAGTCCTGACATCCCAGGAATCAGTCTGGTGAACCTTCTCTGTACTCCCTCTATGGCAATAATGTATTTCCTCAGATTAGGAGATCAAAACTGAACGCAATACTCCAGGTGTGGTCTCACCAAGACCCTGTACAACTGCAGTAGAACCTCCCTGCTCCTATACTCAAATCCGTTTGCTATGAATGCTAACATACCATTTGCTTTCTTCACTGCCTGCTGCACCTGCATGCCTACTTTCAATGACTGATGTACCATGACCCCCAGGTCTCGTTGCATATCCCCTTTTCCTCATCGGCCACCATTCAGATAATAGTCTACTTTCCTGTTTTTGCCACCAAAGTGGATAACCTCACATTTATCCACATTATACTGCATCTGCCATGCATTTGCCCACTCACCCAGCCTATCCATGTCACCTTGCAGCCACCTAGCATCCTCCTCACAGCTAACACTGTCCCCCAGCTTTGTGTCATCCACAAACTTGGAGATGTTGCCTTCAATTCCCTCGTCCAAATCATTAATATATATTGTAAATAGCTGGGGTCCCAGCACTGAGCCTTGCGGTACCCCACTAGTCACTGCCTGCCATTGTGAAAAGGACCCGTTTACTCCTACTCTTTGCTTCCTGTCTGCCAGCCAGTTCTCTATCCACATCAATACTGAACTCCCAATACCGTGTGCTTTAAGTTTGTATACTAATCTCTAATGTGGGACCTTGTCGAAAGCCTTCTGAAAGTCCAGATATAACACATCCACTGGTTCTCCCTTATCCACTCTACTAGTTACATCCTTGAAAAATTCTATAAGATTCATCAGACATGATTTACCTTTCATAAATCCATGCTGACTTTGTGCAATGATTTCACCACTTTCCAAATGTGCTGCTATCCCATCTTTAATAGCTGACTAGCAGTTTCCCCACTACCGATGTTAGACTAACTGGTCTGTCATTCCTCATTTTCTCTCTCCCTCCCTTTTTAAAAAGTGGGGTTACATTAGCTACCCTCCAATCCTCAGGAACTACTCCAGAATCTAAAGAGTTTTGAAAAATTATCACTAATGCATGCACTATTTCTGAGGCTACTTCCTTAAGTACTCTGGGTTGCAGCCTATCTGGCCTTGGGGATTTATCGGCCTTTAATCCATTCAATTTACCTAACATCACTTCCCGGCTAACCTGGATTTCACTCAGTTCCTCCATCTCATTTGACCCCCGGTCCCCTGCTATTTCCGGCAGATTATTTATGTCTCCCTTAGTGAAGACAGACCCAAAGTAGTTATTCAATTGGTCTGCCATGTCCTTGTTCCCCATGATCAATTCACCTATTTCTGACTGCAAGGGACCTACATTTGTTTTAACTAATCTGATGACTAAGAGTTGATCTAATCAGCTGTCAGTCCTCCCAATAAGCCAAATATAAGCAGATGTTGGACTTGGGAATGCTAAGGAAATGCTACACCTAAGATGTGTTTTATTATCCTGACCCCATTGTTACACTTTGTCTTAATTTGGTTCATACACAAATTCAATCAAATTCAATTTTTTTGAAATGCCCCTTTGATTATCGGGCTTGAGGGTCCCTCATCATGTCCACCACCGTGAAGGTAATCAGGTAGTTATGTCAAACAGCCATTACCTTCCCAAAGACGTGTGGGTTTGTAGATCAATTGGTTGCTGTAAATTGCCCCTAATATGGGGCATGGGTGCGGATGTGGAATAACATAAAAGTAGTGTGAAGGGGTGATCGATGGTCAACGTGGACTTAGTGGGACGAAGGACCTGTCTCCATGCTGTATTTCTAAACTTATGTGTTTCACGTACACTCTAGGTTTCTCTCCTTCAATGTCTTCCCCACCCAGCTAGCCTCAGAATAAATTACCTGGCACTTACCATCTGATGTACATTGCCATATCTTTCAACTTCATTTTGAACATAATTTCAAAATTTCTGACCATCTGGAGTGTTCTTCTTGATGGAGCACCTGCAATATATTTTTTGGCAATTTTCTGCTTTGTGTGGGGGATTGTTCTCATCACAACTTGTCATTATTCCAAATATAATTTTATTCAAAAGATACATCAATTTTCTTTTGCTTCACAATATTTCATTGGCCTAATTTAGTGTCTGCAATCATGTTAAAACATACACCATTGCCATTTAATAATGCATCAGTAATTTTGCCTCATATACTTTATTATCAAAACTGTATTTTAGTGCTACCTGTCTGACAATAGATGATCAAGAGTAAGGACAGTCAAGAGTGTTTTATCGTCATATGTCTTGGCTCCTCTACCTTCTTCCCGATGGCAGGAGATTACTATCTAAATGGCGTCTGGTTGGGAAAAGGGGAAGTATAACGGGATCTGGGGGTCCTTGTACAACAGTCTATGAAAGTAAGCATGCAGGTACAGCAGGCAGTGAAGAAAGCGAATGGCATGTTGCCCTTTATAACAAGAGGAATCTAATATAGGAGCAAAGAGGTCCTTCTGCAGTTGTACAGAGCCCTAGTGAGACCACACCTGGAATATTGTGTGCAGTTTTGGTCCCCTAATTTGACGAAGGACATTCTTGCTATTGAGGGAGTGCAGTGTAGGTTTACAAGGTTAATTCCTGGGATGGCGGGACTGTCATATGCTGAGAGAATGGAGCAGCTGGGCTTGTACATTCTGGAGTTTAGAAGGATGAGAGGGCATCTCATTTTATTATTAAAGCTTTATTACAGACACAGGTCCATATAACACATCAAACAGAAAAAAAAAAGAGAAAAAAAAGAAGATACAAAAATACATTAAAAAAATTGCATGTTAGCCTATAAAATATACAAGCTATTGCACCAATGCAGTCTTAGCCTAGAAGTGAATCTATGGCAGCTTTTCAGAGGGCTGACTAGGGCTTCAATTATGTGGTTCTCTGACTTGTCCAGTCGACACATAAAACTAAACATCAGCTGTCTTAAGAGTGCGTCACAGGTTGGCACTCTAGTGGACACGAACAATTGACTGGCACTATGCCACCTAGGGACACAAAGCAGCAACCTCATTGCATCATTGTATGCTACCTTGAGTCTTTGCATACTCTTTTTCTTATACTTCGACCACAATTGGGCTGTATAGAACGGTGTGATGTAGGTTCTGAACAGGGAACACTTCACAGAGTCAGAGCACATATAAAACTTCCTTATAAGCATGTTCGCTTGAAGATAGGTTTTACAGCGCTGTCGGTAAAGGTCTTTGTCATCCGTCCAGTCATCGGATATGACATGACCTAAGTATTTAATTTCCTCACACACAGCAAGAGGACCGTCTGACAAATAAAAGGTCGGAAAAGTTGATTCCCTGTCCTCAGCGCTCCTAACTACAATTATGCGGCTTTTCTTAGTGTTATAATTAATGTCATAATCAAGGCCATACTGAGAGCACACCTTCAACATCTGCTGCATCCCAGCACTATATGGACAGAGCAGGATCATTGAAACATATAAAATTGTTAAGGGCTTGGACACGTTAGAGGCAGGAAACATGTTCCCGATGTTGGGGGAGTCCAGAACCAGGGGCCACAGTTTAAGAATAAGGAGTAAGCCATTTAGAACGGAGACGAGGAAACACTTTTTCTCACAGTGTTGTGAGTCTATGGAATTCTTTGCCTCAGAGGGTGGTGGAGGCAGGTTCTCTGGATGCTTTCAAGAGAGAGCTAGATAGGGCTCTTAAAAATAGCGGAGTCAGGGGATATGGGGAGAAGGCAGGAACGGGGTACTGATTGGGGTTGATCAGCCATGATCACATTGAATGGCGGTGCTGGCTCGAAGGGCCAAATGGCCTACTCCTGCACCTATTGTCTATTGTCTATTGAAATGAAAGTGTGGTCAGGGTGGTGTGGGTCATATATTTATTGAGTACATATCAACAGGATGATGTTGATGTAATTAATCCCAAGAAGGTTAAAACAGTAATTGTTACTGCAGTCATTAAGAGACTATTTAGGGTTGACAGTCAGAATCCTTTTCCCAGGGTGGAAATGTCAAAAACTAGAGGGTATAGTTTTTAAGTAAGAGGGCGAAGTTTAAAGGAGATGTGTTGGGCAAGCTTTTTGCACAGAGTGGTGAGTTCCTGGAATGGGTTAAGGGGTCAACCAAGATACAATAATGGCATTTGAGGCTTTGAGGTAGGCAGATGCACACACAGGGAATGGAGGGATACATGCAGGCAGAGAAAATTAGTTCAACTTGCTATCATAATAATAATAATAATAATAATATATTTTATTGTCATTGCACATAAGCGCAACGAGATTTGTGTATGCAGCTTCCATCCGATGTCATAACATAAATAACTAATAACATTTAGATTTAGATATCCCGAGAACATGGTTTGTAAAAGAACAGTAAAATAGTCAGACTAAAGTGCAGATGTGTCTGTGCAACGTGACCATCCGAGGGAGACAGTCCGGGGGGGGTGGGGGGCACTCAGCAGGGCCGTTTCAGAGCCGCTATAGCTCTGGGAATGAAGCTGTTCCTGAGTCTGGAGGTTCGGGTGTAGAAGGCCTTGTAATGTCTGCCGGAGGGAAGTAGTTCGAACAGTCCATTACAAGGGTGTGAGGAGTCTTTATGGTTGCTGACGGCCTTCCTGAGGAACTTCCGGATGCCCTCCAAGGCTGGTAGCTGTGTCCCAATAATCCTCGGTGCTCAGTGGATGACGCGCTGAAGAGCTCTCCTCTCCGCCTCCGTGCAGCTGAGATACTACACAGAGATGCCATACGTTCATATGCTCTCTGTGGTGCAGCGGTAGAAGGTTGTCAGCAGCTGTTGGGGCAGACCAGTCTTTTTTAATGTCCTCAGGAAGAACAGTCGTTGCTGTGCCTTCTTGACCAGCGCAGCGGTGTTGGTGGACCATGTGAGGTCCTCTGAAATGTGAGCGCCCAGAAACTTAAAGCTGGACACTCTCTCCACACTGTCCCCGTAGATGGAGGTTGGGGCGTATTCTCCATTATGTGACCTCCTGAAGTCAATAATCTGCTCCTTGGTCTTGGAGGTGTTTAGTGACAAGTTGTTACGTGCGCACCAGTCCACCAGGTTCTGCACCTCCGCTCTGTATTTTGTTTCATCACCGTTGGTGATCAGCCCAATCACTGTTGTGGCGTCTGCAAACTTCACAATGGTGTTGGTGTCGAATGCTGGAACACAGTCATGTGTGAAGAGGGAGTAGAGCATGGGGCTCAATACACAGCCCTGTGGTGTGCCGGTGCTCAGGGTGATAGTGGAGGACAGGTGCGGGGATGTTCAACAGGGATATTGTGGGCAGAAGGGCCTGCTTCTGTGCTGTACTTTACTATGTTCCATTCATTGGTGGTGTCATAAAGCACCTTCACTCTTGTCTTTCACTGTGATATGTCATCAAATTTCCTATTGAATGTTGAACGCTAATGATGTTGCTAGCGACATTCCATTTGATGCAAAATTAATAAAGGAAAGTCGTGGAGACACAAGGAACTGCAGTTGTTGGAATATAGCGGGAATACACAAGGTGCTTAAGGATCTCAGTGGGCCAGGCAGTATTTGTGGAGGGAGTGGAGAGGCAATATTCTGACCTGAAATGTTGACTGTTCATTCCCTCCACAGTTCCCAGGACTTGAGGATCTGAGCTATCGGGAAAGGTTGGGCAGGCTAGAACTTCATTTGTTGGAGCATAGGAAGAGGAAGGGTGATCTTATGGAAGTGTATAAGATCATGCAGGGAATAGATCAGGTAGATGCACAGTCTTTTATCCAGAGGAGGGAAAACTATAGGACCTAGGTTTAAGGTGAGGGGGGAAAGATTTAATGGGAACCTGAGGGGAAACATTGCGGTGGAGATATAGAACAAGCTGCCAGAGGGGGATAGTTGAGGCAGGTAATAATAATAATAAATTTTATTTATGGGCGCCTTTCAAGATACTATAACATCATTCAAAAGACATATGCATAGGTACATGGGTAGTAAATGTTTCGAGGGATTTGGGTTAAAAGCGGGCAGGTGGGTCTAGTGCAGATGGAGCATCTTGGTCGGCATGGGCAAGTTGGGCCGATGGGCCAGTTACTATGCTGTATGACTCTATGAGACTCTATGACTGTACATGCTGCCTGACATTCTGAGTTCCTCCAGCACTTTGTATGTTGCTCAAGGAAAGTCATATCTTTATTTAGTGGCTTCAAAACTTAATGAAGAACATTTTTAAAGAATTGTCTTTATCTGATTGCAGGAACAAATAGCAGCCTGTTTATTCATAACAAGGTGTCACGAGCAGGAATATAACAGAATATCTGTTTTTGTAGAATTGTTTAGGGATAGGGAATCAGATATAACTTCCACATCTTTATGAATGCTACACTGAAGTGGTAACCCAGACCTTTGTGACCAAGTCTCTGGAGTGTGACAACCCTGCAAATCCTCCGACTTTAAGACAACACTGACCATGGCTGAGTTGAGGATAAACTATTGCCAAATTAATAACAAAATTGTACATTTTTTCTGAGTATCATAAACTATGGATTGGATTGTTTTCTCTAGAACGTCGAAGGTTGAGGAGAGACTTGGTAGAAATAAAACAAATTATGAGAGGCATAGATAGGGCAAATTGTCAGAACCTTTTCACCATGGTGGAAATGTCAAAGACTAGAAACCATAGCTTTAAGGTGAGCGAGGCAAAGTGGGCAAGATTTTTTTTTTACACAGAGTGTGGTGGGTGCCTGAAACATGCTGCTGGGCAGATACAATAGTGGTGTTCAAGAGGCTTTTAGATAGGCACCTAGTTATGCAGGAAATGGAGGGGTTTGGATCATGTGCAGACAGATCAGGTTAGTTTAACTTGGCATTATGTTCAGCACAAATATTGTGGGCTGAAAGGTCTGTTCCTGTACTGTACTATTATATGTTATTTTCTATGTAAACAGTGTATAATCCCTGAATATGGAGCCCTGAAAGGAACTAAAGTGCTCCTTTTGAAGTCATGGCCACACAATACAATTGTTGGTCCTTAATCATCCCCTTTCAATTGTCTCACTCGCCCATCTTGCTCAGCAGTTCTGTCTCTCCCTTTCACTGCTTCCAAACATTCCCTCTCCTTTCCCAGAACCATCTGCCGGATGTTGCCAGGGTGACAGTCGGTCCAGCTTTGCTTTTTGTGGAAGCAGGGAGCTGCCTCAAGGACTATTAACCCTCACGGCTCACCAGCGATACACCACTGTTGGTTGGGTTCCAGTACCAGGTGAGCCCTCACCTTTTGTGTATTCACTCGGTTCACCAAATATTTCAAGCTCAAAAATGTACAAAACTAATTTCCTCCCCCAAGTCAGTTATATAGTCAGTTACATTTTTTTTAAATAATGGAGAAACACGGCAAGAGGAAATAAATGCTAAGCAGAAAAAAATACTGCTCTTATCTACAGCAGCAGAGCTGTTTATCCTTCCTGTAGAAAGTCAGGCTTCTGGCAATATTTTTTCCATTCTAAAGCAGATGCCTTTTAAATTATATGATGTTGCTCTGTGAAATTTGAGGGGCCTGATTTAAGTAACTTAATTGCTTCAGTTTGATTCTTTGAAGAGGAAATTTGAGTACATTGGTTATTTTGAAATAGCATTCATGTAAAATCTCCCTTTTAAAAATAGAACAGTACTGGAATATTTCCTAATGATGAAGTGCATGCACCTTATTAAATCACACTTTGAAGAAAGGTCTTGCCAGTTTTAAAACAAAACATCTGTTATGGAGCTTCAGCTTTAGGATATTATATGCAGAATAGGAATGGTGGTTCGGTAGTACAAACCAAGGTCAAGATGTCATGCATTTGAACCCCAACACAGTACAACCTCCATGGGCAAAACACAAAATACTGGGGTAACTCAACAGGTCAAGCAGCATCTCTGGAGAGCATGAATAGGTGATCCTTCTTCAGACAGATTGTAGTTGGGGGGAGAAAGCTGGAAGGGGGTGGGGGGGGGGGGGCAGGAAAAAGCATGGCAAGTAATAGGTAGATACAGGTGAGGGAGGTTTTGATTTGTGGATGATTGGAAACAGTATTTAATTTTCTGTGGCCTTTAAATAAGATTGCTCTAGTAAAAGTGGTTAAGTTCCTATCTCATTCTAGAATAGAAATACCACAATAAATAAATCTGCACCAGCTTACAACAGATCAACGTACTTTGTATGAAGGCCTGAAAATGTGGCTCCATGACATGGGTTTTTAGGCAAATCAAAATGGAGTCTGTGGTATATTTGTAGTAAGTCCCATCCCTGCCATATTGATGAGGGCAATAACATCTGCACAACTGAAGCCTACCTTGATGTTGCACTGCTAATGAGGCAAAATAAAATAATTTACTTTCACAGCCAAGTCTTAAATATTCCGCAGGAATCATATGAAAATCAGGAATGTTTGTCATATGGTCAACCTAAAGGGCCTGTCCCACTTACGCGACTTTATCGGCGACTGCCATCACCCGTCATAGGTCATTACAAGTCGTCGAAAATTTTCAACATGTTGAAAATCCAGCGGCGACCAGAACAAGGTACAACTCTTTGGGCGACTACTCATGACCATATAGGCTTCATCATGTCGTCAGGGTGTCACCTGTATGGTCGTGAGTAGTCTCCTGGTTACCCAAAGAGTCATAGCGTATTTCTGGTCGCCGCTGAATTTTCAAGATGTTGACATTTTTCAGCGACCTATGATGGATGCCGGCAGTCGCTGAAAAAGTCGTGTAAGTGGGACAGGCCCTTAAGTGCCTTATGTCCTGGAAAAAGGGATTATAGGAAATTAAGGCATCCTAGTGATGGTAGTTTAACAGTTATGTTAGAAGAGACAGTACAACAATTAGAGGAGAGAACAGCTTAGACTGCAATGGCTGAGTTAATTAGAACAAATGTACTCCTATGTTATTGGAGTTAGAATAGACGATTGTGCATAGAAAAGCCAGGATATAAAATATGTTAAACGATGATAATGACAAAAGAACGGGCATACAAATCTTTCTGTACATACAGAATGCCAAAGGAAGAATCGCTATCTGCAAGAAGAATGGAGGAACCATTGTCAGGCCAGTCTAGCATATCAATATATCAATAACTAATTATCGCAATCCACAAACAACAAAAAATAAAACCTTTTATGGTTGGTGATTTATTGTGAAATTTGGAATCCACATGCAACCATTGTAACGCGTGCAATTAATTGCTGGAATTTCTTTGGGTCAATGAAGCATCTTTGAACCCCCACTAAGGTGCTAATCAGTGTACACTGCAGGTAGGACCAGAGGAAATTGACTTATTGGAGAACCTCACCACATGTTTGTATTCAGTGCCGTCTTGGTCAGAGCCATTATAAAGAGGGTGACTGGTCCCCACTTGAAAGCCAGACCTTGAGTGTGTGAAAACACACACATTTCCCCCAACACAGGCTTTGCACATTCAGCTTAGAAGCTCTGTACCTTTGGATACACTCCTGCAATATTAGCTTCTCAGTGCTGGTTACAGAGTCAAGGAAAGAGCGTTCACGTCGCGGCCCTATTTCCACCAATCGTTCCACTACCATTCACAATAAGCTCAAGAAGCGACAAGACAGACGCCATTGTATGCAGATGCAGAGAAGTGTGTTCAGCTCTGGCTGAACAACTTCTAATCTTGTGTGTGGACTCGACAAGCAGAAGAAGAGCTGATGACTATCAGTTTGCCTCGGTACTGGCCTATGGTTTAGTTTAGGGATACAACTTGAAAAACGCCTGCCGGGCCATAGACTCCACTTCAAATATCATTCACCTTTTCACATTAGTACTATGTCTGAGTATGTTTTGGCAGAATGGAAACCACTTAAAAATAGTGTAATGTATCTTTTTACCAGCATTCTTCACCTACACATCTCTGCACTTGTGCATATGTCAATAAACTCGACTTGACGGTTAGGATTCTGTTTGGTATTCTGAAATATCATTAACAATTTAAAACTGTGATTACAGAATTTATTCAACTTTATTAAACAATTCTTTAAGAATAGTAGTCAGGGAGATATCAGGGACTCAATAGCATTCTAATTTTAAAGATTTAAAATGTCATAAAGTAGAGGGGGAGAGGGTAAGGGAGGGTGAGGGGGTAGAGAGGGAGGGTGAGGGGGTAGAGAGGGAGGGTGAGGGGGTAGAGAGGGAGGGTGAGGGGTAGAGAGGGAGGGTGAGGGGTAGAGAGGGAGGGTGAGGGGTAGAGAGGGAGGGTGAGGGGGTAGAGAGGGAGGGTGAGGGGGTAGAGAGGGAGGGGAGGGTGTAGAGATGGAGGGGGAGGTTGTAGAGAGGAACGGGGAGGCTGTAGAGAGGGAGGGCAGGGGGTGTGAATAACCTGGGGCGGGGGGGGGCGGGAAGTGTATCATATCAAAGGGGTGGCCTACAGACCCGTCCAGCAACATGACATCGGAGGGGAGGGGGAGGAGAGGGGGGAGATGGGGGAGAGGATGGGAGCAGGAGGAGAGAGGGGGGCGAGGGGTAAGATGGGGAGAGAGTGGGGAGGGGGAGGAGAGGGTAGGGAAGGGGGAGGGGGGGGAGAGAGAGGAGGACGAGGATGGGGGAGGGGAGGAGAGCGTGGAGGGTGAAGGGGGAGACAGGGGTAGATGGGGAGAGGGGGAGATGGAGAGGAGGAGGAGAGAGGGGTGATGAGAGAGGGGTGAGGAGAGTGGGGTGGGGAGAGTGGGGTGAGGAGAGAGGGGTGAGGAGGGAGGGGGAGAGAGGAGTGAGGAGAGAGGCGTGAGGAGAGAGGGATGAGGAGAGAGGGGTGAGGAGAGAGGGGTGAGGAGAGAGGGTTGAGGGGAATAGGGAATGGGGGAGAGAGGGTGAAGGAGAGAGGGGCGAGGAGAGAGGGGGAGGGGAGAGGGGGGTGGGGAGAGGGGGGTGGGGAGAGGGGGGTGGGGAGAGGGGAGAGAGGAGCGAGGAGAGAGGGGTGAGGGGTGAGGAGAGAGGGGTGAGGAGAGAGGGGGAAGGAGAGAGGGGCGAGAGGAGAGAGGGGAGAGAGGAGTGAGGGGTGAGGAGAGGGGTGATCACGCGCTTCGACGCAGGTGGGGCTGGGGCTGGAGCAAAGGCATATGTAAATGAGATCCATTGTGACTGGCCATCTGTGAGGGAAGGCATTGTGACATCACACAATGGAACGTGCAGCGACATCAGACGGGGGGGGGGGGGGGCGGGGCTGGAGCAAAGGCATATGTAAATGAGATCCATTCCGATTGGACATCTGTGAGCATTAGGCATTGTGACATCACACGATGGAACTTTCAGCAACGTTCCATGGGTGAGATGCAGTTTGATTTTTTTAACATTTTGAATTTGTTTATGTTTTTTACCGAATAAGCAGGGTGTCAGAACTGAACGAGGAGGAGGACACAAATGCAGGCTCAGACACAGGGTAGATCAGTCTTCGGCGTTTAATCGGTCCAAGTCAGTACACAGGTAGGCAAAACAGAGGCAACAGTACCATATAGGAGCAGGCAAGAACCAGTGGTCGAAAATACAGGCAAAGGTCGAGATCACAAGGTCACAAGATTTCGAGAGCTGGAACGAGGTGATACCAAGTAGCATACACCACGAACTGGCAATGGGAACTAAAACACAAAAGGCTTAAATACAGACTAGCAGGGGATAACGAGACACAGGTGAAACACATCAGGGCGTGGCCAACAATCACATGAGGGTAAACGACCTGACAGGAAATGGGACCTGAAACAAGAGGAGATGTGAGACCAAAATAAAACAAGAATGCAAACTCTAATACTAAAAACCAATAAGAAACAGAAACTAGATCAAACGCGAGACCTGACACAGGGATAGGTTGTTCTATCCGAATGTTCTAATTTTACAATCATAAAGAGGAGGAGGAAAACCCCTATCGAATTATGAAAAAAATGGTGTAGTTCTTCATTAAAGCCCATTTAAATTTCATTATCTTCTAAAAAACAAATATTCATATGAAACTAAGTGCACACCCCCTACATAATCTTTCTCTGAAGTTTGGGCATTGAGGAATGAGGACTCTCTTGGAGGGCTGACTAATACTCTGTTTGTACACATACCTATCCAGCCAATCCACTGGAAGCTTTGTAGTGCAGAAAGTGCAGTTGAATTAAGTGAAAAGGAAATTAAATAAAATCTTCCCTTATATTTGTTCGAAGGAACTGCAGATGCCAGTTTATACTGAAGATAGACACAAAATGCTGAATTAACAGTGGGTCCGGCAGAATCTCTGGAGAACAGGAATAGGTGACATTTTGGGTCGGAACCCTACTTCAGACATTCTGACCCAAAACGTCACCTATTCCTTTTCTCCAGAGATGCTGGCTGACCCGCTATGTTACTCCAGCATTTTATGTCTCTTTCCTTATATTTGATTGGACCACCCAGAAGAAAGAAAGGATGACTGTTAATACCACAATATGTGTTGAAAACTGAAAATTAATTCTAGAATTGATTTCCAATGTAGCCGTGACAAAATGACCCTCAGACATAATAGCAACACTGATAATAGCGATGTTACAAAACTTACCTTCAGCGGCGCTGCAGTTCTGCCACTGGCCGTGTGCTCGACTTTGGCGCTGTTTTCTCCTGCTTATCGGAGGCGGCATTTCTCGGGCTGCTAAGCCGCTGAAGAACAATCGATCGGACTTCCATTCCCGATTTTTTAATTTATTTAATCGCGAGACAATTCAATAATTACATTAAAATAAAAAGTGACTTCTAACGCCCTCAATGCCTACAATGGGACGGATCACATGAAGGGGACAAAACATAATGTAAGTCGTTTATTTTACATATAAACTTGTTCCTCGGGATGGCTTTAATCTAATTTTCATTCGCGAAAATGTGATTTGCACCCCATACGAACCGGCAGTGTTTTTCCTGCCGATATGGGGTTCAAATTCACCGCAAATGCAATGTTCCAATCGATCACGTTCCAGAAAACCCCACTCGCAAGATGATTTATGCTCTTTTTTTTGGACAAATGTCATAAGAGCATCTAAATCGTCTATATTTTGTGTTATTGTCTACCCATAGTCATTATTTTTAGACTAAATATCAGTTTTAGTCCCATGTATTGTGCAAAAAAAGAATAATTTAAATTATATTGAGTGGAAGTTTCTAGATTAATTTATAGGAATTAAACATTAAATTCCTTCCATCTGGGATAGAAATTCATGACAGTGAGATTTAAAAATCATGTTAGGAGATTGAGAGGGGATCTTATAGAAACTTACAAAATTCTTAAGGGGTTGGACAGGCTAGATGCAGGAAGATTGCTCCCGATGTTGGGGAAGTCCAGGACAAGGGGTCACAGCTTAAGGATAAGGGGGAAATCCTTTAAAACCGAGATGAGAAGAACTTTTTTCACACAGAGAGTGGTGAATCTCTGGAACTCCCTGCCACAGAGGGTAGTCGAGGCCAGTTCATTGGCTATATTTAAGAGGGAGTTAGATGTGGCCCTTGTGGCTAAGGGGATCAGAGGGTATGGAGAGAAGGCAGGTACGGGATACTGAGTTGGATGATCAGCCATGATCATATTGAATGGCGGTGCAGGCTCGAAGGGCCGAATGGCCTACTCCTGCACCTAATTTCTATGTTTCTATGTTTCTATGTTATATTGTGAATTCTTGTGTGAATGGGATTAGTTTATTATTTGGATACTTAAGCTATTTAAAAAAAATTATCCTTCTCTTAAGAAATGGAATCTACAGGACATTGTTAATGGGAAAGTAGTGGGCAGAAAGGCATGTCATGTGTGGTTTGAAGAGCAAAAACTTGTTGTTTACAATGCCAAAATTGAAAAGTTGAGGAAAAAGAAGGTGGACAGAGTTGCTTAATGGTTACAATCTGAGGAGTATGATGATGCTACTGATTATGATATGTAAATGTACCAACTAGCAACTGATCTTCTCCATAAAGACTTGGTCTATTGCTAGAAATTGTAATTTATTTACCTATCTGTTACGGATTTACAGCACATAATACAATAATATTAAAGTTCTGATCTTGAGAATATCACATTTTTGAATTTTCAAGGCACTCTGGGTGTTTATTACTATTTCCATCACAACGGTCAATTTTGTGATTAACTACAATTAGGTAATTAACTAATTATATGCTTTAATTTCATTAAGGTCATCCAAGTTTTATATTTGTTTCAGAATGCTTCACTGAAAATTAACTGAAAATGTCATTCAGTTCTCTTGATTTTTAAGAAAGTTATGGGCTTTTGACTGTCCTCGATCACAGCTTTTGTGTTAAGTCAATGGAAAATCAATAGGGAACAAGATGCTAATTTCCAAGTATGAAAATGGCCATAACTTTTTTTAATACTGAAGATATGAAAGTGAATTAGGTGTCAAATTAAACTTCTTTTTATGATTTATCTGATGGGATAAATTGCAGACTTGATTTTTTAAATCTCAAAATTTATAACATTGCTACTGATAACTTTTTTTAGAAGCATTTTTATTTGGCTTAATTTCTTCTCTTCTCTTCATGTTCTCCATATGCCTCTTCCCATTTAGCCAATGTCGCTATTTGAAGTGTATATGGTATTACCATTAGGATAAGCAAGATTGATGTTGCTCTTCTTTTGCTCAGCAATTGTTTTTTTATGTTTTTTAAATGTTTTTTTAAAATATTTTTTCTGAAACACATCAAATGAAAATGTCACCCCAGATTCACAAATTGAATTTCTGCTCCAATGCCATTTTATGTGGCAGATTCTCCACTCAATTTCCATTTGCTAGATCGTCTTGGATGGGATATGGAGATAGAGTAACAGAGACATGCTGCATAGAAACAGTCCCTTCGGCCGACCAAGTTCATGCAAACTGTCAACCATCGATTTACACTAATCCTAACTTAGTCTCAATTTTTATTCTGCCCACATTCTCATCAACTCTCCTAAAATTTCCCAACATACTAGAAGCAATTTACAATGGCCAATTGACCAAATAATTCACATATCTTTGGATGAGAGAAGAAGATGGAGCACCCAGAAGTAAACCTCATGGTCATAGAGTCATAGAGTGATACAGTGTGGAAAAGACCCTTCAGCCCAACGTGCCCACATTGGCCAACATGTCCCAGCTATACTAGTCCCACCTGCCAGCATTTGGTCCATATCCCTCCAAGCCTGTTTGATACATGTACCTGTCTCTTTCTTAAATGTTGGGATCGATCCTGCCTCAACTACCTCCTCTGGCAGCTTGTTCCATACATCCACCACTCTTTGTGTGAAAACGTTACCCCTCAGATTCCTATTACATCTTTCCCCTTCACCTTAAACTTATGTCCTCTGATCCTCGATTCACCTATTCTGGGCAAGAGACCCTACCCAATTAATTCCTCTCATAATGTTATACACCTCTATAAGATCACCCCTCATCCTCCTGCGCTCCAAGGAATCGAGTCCCAGCCTACTCAACCTCTGCATTTAGCTCAGACCCTCTAGTCCTGGCAACATCCTCGTAAATCAGGGATCATCATAGGGAGAACATGCAAGCCTCACACAGACTGTCCCTGAAGTTGCGATTGAACCCAGGCCTCTGGTATGGTAAGGCATCGACTCCACTAGATGTGTCACTATGCTGCCCAATAGGCAGGTGCAACTGAGATAGAAGGAAAGCCGATAAACTTTTGAATACTGACAATCCACAATCAGTTTAGATTCAGCAGTTCCCGACAAAAAAACATTGACCTACATGAAGACTTTACTAAAAAACTAAAGATGATGACTTGAGTTAAGAATTATTGCCACATGCTGACAGTGTTAAAAACCACACCATTATCTCTAAAAGTATAACATAGAAATGAAAGCCAATTACTCTAGTCAGCAACGTGGTTTGGAAACCTGCTTGACTATGGGACAGTTAAAAAAAGTACTGAAATTGAAGAAATGTGTCAAAATGATGAATGAGATGAAGCATGAAAAAGGTACTTTACAAAGTTACAATTGATGTCAATCTATAGGCAAGAAATGAGGGCTCTTGCTCCCTTAGTACAATTGTGTGTACTGTTCTGGTATTGAATCCAATATATGACTTCAAGATGGTGGCGCTGCCTTAGCAGCTGCGGCTCGCCTGCAGTCGTTTGTTTTGGGTTTTTTTTGTTTGTTCTTTTGTCCTGTTTTAGTTAATTTTTGGTTTTATTTTTATTTTATTATGTTGTGTATGGGTGTGGGAGAGGGGGGGTGGTGGGGGGGAGAAACGTGATTTTGGTCTCTTCCTTCGGAGGGATGCGACTTCTCTTGTCGTATCCCCCATGTCTGTCTCTGTCTGCGCCGAGGCCTAATGGCGGAGCTGGCGGCCTCGGAGCTGGGGCAGCGTTCCAGCGGCAACATCGGAGCTGTGGCGTTCCGGCGGCAGCGGAGCCCAGACAACGGAGCTGTGGCATTACGGCGGCAGCGGCGACCCGACAACGGAGCTGTGGTGTTCCGGCGGCAGCGGCGACCCGACAACGGAGGATCGGCCACGGGCCCGGTGGACGACAGCGTCGGGAGCTCACAGGTCGCCTCGGAGCAGAGGGAGAACAAGGAGGGAAGAGACAAGGACTTTAAGATTTTTGCCTTCCATCACAGTGAGGAGGTGCCTGGTGAACTCACTGTGGTGGATGTTAAATTTGTGTTTATTGTGTGTTTTTGTCATTTTTATTATATGTATGACTGCAAGGCAACGAATTTTCGTTCAGTCTGAATGACAATAAAGGCTACTTTACTTTACTTTACTGAATGTCTTTTTTTGAGGATCCATGTGGCAGGCCAAAAAGAATCATCTTAACAGTTGCAGCAGGGAAAGTGTGAAGACTGCTGTTATTGTTCTTGTAGGCGACTAAGAATTACAACAAACGTAAATAGAAGGTTAAACATTGATGTAGACGGTTTGGATCGTATGGCACTTTTGTGTGACTTTAACAATGAACCAGACATTTCATTCTTGAGCTGGCCTTGCAAATCTTACATGTTTTCCTCGCCAAGGATGTAAGTTGGGGATGTCATTCCTCAAGCAGTGCTCATGAGATTTATCTTGTTTTCCTGCCTGCCATGGGGAACTTAGTTTAGTTTAGTTTAGTTTAGTTTAGTTTAGTTTAGTTTAGTTTAGTTTAGTTTAGTTTAGTTTAGTTTAGTTTAGTTTAGTTTAGTTTAGTTTAGTTTAATTTAGTTTAGTTTAGAGATACAGCTCAGAAACAGAACCTTCGACCCACTGAGTCCACGTTTACCAGTGATACACGTACACTAACACTTTCCTGCATACTTGGGACAATTTACAATTTTTACCCAAGCCAATTAACCGACCAACTAGTACTTCTTTGAAATGTGGGAGGAAACCGGAGCACCCGGGGAAAACCCATGCATTCAAGGGGAGAACGTGCAAACTCCGTACAGACAGCACCCGTAGTCAGGATCAAACCTGTGTCTCTGGCATTGTAAGGCAGCAAGCAACTTTACCGTTGCACCACCATGCCACCCAAAACCAGAAAACAGAAATCAAGTTTTCCAGAAAACTCTTGGATTATATCCTGTTATGACAGATCACGGTATCCACGGTCTGAAGAAGGGTCTCGCTGTATCACGGTCTGAAGAAGGGTCTTGACCCGAAACGTTGCCTATTCCTTCACTCCATAGACACTGCTTCACCCTCTGAGTTTCTCCAGCATTTCTGTCTACCGTCGATTTTTCCAGCATCTGCAGTTCTTTCTTAAACATGATATCCACAGATCGGTGGCAAACTTTCAAAAAGATGTTGCCAGTCCATTTCCCTGGCAAATAAAGGATCACCAACACCACTGACCGTTCACCTGCCCCCAACCTCCAATGTTAGTCAGAAATGAGAGGCTCAGGCCAGGAAATTAATTTAGAAATCTGCTTAACCTGTTCAATGCCACCCCAGAGTATGCTCGGGTCATGGCCAATAGTGAAAAAAAACTTGGCAGTGAACAGGTAACTCCGAGAATGTCAAATAGGTTCTTAGTTACTTTCAAGAGAGAGCTAGATAGGGCTCTTAAAGATAGCGGAGTCAGGGCATATGGGGAGAAGGCAGGAACGGGGTACTGATTGGGGATGATCAGCCATGATCACATTGAATGGCGGTACTGGCTCGAAGGGCCGAATGGCCTACTCCTGCACCTATTGTCTATTGTCTATTGTCTATGGTTTGAAGAAACACATCAAAATGATAAATGAGATAAAAATATAAAAACGTGTAGCTTGCTATTTCTATAGGTTACAATTGATATCAACCCATGGGCAAGAAATGAGGCTCCTAGCTTTCCTGCATTCCCACTATGTATCTCTCATCATGCTAATCACATTCTTCCCAAATCCTCTAAATACTGTGATCCAACCTTGACAATGCTGCAATCCACCACCTTCCTTCTCCATTCTTCACATCAGGTCCAACCTCAACCCAGCCACCCATGTTGTGTTTGACCATCAGCTTCCTAACCGCCTCCTCCCCCACAACCATCCTCCATCCACCCCTGACCTCAAACACATGGTTGTTTGTAACCATCTTGGTTGTAACTGAAATTTGATGAGCTGCTACAGGGCTGCTAAGTTAATCATTGTTCCAATGCATTCATGTTATACCAGCACAACTTCTGAGGAGGCAGTAGCATTTACATCCAGAGAGCAGTGCTGAACTACTATCTACCTCATTCGTGGCCCTTGGACTATCCATGTTCGGACTTTGCTGGCTTTACCTTGCACTTACGTTATTCACTTATCATGTATCTATACACTGTAAATGGGTTTATCGTAATCATGTATTGTCTTTCCGCTGACTGGATAGCACGCAACAAAAGCTTTTCATTGTACTTTTCACGTGACAATAAACTAAACTGATCTAAACTGAAGGCATCAGTAAGTACTCTGTAATACTGTGCGCTGTAAGATCATAAAATAATCTAAAGCATAAAGCATCCAGTCATCCATTTGATATTTTTCTCACTGCACAAAACAGAAGCATGCCATAATGCACACGGAGTGCAGTCAGCCAGCCAAAGCATGTGTCTTTGTTAAAGTTAAGATGGAAGATGGCAGCCAATATATAAACAGGCTGTGCTTACACACTACTCCAGTGCCTACAACAAGCAGGTAAACACAATGAAATCTCATGTTAAATATATCTTCCCTTTCTTTCTCTGTAAAGTGACAAAATAAAATCTTTATAAAATGTGAAGTCATAGTCATTAGTTGAAATTTTGAAATAAGAGAAATTTTGAAATGAAACAGCAGTAACGTCTCATTGCTGTTAAACAAAGCAATACTTCTGCATTCTCTTTGCACTCTCCCGTTACTGGTTCTTATCTCTAAACAAACATATGTCTCAGCCATTGTTCGAGGCTTTTTGACAATATTTTTCCACAGATGTGAAAAAAGACATTATTTCTACAGTCTTTGTAAATTCCATTGTACTGTTTAAAATAAGGGACAGAGAGTACATTTGCTGAATGTGCTGTCTGGAACTCATTTCCCAAAGGCTAAAAGTTGAACAATTCAGTAGTTTGGTGGGTAATCAAAGTGCCTGGCATGTTGGGGAAGCCTGTGGCCTTTATCTGTAAAGGGAGAGATAAAAAGATAGACGGGTGATACGGCAGCACAGTTCATTATATGAGAACTGAGAGGGTCATCATGCAGGAAAAGATGTCAGAAGTAGATTAAGATATCTTGAAGCAACAATGGAGCAGCAACAGCCATATATTAGCGTTGATATCTGCCTCTCCCTTGGCAGCAGAAAAGTGGTTGGTTACATTTTGAAAACACCTACGGCTGAATGATCAAATCGTCAGCTGTCAGATGACAGCACCCATTTAATATGATAATTAGAAGCTTGTGATGTGAATGGGAAGTCATGTTAGAGGATGTTAGAGGATGATCTGGAAAGATCTGCCAAAGGTAAATGTTGACTTACTTGTGTTTCCCAGAGGAGCAGAAATGTTTCTACTGGACCATTATTGACCAAGAACTGGCACAGTGGCAGCTGGTAAAGATGCTGTCTCACAGAACCAGGGTTCGATCCTGACCTTGTGTGCTGCCTATGTGGAGTTTGCACGTTCTTCCTGGGATTAGGGTACTCTGGTTTCCTCCCACATACTAAAGACATGTGGGTTTGTAGGTTAATTAGGCCTTTGTAAATTGCCCCTGGCGTGCAGGGAGTGGATGAGAAAGTGGGATAATATAGAACTAGTGTTAGGGTTGGGGTGATTGATGCTTGCTGTGAACACAGTGGGTCTGTTTCCATGCTGTATCTCAACTCTGCATAAATTGTTTTCGAAACGCTATATTCCAAATGTAATGAGTTTATGGCCACAAAAATGATTGAAGTCTCTTTAATTTCTCAAAGAAGGTCTAGTGGACTATGTCAGTTGGTCAGAATAGTCCTCGTCTTGTTTAAGTCAGTGACACTTTGCTATAAGAAGGCATTGCATATTCTTCTTTTAACATCATTGCACAGACAACTAAAATGGACAAATGCTCTATGTGTTCAGTGTATGAAATCAATCAACTGGTCTCTGCAAATTGACATTCATGCAAAAGATTGATTTTCTAGTCAAGGTCACAAAACAATGCTTTATTCTATCATGGAATTAGTTAAACCTTATAAATAACGTCCTTAACATTTGTCTCTAGTTTCTTGCACTAAACGCACAGTAGACAGGTAACTGTACATTATACTCCACTTCCAAACAAGTTTATTGAAATCAATAGAATTAAAAGATGGAAACGAAGAACAAATTACAGCGTCGATAAAAAAGTTATATGTTTAGGGCAAGCCACAATTTCAATTTCTACTCAAAGTCGTATTGAACTGCTAAATTTTGCTTGTGAGTCAAATTTTCTTTATCAATTGTTCTTTACCAGTGACTTAAATCACCACATGGCCTGCCCCACTTTCTTCATAAAGATCTATTTTATTTCTCTTCGTTGTTGGGTCTAATTTATTGATCGCCAAGATAAAGTCTGAGGTCTTATGAGGTAAGAAACAATAATTGAATGATTGAATGGTAGAGATAGAAACATAGAAAATAGGTGCAGGAGTAGGCCATTCGGCCCCTAGAGACTGTACCGCCATTCAATATGATCATGGCTGATCATCCAACTCAGTATCCTGTACCTGCCTTCTCTCCATACCCTCTGATCCCTTTAGCCACAAGGGCCACATCTAACTCCCTCTTAAATATAGCCAATGAACTGGCCTCAACTACCTTCTGTGGCAGAGAATTCCAGAGATTCACCACTCTCTGTGTGAAAAATGTTTTTCTCATCTCGGTCCTAAAAGATTTCCTCCTTATCCTTTAAACTGTGATCCCTTGTTCTGGACGTCCCCAACATCGGGAACAATCTTCCTGCATCTAGCCTGTCCAACCCCTTAAGAATGTTGTATGTTTCTATAAGATCCCCCCTCAATCTTCTAAATTCTAGTGCATGATAATGGGGGTAGGGTATTGACATGCATAGAGAATTGGTTGGCAGACAGGAAGCAAAGAGTAGGAATTAATAGGTCCTTTTCAGAATGGCAGGCAGTGACTAGTGGGTGCCGCGAGGCTCGGTGCTGGGACCCCAGTTATTTACAATATATATTAATGATTTTAGACGGGGAAATGACACAAAGCTGGATGGCAGTGTGAGCTGCGAGGAGGATGCTCAGAGACTGCAGTATGACTTGGATTACTTGCAGGGTGAGTGAGCAGATGCATGACAGATTCAGTATAATGTGGATAAATATGAGGTCATCTACTTTGGTGGCAAGAACAGGAGGGCAGATTATTATCTGAATGGTATCAGATGAGGAAAAGGGGAGGTGCAACGAGCCCTGGGTGTGCTTGTATATCAGTCACTGAAAGTAAGCATACAGGTACAGCAGGCAGTAAAGAAAGCTAATGGCATGTTAGCCTTCATTGCAAGAAGATTTGAATTTAGGAGCAAGGAAGTCCTACTGCAGTTGTACAGGGCCCTGGTGAGACCGCATCTGGAGTATTGCGTGCAAGTTTGGTCTCCTAATTTGAGGATGGACATTATTGCTATTGAGGGAGGAAGATTTACCAGCATAGGTTCATCAGGTTAATTCCCAGGGATGGCGGGATTGACATATGATGAAAGAATGGGTCGACTGGGCTTGTATTCGCTGGAATTTAGAAGGATGAGAGGAGATCTAATAGAAACATATAAAATTCTTAAAAGATTGGACTGGCTAGATGCAGCACAAATGTTCCCGATGTTGGGGGAGTCCAGAGCCAGAGGTCACAGTTTAAGAATAAGGGGTAGGCCATTTAGGACTGAGATGAGGAAAAACTTTTTCACCCAGAGATTTGTGAAACTGTGGAATTCTCTACCACAAAAGGCTGTGGAGGTTAATTCAATTGGATGTTAGATTTAACTCTTGGGGCTAAAGGAACCAAGGGATATGGGGAAAAAGCAGGAACGGGGTACTGAATTTTAGATGATCAGCCATGATCATATTGAATGGTGGTGCTGGTTCAAAGGGCCGAATGGCCTACTCTTACACCTGTTTTTATATTTTTTCTATGTCTCCATTTCACCTCTAGGCTTTGTTACTATCTCCCGCCATCTGCCAATAACCTCTCCTCACCTGAATCCACTTATCACTTGCTGTTTTTTTCAGCTAATCATTCACCCCACTTCTCTTTTCCAGCTTTCTTCCCTCAGTTCCATCGGTCTGAAGAAGGGTCTCGACTCAAAACGTTAACTATCTATTACCCTTCACAGATGCTGCCTGACTTGCTGAATTCCTCCAGCACTTCATCTTTTACTCAAGATTCCAACATCTGCAGTCTCTTGTGTCCGCAAAAAAAGTATGTTTAGAGCAGATTATGCTGTTATGTTAAAATATTTGCAAACATACAAAATTATTATCATTGAACCAAATTAATACAAACTTACATTAAAAACAAACTACTCTCAGCTGATCGATAGCATATGTTTAGTTTAGTTTAGAGATACAGCACGGAAGCAGGCCCGTCGGCCCACTGGGTCCGCGCTGACCAGTGATCCCCACACATTAATGCCATCCTACACCCACTAGTGACAGTTTTTACATTTACCAAGGCAATTAACCTACTAACTTGTATGTCTTTGGAAAGTGGGAGGAAACTGAAAACCCACGCAGGTCACGGGGAAAATGTACAAATTCCGTATAGACAGCACCCGTAGTCAGGATCGAACCCGGGACCCCAGCGCTGCATTCGCTGTAAGGCAGCAACTCTACCGCTGCGCCACCGTGATTACCCGTGTAGGAGTGAATTCATAATTAATGTTGAGGAATGAATTCTTGCATGTCAGGCATACAGTGTGTGTTACGTTTGAAGTTCAGAGGAAATACACATGTGGATGTGAGTTTTAAGGGGATATTATGAGCATTTATGGGGATCTTTTCTTCCTGCCCAGTCAAGAGCAATTTTAAGATGTTGAAGATTTTCTTTCATCTTTATGAATTGTATGGCCTTCTGTAGGAGAGATCATTTTTTATTTAATTGTACTAAGAACATTCATTATTTTCAGTGAGAGATCTCAGAGCTCCTTGAAGAACAGAAAGCTGCAGTGATGCAAATATAATGAGGAGATGAAGGAAAGATGGGCAGAGGTAGAAGATAACATTATTTTTAAGGGCTTTAAAGAAGAGACGCAAAATTAATGCCACTGCAAGCAATGTAATGGATGGCAACATACTGTCTCACCCTGAACACAACAAAGACTAAAGAGATGGTGGTTAACTTTGGCAGGTCCAAGCTCCCCCTTCAGACGGTCAACGCTGCAGGGGCTGACATTGAGGTGGTGCAGACATATAAATACCTTGGAGTGCACCTTGACAACAAACTGGACTGGTCTGTCAACTCTGACTCCCTCTACAAAAAAGGCCAGAGCAGACTCTTTTTCCTCAGAAGGCTCAAATCCTTCAATGTGTGTAAGGATATGCTGCACATGTTTTACAACACAGTGGTCGCAAGCGTTATTTTCTACGCTGTTGTCTGCTGGGGCAACAGCATTAGTGCAAAAAACAATAGGAAGCTGGTCAAACTGGTTAAACGAGCTAGCTCAGTGCTGGAGGGGAGAGTAGACTCTGGGATGGATGTGCTTGAGAGGCGTATGAGGCACAAGGTGCAGGTCATCCTGAAAAACCCCGGGCATCCCCTCCATATAATTCTGGAGAGTCAAAAGAGCACTCGGAACAACAACCGGCTCCTCTCCCTGCCCTGTAGAACGGAGCGGTTCAGGAGATCCTTCACCCCTGCAGCCATTAGATTTTATAATTCGGACCGCTAGGCTGTAGGGGGATGCATTTTGCAATTATTAATTTTTAACTGTTAATTATTGGTCTTTTTAAGTATTTATTGCTCTCAGGTAGTGTCCACATTGTATTCTATGTATTTTCTGTCTGCGTTCGTTTTGAATCTGTGGGTTTGTTGGTTGGGAGCTTCTGGACATCTGAATTTCCCTGAGGGGATCAATAAAGTATTTATTATTATTATTATTATTACTACTAATGGGCGTGGGCAGACTGATAAAATGCAAACACATGTCTTATAAAATTCAAAGAAAAGAAGCAGGGATGATTTATTTTGGGAAAATTGACAAAATAAGAGTAAATTATAGTCAAGCTATATGGTAATGGGACAATTTTCAAGAGGATGTGTGAACGGTGAGATGTAAGTATATGAACCGATATCTTCGGTCAAATGAGAAGTCTTTAAAAAACAAGTCCATGGGATCCTTGGTACTATCAATAGAATCATGGAACAGAAGTTATGTTGAGCCAATGTAATTCACTGCTTTGGCCTCAGCTGGAGTTCAATTCTAAACACTACACTCTAGGAAGGATGCCAATAGCTTTGAAGGCGTACAGAGATGAAAGAACACTGTTATGTAGAAAGATTAAGAAAGTGGCTGCTGCTCTCCTCAGAGTAGTAAATGTGGATGAACAGATTTGCTTGAAATGCTCAAATTCATAAATGTTTTGATAGAGCAGAGAAGGGACAATTGATCTCAGTGTAGAAGGGTTAACAACAAGGGAGCACAGATGGAAAGTGATTGGCAAAATGAGGAGAGGCAACATGCGGAAAATATTTTATGCAGACTGTTTTGGTGAAGTACATTACAGTGCTATTAATGGTGGCAAAGCAGATTCAATATAAATTCCCAAAATAAATTTGATTAGAATTTGCTTGTGGATATGCATAATGTGTTTTCAGATGCTGTGTGACTCCCATAGACTCTCTACTTTAGCATGGGAAATAACACTGAGGCATTTATTTGACCTTTTCGCAAAACATCATCAAGCATTCCTGAATTTAAGAAAGAAGTAAAAGAGCACTGGTGTGTTGTGCATTAAAGCAGGCCCAGCTTTGTAGGTTAATATCTTAGATTTCAAGCACAACATATCAGCAGGCCATTCACTTGACTGCTACAGCTTTTGATAAAAAGTTTCAACTGTTCAGGAAACAATTGCATTAAAAATGTTTTGTATCCACGCCAATTGTGAAGTGTTTGAGAATCTATCAAACTTGAAATGTGAGCAAGACATTAAAAGAAGGAGAAGCCAGAAATTGACTAGTTTCAATCAAGATTTGCTGTCTCTGCAAAAAAAGTCATCTAAAAGAAACATTGCTTTTGACATCTTTCACTGCCAATACTGACTGTGGGAATAACTCCTTGTCATTAGAATTGATTTAACTTCAAAACAGCTAAGATCTCTTAGATCAGAAAGACAATTTGTTGGATTTCTTCACGTTGCTGCCTGCAAACAACTCCCATAGCCTGAAATCTCATACCTTCCATGTGTTTCGGTAATTTGAAAGCACTCTCATGCATGAACAGGCATTCTTACTAATCAAGCTGAGCACAACCTACAAGTGCAAAACTGTCATTGGGAATATCCTCCCTAATTGAAAGATGGCAACAACTTCACGAATGTGGGAGAGATTATAGTAAACTAGTGCAAATTTTCTTTAAATTTATTCTTTTAAAAATGAATTACAAAAAAAGCAAGGTGGTGGAATTTAAGAATCAGTTTGCATTAGTTATGGCGCCAGCAAGTGGCTGCCTCGCCAACAGTCTGTCTGTACTTTCTTCTGTTTTTGTTATTCTAAGTACGTGTTAGAGTATGATTTAGTGTTCCTTTGTTTTATGTGGTGGGTGGGGTGGGGGAACTTTTTTCAATCTCTTACTTCGACGGAGATTCGATTTTTTTCCGTATCATATCTCCGTCCCCACTGCGGCCTAACATTGTGGAGTGGCGCGGTCTTTCCTGGAGACCGACCCGGCGCTTCAACCGTGGGCGGGGCACGGACTTACCATCATAGAGCTTGCGATCCCTTTGCCAGGGATCGACTGTGGAGAGCTCCAACTGCAGGCCTGTGGACTTTAATACCATGGAGCCCTTGACCTCGGGTTAAAGACCGATTTGGGAGCTCCAAGCCGCAGAGAGTTTCAACCATCCCGACGAGGGAGTTTTGATCACCCCGAAGAGAGGGCTTTGGATTGCCGGCTGCGGGAGCTTTGATGGCCCCGACTGCGGATGGTTCGACAGCCCCAACGCGGGAGAATAAAGAGGGAGAAGATTGGACTTTATTATCTTCCATCACAGGGAGGAATGTGGGGAGCCGCTGTGGTGGATGTTTATTTCATTTTATGTGGCTGTGTTTCTTGTTGCTTTTCACTTAGTATGGCTGTATGGTAACTCAAATTTCACTGTACCTTAAGTGGTACATGCGACAATAAACTGACCATGAAACCTTGAATTCTTTGTACAGATTCCCTCCACCATGGGTGCAAAGTAGCAGTAATGACAACTACCTACATCTTGTGTTTACATACTGTAACTTACCAAAGCCTTGTTGATCAGAGCTCCCAGATCTTATCACTACCGTTCAGGAATTTGATGGGAATATCATCAGATTCCCCTCCAAGTCACCAACGATCTCTAGTTAGGTGTATCTCCTTGTTCCTTCATAGATGCCAGGATGAAATCATGAAGCTACTTACAGAACAACATTGTAAAATGTACTTTTACCACATGTACTGCAATTGGTCAAGAAAATAGTCTACCACCACCTTCTCAAGAAATACAGCATTGGCAAAAAAATGCTGGACTTGCACATGACAATATCTATCTAAAGGATACTAGACTCCCCACCTTTGACTCCATCTCCTTCTTCCCCTCCGTCATCAGGTTTCTGAACAGTCCATCCATAAACTAGGGTACAGCTTAATTCTCCTCTAACTCAACCATGCTGCCGCAGGAAAGCAGCCAACATAATCAGACCTTTCCCACCCCACTCCTTCATTCTTCTATCCACTCCTGTCAGGCAGAAGATACAAATGTTTGAAAGTACACACCACCAGACTCAGAAACAGCTTATTTCCCTCTTTTATCCAGTTTCTTAACAATCCTTCCATATACTAGGGCACAGTTTGATTCTCCTCTACCCCAATGGAAACATTGAACTTTGTCCCTGAAATTGTTGCGCTATAATGCTTATTCTGTAGAAATAATGCATTCTGTATCTTTCCCTTCACTCTACTATTGAACTTGAGTTTGGCTTAATTATATTTCATATATTGTATTATCTGATTTGATTGGATAGCATTCAAAACAAAGCTTTTAATTATGCTTCAGTACACGTGACAATATTAAATCTAAACCTATAAAGGAAGATTAAAAAATATATATATATCAATTAAATAAAAATAACTTCAGTATAATTTTAATACTTTTAGTTAATCACATGCTGAACCCTGTGTGTTTGCCTTACTTGAAAACAAATATTTGTGCTATTATTCCTTTTAAATAGCCCAAAGGGTTGTATGGTGTTGGTAATTATTCTGATAAGTCTCCTGCTCAAGATAGCTTTCCTCACTGATGCAGGCGGTTGTGAATTGGTGATAATGGAAGAATCTGCGATAAATTTACCAATCTTCCCTCATCATGGAGGAGATTGCAGAATATTGACGAGTCGCAAATTTGATACCCAATTTCTGATAAAACAAAATGCTGGAGTGTCCCAGCAGCACAGTGGCGCAGCGGTAGAGTTGCTGCCTTACAGCACTTACAGCGCTGGAGACCCAGGTTTGGTCACGACTAAGGGTGCTGTCTGTATGGAATTTGTACGTTCTCCCCATGACTGCGTGAGTTTTCTCCGAGATCTTTGGTTTCCTCGCACACTCCAAAGATGTACAGGTATGTAGGTAATTGGCATGGTATAAGTGTAAATTGTCCCTAGTGTGTGTAGGGTAATGTTAATGTGTGGGGATCGCTGGTCGATGCGGACTTGGTGGGCCGAAGGGCCTGTTTCCACATTGTATCTCTAAACTAAACTAAACTAAGTTAAAGTTGTACTATTTAAACATGTATAGAAATTGAAGCAAATGTTAAATCAGCTGTTATTTAATTATCCTAATATTCATAAAAGAAGGGTACCTGATGGGACATTGAGATGTGTCAATGTCTTCACTTGCCTGCTTTAGTTTAGTTTTTTTTAGTTTAGAGATACTGCGCCGAAACAGGCCCTTTCGGCCCGCTGGTTCGTTAATAAGGTGCTAGTTTCGTTCAGCATTGCTAAATTTTTCACATTACAGGAGTTCTACTTCCTTTGGTGAATTATTTATTACACTTTGAGTTTTTAACTCTGAACTATGATTCACCTATGTTTCATATTACTTGTACTGTAAGCATCCTGCTAATATCGTACCGCTATTTTAACCTCCTTCACTTTTGAACAATCAAAAATATTTGATACTATATAGTCATTGGTTAAATCTATCTATCTCAACTCAGCTGTGAATTAGAAGTTGTGTTAACTTTTGCTGGTGTGTGTGCACTTGCTCTGGATCTGAAGGTTCTGTGCTCATATCCCATTTGACACATTTGAGTACAGTAATTTTGGGTTGACCCTTCAATGTAGTACTCAGTGTGCGCTGAAAGTCAGCAGTTTAGATAAGACATCAAATTGAGGCCCAATCTCTCGTGAAAGTCAAAGATCTCATTAAATGAATCTAAAGAAACATGGTAAAGTTATCTCTGATATTCTTGCTGTTATTGATCCCTCAACCCTGAACATAAAGGATGTGAAGGCTTTGGAGAGAGTGCAGAACATTCACCAGAATGTTGCCTGGATTAGAGGGTATTAACTACAAGGAGAGGTTGGATAGACTTGGATTGGTTTCTCTGGAATGCCAGAGGTTGTGGGGAGACCTGAAAATCATAAGAAGCATAGATTAGGTACACAGTCAGAACCAGAGGGCAAAAACCAGTAGGCAAAGCTTTAAGATGAAAGTGACAACAGTTAAACCTTTTTTTAAAGGTTTAGAGGGATATGGGTCAAATATGGGAAAATGGGACTAGCTGAGATGGGGCATTTGGTCGACATGGACAAATTTGGCCAAAGGGCTGTTTTCTATGCTGTATGACTCTATTTGGGGCACATTTTGTTTAACTGGATACCTGGAACACACTGCCAGGGGTGGTAGAGGCAGATACAATGGTGGCATTTAACAGGCTTTTAGATGGGCAAATGGATGTGCAGGGAATGGGGGAATGGAAGGATATGGATCATGTCGTCATCATGGCTATCCCTCGAGGTCAAGCATGATGGATGTACAGATAGATGAGAGTAGTTTATGTTGGCAGCATGTTCGGCATAGACATTGTGGGCCATTGCGTCTGTCCCTTTGAAGTACTTTTCTCTGTTCTATGTACAAAGAGCAGCTTTTTTGACCGTGATCACAATGAATTTTGTTAAAGAGACCTGGCCCAAATTGTTTCCTCCATCTATATGCGAGAGCAGTGAACTAATTGTACTCCATTGGCTGCTAAGTGTTGTGTCAGGTGTTAAAAAGGGCACGGAAGTAGTTACATAAATACACCTCTTTCTTAGTCAGAGTTTAAAAAGAGTGGAAGATCATATGAACCATAATCACCACAGCACTGAATGCATAGAACAGTTAAAACAAAGGAATTGCAAATAAAAGTGGAAACTTGGATGTCACTTTATCTAGTTAAAGTTGGAAAGAGATATTTTATCAAAGCTCAAGTTTTTTTTTAAGTGAATTTGTGATTTTTATGACAGGACCATCTTTGACTAATGTAACTTTCTTTTCCAATAGGTGCCTGCTGAATATTTTCTGCTTTTAACTCGATGTAGAGTCTGAAGTTACAATGGGTTTGGATAGGATTATAAAATCATAGTAATTGCTTTCTGAGCAAGAGGGGAAAAAGACACCAATGCCAAACTCCTCTTTAGCAGATAGTTTGATGACCTTATTTGCAAAGGCATTAGGCCAAGGACAATAGACAATAGTTGCAGGAGTAGGCCAATCGGCCCCTCGAGCCAACACCACCATTTAATGTGATCATGG
Organism: Amblyraja radiata; assembly: GCF_010909765.2. Lineage (NCBI taxonomy): Eukaryota > Metazoa > Chordata > Chondrichthyes > Rajiformes > Rajidae > Amblyraja > Amblyraja radiata. The sequence continues at coordinate 103,875,221 of NC_045956.1, read as the reverse complement.
CTGATCTCACCATATCCCCTGACTCCGCTATCTTTAAGAGCTCTATCTAACTCTCACAGATTCACAACTCTCTGGGTGAAAAAGTTTTTCCTCATCTCCGTTCTAAATGGCCTGCCCTTAATCTTAAACTATGGCCCCTGGTTCTGGACTCCCTCAACATCGGGAACATGTTTCCTGCCTCTAGCATGTCCAATCCCTTAATAATCTTAGATGTTTCAATAAGATACCCTCTCATCCTTCTAAATTCCAGAGTACACAAGCCCAGCCGCTCCATTCTATCAACATATGACAGTCCCGCCATCCCGGGAATGGTTTATAGCTTGAGAACAGGGAATATCCATGAAAAATCCTTTTGCCATTTGCAGTGAATGACGCTGCTCCAAAAAAAAAGCTGAAGCTGTGTCACCCAAACCTGTGTAAGTTTTTTCAAGTCTGTGCTCCAAAGTCACAATTGTCACGAGATTTGCCACTATCGATATAACAATATCAGGCCTCTTATTTCAGTTTCCTTGCAGCCCACAATATGCTTCATCTTTCATGCCTACTCTCCATTTGAACTTTGGAAGAGACCATTTCCATTAGTCGCTCAATAAATGTTTTTATAATTGGAGTCATAGAATCATAGGTTTATGCAGCACAGAAACAGACCTTTCAGACCATGTCCCAGCAGATAATCCCATAGTTCAATTTTCCATTTCTCTCCTTTTTGTCTTTTAATCTTTTAGTTCTCCTTTAATACAGATGTTATTTCCTTATCTTAATGTTTGTTTTTCTCCAACTGAACTGATATTGAATGTATTATCATGTTCAGCCTTTCCTATGATGATTTCATAATTCATAATGTTAATGCGATTCTCTGCAGCAGAAATTCTCATTCCAATTGGCTGCAGCACACACCCATGAATGATGAGATTCCCAGAGACATAATGAGATCAGTACCATGTAGTGTATTTGTGGGGCATGAGGTCCAAATCAAAGAAACTATCTTGGAAGCATGCAAAAAAAATCCTCAAAATATATTTTCAAGAACAGACCAGCCCAGTTACAGTCCGAGTCGAAGATTACATGATAACCATATAACAACCATATAACCATATAACAATTACAGCACGGAAACAGGCCATCTCGGCCCTACAAGTCCGTACCGAACAACTTTTTTCCCTTAGTCCAACCTGCCTGCACTCATACCATAACCCTCCATTCCCTTCTCATCCATATGCATATCCGATTTATTTTTAAATTATACCAACGAACCTGCCTCCACCACTTCCGCTGGAAGCTCATTCCACACCGCTACCACTCTCTGAGTAAATAAGTTCCCCCTCATGTTACCCCTAAACTTCTGTCCCTTAATTCTGAAGTCATGTAGGTATGTTGCAAAGCCTACCTGAAGCGTCGCTGAAAATCTGTCGCTGCGGGTGTGTGCGATTTTGGCGCCGTTTAGAGGGGGGCGGGTTTAAAACGCGATTTTCTTTAGGCTGTTCAAATCGAAGATGTTCAGCCTAGTTAATTATTAACGAAAAATCGCTGGAAGACCCCGTCGCAAAAGCTATTATTAGTTTTAAAGGCCTCGTATAATAGTTATAGTAGTTTAAAAATCAATCTCTAAACCCGCGACCGCCAGCAACCGCAGGGTCTCATAGAGCAAACAATTGAAAGTATGCTGCTTATTTTTACATTAAAAAGGGCTTCTTAAGATCCCTTTATACAAAGTTTAATGTTGCGAGTAGCTCATTTTGGGCCCATTATATCCCGCAGTATTTGTCTGGGCATTTGAGGGCACAAATCTACCGCAATGTGAACGTTCTAAACCAGCGCGTTTACAGGATCCCACTAGAAAGCTGATTTAAAATGGACTTTAATTTACAGCAATTGAACACTAAATTCCTTCCATTTGGCCTATACATTAATGTAAATGAGATTTAAAAATCATGTTTTATTGTGAATTATTTATGAATATTATTTGGACATTAAACTATTTAAAAATGTTAATCATTTATTAAGAAATGGATAGATGTTTAGATCTAGTAATTGAAGTTTGAAATTAGGTACACTTGGGTAACTAACTAATTATATGCTTTAATTTCAGGTCATCCAAGTAAGATTATTTTATATTTGTTTCAGAATGGTTCAATATACGATAACTGAAAATTTCATTCAGTTCTCTTAATTTTTAAAAAAGTTATGGGCTTTTGACTGTCCACGATCACAGCTTTTTTGTTATGTCCATAGAAAATCAATAGGGAACAAGATGCTAATTTCCGAGTATGAAAATGGCCATAGCTTTTTAAATACTTGAGATATGAAAGTGAATTAGGTGTCAAATTAAACTTATTTTTATGCTTTATCTGATGGGATAAATTGCAGACTTGATTTTTTAAATCTCAAAATTTTGTAACATTGCTAAGTCATGTCCTCTTGTTTGAATCTTCCCTATTCTCAAAGGGAAAAGCTTGTCCACATCAACTCTGTCTATCCCTCTCATCATTTTAAAGACCTCTATCAAGTCCCCCCTTAACCTTCTGCGCTCCAGAGAATAAAGACCTAACTTATTCAACCTTTCTCTGTAACTTAGTTGTTGAAACCCAGGCAACATTCTAGTAAATCTCCTCTGTACTCTCTCTATTTTGTTGACATCCTTCCTATAATTGGGCGACCAAAATTGTACACCATACTCCAGATTTGGTCTCACCAATGCCTTGTACAATTTTAACATTACATCCCAGCTTCTATACTCAATGCTCTGATTTATAAAGGCTAGCATACCAAAAGCTTTCTTTACCACCCTATCTATATGAGATTCCACCTTCAAGGAACTATGCACGGTTATTCACAGATCCCTCTGTTCAACCGTATTCTTCAATTCCCTACCATTTACCATGTACGTCCTATTTTGATTTGTCCTGCCAAGGTGTAGCACCTCACATTTAGCAGCGTTAAACTCCATCTGCCTTCTTTCAGCCCATTCTTCCAAATGGCCTAAATCACTCTGTATACTTTGGAAATCCTCTTCATTATCCACAACACCCCCTATCTTGGTATCATCTGCATACTTACTAATCCAATTTACCACACCTTCATCCAGATCATTGATGTACATGACAAACAACAAAGGACCCAACACAGATCCCTGAGGCACCCCACTAGTCACCTGCTTCCAACCCGACAAACAGTCATCCACCATTACCCTCTGGCTTCTCCTATTCAGCCACTGTTGAATCCATCTTGCTACTCCTGCATTTATACCCAACAGTTGAACCTTCTTAACCAACCTTCCATGAGGAACCTTGTCAAAGGCCTTACTAAAGTCCATATAGACAACATCCACTGCTTTACCCTCGTCAATTTCCCTAGTAACCTCTTCAAAAAACTCAAGAAGATTAGTCGAACATGACCTTCCAGGCACAAATCCATGTTGACTGTTCCTAATCAGACCCTGTTTATCCAGATGCTTATATATATTATCTCTAAGTATCTTTTCCATTAATTTGCCCACCACTGAAGTCAAACTAACAGGTCTATAATTGCTAGGTTTACTCTTAGAACCCTTTTTAAACAATGGAACAACATGCGCAGTACGCCAATCCTCGGGGACTATTCCCGTTTCTAATGACATTTGAAATATTTCTGTCATAGCCCCGGCTATTTCTACACTAACTTCCCTCAATGTCCTAGGGAATATCCTGTCAGGACCTGGAGACTTATCCACTTTTATATTTTTCAAAAGTGTCAGTATTTCTTTTACTTTGAAACTCATAGTATCCATAGCTACTCTACTAGTTTCCCTTACCTCACATAATTCAATATCCTTCTCCTTGGTGAATACCGAAGAAAAGAAATTGTTCAATATCTCCCCCATCTCTTTTGGCTCTGCAGATAGCTGTCCACTCTGTCTCTCCAATGGACCAATTTTATCCCTCGTTATCCTTTTGCTATTAATATAGCTGTAGAAACCCTTTGGATTTACTTTCGCCTTACTTGCCAAAGCAACTTCATATCTTCTTTTAGCTTTTCTAATTTCTTTCTTAAGATTCTTTTTACATTCCTTATACTCCTCAAGCACCTCATTTACTTCATGCTGCCTATAATTATTGTAGATCTCCCTCTTTTTCCAAACAAGATGTCCAATTTCCCTTGAAAACCAGGGCTCTTTCCAATTTTTACTGTTTCCTTTCAACCGAACAGGAACATAAAGATTCTGTACTCTTAAAATTTCCCCTTTAAATGTCCTCCATTTCTCTTCTACATCCTTCCCATAAAACAAAATGTCCCAGTTCACTCCTTTTAAATCATTTCGCATCTCATCAAAGTTAGCCTTTCTCCAATCAAAAATCTCAACCCTAGGTCCAGTTCTGACCCTCTCCATAATTATATTGAAACTAATGGTATTGTGATCACTGGACCCGAAGTGCTCCCCAACGCATACCTCCGCCACCTGTCCCGTCTCATTTCCTAACAGGAGGTCCTACACTGCCCCTCCTCTAGTGGGTACCTCTATGTATTGCTGCAAAAAACTATCCTGCACACATTTTACAAACTCCATACCATCCAGCCCATTTACAGAATGTGTTTCCCAGTCTATGTGTGGAAAGTTGAAATCTCCCACAATCACTACCTTGTGCTTACTACTAATATCTGCTATCTCCTTACATATTTGCTCTTCCAATTCTCGATCCCCATTTGGCGGTCTATAATACACCCCTATAAGTGTTGCTACACCTTTCCCACTTCTCCGTTCCACCCAAATAGCCTCCCTAGATGAGCCCTCCAATCTATCCTGCCAAAGCACTGCTGTAATATCTTCCCTGACTAGCAATGCAACACCTCCACCTCTTGCCCCTCCACTTCTATCACACCTGAAGCAATGAAATCCTGGAATATTTAGTTTCCAATCACAGCCCTCCTGCAACCATGTTTCACTGATCGCCACAACATCATATTTCCAGGTGTCTATCCAGACTCTAAGCTCATCCACCCTTCTTACAATGATCTTGATTGGGAGGACTGTTGGGGAGACAAGAAGGGGCAAATGTATCTTATTTCTCATTTTCTATCACTGGACACCCATCACCCACTGTCACTGTCAGTCATGTTAGCTACCTTTACATATTAGTTAACTTGTTCTATTTGCTACCTTTTCACATTTAACTTTGCAGCTTGTTGTTTGCCTATGCATTTGTTTCTGATTTCTCACCAATAACATTCTACCCCCTCCACCTAATTTATTTTCCTTCATCATGATCGTTCTTATAAGCAACTCATCGTTAAGATTTTTTAAATTCTAGATGAGGAGCTAGTAATAACACGTTTACCCCGTGGGCAATGTCCAAAGTATTGAGTAATTTTCTGTTTCAGATCTGCTTTATCTGCAGTATTTTATTATTTAGCATGAAAATTATGGCCTATTCTGTTGGTAGGCTAACATTCATTTTGGGAATCTAAAAGCTTGTTTTACATCAGCCTTTGTTTAAGTGCTCAGTGTCCAGTGAAGTGAGGCAGTGTGCTACATATCAAGCAAATTAAAACTATTAAATGTAAATATCTCACCGACTTGATAGGAGACTGTTAGTTTTGACGCATGTTAAACACTTGACTAATTCTAAAATGATCTGTTGACAGGCCATGTGAGAAAATATAATTAAATGATTGACCATGAAGAACGTACAATTAAATGCTGCAAATTTCAATATTTGACTGACGATGATAAATCCCTTTGGAAACAATCAGTACTGTGGCTAGAGTTGTTCATTCATCATTCGATGTCCCTTTCACATTATGCACATAAAAGCTATAATAAATTCAATATCATTTTGGAAGATTTGCTTAAAAGCAATAGGAGCAATGAGGAAAATTGTTTCTGTTCTCTGCAGTTGCACTTGAAATATTTTATAATAATTGATTTTTGTTGTACTTTGGAATGTGATGACATGAAAATTTCTCTTAGTGCCCAGGCAATTATCATATCAATTGTGGAACCAAAGGATTTTCATTGGGCCAACTACAAACCTCAAAGAGAGCACTGTAAAAAAAAGCCACCCTTTTTTTCCAAGGTTCTGATTGTTAAAGAGTTCTCCAAAAATATCACATGCATTTGTATGAATTTTGCATAAGTGGAGCATGAAAAACAAGAAGATTTTTTACTTCTCACATTGAGTTTTTAATCTGTCACACTTCATCCATGAACCAAAAATTACCATCTTCTAGAACCATTGATTACATTCCTTCACAATGGAAATCACATTGCAAATACCGAATGTGAAACGTTTTTCTGAAATGGTTTTCAATAAGCAAAGGACAAATCGCACAATGGGAACAAAATGTTCACTCTATTGTTTATATTCATAATACACATTTGATGTGTGATTTTCAGACAGTTAACCCAAAATCTTCAAAGACTAGAACCAAGGCATTGAGCCTGTATCTCCAAAGGAATTACTCTAATCTCCATTAATAATAATAATAATATATTTTATTGTCATTGCACATCAGTGCAATGAGATTTGGGTTTGCAGCTTCCACCTGATGTCATAACTTAAATAACTAATAAAATTTAGATTTAGATACCCCGAGAAACATGGTTTGTAAAAAGAACATTACAAAAGGCCATTTGGAAGAATGGGCTGAAAGATGGCAGATGGAGTTTAATGCTGATAAATGTGAGGTGCTACATCTTGGCAGGACAAATCAAAATAGGACGTACATGGTAAATGGTAGGGAATTGAAGAATGCAGTTGAACAGAGGGATCTAGGAATAACCGTGCATAGTTCCTTGAAGGTGGAATTTCATATAGATAGGGTGATAAAGAAAGCTTTTGGTATGCTAGCCTTTATAAATCAGAGCTTTGAGTATAGAAGCTGGGATGTAATGTTAAAATTGTACAAGGCATTGGTGAGACCAAATCTGGAGTATGGTGTACAATTTTGGTCGCCCAATTATAGGAAGGATGTCAACAAAATAGAGAGAGTACAGAGGAGATTTACTAGAATGTTGCCTGGGTTTCAACAATTAAGTTACAGAGAAAGGTTGAATAAGTTAGGTCTTTATTCTCTGGAGCGCAGAAGGTTAAGGGGGGACTTGATAGAGGTCTTTAAAATGATGAGAGGGATAGACAGAGTTGATGTGGACACGCTTTTCCCTTTGAGAATAGGGAAGATTCAAACAAGAGGACATGACTTCAGAATTAAGGGACAGAAGTTTAGGGGTAACATGAGGGGGAACTTCTTTACTCAGAGTGTGGTAGCGGTGTGGAATGAGCTTCCAGTGGAAGTGGTGGAGGCAGGTTCGTTGGTATAATTTAAAAATAAATTGGATAGGCATATGGATGAGAAGGGAATGGAGGGTTATGGTATGAGTGCAGGCAGGTGGGACTAAGGGAAAATAATTGTTCGGCACGGACTTGTAGGGCCGAGATGGCCTGTTTCCGTGCTGTAATTGTTATATGGTTATATGGTTAACAGTAAAACAGTTCAAACAAAATAAAGTGCAGATGTGTCTGTGTGACGTGACCATCCGAGGGAGTCCAGGGGGGATGGGGGGCACTCAGCAGGCCGTTTCAGAGCCGCTATAGCTCTGGGAATGAAGCTGTTCCTGAGTCTGGAGGTTCGGGTGTAGAAGGCCTTGTAACGTCTGCCGGAGGGAAGTAGTTCGAACAGTCCATTACAAGGGTGTGAGGAGTCTTTATGGATGCTGATGGCGTTCCTGAGGCACCATGTGCGGTAGAGGCCCTCCAAAGCTGGTAGCGGTGTCCCAATGATCTTCTGCGCTCTGTGGACGACGCGCTGAAGAACTCTCCTCTCCGCCTCCGTGCAGCTGAGATACCACACAGAGATGCTATACGTTAATATGCTCTCTGTGGTGCAGCGGTAGAAGGCTGTCAGCAGCTGTTGGGGCAGACCAGTCTTTTTTAATGTTCTCAGGAAGAACAGTCGTTGCTGTGCCTTCTTGACCAGCGCAGCGGTGTTGGTGGACCATGTGAGGTCCTCTGAAATGTGAGTGCCCAGAAACTTAAAGCTGGACATTCTCTCCACACTGTCCCCGTAGATGGAGATTGGGGCGTATTCTCCAATATGTGACCTCCTGAAGTCAATAATCAGCTCCTTGGTCTTGAAGGTGTTTAATGACAAGTTGTTATGTGCGCACCAGTCCGCCAGGTTCTGCACTTCCCCTTACAGCATTCCATGCTATTTCCTCAAACATCACTTTAAGAATCCAGCAATGGTATATAAGTTGTACGTATTGGACATTGAGGTGCAGTTTCCACGGTGGTGGTTAGTGTGACCGCCGCATATCAACTAAACTTTAAGATTTTATAGTTGTACATCTCCAACATGGTGTTTTATCAGTAATTAACAACATAAAAATCGGAACTAAAAGTGTGAGTTTGTATACAAATTGTTGTAGACCAGAACAGCTTCCTTTTTTCAGCAGAAGAGAAATTGTCTTTACTTTGGGCTGGAAGACACAAATTGTTGTCATATTTTAAATTCCATGACAATTTTGAAGCTTCAGGAACATTAGTTCAGGCATGGGGATATAGAAAAGAATGGTTCTGACCTAAATATAGAAAATATAAACACCAGAAATTGTTGCACGACCAATTGAAGATTCTTGTATTCTACATCCCTCTGAGGGGAATAGAATGTGTAAATGCAATGTCTCTTGCCCAGAGTAGGGGAATGGAGAACCAGAGGACATAGGTTTAAGGTGAGTGATTTAAGGGGTAGATTTAATAGGAACCTGAGGGGTAACTTTTTTACCCAAAGGGTGGTGGGTGTATGGGACAAGCTGCCAAAGGAGGTAGTTGAGACAAGTACTATCACAACAATTAAGAAACAATTAGACAGGTACATGGATATGAGGGATATGAGCTAAAAGAAGGCAGGTGGGACTAGTGTCGATAGGGCATGTTGGTCGGTGTGGGCAAGTTGGGCTGAAGGCCCTGTTTCCACACTATTAGATTTTATGACTATGACTCCAACACTGTGGATTCTGAGACTGCCAAAATAGGACAAGATTCTTGATAGGTGTGTGTGTGTGTATGTGTATGGAAAGTGATTTGATGTGGGGTCAAATCACTTTCTCCACTTTCTCCACCTCTCCATTTTTGCTGGGGTTTTGTACCAACAACCTTAAGATTTAGGATCCTTTCCCAGATGCCTCTTCTCCATGTGGTGCTCAATGGGCTTGTGACTTCCATAAGTTGAAGATGTTACCTTTTTTCAAATAGGCTTAGAGGACATCTTTGAAGAATTTATCTGCCCTCTTGCATTCCAATGCTTTGTTGGAGTGCCTTCTTCATGCTAAAACCATGGCCCATCCAGTGGAGCTGTCTGAGTCTAATTAAAGTCTTGATAGTGGGGTGTTGGTGTGGAGAGAACTCTGATATTGGCTCAGACATCCAACCATCAGATTTGGAAGATTTTGTGGAGGCAGCATCGATGATACATCTCCAGGGCTTTGAGATGCTTGGTGGGCAGTTCATGTCCAATGTGAATAAGAGAGCAGAAATCACAGTGTGGGCATCCTCAGGTGCAGAGCGTGGTTGGCGGGAGGGAGGGATGGAATGGCTGTGCTTGTCCTCCATACAAAGCCAATGGAGCATTGACATTGAAATTGGATGTGAGCAAATGCCGGTAGCTCAAATACATTAGAAGAATTTCTAATCAGGCTCTGCCAGTAAACATCTCTTTGAAAGCAACAAATCAAAATGCAGTAGTATAATTTATACAGCTTAAGACAGTTATTTGTCATCAATAATGCAGATAAGGGAATAAAGTATTTTACATCTCTCAACGTTCATCGATAAAATTGATTAACGATCCATTATGTTCCAGCAAGACATTTTAAAGATAAGCAATTCATCTTGGCAGTTCTGACCAACTTTAAACTTCATTTAAAGATACATTAGTGTTGGCTATTTTCACTCTGGATGATTTATTCGTTATCGTAAACCTAATTGAATCCAGTTTATTTCATCATCTTTGACTAAGATTGGTGGCCAACTTTTGGCAGAGTTTCATAAAATATATATATATATTTTAAAGAAAGCAGATCACTCTACTAGATATAATCAATTAACAAATTTGATTTCAGTCCAATTGTCTGACAATAGAATAGAGTATAACAATGGTGTTTACTGTACAGTAGATAATCATTTAGCATTTAAAAGCAGTAGTACACAGTTTATCATATTAGCTTGTGTATGAATGGATTTGTATCACTTAGAGTAGTCCAATAACTTTACTCCCTATAAGATTTAATGACATGAGCTATAAACACATTATTTTGGAATTGTTATCATCATGGAAAAGGAGCTTTGCCAACCAATGGACTGGAAAAGTATTAAAATAACCATGGGAGAGCTGATGTACAAGTACAAACTGGCTGTAATCTTCAAGAGATACATAGAATTGGAGAATGGCCTGTAAAGGAATTACAGCAAAACAATTTGGGAATATAATGTCAAGATAAGGAGTAAGACATTTAGGACTTAGTTCAGGAGAATTTCCTGGCGTGGGAACTTTTTTAATTTTCCACACAAAAGAACTAAGGATGGCCCATTGTTGAGTACTTTCAAGGCAGATGTTGCTAGATTTTGGGAAACAAGTGGAATTCCAGGATAGGGGAATGGGATACCAATGTTAACTTGTCAATGGTGGAGCGGACTGAAGGGGAGGCATATTCCTACTCGTATTTCTTATGCTCAAATGTACAAAAAGAAACAGTTCGGACGCTACAGATATTTAAGGCGCAGTATTTGAATTAATCATTTGATTGCCCATGCACTGTTTTCACTCATTCTGCAGTAAGATCCAACAAAGGAGAATCTGAGGAACTGCGATGGGGTTGTTCAGATCTTGATGCAGCTGTGATCTGTTTCATTTGCCAGAGTTTTTGTGAATGAAATTGAACTTCCTGCAATCATAAGCAAATGTCCTCACTTCTCATCTTATGAAAGAATGTAGGTCTGATGAAGTCGGTGAAAATTATTGAGTCTTATGTCTTGCCTAGGCGAGGATTAGGATTACTAAACTGCAACATTTGTCATCTCTTTATGAGTATGGTATGAGTTTAATTTCCCCCATGGTGATCAATGCTTTAATTTCATCAGGTCTATTTTATAACAAATATTGTCAAATGCTGCATTGAAGTGATTTTCACCCCTCCTCTGGTACTTAGCTCTTGAAGCCTTCCTTGGAGCAAAGCTGTGATGTGATCAGGAGCCATGTTCTCTTGGCAAAACCCAAAGCAATTTATTGGTGAATAAGTGCTGCCTGATTGAATTGTCAATGAAGCCTTCCATTACTTTGCTGATGATTGAGACTAAACTGATTGAGTGGTAATTAGTCAGGGCTTGATTTAACGGGACATAACTGAGCAATTGTCTTATTGCTCATGCAGATGCAAGTGTTACTTATCTGCTGGAAAAGTTTTGTTGAAGGCACAACTGGTTCTGAAGCAAATGTTGTCCGGAACACAGCCTGGACATTGAATGGTCCTGTAGCCTTTGTTGTATCCAGTGCTTTCATCTGCTATTGCCATCACATAGTAAGAATCAAATTTACTGAAAGCTGGTTTCGGTAAAGTTGGGAATTCAACAGGAAGTTGAGATGCAACATTCTCTTGGCATTTTGCATTAAACATTTTGACTACCACCCTATACACTAGATCGTGGCTGAAACATATCCTCATTACTGTCTCGGGTAAACATATCCTCATTACTGTTCTGGATCCAAACCCCGGCTCCAGCCACTCACACTCAGAGCCCTGCTTCTGACAGAGCAACCAGGACCCAGCCTCACACTCCAGCAGGGCTGCCAATTCTCACGCTTTGAGCGTGAGAATCACGCCCTCAAGCAAACTTTCACGCTGAGCAGAAATTTCTCACGCTCTGTGGTGAGAAATTCTGTGATCAACAAAAATTTCAAAACTCGGATAAACTGCATGGTCCGCGGGAGTTGGAGAGCCGGGGCTGAGGGAGGGATGGGAGCAGCGGGCGGATACAGATGCGGGGAGCCGGGACTGGTGGGTTTGCGGGGCTGAGGAGTATTTGCGCGGCTAGCGAGTCGCTCGCTGCAGCTTCTGCCATGGAGCACTCCGGACAGTGCGAGTGTCCCGGGCCATCGAAGGCGTCGGAAGCGTCGGAAGCGTTGCGCCGCTGCCGCAAGAGTCTCTGTGCCAAAGGGACAGACTCTCAAAGGGAGGTGGAGAGAGAGAGAGGGGAAGGAGACAGGGAGGCAGGGGGAGAGAGAGAGGGGGGTGAGAGGAGAGAGAGGGGATAGACAGAGGGGGGGGGGGGTGAATGGAGAGAGAGAAAAGGGAGAGGGGGAAAGAGGTAGGGGAGAGAGTGAGGTGGGAGAGGGGGGAAGTGAGAGAGGGGTGAGAGGGAAGAAAGAGGGAAGAGGGAGAGGGGTGGAGAGGGAGGAGAGGGTTGGAGAGAATGGGAGAGAGAGGGGGAAGAGGGAGGGATGGTAAAAGAGAGAGGGGGAAGAGGGAGGGATGGTAAAAGAGAGAGGGGGAAGAGGCAGAGGGGGAAAGAGAGAAACGGGGGAAAGAGAGAGAGATGGGGGGGGAAGAGAAAGAGATAGAGACAGAGGAGAAAGAGAGAGGGGAGAGAGAGCAAGGGGGAGAGTGAGGTGGGAGGGAGATATGGGGGAGAGAGAGGAGGAGAGAGGAGGAAAGAGAGATGAGAGAAAGGGGGGGAAGAGAGAGAGGAGAGACAGAGAGAGAGGGAGGGGGAGATAGAGAGAGAGGGAGAGGGGGAGATAGAGAGGGAGGGAGAAAGAGAGGGGGGAGAGAGAGGGGAAGCGAGGGGGAGAGAGAGGAGAAAGAGAGAGGGGGAGGGAGAGAAGAGGGGGAGAGAGAGAAGAAAGAGGTGGGAAAGAGAGGGGAGAGAGAGTTAGGGGAGAGAGAGGGAGAGAGGGGAGGGGGGAGAGAGAGGAGAGAGGGGACGAGAGAGAGGGGGAAAGGGTCAGGTGGGGCGGAGAGAGGGGGAAGAGAGAGAGAGGGGGGAGAGAGAAGGGAGAGAGAGGGGAAGAGAGGAGGGAGTGAGGGGGAGAGAGAGAGAGGGGGAGAGAGGGGGGAGAGAGAAGAGAGAGGGAAGGGGAGCGAGTGAGAGGGGGGAGACAGGGGAGAGAGAGGGGTGAGAGGAGAGACAGAGAGGGAGAGAGGAGAGAGAGAGGGGAAAGAGAGATGGAGGGGAGAGATAGAAGGGGAGAGAGAGAGGGGGGTTGAGAGGAGAGAGAGCGCATACTGGAGGACAACCAGTGGCTGCTGGAAGTAAGTACCAAGCACTGGGTAGAAACGGTGGAAGATAGTGGATTTCAAATGGGGGTGGTTGGTGAAAGCTCCTGCTTGCCTGCTAGATTTTCACTTATTGTAACTGCAGGAAAATTGTTCCCGATGTTGGGGACGTTCAGAACCATGGGTCACAGTTTAAGAATAAAGGGGGGGCCTGTTAGGACTGAGATGGAGGACAAACTTTCATCACGCAGAGAGTTGTGAATCTGTGGAATTTTCTGCCACAGAAGGCAGTGCAGGCCAATTCACTGGATGTTTTCAAGAGAGAGTTAGATTTAGTTCTTGGGGCTAACAACATCAAGGGATATGGGGAAAAAACAGGAAAGAGGTACTGATTTTAGATGAATAGCCATGATCATATTGAATGGCAGTGCTGGCTCGAAGGGCCGATGGCCTATTCCTGCACCTATTTTCTATGTTTCTATGCTTGAGTATATGGCAATAAAACTCGATCACTTGATTTTGAAGCATTCATGCATGGTGGAGGTATAATGTAGTTATAGAGTGATACAGTGTGAAAACAGGCCCTTCGGCGCAACTTGCCCACACCCGCCAACATGTCCCAGCTACGCCACCTACTTTTGGTCCGTACCTCCAAACCTGTCCTATCCATGTATCAGTCTAACTTTTTCTTAAATGTTGGGATGGTCCCTGCCTCAACTACCTCCTCTGGCAGCTTGTTCCATACACCCATCACCTTTTGTGTGGATAAAGTTACCCCTTAAAAAGTTCCCTCTTAAAAATACTTCATACAAAAAACATTGGAAATCATACTTCTACAATGCACTAAAACATGACTTTAATACATCAAATTTCAAAAAGTTCCTACCCTTGGAGGGGGGACCCCCTTCTTCCACACCCTCTCCCCACTCGGTTGCTCCACTCCCTCACTGGGTACCCCCAAGGCCAGTGATCAGTGATCGCACAGCCTCCCCCCTTTCAAAAACAATCCAATCCAATTTAAAGCATATATATTGTATTCAAGTGTAAGTTAAAAGACTCGCTGCAGTATGCACCATATTGCACAATTCCAATGGGAGGGGGACACCCTCCTCCCACCCACCCACCCACCCCCTTCTCCTCCCACCCACCCACCCCCCCCTCCTACCACCCCCCCTTCTCCCCCCCTTCTCCCCTTCCCCCCCCCCCCCCCCCACCCCCCCCACCTCCCCCCCCCCCCCCCCCCCCCGGTCGCTATGCTCCCTCGGGCTTGGTCTCTCGCAATTTCTCACTCCCAACTCTCACCCAATGTTGGCAGCCCTGCTCCAGGCTCATGGGAGCAGCAAACGTCAGATCAGCAGGATTGTGGATGTTAAAATGTTGGAGATATACACAAAGTGCTGGAGTAACTCAGCAGGTTAGGCAGCATCACTAGAGAAAATGGATAGGTGACATAGAAACATAGAAAATAGGTGCAAGAGTAGGCCATTCGGCCCTTTGAGCCGAATTCAATATGATCATGGCTGATCATCCAAAATCAGTACCTCATTCCGGTTTTTTCCCCATATCCCTTGATTCCCTTAGCACTAAGAGCTAAATCTTGAAAACATCCAGTAAATTGGCCTCCACTGCCTTCTGTGACAGAGAATTCCACAGATTCACAACTCTCTGGGTGAAAAAGTTTTTCTCTTCTCAGTCCTAAATGGCCTACCCCTTATTCATAAACTGTGAACCCTGGTTCTGGACTCTCCCAACATCGGGAACATTTTTCCTGCATCTACCCTGTCCAATCCTCTAAGAATTGTATATGATTCTATAAGATCCTCTCTCATCTAAATCCCAGCAAATACAAGCCCAGTCGACCCATTCTTTCATCATATGTCAGTCCCGCCATCCCAGGAATTAACCTGGTAAACCTACGCTGCACTCCCTCAATGGCAATAATGTCCTTCCTCAAATTAGGAGACCAAACTTGCATGCAATACTTCAGGTGCAGTCTCACTAGGGCCCTGTACAACTGCAGTAGGACCTTCTTGCTCTTAAACTCAAATCCTCTTGCAATGAAAGCGAATGATTAGCTTTCTTCACTGCCTGCTGTACCTGCATGCTTACTTTCAGTGACTGATGTACAAACACTCCCAGGTCTCATTGCACCTCCACTTCTCCTCATCTGATACCATTCAGATCTCTTCTTCTTGCGTATGGCGTGCACAGCCTAAAGTTGTAGGACAACTTGCTCTATTTGATCTTATTTGATTGTGCACGCCAGGTTGATTGCATTCGTCGAAACAGGGCGGGCCACGTGAAGGTTCCAATCTCCCACCTCACCATTAAGATAATAATCTGCCTTCCTGTTCTTGCCACCAAAGTGGATAACCTCACATTTATCCGCATTATACTTCATATGCCATACTTCTGCCCACTCCCCCAACCTATCCGAGTCACCATGCAACCTCATAGCATCCTCCTCGAGGTTCACACTGCCACGCAGCATTGTGTCATGCGCAAACTTAGAGATGTTACATTTAATTCCCTCGTCTAAATCGTTAATATATATTGCAAACAACAGGGGTCCCAGCAATGAGCCTTGCGGCACCCCACTAGTCACTGCCTGCCATTCTGAAAAGGATTAGTTAATTCCTATTCTTTGCTTCCTGTCTGCCAATCAGTTCTCTATCCATGTCAATACCCTAACCCCAATACCATGTGCTCTAATTTTGCACACTAATCTCTTATGTGGGACCTTGTCAAAGGCTTTTTGAAAGTCTAGATACACTACATCCACTGGCTCTCCCTTATCCATTCTACTTGTTACATCCTCAAAAAATTTCAAAAGATTAGTCAAGCATGATTTCCCCTTCATAAATACCTATAGAAACTTTTCCGTCAGTTTTTATATTTCCCACAAGCTTCCTCTCATGCTCTTTTTCCCCCTCTTAATTAACCCCTTTGTCCTCTGTTGCATTCTAAATGTTTCCGAGTCCTCTGATTTGCCGCTTCTTCTGGCCAATTTATATGCCTCTTCCTTAGCTTTAACATGATCCTTGACTTCCCTCATCAGACACAGTTGACCCGCCTTCCCCGTTTTATTTTTTTGCCAGACAGAGATGAACAATTTCTGGAGTTCATCCATGCGTTCTTTAAATCTTCATCATTGCATCTCCACCTTTAACACTTTAAGCACAATTTGCCAGACTATCCTAGCCAATTCCCATCTCAAACCTTCAAAATTTCCTTTATTCAAGTTCAGGACCCTAGGCTCTGAATTAACCATGTCATTCTCCATCCTAATACAGAATTCCATCATATTATGGTCACTGGTGCCCAAGGGGCCTTGCATAACAAGATCGCTAACTAATCCTTCCTCATTACACAATACCCAGCCTAGGATGACCTGCCCTCTAGTCGGTTCCTCTCCGTATTGGTTTAAAACTCATCCCGTATACATTCCAGGAAATCCTCTTCCTCAGCACTGTTACCAATTTGGTTGGCCCAATCTATATGTAGATTAAAGTTACCCATGATAACCACTGTACCTTTGCTACGCACATCCCTAATTTTCTGCTTGATGCTATCCCCAACATCCCTACGGCTGTTTGGGCTTCCTAACTGTTAGTTTCTGGTCGCGACCCTTCTTCAAACTCACAACCATTAATATATTGACCACCGACCGAACCATATAGATACAAATGGGAAAATGAAATAGGTCATCTTATCACGAAAGATATGTGGGACGAAAGTTTACAACAAATACATCAATGTTCATTAAATGCCAGACACACTTTAATACAATTCAAGGTCTTACATAGACTACACTTCTCTAAAATAAAACTAAATAAAATCTTCCCACAAATCTCTCCTATTTGTGATAAATGTCTACATTTAGAGGCTAATTTAACACATATGTTTGCAAACTGTATAAAACTTAAACATTTCTGGACTGATATTTTTGAAATAACTTCAGAAGTTATTAATACAAAACTGGACCCAGACACAAAATTAATAATACTTGGAATATCAGAACAAAGCTTAACACTCACAACAAACCAAAGAAATGTCCTCAATTACAGTATAATAACCGGAAAAAAATTAATATTAACATTTTGGAAAGGCCCTACAACCCCCACAATTAAAATTTGGATTACGGAAATGTCGGAGACCCTATACTTAGAAAGAATTAGACTTGTCTTAATGGACAAACAAGATATTTTCCATAAAATTTGGGCTCCATTCATTAACTATCTGAAGGGATAGATTGGCACAGCACGAGGACCCAGCTGAAACTTGAACTCAGGAATAGATGAAAAACTATACTTTATAACCTACGAACCTATCTCCATTGATGTATTACAGGTAACCCATTCCACCTCCCTTGTTTTTCTGTTGTGTTTTTTTTGCTTTCTTTTTTATTTGTAACTTTCTACCCTCTCTTTTTCTCGCTTTCTATAAAAAATAAAAACACTAGAAGCAGAAGTAATTGATAATGGAAAATTTTAATAATGTATGACTGATGTATATGAAAAGTTACAATATGTAACTACATTTTATAATATGTCTACTTCTAATAAATAAAAAAATAAATAAATAAATATATTGATGTTTGACTGGTAGCGGATATTTCTGCTGCAGCCTGTGATTCATAATGCCTCATGTATGCCCAGACTTGTATTGACATAGCTGTTGTTAACGTATCCCATGTACTGTGGCCATTCCTTCTAATGCTATTATGGATGGATGTGTCCATGAAATGGATTGAATCAAAAAGTTAATGAGCCATCTGCTACCACAGGTGGACATTAAAGACTCCCGACTTTCATGAGGAGTTATCAGGAGGAGATTAAGTTCATAAGATCATAAGTGATAGGAGCAAAATTAGGCAATTTGACCCATTCAGTCTACTCCGCCATTCAATCATGGCTGATCTATCTCTTTCTCCTAACCCCATTCTCCTGTCTTCTCCCATAATCCCTGACATCCATACTAATCAAGAATCTATCTGTGCCATTGCCTTGGTCTCCACAGCCTTCTGTGGTTATGTAGGTTTACATCGCTCACAAATAACCAGATTTCTGGAGTAACTCCACGGGTCAGACAGAACCTACGGAGAACATGGACAGACGCGTTTTGGGTCGGGACCTTCTCTAGCAACATTGCCTATCCGGATGCTGCCTGACCTGTTGAGTTAGTCCAGCACATTGTATCGTTTTTTTGTTACCCAGCTTCTGCAGTTTCTTATGTCAACTCTCGTCTTTATATCTCCCAGATTCAGTGTGGCAGCTTTGTCCTTCATGAATCAGACATTGTAGACTGTGGTGATGCTACCAAGCCATCTTTGGTGATGGGCATTGAAGGTCCCCCCTGAAGTACATTATATGTCCTTGCTAATTCTAGTGCTTCTTCTAAGTACTGTTCAATAAAGAGGAATCATGGTTCTTAAATTCAATGCTGAATTAGCATTTTTTAGTGGAAATATTAAACCATTATATATTTTCAGACTGCTTCATTGTTGGGTGTTTCTGATATTTCAATGCTGTTTTTTCACTTCAAACATTCAGCATTCAGCTTCCACATTTTAGGTGTCTGCTGAAATTATCCTAATACTGAATGATCCCTCATTCAAAATAGATACAAGTGCACACCGCTGAGACATGTTCAAAGACAATTTGGTTGAAGGATTGAATTCAATCAAGCAGGTACTTTGAAAAAATTCTCAGGGAAAATTCAACTTCAGCTATAGGAGGCCCACCAAATTATATTAGGGAATGAATGTAATCTAGAGATACAGGCACTCCTGGAGCTGACAGATAAAATTATGCAGAGTTAATGTAAGACAATGACAGTGTAATATTCTATCCATGAGTAAATAACAGCAAGCAATTGCAGCAGAAATAGTCCAACAGCAGAAATTGAAAAAATGTACCAACATAATTTTCTTGGTATAATGGGCTGGCATTAATAGATCAGAAATTAAATGATAGCCTGTCAAAATAAAGGCATTGTTTTGTGGATACACATTTTGAAATATATTCAGAAACTTCACATTTATAAAAGTGATGGAAACTATTACATACACTCACGACAAAATAATTAAATTGAGAGAGAGATAAATTACTAAAGAGAAATGTACGATCCCTGTTGGCATCGTAGATACAACACAATACAAATACACAGAGAATAATAAACTTGCATGTGGATAGCATCTTTCAGAAGGTCAGACAAAACCATGCAATATGATCAGGTACAATCCCCATGGCAGTGCAGGATGAAATTACTTCTAATTTCACAACTAATAATGTTCTTCAACAACGGTTCATAGAAACATAGAAACATTGAAAATAGGTGCAGGAGGTGGCCATTCGGCCCTTCGAGCCAGCACCGCCATTCATTGTGATCATGGCGGATCGTCCCCAATCAATAACCCGTGCCTGCCTTCTCCCCATATCCCTTGATTCCACTAGCCCCGTGGAATCAAGGGATATGGAATCAAGGGATAAGTTTGAGAGAACCATTCTTTTACCTCAAGCAAGGTAAGAAATTAGAGGAGCATCATATCCTTTATTTTCTCCTCCAAGCCATATATTGTCTCGGAGTAGAAGTACATGTTTGTAGGGTAATTGGCCTGGTAAAAAAATGTAAATTGTCCTTAGTGTACTTAGGATAGTAGTACAGGTGCACAACCTTTTATCCGAAGATCCAAATAACGAAAACCTCCGAATAGCTGACATTTTTTCGGTCCTTGAAGAAAGGTCCTTGAAAACGTTCACCGAGGGCGGCCCGCAGAGGTGACAGCGGAACCTCTGGTCGGTCCTCAAAGAAAGGGGAACTAAATCCCCATTCATAAAAGAGAAGGTGAGGGTATATTGCGCGGGAGGGTTAATAATTGACAATATGGTGCTGCCTGCCCGCTGAGTTAAAAAGTTCCCACGGTAGACTCACGATACACAGTGTATCGTGAGTCTTGCGTGGGAACTTTTTAACTCAGCGTGCAGGCTGCAGCAGATTGTCGCTCCCTTCAGTTTCACCCCACCTACACCCCTCTGCTTCCCGGCCATGTGTGTGACCCCTTCCCTCCCCTCTCCAGCTCCCCACCCATTGCACCGGTGTGGGGGCTTTGCACTGTCTTCACGTCGGCGATGCCAGCAGGTCAGTGCCAGTCACCGGAGACGTCAGGACCAACGGGACACCGACCCCCAGGCCCACTGCAAGCACGGAGATCCCAGAGACCCACAGCCAGCAGCAGCCCAGCCCCGTTCCAACTCCAGAGGAAAACTGCAAACTGGCCGGAGACGTCAGGACCACCAGAAGCCGTTCCCCGAGCTGCGCCCCCTCATCGGGACACCGACCCCCAGGCCCACTGCAAGCACGGAGATCCCAGAGACCCACAGCCAGCAGCAGCCCAGCCCCGTTCCAACTCCAGAGGAAAACTGCAAACTGGCTGGAGACGTCAGGACCACCAGAAGCCACTCCCCGATGGGCCGCTATGGCGACAAGTGGCAGTTCGCCCACAGCCCGAGCTGTGCCCCCTCATCGGGACACCGACCCACAGGCCCACTGCAAGCACGGAGATCCCAGATCAGCAACTCCAGTCCAGCCCCGTTCCAACTCCAGAGGAACACGCAGAAGCTGATGGTGTGCAAGGTACGTCTTGTTCTTGGGGTCGCGCAGCTCGGGCTGTGGGCGAACTGCCACTTGTCGCCGTAGCGGCCCATCGGGGAGCGGATTCCTCTGGAGTTGGAGGGGGAGGGGGGTATTGTGCTGTTTGATCGCCCCCTGCTATCCCAGGGACAGGGAGACACAGCGGCTTTTGAGACTGGTGGGCAATCACTTCCAAAGTTCTGCCCACACAGTCAGTACACCTCTCCTACACTGCATTTCATACAAACATTTATACTGCAAGAAAAAACTACATTGAAGACTCAAACTCGTGACCGAGTAACTGCCGGGATCAAGGCGCAAACTCGCGACCTAGCGGATATGAGCCGAGCACTCTACCACTGAGCCAGCCGTTAAAATCTACGCTAAAAAATTTCCATTCCGAAGGCCGACAAATTCCGAATTACGAAAAGTGTCTGGTCCCAAGGCTTTCGGATAAAAGGTTGTGCACCTGTAGTGTGCGGGGATTGCAGGTTGGCCTGGACTCATTGGGCCGAAGAGCATGTTTCTGCACTGTATCTCCAAAATAAACTAAAACTAAACATTCACTATTGAACTATTCCATCATTGAGTCAGGGGATGGTGAATTTGTGGCATTCATTGCCACAGATGGCTGTGGAGGACAAGTCAATGGATATTATCAAGGTGGAGATTGACAGATTCTTGATTAGTAAAGTGAGTAGTCGCCCAAAGAGTCGTATCTATTTCTAGTCGCCCCTGGAGTTTCAACATGTTGAAAATTTTCGGCGACCTGTTAAGACTATGACGGGTGCCGGCAGTCACCAAAAAAATTGCGTAAGTGGGACAGGCCCTTTAGGGTGTCAGGGGTTATGGGGAGAAGGCAGGAGAATGGGGATGAGAGGGAAAGATAGATCAGCCATGATTGAATGGCAGAGAAGACTTAATGGGCCGAATGGCCTAATTTTCCTCCTATAACTTATGAACTTATGAACTGCACATATACAAAACGATTGCAACAAAGAAGTATCAACTAGGTAATGCACCAAGTGCGATATAACTCTGCCTCATTCTAATCTGTGTGCATAATCAACCAGAAATACAACACTATAAATCAAATTACATGCACCTAGACTGTGATAACAGTACTGTTAAACAATAGTTTTATTTTTCATCACAATTGAATGCAGTTTGTCTAAAAGATTTCTCAGCCACACTCCAGTCATTTCCACTCGCACCCCCTCCACCCCCAACCCTATATTCTGAGAACAAATAACCAACAAATTAAAACACATAGAAACTTCAGGTACATATCATTAAAAAAAATCCCCTCAAATTAGTTTTATAGGCTTTAGAATTTAAATCCTGGCTGACGTGAAGTTATTGAAATTCAATTCGGAAAGAAGTCTAACAGTAATTGAAGAGTAAAATTCAATCTAACTCCAATTGACACTTCGATTTGATGGAGGCTTAAATCCTGCTGAAGATTCAGTGGAAGAGAAAATGCCAAACACCCATAGTTAAAGAGGGGAAGAAATTTACATACAAAGTATATCAAGCCCTTTTACTGAATTCTCATCCAAAGACAGCTGTGCTATTCTTTTAATTCACTGCGACATTTATTCCTGCAGAGAATAAAAAATGTCAAATGAGTCACTGCTAACATATTTGCAGTGCTTTTCTTGCTTTGAATTAGGAGCTGAAGCACACTTACAAATGATACAGTGATCTGCAATGAGAGAAAGTAATGACCGACAGTAAATGTCTTCACCATAATATCTGATATTTTGGTTGATGAAGTACTATGAGAGGTTGATTATGATGCATATCAACTGCTACCTTATCAAGGATCTGAACCCACTTCAATTCACCTACGGACACCATAGATCATTGAGGGATGCGATCTCACTGGCTTTCCACTCTGCAAGGATAGTAAGAACAGGTCTGTAAGGTTGTGTCATCGACTACTACTCGATGTTCAACACCATCATCCCCTCAAAACGATATCAAACTTAGGGAACCTGGTCCCTGCTCATCCCTAGGCAACTGCATTCTTGACTTCAATAGACAATAGACAATAGACAATAGGTGCAGGTGTAGGCCATTTGGCCCTTCGAGCCAGCACCCCCATTCAATGTGATCATGGCTGATCATCCCCAATCAGTACCCCGTTCCTGCCTTCTCCCCATATCCCCTGACTCTGCTATTTTTAAGAGCCCTATCTAGCTCTCTCTTGAATGCATCCAGAGAACCCGCCTACACTGCCCTCTGAGGCAGAGAATTCCACAGACTCACCACTCTCTGTGAGAAAAAGTGTTTCCTCGTCACCGTTCTAAATGGCTTACTCCTTATTCTTAAACTGTGGCCCCTGGTTCTGGACTCCCCCAACATCGGGAACATGTTTCCTGCATCTAGCGTGTCCAAACACTTAACAAGACCAATCTTATATGTTTCAATGAGAACCCCTCACATCCTTCTAAACTCCAGAGTGTACAAGCCCAGCTGCTCCATTCTCTCAGCATATGACAGTCCCGCCATCCCGGGAATTAACCTTGTAAACCTACGCTGCACTCCCTCAATAGCAAGAATGTCCTTCCTCAAATTAGGGGACCAAAACTGCACACAATATTCCAGGTGTGGTCTCACTAGGGCTCTGTACAACTGCAGAAGGACCTCTTTGCTCCTATATTTGATTCTTCTTGTTATAAAGGCCAACATGCCATTCGCTTTCTTCACTGCCTGCTGTACCTGCATGCTTACTTTCATATACTGATGTACAAGGACCCCCAGATCCCGTTGTACTTCCCCTTTTCCCAACTTGATGCCATTTAGATAGTAATCTGCCTTCCTGTTTTTGCTACCAAAGTGGATAACCTCACATTTATCCACATTAAACTTCATCTGCCATGCATCGTCCCACTCCCCCAACCTGTCCAAGTCACCCTGCATTCTCATAGCATCCTCCTCACAGTTCACACTGCCACCCAGCTTTGTGTCATCTGCAAATTTGCTAATGTTACTTTGAATCCCATCATCCAAATCATTGATGTATATTGTAAATAGCTGCGGTCCCAGCACCGAGCCTTGCGGTACCCCACTAGTCACTGCCTGCCATTCTGAAAGGAACTCGTTAATCCCTACTCTTTGTTTCCTGTCTGCCAACCACTTCTCTATCCATGTCAGCACTCTACCCCCAATACCATGTGCCCTAATTTTGCACACTAATCTCCTATGTGGGACCTTATCAAATGCTTTCTGAAAGTCCAGGTACACTACATCCACTGGCTCTCCCTTGTCCATTTTCCTAGTTACATCTTCAAAAAATTCCAGAAGATTAGTCAAGCATGATTTCCCCTTCGTAAATCCATGCTGACTCAGACCGATCCTGTTACTGCTATCCAAATGTGCGGCTATTTCATCTTTTATAATTGACTCCAGCATCCTCCCCACCACCGATGTCAGGCTAACTGGTCTATAATTCCCTGTTTTCTCTCTCCCGCCTTTCTTAAAAAGTGGGATAACATTAGCTACCCTCCAATCCACAGGAACCAATACTGACTTCCTCATCTGCAGACCACAATCAGTGGGAAGTGGCAATAACACTTCCTCAACAATCATCAACATGGGAGCTCATTCTGTGCTTATTTTCCTGTTCTACTCATTCTATAGACATGAATTTGTAGCCAGACACAGTTCCAAAGCCATCTTTTAATTTGCTTATAATACAATCGTTTTTCTGTGAATAATGAGTAATGATGTGTCAAAGTATGGGAGGAAGACAGAAAATATGATTGAATGTTGCCAGAACAACATTTTGCTTTCAACGTTAGCAAGACCAAGGAGTTAAAAGTTGAGGATCCATGAATCTTCCTTCATCGAAGGGTAAACAGTGGATAGAATCAACAGCTTCAAGTTCCTCGGCCTAAACATTGATGCAATCAGAAAGCGAGCTCATTGATGCCTCTACTTCCCTGGAAAATTGAGGAGATTCAGAATGTCAATAAATATTCTCTTGAACTTCTATGGGTACCCAGTTAAAAGCACATTGACTGGTTTCATCATGGCCTGTTTCAGCAATTCAAACGTCCAAGAATAAAGGAGATTGCAGAGAGTGGTCCGCACTGGTCCATCATTGGTCCTCACCACCACACTATCAGGATGCGCTGTCTTGAACAGGCAACCCATCTCAACAAAACCCACATGACCTTAGGCATGCACTCATATCACTCTCATATCACTCTCATATCACTCCTACCATCATGAAGAAGGAGTCTGAAAAGCATGACCACCAGGTTCATGACTAGCTTCTTCCCAACGACCACCGTGTAGTTGAAGACTACACAACAGTAACCTCAACTATGAATTTCTATGGACTTTCTGGTTGCAGGAAAGTTCTATGTTTTTTTTACTAGTATTGTGGTTACTATTTTATTGTTATTTTTTGTTTATTATGTATTATCTGTGTGTATTGCATTTACAGGCCTGTTATTCCGCTGCAAGTAAGAATTTCATTGTTCCATTGTCAGCGCCTTCCTGGCTGGAAGGCGCTCCCGTGTGGGCGGCCCGGTGCGGGGCTGAGACGCTCCCGTGTGGGCGGCCCGGTGCGGGGCGGAGACGGTGCTCTGGTGGCTGAGGCGGTGTTCTAGCGGCGGCGACCTGAATCCGGGGCTCGGCCGTGGGCCAGTGGACGACATCGTCGGGAGCTCGCGGGTCACAGGTTGATGCCTGTTTTCCGGAGCTCCCAAGGCAGCAGCTGCATCCGCTGGACTGGAGGGCGGCAGCTTCGACCACCCCCGGGCTGCGGAGCTTGAGCCGCGGGACTGACTTACCATCGCCCGGTGGGGTATCGCCTCAGCGCAGAGGGAGAAGGCAAGGCAAGGCAACTTTATTTATATAGCACATTTCATACACGAGGCAGACTCAAAGTGCTTCACATAAAAACATGTCATACAATAAAATGAAATAATAAAATGAAATAAAATAGAAGAACTAAAAGAAAAGAAAAGGAAAATTAAAAATGCATTATAAAAAGTGCAAAAGTTAAAAGTTCAATGTAATTAAGATTTAGCTGAAAGCTAAAGTAAACATAAAAGTTTTCAGTCTTTTTTTAAAAGTGGTCAAAGTTGAGGCAAGTCTTAAATATTCAGGAAGTTTATTCCAGCTATTTGTTGCATAGTAACTAAATCCTGCTTTCCCATGTTTTGTATTTACTCTGGGAATCACTAACAGATTGGTTTCAGAAGATCTTAGTGGTCTAGAAGGCTTATATAGTGGAAGCATGTCAGTGATATACTTTGATCCTAAACCATGTAGTGATTTATAGGTGAGCAGCAGGATTTTAAAATCAATTCTCTGACATACAGGGAGCCAATGTAAGGATTTAAGAATTGGTGTAATGTGTTCAAATTTTTTGGTCTTTGTTAGAACTCTAGCAAGAGCGTTCTGAACAAGCTGTAGCTGCCTGACAGTTTTTTTCGGAAGACCTGCAAGGAGACCATTACAATAATCTAGCCTACTATTAATAAAGGCATGTACAAGTTTTTCTAAGTCTTGGGCTGACATGAGTCCTCTTAATCTTGCTACGTTTTTGAGGTGATAGTAGGCCGATTTCGTTACTGATTTGATGTGACTGTCGAAATTTAAATCTGAATCCATAATGACCCCAAGATTTCTGGCTTTGTTTGAAGTTTTCAGGGACAGAGAGTGAAGGTGTTGGGTTACTTTAAGCCTTTCTTTTTTAGCACCAAAAACAATTATCTCCGTTTTGTCCTTATTTAGTTGGAGGAAATTTTGGCACATCCAGTCTTTGACTTGCTCAATGCACTGGCACAGCAGATCTATGGGGCGATAGTCATTTGGTGATAGCGTTACATAGATTTGAGTGTCATCGGCATAGCAGTGGTGGTCAATATTATTATTTCGCATGATTTGCCCTAGTGGGAGCATGTAGATGTTGAATAAAGAGGGCCCTAAGATCGAACCTTGCGGGACTCCACACTGGTGTTGGTTGGTTCTGATACAAAGTTGCCAATGGAAACAAAATAGTTCCTATCTTGTAGATATGACCTGAACCAACTTAAGACTGTGCCTGAGAGCCCCATCCATTTTTCCAACCTGTCCAAAAATATTGAGTGATCAACAGTGTCGAATGCAGCACTGAGGTCTAATAGCATTAATATTGAAGCTTTGCCAGTCTGTGTTAAGACGGATGTCATTTACAACTTTAATAAGGGCGGTCTCGGTGCTATGAAGAGGTCGAAATCCTGACTGGAAATTGTCGTAGCAGCCAGTTGAAGCCAGGAAGTGATTAAGTTGCTGGAGGACAACTTTCTCAATGATTTTACTTATGAAAGACAGGTTTGATATTGGTCTATAGTTGTTAATAATAGAGGCATCTAGGCTCCGCATTTTTAAAAGAGGTTTAATAACTGCAGTTTTCAAGGCTTTTGGGAAATTGCCTGATTGAAGAGAGCTGTTAACTATTTGCAGTATGTCTATTGCTAGGCAGTCAAAAACATTCTTAAAGAAGTTGGTAGGTAAAGCATCAAGGCAGCAGGTGGATGGCCTTAGTTGTGTCACCATTTCCACAAGAGTTTTAGAGTATGACATTAAAGCATGTCATCATTGCCACGTTACTTTTGCCTAAACAGGGTGGTGATCCAACATTTTTGTTTGAAGCGGTGATATTGATGGCACGTCTGATGCCTTCAATTTTATCTGTATAAAATAATGCAAACTCATTGCATTTCTGCGTGGAATGGAGTTCAGGTGGTATTTGTGTTGGGGGGTTGGTCAGTCTGTCAACAGTTGCAAATAGGATTTTTGCCTTATTAGTGTTGTTGTTAATGATATTGGAGAAAAATGTTTCTCTAGCACTTTTTAAGTCTAAATTGTAGGCACGGAGGCTCTCTTTATAGATGTCATGGTGAATATGAAGTTTTGTTTTCCGCCAGATGCGCTCAGCTTTCCGGCATTCTCTTTTCTGGGCTGTTACA
The DNA here is from genome assembly GCF_010909765.2 of Amblyraja radiata. Lineage (NCBI taxonomy): Eukaryota > Metazoa > Chordata > Chondrichthyes > Rajiformes > Rajidae > Amblyraja > Amblyraja radiata. Next base: position 103,847,375 of record NC_045956.1, on the reverse strand, counting down.
AAAACAGCTTTTCTCCAGGGTGCCTTTTGCTTACCAGAAATCGTTTTAACCGTAACAGGTGCAATGACATCTATAACTTTCACAATTTTGGAGTCAAAGTTATCTACAAGATCATCAGCAGAACATGGGTTTAGAGGTGGTAACAAGGAGGTGGCATTTTTAAAGAGTACATTAGAATGTTCATTTATATACCGTTTTTTGACAGTATTTGATTTTGTCTGTATGTCGGGAATAAAAGATATATTAAAGAAAACACCGAAGTGGTCAGACAATGAAGGATCAGTCACGAAAATATCAGAAACATTGAGACCCTTTGTGATAATCAAGTCCAGGGTGTGCCTCTTACAATGAGTAGCCTCTTTCACATGTTGAGACAGGTCAAATGTGTCTAAAATAGTAAAACATTCTTTTGCACCCTTGTCATTCAAATCATCAGTATGAAAATTAAAATCACCAGTTATAACTAGACAGTCAAAGTCAGTGGAGATGCTAGACAATAATTCTGTAAAGTCATCGAAAAAATTAGCATAATATTTAGGAGGCCCGTAAATAATTAATAGGAGAACTCTGGGGGAACATTTCAATACAGCACAAAGGTATTTGAATGATGGAAAATCACCAAGTGACATCTGTTTCCCCTGAAATACATTTTTAAATATAGCAGCAACCCCTCCACCTCTTTTTCCAAATCTACATACATCAAAAAAGTTATAGTTGGGAGGAGCTGTCTCGATCAGAATGGTTGCACTGTTATTTTGTTCTAGCCATGTTTCAGTTAAAAACATAAAATCCAGTTTATAGGTGGTAATAAAATCGTTGACTAAAAATGATTTGTTATTAAGAGACCTAACATTAAGCAGACCCATCCTGATGGTATTATTGATAGGCTTTATGGTTGGTTTTGGTTTGGAGGTAATAGGTATTAGGTTTGTTAGGTTAGCAGTGTGTCTAAGTTTCCCTTTGTTTACTCTCTTAGTAGTCACAACAGGAATGCAGAGGGTGCCATAGTTTGACGTAGGCGACCTTGGGTTCAGCTGATTATGCGGAACTTCCTTCGTAATGTGTCTACGGCTGAACCCTTTCTTGTCTCAGTAATATTCAGAAGAGGAGGGAAGAGACAGTAACCCTAAGACTTTTGCCTCTATCACAGTGAGGAGGTGCTTGGTGAACTCACTGTGGTGGATGTTAATTTGTGTTTATTGTGTGTTGTTTATTATTACATGTATGACTGCAGGCAACGACATTTCGTTCAGATCGAAAGGTCTGAATGACAAATAAAGGATTCAATTCAATTCAATTAAACACTCTTGACTTAACTCTTGACTCTTAACTCTTGACGATTGATGTTCCTATTGAGTGGAACACCAAAACAACAGATATATAGATTAAATCGTCAGATAATGTGCTCAATTATTTCTGATCAACTTAATACAGTGAACTTGGGTTAAACAAAACCATTAGAATAATTAGAGATTTTATGGCAAATTTGCATTGGGAGATACAATTAGAAATATTCATTGGTGAGGAATGCTTAACATTTTCCAGTGTGTTCCTAAGTGTGGTAATATTTCAGGCAGATTGATTAACAATGCATTAATGGGCCAGATGGCTGTACAATAGAATTAATTTGTGGAGCACTCATTCAGAAATGTATCAGAAGTTTAATGTTCCAACTTGCCACAAAAAAAACCAAGTGGCCAATAAATGTACAAACTATGCAAAAAGACAGAGAGAGGGATGAATTTGTTGAGTTTAACCATGATTTCTCTCTCTAACCACCATGTTGTTGACTATACACTAGCCTACAATATTCACAATGTACTCATGAATAAAGGTTCCACATTTCTGACTTCTAAAACCAGAGTCTTTTGAAGATGTGACCGAAATGGCTGATGAGGGCAGAGCTGTAGAGGTTATATATATGGATTCCAGCAAAGCATTCAACAAGGTTCCGCATGGTAGGCTGCTCTGGAAGGTTAGATCGCATGGGATCCAAGGAGAGATAGCTGAATGTATAGAAAATGGACTTTATGGAAGGAAGCAGAGGGTGATGGTGAAAGATTGTTTGTCAGACTGGAGGCCTGTGACTAGTGGTGTGCCTCAGGGTTTGGTACTGGGCCCATTACTGTTTGTCATCTATATCAATGATTTGGATGAGAAGGTATGTGCTATGATTAGCAATGTAGCAGATGAGACAAAAGTGGGTGGTATTGTAGATAGTGAAGATGGTTGTCAAAAATTGCAGCAGGATCGTGATCCTTTGGGCAGGTGGGTTGATGGAATTCAATGCGGAGAAATGAAGATGTTGCATTTTGGGAAGTCCTTCTTTAATTTTAATCCAATTGTTTCCACCTCATCTGTATAGGAACTTTGCAGCCAGGAGACTTGACAAAATTGGCTCCTGTTTCATCCCAGACCAGCTTACCTTAAGAGACAAGTTACAATTTCTTGGGCACTTTCAATAATTACCCTGAAGATATTGCAGATAGAAGAATCCAATGATGGGCGGAATGAGTGGAGGAGTTGGACTAACTGAAATACTCTTCAAAAGAGCTGTTGATGCACCAATGGACCGGACAAGCTCCTGGTGTCCTGTTGTGTTCAATGATTTTAACTTCAAAAGTCCTTTGAACTTTTTTTCATTTATTAATTTGTTAGAAACTCCTTTAATTCCTATACACTAAGTTTTGGTCATGATGTGCAAAATTGATAGGAAAGGAACTCACGATACCCAAAAAATTTATACCAACAGGTTGTTTGACTACTCTGATTATTTTTTAATTTATTTCCTTGTTCCACTGCTCTTTACTTATTTATTATAATATAAAAGGTCACTTGCCAATTAGGTTCATGCTGGTTCACAGCAGTGGAAACCAATGCCTCTTCTATTTTTGCTGTAGTTTATTCTCTTTCATATGCTCATCTATTCTCCTTCTATGTGTTTGCCACTTACCTGGTTCAATGGCTCAATGGTACTTTATTGTTATATTTACCGAAGTACAGTGACATTTGTGTTTACATACAGTTCAATGACAATCCTACCATATGTAAGGCAAATTGCATTACTAAGCACAAGATGCCAAGGACCCAGCATGGGGGAACCGCCATGCAGGAGGGGGGGAAGAGCAAAGGGGGAAATGATTGGGGGGGGAGGGATCTGTAACTTTGTCAGTGCCCTTTATGGGTGACTACTTGCATACCTTGGGTATGCAAGCTAAGAATGTAACTGTGACTTGCCACATATGACAATAAAGTATTCAATTCAATTCAAGAGTATAAGACAGGAGACCACACTGGGTTTGTACATCCTGGTCAGTACCCGTGGGATATGGGGAGAAAGCAGGTACGGGGTACTGCTTTTGGATGATCAGCCATGATCCTATTTAATCCTGCACCTATTTTCAATATCGGTGGATGGAATGGCCTACTCCTGCACCTATTTTCTATGTTTCTATGTTTCTGTGTTTACATAAGGGTCACTACTTTTCAGGTGCCATCTTGTACCCTTCAAGAAAGTAATTAAAAAAAAAATGTTAGTGTTAACTTGACCATAAAGGGTCATCATCCTGGTGGCGGCTGGGGTTGAAGTTATTTTGGTTGCCTTGGCGAGGCGATGTGTTGGTGTCCATTACCGCTGCTCCGCCGCTCTGTGCCGTTCCGTGTTCATTCCATGCACTCGGTCACATGGAGTGGCACCAGGCTGTTTCAGGGCCTCCTGCGGCCCATTCCACCGACACAACCGTTTCAACTACTCGACATTGGCCCATAATCGCGCCATCCCTCACCTCTGATAGCCATCACTCCGTGCCCCGAGGCACCTTACACGGTGGATCCAGAGTGTCTCCAAGTGCCTCCGAGGGCGGGGAGATAAGCCTCCAACCCACTCACCAGCATCGTTCTTTTCTTTCATCCACCGCCACTACCGCCACCTTCTTGAATGGATGCTCCGCATTCATGAAGGGGTAATAACCTTGTGTAAGTTGCCTCTTACCAAAGGGCAGCTTACACTAAGACGGCACGTGACGCAGCGGTAGAATTGCTGCCTTACAGTGCTTGCAGCGCAGACACCCGGGTTCAATCCCGACTACGGGTGCTGTCTGTACGGCGTTAGTACGTTCTCCCTGCGACGTTCTCCGAGATCTTCGGTTTCCTCCCACACTCCTACAGGTTTATAGGTTAATTGGTTTGGGTTTGTATAATTGGTATAAGTATAAATTATCCCTAGTGTTGGTAGACTTGTGTTAATGTGCAGGGATCGCTGGTCGGTGTGGACTCAGTGGGCGGAATGGCCTGTATCCACGCTATATCTCTCAACGAAAGTAAATGTAACTAGCTTATTAACACAGCAGCATGATGTGGAAGTATGTGAACCAGAGCATTCAGCTGAGATCTGTATAGATAACAGGACAATGTGCAAACTCCCCACAGTTGACACCTGAGGTCAGGATTAAACACGGGTTACTAGGCCACAGCACTGACTGCCAACACTCTCACTGCTCCTTCAATCAACACCAATCACATATCTCCATTTACTGTTACATTTGCTCAGGACTTCTAAATTCTGTATTTCAAATCATATTTACATACAACAAGTGTGCCATTTACCTATCAATTGTTTAACTAATTTTGATCCTTTATTCAGAAGATAGATACAAAATGTCGGAGTAACTCAGCGGGGCAGGCAGCATCTCTGCAGTGAAGGAATGGGTGATGTTTCAGGTCGAGACCCTTCTTCAGACAAGTCAGGGGAAGGAAATGAGATATATAGATATATAGATGATGATGTGTGGAGAGATACAGAACAAATGAATGAAAGATATGCAAAAAGTAACAATGATAAAGAAAGCAGGCCATTGTCATCCTTTATTCATATTGGCCCTTCTAATATATCACACCATTGCCACATAGCAAGCACAGCCTATTGTTTACCACTCATATCTGATGCATGATTATCTTCAATCCATACACAAGCAGATGGGTCATGCACATACACTGGAAATAAATCGTTCAACATCTTCAACGCTACTGATCTGTAAGTGCATGAGAAGATACCATTATTTGATATCAGTTAATATTATTGTCATAAATCTTTGTCACAGACATTTCAAGTTGCTTTCTTGTAGAGTGCACTTTTCCAGCTGATAATTTGAAAGCAGTAGTTACTAATGCCAGTAATTACCATGATCTGTAAAATCTTAAATCAGCCTATTCTTGGTCCATTCTGTTTTAATCACACCAGTTATATGAGAATATTAACAACTAATGCCCCTGTCCCACTCTACGAGGTAATTCAAGAGTTCTCCCGAGTTTCCCCTGATTCGAACTCGGAGAATTACGGTAATGGCCGTTCGTAGGTACTCGGGGCTCTCGTGGAAATGTTTCACACTGTTTAAAAAAGTTCACGAGTTTACCACGTTTCCAGAGTACCTGCCATTAGCGTTAGGAGCCACTAAGAGACGTTTCGAGCTCCGACGTACCCGGTAAGTGCATTCTACGTACTTACCACGAGTTTGATTTTTTTTTTAAATTGGGGAGAGCTCTTGAATTACCTCGTACAGTGGGACAGGGGCTTAATGCACATTTGAAAATATTTACCAACCAATTAACATTTGAAATGTCCATCCACCCTGGAGGACTGGATACTGAAATAAAAGTGAACTGAAATATTAATCTCATCAGTGATGGTTAAATTGACTAACTTTGCACAGTAGATTGCAAGCGGTTGTCGGTTTTCCAAACCTGATAAGACACCGTGGCGTTCTTCCATCACGCCACCTCAGTGACAGGACACTTCCACAGCAGTACTCCAACTCATTAACAATGCCATAACTGATTTGTGAAATCAAGAACCAGGAGGCACAGGTTTAAGGTGAGAGGGGAAAGATTTAAAAGGAACCTGAGGGGCAACTTTTTCACACACAGGGTGGTGGGTGTATGGAATGAGCTGCCAGAGGAGGTAGTTGATACAGGTACAATCACAATATTTAAAAGCCATTTGGACAGGTAGTTGGATAGGAAAGGTTTAGATGGATCTGGGCCAAACACAACTACTGTAGATGAGGCATCTTGGTCGGCATGGGCAAGTTGGTCCGAAGGGCCTATTTCCAAGCTGTATGACTCTAATACTCTCTGACTCTATATCTGAATTTTAACCGGTTCACCGATGAATACTGTACATCTAACAGAAGGACACTAGGGCAACAATAGAGCTCTTCTTCAAAATAGAGCAATGGGTCCTACTTCATACACCCATGAGGATAGGAGGAACTACTGTCTAATGTCTCATCCAAATAGCAGGGCCTGTAGTTCAACAACAACAACAACAACAATACAATTTATTGTCATTTGAGCCCCAGTGAGACTCAAACGAAATTTTGTTTCCACAGCCATACAAACAAAAACAATGTCCTACAGACATACACACAATTAAGTTCACACAAACATCCATCACAGTGAACCCACTGTGATGGAAGGCAAAAGTATTTTCTCTCCCCTGCTCTCCATGTCTCTCCCGATGTCCAAGCCCCAGGCGGGTGATGATAAGTCCCACGGCCATTTTAGGCCGTGCCGGGCGATTTACGGCCCCGCTCCCGGTCTAGAAGTCTCGAAGTTGGAGCCCCCGGCGGGCGCTGGAATGTCCCACGGCCACGAAGCCGTGCCGGGTGATGTATGACCCCGCTCCGGGTCATTCCAAACCCCGCGACACGGGCTGGAGAAGTCGCGTTGCAGGAGCTCCGGGAAGCGGCCTCTCTCTCCACCCGGACCCGCGAGCTCCCGATGTCCCGACAGTCCACCGGACCTGCGGCTGCGTTGCTGGAGCCTCCGAGCCCCAGGAGTCGAGTCGCAGCAGCGAGTCACCACCGCTGCCCACGCTCCGAGGCCGGCCAGCCCCACGATGGTGAGTAGTCCGCAGATCGGCAGTCTCCCGAGCCCCCGGGTCGTTCAGGTTGGAGGCCGCTCCACGGTGCTAGGCCCCAACGACAACGGAGACCCGACAGGGAAAAGGTCGGGTCTCCTGGACAGGGAAGAGATTCTAAACGGTTTCCCCCTCCCCCCCCCCCGCCCCCCACATATACACATTTAAAAACCAGTATTTAAAAAACACCAAACACTACATTTAACTAGACAAAAAAATAAAAAAAGACAGACAGGCTGTAGGAGCCGCTGCAACGAGTCGCGCCGCCACAAAGTCCGCCACAAATGATCAGAGTCCATTCTCAATACTGTGGGAATGTCAGCCTGAACTTGGACCATCTGAGGGTGGCACAGTGGCACAGTGGTGGAGTTGCTGCCTTCGAATGCCACAGATCGAGCCTGGGTTTGATCTTGACCACGGGTGCTGTCTGTATGTAGTTTGTACATTGTTCCTATCACCTCGTGGGTTTTCTCCAGGTGCTTCGGTTTCCTCCTACACTCCAAATATGTACAGGTTTGTAGTTTGGCTTCTGTAAAACTAAATTGCAAAATTGTCCCTAGTGTATAGGATAGTGTCAGTGTCGGTGATCGCTGGTCGACGTGTACCCAGTGGGCAGAAGGGCCTGTTTCCACCCTGTACCTCTAAAGTGTAAAGTATTACCAGTGGAGCCACAATGTTGTAACAGGAGAGTCCTGGCTTGCTTTCTTTCATATCTATTCAGATCTCCTGACATGGTAGAGGGAATAAAACCGTGTCCCATTCAGAAATGTTGGACCATTCTCTGAGAGTTTGCACATGGTGATGTCCTGTAAAAGAGCCGACTACTGAAAGCTTGTTGATGTGAAACGCTCTGTGCTGCTTAACCTGCTGAGTCTTTTCATCAGATTCTGAGCACACCTCTAATTCCCAGCATTGGCAGTATTTTCTTTCTGTGGGGATGTGTTCAAGTTGAATGGATGCAAACTACTGGAGGAGACGGTGCACTTTGTTGATGAACTTATTAGATGGCACTTCAGTGTAAGTCACTACATTGAATTCTGGAAGAAAACACTGGATATAGCCTCCCAAGTAAGTAGTTACACTGATTTAAACATTGTTGCATTAGCTGCCTACCTCTAAAGGACATTCAAAGGCAATCATGGGGTTGATGGCTCAGCTTATTACAGATAGTAAGAGCCCCATTTGGGATAATTTGTGCTGACTCCTTCAGCACATTCACTAATGCCCGTTGGCAGAATAACACCAACAATGTGAGATGGAATCTGTTGTGTCTTTGCATCTGAAATAAAGAAATAAAGAATCACATGATGGGGTTCTGTCAATAAACTGTCATACTGCATAAACAAGTCTCTGAGTAAAATGATTCTGAAGCAATTGGCCGCTTTGATGCCACAAAGATAAGCACTTCTTTAAGAGGGCAAGTGGATGAGTAATATTCTGAGAGGATGGGTGTTATTTTGTGCAACAAAAGACTGCCAGGAATATTAATGAAAATATGGGGGAGGACCAACTCTGTTTGTGTCCACACCGGCCTCCACGCAGTTGTTGAACCAAGAAAACCCTGAGTCCTGCACTGTCAGTGGCCTCCCGCTTTCACCCTGCAGAGATAGCAGAGTGCACCTGTGAAACCAAACAAATACATTTGTCGGTTGTGGACACATGCAACTGCAGGTTGAATCTTGAGCAAAACACAAAGTACTAGAGGAACTCAGCGGGTCAGGCAGCATCTGTGGAGGGAATGGATAAGCGATGTTCCAGATTGGGACCCTTCTTCAGCGGTTTGCGGTAGGGTGGAGAAAGCTGGAAAAGAAAGATAGGGGCAAGAAAATATAGAAACAAAGAACTGCAGACGCTGGTTTATACCAAAGATAGACACAAAATGCTGGAGTAACTCAGCGGGTCAGGCAGCATCTCTGGAGGAAAAGGACGTTTCAGGTCAGGACCCTTCTTCAGATTAAAAAGTTAAGTTTCAGCTGTATAAAACTGGTTGCCCCATTTACAAGAAGGATGTGGAGGCTTTGTTGAGTGTGCAAAAGTGGTTCACAAGGAACCTATTGGATTAGAGAATGTTAGTTTTCAGGAGAGGCTGGAAAAACTTGACATATTTTCTCTGGAGTCTGAGAAGTCAACAGATACAAGTATATAAAGTATATAAAATTAGGAGAGGCAAAGAAAGGGTAGATAATCAGAGTCTTGTTTTCCAGTATGGAAATATAGAGGTGCAGAGGATGTAGTGAGAGGGACCAAGTGTAAAGCAGATTTGCAAGGCAATATTTTTTACACAGAGAGTAATAGGTGCCTGGTGCACTGCCTGGGGAAATGGTGGAAGCAGATATGGCAGTAGTGTTTAACAGATATTTAGACAGACACGTGAACAGGCAGAGAATGGACGGACCATGTGCAGTTAGCTGGGATTAGTTGAAAATGGTTTCATGGGTGGCACGGACATCATGGGCTCAAAGGCCTGTTCTGTGGTGTATTTCTGGATATAAAAGGAAACAAGACAGATTGGGATAGGACAGGAAAATAATTATTGAAGTGGAAGATCACTCATGATCTTAAATGCGGAAAGAGTCTTGAGGAGGCATGAGGAGCTTCATATCTCATGTCCATGTTTTACGTTGCAATGCTCTCGGTTATCAGTGGGCATATCACCTTCTTTGATCGACCGCATGCTGCGTATATTAGGTGGCAGTAATATAATTCACATAATGACATCGGGAGGAGAACGAGGAGTGCAGAGGAGAGATAAGACTTTGCCTTCCATCACAGTGAGGAGGAGATTCACTGTGATGGATGTTTGTGTAAATTGTGTTGTGTCTTGGTTCTTCTTCTTGTTTGTATGACTGCAGAAACCAAATTTCGTTTGAACCTCTGGGTTCAAATGACAACAAATAAATTGTATTGTATTGTATTGTATTCATACCTGGGCAGCATTGTGTGCTTGCTGCAAGAACAGAAAATGGTGCAAACACTCAGCAGTCCGGTCAGCATCAATGGAGAGAGGAAAACATACATGGTTTAGATTAGATTAGATTAGATTATTTAATGACCACACAGTCAAGATGGTGGAATTCAGGTTCAGTACAGGATGTTACAAGGTAGGCTGATTCCCGTCAAACATAACATAAAACACAACATCATACAATATACAGTACATGCATGGGGAGGATATGTGCTGTTGTCATAGTGTGTTCAGAATTCGGATTGCGTGTGGGTAAGAACTGTTTTTAAATCGAGATGTCTTGGCGGGCAGTGAGCTGTAGCGCCTTCCTGATGGCAGCAGGTGGAAGATGTTGTGAAATGGGTGGGAGGGATCAGAGATGATTTTCTTCACCCTTGACACGGACCGTTTGTGATGGAGTGATTCTATTGATGGAAGGGGAGTGCTGATGATTTTGGATGCTTTGTTAACTATGCGCTGTAATTTATTACGGGAGTGAGTGTCTAAACTGCTGAACCAGACTGTAATTGATGAAGTGAGCATGCTTTGGATTATGGCTGTGTAGAATCGGATTAGGAGGTGTTTCCTTACTCTAAACTTCTTGAGCTGGCGGAGGAAGAAGAGTCTTTGGTTGGCTTTTTTGTAGATGTGATTTGAATTGATTTTCCATTTGAGGTTATTGCTTATGTGAGTGCCAAGAAATTTGAATGAGTCAGTGGTGGATATGGGTTCGCCTGAGATGAGTAGGGGGGTCTTGGGTTGTGCCTTACATCTGAGATCAATGATGAGTTCGTGTGTTTTTGATGTGTTGAGTAAGAGGTTATTATCTGTGCACCAAGTGACTGCTTTGTGTGTTTGAGTGCGGTATTCTGTTTCATTATTGTTCGAGATGAGACCTATGATGGTTGTGTCATCTGCGTATTTATATATTTTAACTGAACTATGCTGGGATGTGAATTGGTTTGTGTAGAGTGAGAATAACCAGGGTGACAAGACGCAGCCCTGAGGGGCTCCTGTGCTGAGGTGCAGGGGGTGAGATATGGTGTTATGTATCTTCACCCTCTGCTGTCTGTTCCAAAGGAAGCTGTAGATCCAGTGACAGATGCAGGGGTCAATGTTCATGTCCGTTAATTTATGGAAGAGTTTAACCGGGTTGATGGAGTTAAATGCCGAACTGAAGTCCATGAACAGGATGCGGGCGTACGTGTTGGCGGTTTCCAGGTGTTGCAGAGTGTGATGAATGGCCAGACATGCCAAAGACATGTTGGAATTGGAAATGTGAGAAAATAAATGTGTTTAAGTTGCAGAATGGGAGGTGTAGAGAAAACAGGAGGAATGTATAAGATAGGGTGCTGACCAATGCTGCAATGGTAGCAATTGAAACTAGCAGTTGGAAACAGAGAAAACAATTAAATTAATTAAAGCACGATGGTACAGAGGCATCCATGGAGAGAGAGAGGAAAATAACTTAACCTGACATTGTTAAACTCAATATTAAATCTCAATGGCTCTAACATACCCAGACGGAGGATGAGGGGCTGTTCAGTCATACAGAGAGGTCCAGCACAGAAACAGGCAACTTTGGACTTGCAGTAATAGTGGCATTTAAAAGGCTTTCAGATAGGAATATGAATATGCAGGGAATGGAGGGATCTGGATTACCTGCGGGCAGATGGCATAAAAAGGTGGCCCCCTTCATTGAACCTGTGGTCTGCTAAATCCCCAAATGTTTCTGTGCCCCCCCTGAGATTTGCCATGGCCCCAGGTTGGGAATCACTGGTCTAGGACATCAAATGGGCTTTGTTTTCTTTTTAAATGATGCCTTCTAAAAACATTCATGTCAGGTTTAGTTGCAGAAACCTATATTGCAGCCTCAGCTTTTGATTTTGAGAACAGATTCAAGGAGATATGTGGAGTCGGCAACTACCTTTCTTGGTCAGCTTGTTAGTACAAAATTAGCTGCAGATTTAGACTGATATGGGCAACATAAATACAGTGAGAGTGGAAATGTGCATGTGAATAAGATTTTAAATGATCGGGAAAAGTTAAAGTGGAAAGATAGAAGGCAGAAATCAGGGAGTGACAGAAGGAAGTTAATCCCGATAAATGTCTTTACCCAAACTATGGGGACCAGTGCACTTCCATTGCCCCATATTGAGTCACTGTTAACATAGAAACATAGAAAATAGGTGCAGGAGTAGGCCATTCGGCCCTTCGAGCCTGCACCGCCATTCAATATGATCATGGCTGATCATCCAACTCAGTATCCTGTACCTGCCTTCTCTCCATACCCCCTCATCCCTTTAGCCACAAGGGCCACATCTAACTCCCTCTTAAATATAGCCAATGAACTGGCCTCAACTACCTTCTGTGGCAGAGAATTCCAGAGATTCATCACTCTCTGTGTGAAAAATGTTTTCCTCATCTCGGTCCTAAAAGATTTCCCCCTTATCCTTAAACTGTGACTCCTTGTTCTGGACTTCCCCAACATCGGGAACAATCTTCCTGCATCTAGCCTGTCCAACCCCTTAAGAATTTTGTAAGTTTCTATAAGATCCCCCCTCAATCTTCTAATTGCCCGGGGCTGGAACTGCGCTCTCGTGAGAGCAGCCTGGCGAGGGGCTGAGAGACTTTCCCGTGAGGGGCTGTGGCCCATCGGAGTGGCCCAGCCCGAGGGAGGAGCGGCACTCCCGTCGGAGTGGCCCAGCCCGAGGGAGAACGGCACTCCCGTCGGAGTGGCCCAGCCCGAGGGAGAACGGCACTCCCGTCGGAGTGGCCCAGCCCGAGGGAGGAACGGCACTCCCGGCGGAGTGGCCCAGCCCGAGGGTGGAACGGCACTCCCGTCGGAGTAGCCCAGCCCGAGGGAGGAGCGGCACTCCCGTCGGAGTGGCCCAGCCCGAGGGAGGAACGGCACTCCCGTCGGAGTGGCCCAGCCCGAGGGAGAACGGTACTCACGTGAGGGCGATCCGGCTCGGGGCTGGAACGGTGCTCCGGTGGCTGGGACGGCGTTCTGAGGCGGTGACCTGAGTCCGGGGTTCAGCCGCGGGCCAGCGGCTGCGTGTGCTGGACTGGAGGGCGGCAGCTTCGACCACCCCCGGGCCGCGGTGTTTGAACCGGCCCGTTCGCGGGGTTCGGTGAGCCGCAGGACTGTTGTGCCATCGCCCGGTGGGGAATCGCCTCAGCGCAGAGGGAGAAGAGGAGGGAAGAGACAGTAACCCTAAGATTTTTGCCTCCACCACAGTGAGGAGGTGCTTGGAGGATACACTGTGGTGGTGTTAATTTGTGTTTATTGTTGTTTATTATTGTATGATTGTATGTATGACTGCAGGCACGAAATTTCGTTCAGACCGTAAGGTCTGAATGACAATAAAGGTATTCAATTCAATTCAATTAAATTCTAGCGAGTACAAACCAAGTCTATCCAGTCTTTCTTCATATGAAAGTCCTGACATCCCAGGAATCAGTCTGGTGAACCTTCTCTGTACTCCCTCTATGGCAAGAATGTCTTTCCTCAGATTAGGAGACCAAACCTGTACGCAATACTCCAGGTGTGGTCTCACCAAGACCCTCTACAACTGCAGTAGAACCTCCCTGCCACTATACTCAAATCCTTTTGCTATGAATGCTAACATACCATTCGCTTTCTTCACTGCCTGCTGCACCTGCATGCCTACTTTAATGACTGGTGTACCATGACACCTCTTTGTTGTCAAAGAGAAACTGGTTAGGAATACTATTTTATCTTGTATTCCTTGTAATTTTGTATGTTGTCCTCTCTATAGATTAGCATTGCAGCATGCAAGATAATGGAGCCATCTTACAAGATGCATCTGGGCTCTGCCTCGGCTAGGCCAGCAGCATAATCAAGGACGAGTCTCTCCCACCAGGCAAGAGATACAGAAGTGTGAAAACGCATACCTCCAGATTCAGGGACAATTTTTCCAGCTGTTATCAGACAACAGAACCATCCCATCAACAACTAGAGAGCCCTGACCTAGTATCTACTTCATTGGAGACTTTTGGACTAACTTTAATCAGATTTTACTGGACTAACATTTTGCACTAAACATTATTCTCTTTATCATGTATACTGTGGATGGCTCAATTGTAATTATGTAGCGTGCAACATAAGCTTTTCACTGTGTCTCGTACACGTGACAATAAACTAAACTAAACTCCATATTGTATGTTACCGATTACATGTTTGAAGTATAGAAAACTGGATTCCGACTTTGTAACGGCAATTACAATGATACAGAGCACCAAAACAGGTGTAATGATCCCATCTGAGCTAATCCTATTTCCCAATGTTTGACCCATATCCCTCTAAACCTGCACCTGTCCAACTGTCTTTTAGGTTATTGCAGGTGTGTCCAGACTCATAGAAATCGTCAATAATATTTTGCAACCTTTGACTGATCAGTATCATTCTCAGTAATGCTACGTCCTCATACATAAACAGCACCAAACTATATTTTCAGATTTCAGTTAGTCAGCCATTCACACATCTTTACAATACTCTTGGTTTTTCTATCACCACTTCCTTCCCATAGGAATCACAGCATTTGCATTAATGATCCATAGGTCAGAAATATTACACCATGGCTTCAGTTGGTGGCATGCCCCTCTTGCAGCCTGAGTGAGACACCTGACCTTCCTTTACTGGTCCTTCTCTTCCTTCAGGCATGAAATAAACGAGGACACTCACCACAAAACCCAGGAATGCTGGCAATGACATTAGAGTGACTTTAGACGTTTACTCTTTACTTTAGATATACAGCGTGAAAACAGGTGCTATGCCCATTGCGTCTGTGCTGACCAGCGAACATCCTGTACCCTAACACTATCCTACACACTTGGGACAATTTTACAACTTGCCGAAGGCAATTAACGTACAAACCTGTGCATCTTTGGAGTGTGGGAGGAAACCGGAGCACCCTGAGAAAACCCACACGGACACAAGGAGAACGTGCAAACTCTGTTCAGCCAGCACCCATACTCAGGATTGAACCCGGGTCTCTGGCACTGTAAGGCCGCAACACGACCTCTGCACTGCTGTGCCGCCCAGAGAAAGATAAACAACTTACAACAATTGGTTCAAAGTTTCCATTGGCCCCTAAATGCAGAGGACTATCAATATCTGGTCAATAAATGGCTGCAAAGGCTTACAATGGGCATCTCCATTTAATGACCACCATGATATACAGGCCTTAAATTCTACTACTAGTGAGGAATGATGCACAACATCCAGGTAGTAGGTGGGGGACAGGTTCAGGCTGAGGATCAGGGTGTCCTTGAACTTAAACCAAGGGCTCTTTAAGATAAAATCTCATACATCCATCGACAGCCATTTTCTAGCCAGGCAATGATTAGCTGCAGCAATTTGCCGACAGTGATCTGTGGGATGCCTCACATTTAGTGGATAGAGCGGAGTAATGGCTTGAACGCTGTGATTAGTTAGAGCTCAGAACTCAGTGGGCTCATAACTATGATTGGGCCCACGCAACAAGAAATTAAGCAGATGTCTAGAGAGCCTTTGATCCCTTTCATCACAGCCAGTTGCCCAATTGTGTCCCAAAAATTAGACAGGCTGATGTTTTATGTTGGCAAATGTTATTTGTGAAGTAAACAACCAATTCGAGCTTGGGGTTGTAATGGAATGAACCATGGAAAGAGCAATTTTGAACAGAAACAGTGTTTAAGTAACAGCTTAAAACATTGTCAGATTGCGCCAGTTTCGAAATAAAGCTTTCTCCTGTGCCTGAGCATTTACTTGCTGCATCATTAATTAATAACACATGTTTATTCATCCATTTCCAGCTGTATTGAGATTGTTGATAGTGTGAAATTTCACGATGAGAACTATCATAGAGATAAGCTATAAAACTTGTAATCTATTTCTATGGTTCACCAATCTTCGTAAATACCTCGTTTGATATTTGAAATTCATTATACCCCTGTTCAGTTGGATCGTAACATTGTAACGGTTCTTCGACACTATTCTAAAGATAAAATTTGATTACATTAATAGCAAGGGTATTTGATAAAGGTATTTAAATTGTGAATGGTACAGCTATCAGAGATTGAGAAAGGTTTTGAGAACCAGAGGATATTAAAGGGAGATCACAAATTAATGACGTAATTCAGCTGGACAGCCGTTATTTCTGGAGGTGTCACCATGAATAGGTGATGTTTCTTGTCAGTGACGTCCCAAAATGTCACTTATCCATGTCTCCCAGAGATGCTGCATGACCCATTGAGTTGCTCCAGCACTTTGTATTCTATACAAGATTCCGGCATCTGCAGTTCCTTATGTCTACATTAAATGAAGATAAATGACTAGAATAAAGAACCACATCACGTCAAGAGTCAAGAGTTCCTAACTATCATATGTACTGAAACAGAACACTGAAATTCTTACCTGCAGCAGCACAACAGATTTCCAAACACAGTTCTCAATAGATGATAAACAAACAAAAAATAGAATGTGAAGGGAGGGACTGCAGATGATGTTTTTTACCAAAGATAGACACAAAATGCTGGAATAACTCATCAGGTCAGGCAGCATCTCTGAAGAAAAGAAATAGGTGATGTTTTGGCTCGAAACCCTTATTTGGACTCTGACATCAGTCTGAGGAAGAGTTCTGAACCAAAATGCCACCTATTCCTTTTTTCCAGTGATGCTGCCAAACAAAAAATAGAAGTTCAATAAATAAACATCTCATATAGTGCAACCACGACATTTTGCAGTTTGGAATTTAGCTGCAGTTCATAATGTTCATTAGCCTGATGGTTGTTGGTAAGAAGCTGTTCCTGAACCTGCACGTCACAGCTTTCAGATTCCTATACTGCCTTCTCGATGGCAGGAGTGAAATGAGAGTGTGGCCAGGGTGGTGTGAGTTCTTTATGATGTTGGCTGCCTTTTGGAGGCAGTGACTCCTGTAGATCTCTTCGATGGAAGGGAGGTCAGTCCTTCATGACGGGCCAGGCAATGTTCACCACTTTTTGTAATCTCCTTCATTCAAGTTGCTGAACCAGACCGTGATGCAAATGAGGCCACAAAATAAAACTTTTTTAAGCCGTGAGTGGTTAGGGTCTGTACTGCCCTGTTGGGTAGTAGTGGATGGAGATTTAATTAGAGCATTCAAAGTGAGCTGGATAAGTATCTGAAAGGAAAACAATTATAGAAGGGGAGGGAGGGCGAGTTATTAGTTGAATTACACAAATAGACCAGTGCTGACTTAACTGATTGATCAGCCTTCTTCCATGTTGTAACCCTTCTGTGGATTCAAATCTGTGTCCGCCTAAAACATTGCAGCAGAAACCAAGGCCACTGAATAAGTCATACAATAATGTGTAGGAATGAACTGCAGATGCTGGTTTAAACTGAAGATAGACACAATAATAGCTGGAGTAACTCAGCGGGACAGGGAGCATCTCTGGAGAGAAGGAATGGGTGATGTTTTCGGTCGAGACCCTTCTTCAGACTGCAGAAGTCTGAAGAAGGGTCTCAACACGAAACGTCACCCATTCCTTCTCTCCAGAGATGCTGCCTGTCCTGCTGAGTTACTCCAGCTTTTTGTGTCTATCTTAAGTCATACAATAAGATGACCTTTCTCCGTAGGAAATAAGACTCACAATCCTGCCAACATTTGTACTTTTATTAAAGGTTGCACATGAGCCACTGGGATAGAAAGAGGGGTATATTTTCCTTCAGTTCTAATTTGTTCCTGTCATGAAAATATGACTATAATCAAATGGTGATTCAGCTCCATTCACTTTATCAGAATTCCCAAGTATACCTTTGAACTAGTCAAATGAATAATTCAAGAGGAAAATAACTATTGTTGTGTTTCATTATTAATCAAATAACCATGAAATCATTACACCCTTTCTGGTCATAATTATGACTCTACATAGATAAGTGCTTGTTTTAGCCATTTTATATTACCTGATATAATCCCTGACTGTCCTTGCAGTAATCAAATGTCACCATTAGCAGTTCTGTCCTCATTTGTAGCAACAAATTCTCTTTGCATAAATCTTCAACTGAACTGTCATGGTGAACTATTTCTAAACACGCACCACAGGCGCTGAAATTCCTTGCCTTTCACACTAATGTCAACCCGACAAATTAACTTCTCAGAGTGAGTTAAGTGGGCCAAATTGATTTTTTTTTTTGTCAGTCTTTGCTGGCTTATTAACACCGACTGGTGTCATTTATATAACCTCACATATTCTCCTAATGAGTCTGACATTTATGTCAGTGGGCAAAACAGCAGGGACCCCATTTAAGCAATTCTATTTGATGGGACCTGTTGCTGTGCTATCAGCCTATTTGCCTTCATTACCGTTTAACAATTTCCTTCAGACAGCAAAAATTAACATTTCAACCGTTAACATTTCCATTTAATCAATAAATTGTTAAGTCTTTGCTTCCAGGCATTGGATCAATCAATAACGCTGTCACTTTAAAGAGGTTGTGACATATGACAATCGATTAACCTACTTGCAGCATTATATTTCCGTTTACCAGCTATTCAAACATCATTTTAATGGCTATCTAATTCCACAAGAATAATCTAAGTCAAACAAAACACATGTAATTTCTTTCTGCAGAACCCAGCTATTTTTTTCTTCTGAATCCTAGAATTCGGCAGCACGGTCGATGAGAGCAAGGGGGGACTGCCGTGAGGGAAGGGGAAGAACAATGGATGACCCGCTGTGTGGGGGGGGAACAAAAGGGGAGCCGACGTACAATTTGGTGCAAAGATAACTCAGTAAAATCCTGGGCCCAGGTTTCAGCCATTATTGCGACTTGAATGTATTTTTTGAACCAACAATTCCAAGGCCAGCCCAGAATAATATTGTGCTATCCATGTAAATCACTTTAATACTTTGCACCTTTCTTCCTGCACTTTCACTACCAAGTTATTCTCTTGCCTGATGAAATTTCTGACCATGTTGCTTATTTGCTTTTTCACATGTGTGTTTGATTTCAAATCACCTTTACACCTCCATTTATTTTTCATATCACTGCAAGGATTTTTCTTTCTCTACGAAGCTTGCAAATCAATTCCTTATCAGGATGTTTACCACTTTCTGGGTCTTTACAGAATCTGTGCATTATTTCTCTCTACTTAAGATTAATGTTTACTAAGTACTACGAGAGGTTGTATCACGGCATTTACTAATGCGGTTTTGAATGACCATGGAGTTGATTCATTTATTGTTGAAGATATCGCTCTCCAATTTCTCTAATTTCCTTTATTGATCCATCAAATAACAAACAATTACATCTCGACAGGTTGAAGACAGGTAACAATAGACTCTCCCGTTATATTTTATGTTGATGTGGATATCACTGGTGATGCAGACATTTATTTGCCATCCTTAATTGCCGCTGAATTGAAGAGGTAGTTAAGTGTCAACTACATGAGTGGGTCTGCACTTACATATGGATTAGTCCCAGAGTCATAGAAAGTCATACAGTGTGGAAACCGGCCCCTTGGCCAACTTGCCCACACCGACCAACATACTCCCATTGACACTAGTCCCACCTGCCTGCCTTTGGCCCATATCCCTCTCAACGTATCCTATCTACAGTATACACCTGTCTAAATGTTACTTACATGTTGTGATAGTACCTGCCTCGACTCTCTCCTCCAGCAGCTCGTTCAGCACACCCACTACCTTTTGTTACCCTTCAGGCTTCTATCACATTTTTCCCACCTCACCTTAAAACTCTGTCCTCAATTCCCCTACTCTTCCCAAAAGAACCTGTGCGTTTACCCCATCTATTCCCCTCATGATTTTGTACACTACAGAACATTGGTGTATAACTCTAACCTACAAAATAGCGCGCACTGTTCAAATAGTGTCCCATTAGGTAAAAATGACAGGTTTATATCCTTCAAGGACAACAGTGCGCCAGGTGGATTTTCACCACAGTCTGGGGGTTTCCTCATAATGAAGGATGACTTGCTTCTGGGTCATCCTTGAGCTTCTGTAGTTTGTACGCTCATTCTTAATTTTGATTTATAACCCACGGTATATTAGAGCTTACTTTATCATGATTTTTGCAGTTTTACAAATACCTTTTCATAATACCATTGAGAAGGGCATTCAGCAGACATTTTTATTTCCAATAAATGAACACGAATGCATAAAACATAAGTTTATATAAGATATTATATTTCAGGAATTCACAGCAGCATGGTTGGATGTACCAACAACATTTTGCTTTTCATTCTTTAATGTTCTCAATATATTTGGCTTAAAAACGTTACGCCACAGTCTTCATATTTTTTGGAAAAAACTTCATTTGTTTTGCGCAAAAAAATAGAGACTGTGGCTCGAATAGTGTCAGGGTCAGCTAAACGCAAGAGTGCCTAAATGTACCTTTGAACATTAAAAAGTGTATTAAATCAAAGGAGGGGCATCGGCCATGAAATTCAATGTCAATGCACATTTACCTCCACGGCAGGATTGAATTGGTGTGTGAATTCGACCAATGGACCTTATAGCAACCAACATGATTTGATTTTTGATTGAATACTGATGCCGCTCACCCTTTCAAGCTTGACGGGATTTCCACGGCAGATGGACTGGGATGATATAATTTCTTCGTGCAGCTTTGCTGGTAATCCCGCGCTGCGGTTCATCTTCTATTGGCATCTTTGGAATAATGCAATCTTAACAGTGCCAAATTAGACAGGGATATTTGTCAGTTATGTAAATCACTTATTGACATCCACTGAGCCTGCTTTCAACTGACTCTTCTTTATTCCCATCGCACTGCTTGGTCTTCAATGTAAACAACTTGGATGTAAATGTAGACAGGTAGATTAGTAAATTTACAGATGACACCAAGATTGCTGGAGTTGAGGACAGTGAGGAAGGCTGTCAAAGTACATATTGAGATCTAGATCAACTACAGAAATGGGAGGAGAAATGGCAGAATGGCAGATATTGTCGGATTTCTTTTCTGACAGTCAGAATCTTCTTTCCAGGGTGTAAATGTATAAATCTAGTGCGCACAGCTTCAAGGTAAGAGGGGCAAAGTTTAAAGGAGACATATAGGGCAGGATTTTTACACAAAGGGCAGTGGGTGTATGAAAGACATTGCCAGTGGTAGCGATGGGGGCAGATACAATAGCAATGTTTATGAGGCTTTTGGATAGACATATGGATATGCAAGGAATGTGGGGCTGGGGGGGGGGGGGGGGAGGATATAGATTATGTGCTGGCAGATATGATTAGTTGATCCTGGCCAGGGCCGGATTTAGATGAAGGGAGGCCCTGAGCTATTTCACTTGTGAGCCCCCCCCCCCTCCCAATCCCCCACCCCCATGACTAGAGGACCATGACTACCCAACAGGGACAGTGTGACACTTTTAGATCCTACTGTATGTTGTCATTAAACAGTTGGTTTTAAAATACATATTGGATTCACCGCGGAGCGGGCGATGCTTTACCTGGATCGCCGTTTGAAGCTCTGGAGTGTTGGGCCTGCTGCTTCGACATCATGGAGCTGTGGTTTGCGGAGCTCCCAGCCTTGGGCCACGCTGATTTCAACATCGCAGAGCCCTGGGATCCCTTTGCCGAGGGCCGCCAGCGTGAATCTCAGCCCAGCTCAGCCTGTGGACTTTGGGAGCCACGGTCTCCAGTAGGAAGTGCATGATTCGGAAGTCCAAGCCGCTGAGAATGTTCTCCCATTCCGACGTCGGATGGTGACCCCAAATTTCATTGTACCAATTGCTGCATGTGACAATAAGTGTCTCTTGAATTGAATGTGGAATATTAAGAAATAAAGAAACTACAAATACACTAAGAGCAAAAATGTTTTTTTCTCGCCTTCTTCATAGCAAAATCATCCAGAAGTTAACCAAGATCTGTTTGTCTAAGTTTGTCACTCTCAATGCACAGAATGCTCATTGCAGGCAACTTCTCTTGAAACATTATGGACCTTAATTCATTTTTAATTTGTTTGAGTCTTGAAAAAGACCTCTCTCCCGAGCAGTAGGTGACCATTAAGCTAAGAAACAGCCGCAAGATTGTTTCCACATTAGGGAAGGCCATCTGAATTGTTTCCTTGTATATTATTTGATAACGGTCTGTATGAGACAGAGAGTGTTCTTCTGTATGCCTATGGCTTTGTCTCACGTACAAGTGAAAGTGCAAAAATTAATCAATAAGTTTCAGGTCAACATCTTCTGGGTATGCTTCCATCAACAGTTCAATACCGAGCTGAATTTCTTGCTTAGATGTGGTCAGATTAGCAAGAAAGGAAAACTGTTGTGCAACTTCACTGTACACGGTACCTCTTCTTTTTAAATTGGTTTCAAGTGCATCTAGTATAGGAATAAAGGATTTTATCCTAAACTTATCTCTTGAAGAGAGTTTATCTAAAGCATCAGGACCAGGTGCACCTCCATCATTTCCATGCCATTTCCTTACTCTTTGTCTCCCTGTGACAGTTCTGTAGTTAACATCTGGCAAGGTGGCCTTTGCTTGTTGCTCAAGCCCATCAAAATCTTCTCTAATTTTGCTTACAAAATCCTGAAGTGAACTGTACAAACTTGCACAAATACTCAACAACAGTTTGGATTTCTGAATGGCTTTGTTGACCTTGTGGAAATGACCTAGCAGACGGGTCCAAAAATGCAGCATAAACACAAATTCCAGTTCTTCTATTTTCTGCAAAAGATTGTTAGCTTGAAGCCTGGTATCACCCTTCACATTAACATCAGAGTACAAATGACTGAGGGCATCAGTGATAGCGCTGTAACTTTCCAAAATAGCTACTGTGGCTTTTGCATGTGCCTCCCACCGAGTGTCTGACAAATATTTAGGCACTTTTGACTGAGGTTGCAAAAATGATTTTATAACTGCCCATCTCCTTGTGGAGGATGTGGAGGATGAAAAGGATGATGCATCAAGGCAGCAATTAACAGCTGAACGGCCCACCAAATTTAATGAGTGAGCAGCGCATGGAATAAATCTTACAAATTTGTTTTTTTCGAGGATTTTTTGCTGCATACCCTTGTACCTACCAGCCATGTTGGCAACATTGTCATAAGACTGCCCTCGGAAGAAGAGCTCCAAATCGCGGTGGGTGCGGAACTCATTGAGGTGGGGACGGAGGGGGACAAATGTGAGGCCTCTGCTGAGGACAGACCGTTCGGTATCTGAGAGGGGGAGGTTAGGGGGGGATGGTGAACACACGGCAGGGATGGGGGTTGGGGCCGGAGGAAGGCAGGTGAGTGGACTGAGGCCGAGGCGATGTCTGGTGGGGGGCTGGTGGGTGGGCAGTGGGTAGGGGGGTATGAGGACTGTAGTGTGGGTTGGGAAGCGCTGGGGTCACATGGTTTGAGGGGAGTGGGGAAGACCCAGTGGAACAGCCACTGAGGTTACCAGGGTCGGAGCTGGTTCTGACATTGTTAAACTTGCAGCCGCGCACCGACTCGAACGCTCCTGACTGTTGAAGGGACAAGGCTCAGAAAATACGAATATGCCAAAAGTTTTATACACCTTGGTGGAGCGGGCGGAGACCCCCCTAGATCTCGAGGCCCTAAACTTAAGCTTGTCTAGCTTATACGTAAATCTGGCCCTGATCCTGGCATCATGTACTGTACGGGTACAGTCTGTTCATGTGCTGCATTGTTCTTTATTCTATGTTCTATGTTGCAATTTTCTTGCTTCTTCGCAATACTGATACCAGTTAGCCTGACATCGGTGGTGGGGAAGATGCTGGTGTCAATTATAAAAGATAAGATAGTCGCACATTTGGACAGCAGTAACAGGATCGGTCCGAGTCAGCATGGATTTACGAAGGGGAAATCATGCTTGACTAATCTTCTGGAATTTTTTTAAGATGTTACTAGGAAAATGGACAAGGGAGAGCCAGTGGGTGTAGTGTACCTGGACTTTCAGAAAGCATTTGATAAGGTCCCACATAGGAGATTAGTGGGCAAAATTAGGGCACATGGTATTGGGGGTAGAGTGCTGACATAGATAGAGAAGTGGTTGGCAGACGGGAAACAAAGAGTAGGGATTAACGGGTCCCTTTCAGAATGGCAGGCAGTGACTAGTGAGGTACCGCAAAGCTCAGTGCTGGGACCGCAGCTATTTACAATATACATCAATGATTTGGATGAAGGGATTCAAAGCAACATTAGCAAGTTTGCAGATGACACATTGCTGGGTGGCAGTGTGAACTGTGAGGAGGATGCTATGAGAATGCAGGTTGACTTGGACAGGTTGGGGAAGTGGGCAAATGCATGGCAGATGAAGTTTAATGCGGATAAATGTGAGGTTATGCACTTTGGTAGCAAAAACAGGAAGGCAGATTACTATCTAAATGACGTCAAGTTGGGAAAAGGGGAAGTACAACGGGATCTGGAGGTCCTTGTACATCAGTCTATGAAAGTAAGCATGCAGGGACAGCAGGCAGTGAAGAAAGTGAATGGCATGTTGGCCTTTATAACAAGAGGAATCGAATATAGGAGCAAAGAGGTCCTTCTGCAGTTGTACAGAGCCCTAGTGAGACCACACCTGTGCAGTTTTGGTCCCCTAATTTGAGGAAGGACATTCTTGCTATTGAGGGAGTGCAGAGTAGGTTTACAAGGTTAATTCCCGGGATGGCAGGACTGTCATATGCTGCGAGAATGGAGCAGCTGGGCTTGTACACTCTGGAGTTTAGAAGGATGAGAGGCAATCTCATTGAAACATATAAGATTGTTAAGAGCTTGGACACATTAGAGGCAGGAAACATGTTCCCGATGTTGGGGTAGTCCAGAACCAGGGGCCACAGTTTAAGAATAAGGAGTAAGCCATTTAGAACGGTGACGAGGAAACACTTTTTCTCACAGAGAGTGGTGAGTCTGTGGAATTCTCTGCCTCAGAGGGCGGTGGAGGCAGGTTCTCTGGATGCTTTCAAGAGAGAGCTCGATAGGGCTCTTAAAAATAGCGGAGTCAGGGGATATGGGGAGAAGGCAGGAATGGGGTACTGATTGGGGATGATCAGCCATGATCACATTGAATGGCGGTGCTGGTTCGAAGGGCCAAATGACCTGCTCCTGCACTTATTGTCTATTGTCTATTGATTTCGAAGCACAAACAGCTGAATTTCCCCCATTCTCTTCAAATTCTAAATGCTGGATTTATCTACGATGATCCCCACAATATCTCAGTGCAATATTTCCAGTGTTGATGTCTTCCTCTCAATGCTCCACCAATGTAGCCACGATAGTAAACCCTCTTCACCAATTCAGGCATCTTCATTCCACCCCACTCCAATGTACATTGTTAGTGTTTATGCCTTCATTTCCACCCCACCACCAATGTACTTCATTAAAGATGCTTCTTCACTCCAACCTCACACCATGAATGGTGGTGTCTTTGCTCCCAACCCAATCCATTCCATTACCACCATTGTATTGACCCAATTCCCATGCTATTAATGATACTGATCCCCACCCCACCCCCACTCCCACAATGGCCCATTCCAATCCATTCTACCATTGCTAGTGGCATTGTAAGCTGCTCAGGTATTGACAAGATCAAGAGAGGAACAAAGAATGTTTCTAGTAAAGGTTGTGGAGAAGCAGACCAAGTGTAGTGTCCGGCTGTTGGTTCCAATTTGCAACACGACACACAAAGGAGAAAAAGTACAAAAAAATGTTCTTCTTCTCCTTCTCCTGCGTGCACAGCCTAAAATTGTAGGGCAACTTGTTCTATTTGATCTTTTTGATTGTGCATGCCGGGTTGATTGCATTTGTCGAAACAGGGCAGACCACGTGAAGGTTGCAATCTTCCACCCCAGAAAAACGTTAAATCTAAATGAGAGAGAAAGGAAACCGGCAGATACATAAAGAAAAATCATAATCAGATGAAATATTCTCTCACCAAAACCCATGATTGAGCACAACATGTTAATTAGATTTTAATTTAACATCCATACTCGAATTACATGTTTAGAAGTATTATACATCTTAAAATGTTAACAGCACAATTACACTGCCAATTGTGAGAAATAATGGCAAAATAATTGCTGATATTTCAACAGTTATTGATTTGTGCAAATATAGTTTTACTTTAATATGATTGCATTTGAACATTCGGATGAATGTCATGGTATCGCAGCTTAAATTGTAAGTTTTTTTTATGAAGGACGTTACAAATAGCAAAGAGCAGAGGAAAACTGTTATGTGGGGATAGCTCTCATTAATAGGCAAATTTGAATGTTAAAAAAAAATCACAAACAAATATTTTATATGTCATAGATCAGAATAAGACATACGTTAGGGAGTGTCTACATTAAAAAAATCTATCTATTTTCACTCAACCATTTGTCATTATAAATACCAATAATATTAATTGCCATGGCTAGCCTGAAAACTCACATTCTCTTTAAAGAGTTTTGGGCCTGTCCCACTTGGGCGACGTAATCTGCGAGTCCAGAAGATTGCCTTTGACCTTCAAGCTCGAGGACACTCGCCTGGAATGCCTCGAGCTATATCGACCGGCCGCGTTGAAACCGCGAGCTGGATCGACCGAACCGCGAGCTGCATCTACCGACCGCACACACACACACACACACGCGCACACACACGCGCACACACACGCGCACACACACAAAAACACATCACGAAGGTGGGGGCAAGGGAAACCGGAGGAGCACTGTCTGCGCGATGAAGATGAAGGTAAACGGCTGCCGCAGTGTGCAGGGGGAGGAGGGAGGGGGGGGGGGGGGAGAGAAGGGGGGAGAAGGGGAGAGAAGGGGTGAGAAGGGGAGAGAAGGGGAGAGAAGGGGGGAGAAGGAGTGGAGACACTTTTAAGAAGTATCATAAAGTTAGCGGGCATTTTACCTACCGGTAGGTCTTCCTAGGTCATGAAACTCAAAAGAGCCAATCAAAATGCCTGGTCAGCGAAGGAGATGGCCTACAGCTGCCCTGGAGTGCCTGTAAGTAAATAGCGACCCCACTCCACTGCACTACGGGTGATAAAGACCCATGCCGACCACATTTTACTCGCGGAAATGTTTTCGATATGCAGAAAATTTTTCCGCGACCTAGCTGAGGCTGTGAGTAGGTGGGAACCTCCCTCAAGCATGGAGGAGAGTTCCAGCCACCTCATACAACCTCCTAGGACCTCATGTCAAACATGCTGCGAGTTTGAGTCAAGGGCACACTCTTCTAAACTCGCAACTTAGGTCGCCCAAGGAGGACAGGCCCTTTACATAAACGTTATACCAACACAGATAATGCTAGATATCATAAAGGGGAATGGCTTTTACCTATTTTTTTGAAAACAAATTCAAATTCCGAGCGCTGATGGGTATCATGGTGGTGCAGCGATGGAGTTGCTGCCTTACAACGCCAGTGACCGGGGTTCAATCCTGACTACGGGTCCTGTCTGTGTGGAGTTTGTAAGTTCTCTCCGTGTCCACATGGGTTTTCTCCAGGATCTACAGTTTATTCCCACAGTCCAAAGATGTATTGGTTTGTGGTTTAATTGGCTTTGGAAAAATTGTAAATTGTCCCTAGGGTGTAGAATAGTGTTTGTCTTGGGGTGATCGCTGGTCGGCATGAACTCGATGGACCGAAGGGCATGCTACTGCACTGTATCTATAAAGTCTAAAGTAAAGTAAAATCTGAGAGATTGTTCAGCAATAGACAAAGTGCTGAAGGAACTGAACTGTTCAGGCAGCATCAGGGGAGGGGAGTCTAGTTCACCTTATTCCGACCTACAGGCAGAAACTAAAATCTGCTAAGCCTGTGGTCAGAACAACAAAAAGGTGGACACACGAGAGCATTGAGAAATGTGTTCAGGGAAGCAACCACAAGCCTCGATGAGTATACAGACACTGTATCATCATATGTCAGCTTTTGTGAGGACAGTTGCATTCCAACTGGGACCCGGACCTGGTTCAACAACAACAATCCCAGGTTTACTGCAGAACTCAGACAGCTCCGACAGTCTAAAGAGGAGGCCTACAGGAGCGGGGATGCAGACCTCTACAGGCAGGCCAAGTACAAGCTGAGAGGAGGAATCAGAGCTGCCAAGGAAATGTACTCTGAGAAGTTGAGGAGCAAGTTCTCAGCTAGTGACTCTTCTTCAGTGTGGAAGGGCTTGCAGGAAACCACCAGCTACAAGAGGAATGCCCCCCCCCCCGCTCTTTGGACAATTGACAGCTGACCAACGACCTGAATGAGATTTATTGCAGGTTTCACAAGCTGAAACATAACCCTGGTATCCCCTCCACAACAAACACAGCCAGACCCCAGTCTGCAAGGAATCGACCCATCTGCACCCACTCCTCCCCATTTACCACTTCACACCTACTTAAAGCGTGACTTCAGTCAGAAAAGACTGGACCCTTTCCCACCCACCCCACTTCACACCCAATTACCCACACCCTCCATGCTGCACAACATCACTTCTCCATCATCAACAATAAAAATAGAAGAGGTGGAGAGGGTTTTCAGAAGACAGAATGAATGGCGGTGCTGGCTCGAAGGACCGAATGGCCTCCTCCTGTAACTATTTTCTATGTTTCTATGACAGAAAAGCCGTAAAAATCCAGGACCGGACAGTGTTTCCCCCTCTACTCTCAAGCTCTGTGCCGAACAACAGGCACCGGTCTTCACAGACATTTTCAACCAGTCCATGCAAACTTGTACTGTCCCTGCCTGCTTCAAAGTCTCCACTATTGTCCCTGTACCCAAAAAGGCAAGGATTACTGGGTCTAATTGACTACAGGCCTGTCGCACTGACCTCTGTAGTCATGAAGACCCTTTGAAAGACTTGTGCTGGCCAAGCTGAAAAATATCACAAACCTCCTGCTGGACCCTCTGCAATTTGCATATCAGGGCCAATAGATCTGTGGATGACACAATCAATGTGGGCCTGCACTTCATCCTCCAGCACCTAGACCACCAGGGGACCTATACGAGGATATTGTTTGTTGATTTTAGCTCTGCATTCAACACCATTGTGCCAGAGCTACTACACTCCAAACTTTCTGAGTTGACTGTGCCTGAACCCCTCTGTTGGTGGATCACCAGCTTCCTGACAGACAGGATGCAGCATGTAAGGCTGGGAAAGCACATCTCGGACCCGCAAGCCCTCAGCATAGGAGCACCGCAAGGCTGCGTACTATCCTCTCTCCTTTACTCTCTACACCAATGACTGCATCTCCACTGACTCCTCCGTCAATCTTCTCAAGTTTGCGGACAACACAACCCTGATTGGACTGATCCAGGATGGGGAGGAATCTGCCTACAGACAGGAAGTGTCACAGCTGGCGTCCTGGTGCCATCGCAACAACCTGGAGCTCAATGCTCTTAAGACAGTGGAATTGATTGTAGACTTTAGGAGAGCTCCCCCTCCCCTCACCCCACTCACCATCAACACCACCACAGTCACATCTGTGGAGTCTTTTAAGTTCCTGGGAACCATCATCTCCAAGGACCTTAAGTGGGGGGCTACCATTGACTCCACAGTCAAAAAGGCACAACAGAGGATGTACTTCCTGCGGCAGCTGAGGAAGCACAATCCACCACAGGCAATGAGGGTCCAATTTTATATGGCCATCGTAGAGTCTGGCCTCACCTTCTCCATCATGGTCTGGTTTGGCTCAGCCAACAAGCACGACTCCTGGAGGCTGCAGCGAATCGTCCGATCAGCAGAGAAGATTATTGGCTGCAAACGTCCCTCCATTGATGAACTATACACTGCAAGGGCCAGGAAGCGAGCGGGCAAGATCATCTCTGACTCCTCTCACCCTGGCCACAAACTCTTTGAATCACTTCCTTCTGGAAGGCGACTACGGACTGTCAAAGCTGCTACAGCCAGAAATAAAAACAGTTTTTTTCCACGAGTAGTAGATCTATTCAACAGCCAAAAATCTGTAGCCTCCTTTTGCTCTGGTATTTTATTTAATTTGCATGTTTAATCAATAATGTTTCATTATTAAAGCTTAATATTTTATGTATCATTCTTAACTGTCACTGTATGGAAACATAGAAACATAAAAAATAGGTGCAGGAGTAGGCCATTCGGCCCTTCGAGCCTGCACCGCCATTCAATATGATCATGGCTGATCATCCAACTCAGTATCCTGTACCTGCCTTCTCTCCATACCCCCTGATCCCTTTAGCCACAAGGGCCACATCTAACTCCCTCTTAAATATAGCCAATGAACTGACCTCAACTACAT
The DNA here is from genome assembly GCF_010909765.2 of Amblyraja radiata. Classification (NCBI taxonomy): domain Eukaryota; kingdom Metazoa; phylum Chordata; class Chondrichthyes; order Rajiformes; family Rajidae; genus Amblyraja; species Amblyraja radiata. Next base: position 103,817,291 of record NC_045956.1, on the reverse strand, counting down.
TATGTGGCAGAGAATTCCAGAGATTCACCACTCTCTGTGTGAAAAATGTTTTTCTCATCTCAGTCCTAAAAGATTTCCCCCTTATCCTTAAACTGTGACCCCTTGTTCTGGACTTCCCCAACATCGGGAACAATTTTCCTGTATCTAGCCTGTCCAACCCCTTAAGAATTTTGTAAGTTTTTACAAGATCCCCCCTCAATCTTCTAAATTCTAGCGAGTACAAGCCGAGTCTATCCAGTCTTTCTTCATATGAAAGTCCTGACATCCCAGGAATCAGTCTGGTGAACCTTCTCTGTAATCCTCTATGGCAAGAATGTCCTTCTTCAGATTAGGAGATAAAAACTGTACGCAATACTCCAGGTGTGGTCTCACCAAGGCCCTGTACAACTGCAGTAGAACCTCCCTGCTCCTATACTCAAATCCTTTTGCTATGAATGCTAACATACCATTCGCTTTCTTCACTGCCCGCTGCACCTGCATGCCTACTTTCAATGACTGTACCATGACACCCAGGTCTCGTTGCATCTCCCCTTTTCCTAATCGGCCACCATTCAGATAATAGTCTACTTTCCTGTTTTTGCCACCAAAGTGGATAACTTCACATTTATCCACATTATCCACATTATACTGCATCTGCCATGCTTTTGCCCACTCACCCAGTCTATCCAAGTCACCTTGCAGCCTCCTAGCATCCTCCTCACAGCTAACACTGCCGCCCAGCTTTGTGCCATCCGCAAACTTGGAGATGTTGCCTTCAATTCCCTCGTCTAAATCATTAATATATATTGTAAATAGCTGGAGACCCAGCACTGAGCCTTGCGGTACCCCACTAGTCACTGCCTGCCATTCTGAAAATAACCCGTTTACTCATACTCTTTGCTTCCTGTCTGCCAGCCAGTTCTCTATCCACATCAATACTGAACCCCCAATACCGTGTGCTTTAAGTTTGTAGACTAATCTCTTATGTGGGACCTTGTCGAAAGCCTTCTGAAAGTCCAGATATAACACATCCACTGGTTTTCCCTTATCCACTCTACTAGTTACATCTTAGAAAAATTCTATAAATCCATGCTGACTTTGTCCAATGATTTCACCACTTTCCAAATGTGCTGCTATCCCATCTTTAATAACTGACTAGCAGTTTCCCCACTACTGGTCTGTAATTCCCCGTTTTCTCTCTCCCTCCCTATTTTTTAAATGTCATGTTGTCTCTTGCGGGCGGAGCACCAAGACAGATTCCATGTATGTGAATACTTGGCCAGTAAACTCATTCATTCATTCATTCAATGGGCAAGTGGCTTTTCAGATTGGAAGCTTTTTTCAATCAGAAGAAGGATACGAAGCTGAAACATCATTTCCTCCCCTGATGCTGCCCGACCCATTGAATTCATCCAGCACTTAGTGTTTTACTCACGACTCCAGCACCTGCAATTTCTTGGGACATTATAGATTAGGTTCATGTGCAGCCATTTGAAGAGTGATTTAATTTCACTGTTCTGAACAAGGTAAACAAGCAGGGCATGCTGCACATCATTCAATCATTTTTGAATGCACAAATAGCCTTGGAAAATACAAATACATATCTTTATCACTTTGTCAGTTGTTATCTCCACCTTGCATTATGAAAGTATAATACCAAATTATTTTTAACAGCCGATTCATAACAAAGAAAGTGGCACCAGGATTTCGATTTATAGTAGCGAGAAAAACTTGTGAGAGTTCCATCTTGCATTTCTGAAATGTTACGTTTTTTTATGGAACCCTGAGAGTGATTCTGATGCCTAATCTCGAAATGGCATGATGTATGGGCCAGGGAATGTCAAGCTATGAAAAACATTTCCACTGAAGCATGTGCTAACATGCTGTAATGATAGCTCAGGGCTATGTGCTAGCACTTAAACATCACTTTCAATTATGGACTATCTCTGTCTACCCAATTGACAATACCAAGTGATCTGTCTTCAGGGATATTCTGGTGTCTTTCTTTCTTTTCGTCCATGCAATTTCCTTCCAGATAAGAGGCATTTTTATACCAGTTGTCTTCTTGGATCATCTTCCTCCATTAAATATTTTGATAAGCTGCCAAAAAGATATCAATAAAATGCCTCCTCGCACTTTCTCCTACTATTCAGAAGGCAGGTGTAGGTGACATTTTGGCACTAGGGCAATAAATGGTTTAATTCAATGTCATTTGTCCACTCACACAAGGTGTTTGTAAGTCTCAAAAACGATTGTCTTTATAGAATTGTATTATGTAAAGGCAAGTATAATAGCTAAAAGCTCTCACACACAGTAGTGTATTGCCTGGGATCGCTACCATGGAAATAAACAAGAAAATAAGCTGAGAGGCTTTGACATTTTCTCAAGAATCTTGTTAACATGTGACAATTTGGATTTTTTTAAAGACATACAAAAACTAGAATAATGCAGAACATCACTGTAACAGCATACAGAGTAATGCATTGGGCCCACAATCTATTCTGTCATGAACCAGTTGTTGCAATATTGAATGCTGCAGAAGGTCTTGGGACATCCGCATGAACCAAAAAATGTTTCATATGTTCTGAAGGTCAGATTCTTCCCAGTTATAATCAGCAAGGTGGATTGGGTTAGTAGGGTGAAGATATCAAATGATTGGGGACTGGGCACCAGGGCTGGCTGACTGGAAGGTGACAGTGGGATTGATGACTTGCCATATATGGGCGACTTTGTTTTTAAGGACACAGCGTGGAAACAGGCCTTTTGGCCTCCACTGAGTCTACGCCGACCATCGATCGGCCATACACTAGTTCTATGTGATTCTACTTTTGCAATCTATACACTGGGGAAAATTTACATACGTCAATTAACCTACAAACCTGCATGGCTTCTCCAGTGCATCTTCGTAAACATGATTGCTCCAGGAATGATCACTAATCAAGGTGTGTACAAAGAAATGACCAGAAATGCTTGGATCAAGTGTAGGAAAGGTTTAGATGGATATTGGCCAAACACAGGCAAAGTGTAGATGGGACATCTTTTTGGTCAGCATGGGAAAGTTGGGCCAATTGGCCTGTTTCCATTCTGTATGTCTCTATAACTCTAAGTGTCTTGTGCAGTATAATATGTGACATGTTGTACAATTGCCAACCAGTCAGAAACTGAGTTTGGGTTGTGGTGCACCATAGAAAGAGCTAGATGGGATCCAATTTCTAGGCAAGAACAGGTAATTTTCACATAAGATATGTAGCTAATTGCAGGTCCCATTGTGCCACCAGGTTGCAAGATATTCTTGTGAACAAATGAATGTTATATCTCCCCAACTGCATTTAATTTTCTATAGGATCCTTGCTTAGGAAAGGTGTTCTGATGAAAAGGCCTGGGCACATAATAATATGTGACCAAACCAAATAATAATACACCAGACAACAGAGATTGCAGAAAGGCTGAAGGAATATCAAAAGTACCGCTGAAATCATTAATTGCATTTGGCAGACCAAGCAAAGGCTTGAAAAAATGTTGCTGTAAAATCAAGGACAGCCCAATGATGTTTTATATGTACATAGGCTTGGAGATTTGAGTACACCCATATATACTGTATGGATTATATTAGGATTGCAGTGAAGATCATTATCCATACCTATCCTGTGTTTTTTTCTACGTATTTCAGTAAGACTGGAATAGGTGATGCTGAGGTCTAAGGTTGTTTTGTTCAGGTGGGTTAGGAATGCTGGTGGCCCTGGGAAGTTGCCAAGGTGAAAAATGGGGCAAGGAATGGTATTAGGTCACTGCTTGAAAGAGCTGTAGGAACAAACTCACCTAATTTTACAAAGTGTATGGATGAACACTGGATACAAAATGTATAAGGCTGAAGATCAAGAGCAGGGATTTGAAGAGATATGAGCCAAAAGTGGTCAGGTGGGACTAGTGTAGATGAAGAGATTAGGTTGTTCAAGAAGGAACTGCAGATGCTGGAAAATCTGGAGAAACTCAGCGGGTGCAGCAGCATCTATGGAGCGAAGGAAATAGGAAACGTTTCGGGCCGAAACCCTTCTTCAGACTGAAGAGATTAGGTTGGAATGGTCACTTCTATGCTAGCATGGAAATGAAAGGCTGAATGGCCTCTGTGATTCCCTGAAATGTCTAAGATTCCAAGGCACAGCAGAATCGGAGAGCTGCTGAACATAAACAGCAGAAACTGACACAAAGCTCTGGTAAATGGCCCGTCCCTTATCCAGTCAGCACTATTTTAATAGTTCGGCCATGGGCTGAGAATTTTTATTTTCTCTTGGGTGGTGAGAAAACCAAAAGAAATAGAATGTAAAAGTTGGCTCACCCCTCAAGGTTCAAGGGCAGTGAGTTAACGTTACAGTGGGCAGAGTTCCATCCCCCAGCAAGAGTCTCCATCAATGAGCCAGACTGGCTGCAGCACTGTAGATGTGCTCACTTTAGCTGTTGTATTGCATTACTGATTCTGTCAGAGCGCTGGCATGTCATCATGGAGCTTCCTCAATTCCAAAGAGACCCCATACCAATATTTATATGATCTTACTTTAAATGCATTTAAAAGGACAATAGCACAAATTACTTCAAGACACGAGAGTTTGACATATTTAAGTGAAAGAAGGGACACAAAGTGCTGGAGTAACTCTGTGGGTCAGGCAGCATCTCTGGGGAACATGGATATGTGACATTTCGGATCAAGATTGTCCACTTTCTACGTGGTCCAGAGATGCTGCCTGACCCATGAAGTTACTCCAGCACTTTGTATCATTTTGTGTGTACCAGCATCTGCAGTTCCTTGTATCATAGATACATAGGCAATAGGTGCAGGAGTAGGCCATTCGGCCCTTCGAGCCAGCACTGCCATTCAATGTGATCATGGCTGATCATCCACAATCAGTACCCCATTCCTGCCTTCTCCCCATGATTCCGCTAGCCCTAAGAGCTCGATCTAACTCTCTCTTGAATTCATCCAGTGAATCGGCCTCCACTGCACACTATAGGCAGAGAATTCCGCAAATTTACAACTCTCTGTGTGAAAAAGTTTCTCCAAATTCAGTTCTAAATGGCTTACCCCTTATTCTTAAACTATAGCCCCTGGTTCTGGACTTCCCCAACATCGTGAACATGTTTCCTGCATCTAGCGTGTCCAATCCCTTATCAATTTTGTATGTTTCTATAAGATACCCCTCATCCTTCTAAATTCCTGTGACTACAAGCCCAGTCTTTCCAATCTTTCCTCATATGACAGTCCCGCCATCCCGGAAATTAAACCTCATGAACCCATGCTGCACTCCCTCAATAGCATGAATGTCCGTCCTCAAATTAGGAGACCAATACTGCACACTATACTCCAGATGTGGTCTCACTAGGGCTCTGTACAACTGCAGAAGGAACTCTTTGCTCCTATACTCAACTCATCTCGTTATGAAGGCCAACAAGCCATTAGCTTTCTTCACGGCCTGTTGTACCTGCATGCTAACTTTCAGTGACTGATGTCCAAGGACACCCAGGACTCGTCTACTTCCCCTTTTCCTAACCTGACACCATTCAGATAATAATCTGCCTTCCCGTTCTTGCCACCAAAGTGGATAACCTCACATTTATCCCAATTTTACTTTGGAGTCACGTGAGTGACTACGTGAAGAGGCCCGCCAGGACGCATGCGTGTCATATCGCTTTCACGCTCGCAAAACGACAGGCGGGGTGGAACGTCCCCCCGCAGCGGTAAGTTTGAAACCGCGACCTGCAGGTAAGTGATTTACTCTGCGGTAGTTTTTGTCCCCGCGCTGTTTTTACACAGGGGGGGGAAGCTGGACAAAATAGTGTCCACAAGTGCTGCGAGTAAAGCTGGCTGGGGAGGACCGCGAAGTTGCGGGAGCCAGCAGCAGCTGAAGGCACAAGCCCCGTAAGGGATCAGCTGTGCCGACTTTTTGTCCCGCGCCGGCCAGAACACCACGGCCGGGCGGGAGTCAATTCAGAATGGGGCCGTCGACTTTTGACAAGTCGAAAACGGAGGAGGCGGGGTGGAACGACGTTCCCCCGTAGCAACAATTTAAACCAGGACCTGCAGGTAAGAGCTGCGATCTTTTTGTGTTTTCCCATGCTGATTACAGGTGGAGAAACCAACGGGCTGCGACAAAGCTGGTGAGGGAGGACCGCGGAGCAGCGGGCAGCCAGCAGCAGCCAGCGGCACTCGGATCACCGATAGTGGGATCAGCTGTGCCCGATGTCGCCTCCGCACCAGCCAGATCCACGCGGCCGGGCGGTAAGGCTAGACACAAAATAAACAAGGTCGTGGACTCAGAAGAGTCCGACTTTGAACAACCGCGGGCGGCCAGCGACCGAGAGCGCTGGAGCTGGATGGAGCGGTGTGTGGAGCATTTGCTCCAACGTGACAGACTCCGGGAGATGGAGTCGGGTCACTGTGGGCCCTATGATAAACCCACAGCAGTACCTCTTGAAGGGCTGCACAGTGCTTCTACCTCATCAGAGGGGAGCACTGCGGGTCAGTTCTGGGCTGACCTGGAAGAGGGGTCCGCAGAAGGAAAGACAAGTGTGCAGGGGGTGCAAGGACTGTGCAAACCTGGGACCACAAAACCACCAATACTATTGTTTGGAGGCAACCTATCGAAGCAAGACAAGGAGCTCGATGAGGAAGCAAAAACCCTGGGACTAATAAAAGGGTCTCCAACAAAAACCCACTACAGCCAAAGACAGCACCCCTACGCACCCACCAGCAGAACTGGTGAAAGCTCGAAGGCCCGGTACTCAAAACATGAGTCTTTTTAGGCCATGGCCCAGGCCGGCCTTCTTGGAAGATGCGGGGACCTCCAACGCCAACCAAACCGAAAATCCAGACACCAGCGCAACAACAGCAGCGAAGAACCTACAAAAAAGAAGTAAACCTGCCACTGGTAACTATGGAGGTAGGTGGGTCTGGTTCCCTACAAAATACAGGGAGCATGGAGGTTGGGGGGAGATTACACTCTTTTCTGAATGCATGGAGCATGTTAACAACCGATACTTACATCTTAAGCAGTATCCAGGGATATACAATAGAGTTTATACACAAGTACAGCCCTCCAGTTCAACATATACCGAACCGAATGTTCATGCTTTCTGATAAAGAAAAATCAAAAGCGCAAGCTGAACTGGAGCGGCTTTACGTAAAAGGTGTAATTGAGAAAACTCAACATGAACCATTAGAATTTGTGTCCAATATATTTACCAAAAACAAAAAAGATGGTGGTTGTCGCATCATCATAGATCTGACAAAATTGAATACATTTGTACAATATATTCACTTCAAAATGGAAACCTTTGTTACTGCTAAACAATTAATTTCCAAAGGTTACTTCATGGCCAGCATCGATTTAAAAGATGCTTACTATTCAGTGCCTATACGAGGTGACCACAGATGTTACTTAAAATTCAACTGGATGGGACAATGCTGGCAGTATAAAGCACTGCCAAAAGGGTTATCATCAGCCCCCAGGCTGTTCACAAAAATTTTGAAACCAGCCCTAGCGTTTCTACGGAAACGTAAACACATGGTCATGGCATATTTAGATGACATACTCATTGTGGGCAAAACTTTGGAATTGGCCAAACAAACTGTAACAGCCACAAAACAGTTATTTGAAAAACTGGGATTTATTATCCATCCAGTTAAATCTAAACTAACGCCTTCCACTACTATGGACTATTTGGGGTTCACCATTGACTCAGTTCACATGTCGGTGACTCTGCCTAAGGGAAAGGTTAGAGATTTAATAGAGGCTTGCAATAACCTCATTGACATCAGCAAACCATCCATCAGATTGGTAGCAAAAGTAATTGGCAAAATGGTGGCTGCCTTTCCAGCCACACAATTTGGACCTCTACATTACCAAAACTTACAGAGAGCAAAAATACAAGCACTCAAAATTAATGCAGGTCACTTTGACAGACCTATAAAACTACCAATCAAAGCTAAAATGGAACTAAAATGGTGGATAGATCTGGCTTTGTTCCAATCCAATCATTGTCAGTAACCCTTCCATGGTACTACAAACTGATGCCAGTGCACTTGGGTGGGGAGCCACCAATACCATCACCAGCTGTGGAGGTAGATGGACTGCTCAGGGGGCATCATTATTACTCACACTGGGCATAAACTACCTGGAAATGTTGGGTGCATTCCATGGCCTAAAGTCATATTGTACTGGGTCATATCACCAGCATGTTAGACTACAGATAGACAATACCACCGTGGTAGCATACATTAACCACATGAGTGGAAACAAATCGACATCATGTGACAATCTGGCTAATACAATTTGGCAATGGTGGATCCAGAGAGATATTTGGATATCAGCCACTTACCTACCAGGAAGACTAAATTTAGTGGCAGACACCAGGTCACGCAAATTTAATGAAAACACCGAATGGATGTTGAATAAAAAAGTATTTGCTGATATTACAGCAAAATATGGAACACCAGATATCGATCTATTCGCATCCAGACTTAACCACCAGTTATCAAATTATGTTTCATGGGAACCAGACCCTGGGGCAGCGGCGACAGATGCATTTTCGCTGCATTGGGGGGAAATTGTTTATTTACACATTCCCTCCTTTCTGCCTCATCAGTCGGGTATTAAGGAAAATACAACAAGACTCTGCGTCTGGTATTTTGGTAGTACCCGATTGGCCTACTCAACCATGGTTCCCAGTGGTATTAAACATGGAATTAGAACCATGTATCACCATCCCACATAGACCAGATTTATTGCTACATCCCGTAACAAGGGATAGCCACCCATGCCATAAACATTTGAACTTATTAATTTGTAGAGTTTAAAAACACCTCTACTACAACTGGGACTGATGGACCGAACAGTGAACATGATCTCGGCGGCCCAAAGACAGTCAACCAAAAAACAGTATCTGGTCTATATCAGGAAGTGGGAGATGTACTGCCATAAAAACAACATCACCTACAGAGACATGAACATCCCGTCTGTTCTGGAATATCTGGCAGGCCTCCACTATGATGAGGGGCTCAGTTACAGTGCCATCAACTGCGCCAGAAGTGCCCTATCGACTTACCTATGGCAGGGGACAGAGCATTACTCTGTTGGGACTCACCCACTGGTAACAAAACTTATGAGGGGAATTTTTAATACTAATCCCCCAAGAACCAGGTACTCCCAAATATGGGATGTAAGTATTGTCCTGAAGATGCTCAGGAATTGGTCTCCAGCAACAGCTATGTCCCTACACAGACTGACATTAAAAACAGTCATGCTAATGGCATTGGTCACGGCACAGAGGGTACAGTCACTGCATAAACTAAGACTGGACAACATGACTTCCTCAACAGAAAATATTACGTTTCATATCTATGAGTTAGTAAAGCAGAACAGACAGGGATCAGCAGGCCTCAATATACAATTTAGGTCATACCCAACAGATGACTGTCTCTGTATAGTAAGACATCTGTCGTTATACATGGAGACAACGAAAATCCTAAGAGGCAATGAGAAGGCACTTTTGGTCAGCCACAAGCAACCACACAAAAGAGTGACGGTCCAGACCATCTCAAGATGGCTGAAACAGGTGCTAACACAGGCTGGGGTGGATACTAATATTTTTAAATCTCATTCCACCAGGGCTGCAGCTACATCGACAGCGATACAGTTGGATGTACCAATGTACCAAATCCTCAAGGCAGCAGGATGGCCTGGGAAAAAACATTCCAATTATTTTACAACAAACCAGTAATGAAACCTGGAACATTTGCAGAAACAATTTTAAGTTCTGTAAATTAATTTAAACCCATAAAAAGGGGTTATAATTTTGTGTTAACAAATGTTATGATTTAAATGTCGAATTCATGTCCTTCATGGGTTGGGGCATTAGAACCATAGAAACATGGAAAATAGGTGCAGGAGTAGGCCATTCGGCCCTTCGAGCCAGCACCGCCAGATCACAGTCTAACTGGTCTATAATTCCCTGCTTTCTCTCTCCCTCCTTTCATGATCCAAAATCTATAGAACACTGGAAAATGATCACCGATGCATCCACGATTTCTAGAGCCACCTCCTTGAGTACCCTGGGCTGCAGACCATCAGACCCTGGGGATTTATCAGCCTTCAGTCCCATCAGTCCACCCAACACCATTTCCTGACTAATGTGAATTTCCTTCAGTTCCTCCATCACCCTAGGTCTTCTGTCCTCTAGTATATCTGGGAGATTGTTTGTGTCTTTCTTAGGGAAGACAGAACCAAAGTACCTGTTCAACTAGTTTGCCATTTCCTTGTTCCCCATAATAAATTCACCTGTTTCTGTCTTCAAGGGACCCACATTTGTCTTGACTAATTTTTTCCTTTACTATCTTTTTACTAAGCTTTTACCAAAAGATAGCTTTTACTTTTACTATCCTCATTTATATTCTTGGCTAGCTTACCTTCGTACTTCATCTTTTCTCCCCGGATTGCCTTTTTAGTTACCTTCTGTTGTTCTTTAAAAGTTTCCAAATCCTCTGGCTTCCCACTCTTCTTTGCTATGTTATACCTCTTCTCTTTTAGTTTTATACTGTCCTTGACTTCCCTTGTCAGCCACGATCGCCTCTTCATCCCCTTAGAATCTTTCTTCCTCTTTGGAATGAAATGATCCTGCATCTTCTGGATTACTCCCAGAAATACCTGCCATAGCTGTTCACCGTCATTCCTGCTAGGGTCCCTTTCCAGTCAACTTTGGCTAACTCCATCCTCATGCCTCCATAGTCCCATATGTTCAACTGGAATACTGACACTTCTGATTTTACCTTCTCCCTCTCAAATTGCAGATTAAAAATTATCATATTATGGTCACTACCTCCTAATGATTCCTTTACCTTGAGTTCCCTTATCGAATTTGGTTCATTACATAACACTAAATCCAGAATTGCCTTCTCCCTGGTAGGCTACAGTACAAACTGCTCTTAGAATCCATCTCAGAGGCACTTTACAAACTCCCTTTCTTGGGGTCCAGTACCAACCTGATTTACCCAGTCTACCTGCATGTTGAAATCTCCCATAACCACCGTAGCATTACCCTTTTTACATGCCAATTTTAACTCTTGATTCAACTTGCACCCCATATCCAGGCAACTATTTGGGGGCCTGTAGATAACTCACATTAGGGTATTTTTACCCTTACAATTACTCAGTTCTATCCACAATAACTCTACATCTTCTGACTCTGTCACCCCTTGCAATGGACTGAATTTAATTCCTTACCAACAGAGCCACCCCAGCCCCTCAACCCACCTGTATGTCTTTTCAATAGGACATATAACCCTGAATATTCAATTCCCAGCTCTGATCCTCTTGCAGCCATGTCTCTGTAATTCCCACAACATCATACTCGCCAATTTCTAACTGAGCCTCAAGCTCATCCACTTTATTTCTTATACTTTGCGCATTCATATGTAACACTTTTAATTCGGAATTCACCTCCCCTGTCACACCTGTTCCTCTTTCACTTAACCTTACTCTCTTATCCCTTCTTGAATTTTTCATCCCATTAATTCAGGTGTCTTTCGTAACTTTTCCTGTACTCTCATCCCCTTTAACTCCATCCTTATACTCTTAATTTATCAACCCCTCCTCTCTGCTATTTAAGTGTTTTGACATATTAAGTGTAAGGAACAGTCTTATATAACACATTTATCTAAGTACATTTGTATTAGTGTAATGTCTGACACTTTGAAAATAGTGGAGTTTAGTACTCAGTATCAAGCTAAGAGTAACAAACAATTGTGATAGAATACCAAATGAGGTCAATATGGAATAATACAGTTGAGGTTTGGTGAAATTCAGTTCAGTTTTGGCAATACCAATGTTTAGATAACAATTTTACAATATTAATGTTGTGATTCAAATGACAACAGAGGTGAATATTAAATTATAAATCTTTGCAAGTTTTTTGCAAAATACAGCTGCAGGTGGATAAAACATTTTGGAGGAGAACTTTGGATTTGGTCATGTGAAATCAATAAACAAGTATCGATAGAAATGGGAGGTAAATACTTGAGCAAGTATTTTCTACTAGCAACGAAAATTCTCCATCTAGGTGTCTTCTGATATATACTAAATTGTGTTACGAAATCAATCTGATTTTAAATAAACAAGGACCTCTACATTTGTATCTCAATGTAAAATCTATATGCAAGGATACTTTTCACATGAGACATAATTAGGATTGGATTTAAAGATAGTGTCAAGGTTATATTTGGGAATTAGGTTCTGATTTGATTCAGGGTTAAGGTTTGATAAGTTATCTTTAACAAAAATTTAGATCCAGGATTATAGTTAAAAATAAGTTTAAGATTATGTTTTGGTTTAATGCTAAGACTAAGATTACAATTGGGTTAAAAACTGATATTTTAATAAAGATCTGGCTATCTACACTATCTATACATCCCCATCATTGTATATATCTGCAGAATGTTGGCTTTAGCATTGGGAACAGATCCAATTAATCCTACCACCGGGTGGCGCCAGCTGCCTCGCCAACAGTCTGTGTGTCCCTTCCTTCTTCGTTGTTTGTTTGTATGTGTTAAATGTATGTTTTTAGTGTTCTTTAGCTTGTTTTGTGTGGGGGGTGGTAGGGGTGGTGATTTAGGGGAAACATTTTCTAATCTACTATCTTGACGGAGATGTGATTTTTGCCATATTACTTCTTCACTTGTCTACATGTGTTAAAATTTTTTGCTGAACTATGTACTCATACCCAAATGTCTGTCGGTTCAACAATATTCCCCAGGGTCCTGTCATTCACTGTGTATGCCCTGGCCTGGTTTAATTTCATAAAATGCATCAGATTACACTTGGCTGTGTTAACTTCCATTTGCCATTCTTTTGCCCACTTTCCCAGTTGGTCAACATCCTGTTGTAACCTTGGACAACCTACTTCACTGTCCATTATACCACCAATTTTGGTATAATCTACAAATGTACTACTTAAGTCACCTACATTGTCATCCAAATCATGAATATAAATATATCCAACATATGATGAAATGGATCCAGCATCGATTTCTGTGACACACAACTGGTCACAGACCACCAAGCCAATGTTTGCATCCAATTGCCGAGCTCACCCAGGATTCCATGTGTTTTAAGATTCCAGAATAACCTTCCTTGCAAGACATTGTCAAAGGCCTTGCTATAGTCCATGCAGATACCATCCTGCAATCATCAGTCTTCTTGGTCAACTCAAAAAACACAATCAAATTCATGAGACATGGCTTTGCATGGGCAAACCTTCCCATCACAGATATTAATAAATATTTATTTAACAATGGCCCAACGTAAACTATCCTGCAGTCTTCTGGTATCTCATCAAATGCCAACAACGCCATCAGCCAACATGCCAGCAATCTCCTCCATTATTTCCTATAATATCCTAGGATACACCTGTTGAGGCCACAGGGACTGATGTATTTCGGAACCTCTAGCACCTCCTTCTTCATAATGTTTATATGCTCCACACTATCACTGTTCACTCCACTGAACTCATTCGCTTCCATGATGATTACAGAGATGAAGTGTTCATTTAAGATCTCACCTATGTCCCGTAGCTCCACACATGAATGACCATGTTGAACCTTAAGGGGACCTGTAAGTCCAAAGTTAAGAGAGAGTATTCAATCCAAAACTGCGGTGCAATTTGACCCACAAACATGGGCACGCATGGTAGAGATGCTCTGTCAAAACCTCCCCCCCCCCCCCCCCCCCCCCCCCCCCCCTCCCAACAATTGCAGGACCTATTAATTTGTTCTTAAAAGTAAGTTTAATATAATTAATAATTAGTTTGAATTCACATTAAGGTTTTTAGATTGTTTCATTTTTTAACCGATATTTCTCCTCATCAATTCAGTCTCCATTTGTTCAATACTGAGGCAGACAATTAATCTTTGTTTAATTGAAAAACAAGGTCTGATGAAGTGTTATTGCATTTTTAGAGACAACTTCATATTACCCAAATTCCCACTCACTGCTAAATAACCAGTTTGTTGCACTTGTGCAATTGGAGTTGTTTGATATTTTGTGGAGATGGGGAATAAAATCTCTTGTAGAATGGAAAATGCTTAGAACCATTAGGAGTGTGAAAAGGCTTGAGGTCGGCATTTACCTCGGTTGTGAATAGCCTTAATGCATTTCAGTGTGTGTGTGTGTAATATTGTGGCCGGACAAAGTGTTATGGGCTTTTAGAACACAGTAGATTCCCTTACAAGAAAAGTAGGGGGGAGAAAGAATTAGACTTCACAAACTGTTGTGTTAAATCATTAAAGGGAATTAAATGAGCATGGGGTCCACAACTAATTTATTAAGCAATGAATCCTAATGTCACCACAATAAATATAGTGGATATGACAGCTGTTGTGTTATTTCAACTGTTTAAAACTATTTGAGCAGTAGCTCATTTTTAAAACACCTAAATTGCAAATAACATTTCAATTTCCAAAATACTGTGATTATTCCATCTGCATTTTCAATTAAGCTGGATTCTTGGCACTCCTTGAATAATGGAATGCTTCAGCATCAAGCACCCCTGCTGAATATTAAACAGCTGCAGAAAATGATATCAATACTTCTTCCATCTTCTTCAGAAGACTTGTGAATACTTATATTTAAACAATGAATTATATTGGAGCGATCAGGGGAATTGGTTTGAAGTGATGGTTTGTATTCCTAAGTAGAACATTGACTCAAAGTGCTGGAGCAACTCAACAGGTCAGGCAGCATCTGTGGAGAAAAAGGATGGGTGACATTTTGGGTCAGAACCCTTCTTCCAGATTCCTATACATAAATAGTAGAACAGTTAGTGGCTCCGAAAACACGATGTTGCATTTTGATCGTTTTGCCGTTCACTTGTACTCTGTCCTCCAAGGTCTGCTGGATCTCTCGGTTGTTACCCATTTTAACTCCCTTTCCATTCCCATGCTGACCTTCCTGTCCTGGGCTTCCTCCATTCCTCCAGAGTGAGGCCATACCCAAACCGGAGGAACAGCGCCTCATATTCCTCTTGGGTAACTCCCAGCCTCTAACAGTATGAACATCAAGTTTCCAATTTTAAAATAATACTCTCCCTACTCCCTCTTTCTTCCCCCTGTCCCCCATCATACCCTGGTGCGCACCCATTTCTCCCAGGAACTTGCCCCTCTACCCCACCATCCATGGCCGCTTCCACTTCCTTCTTCTTTACATTTAATCGCTTAATCTTCCCTCCTTACCTGACACCCTTTTGTTTACTTTTCATCTTTAGCCTCACTTACTTCTCCCATCTGCCAATCAGCCTCCCCTTGCCTGTATCCACATCACATGCCAGGCTTTGTCCCACCCTCACCTCTTTTCCAGCTTTCTCCCGGCTACTACAATATGAACAAGGGTCCTGACCTGAAACATCACCTATCCATGCCTTCCACAGATGCGGCCTGACCCACTGTTACTGCAACATTTTATATCTTGATCTGGCATTTATATGGTGCTTTTCAAAATTTCAGGACTCCAGAGTTTCATGCACAACGAAGCCCTTCTGAAGAGTGCTTTCTATAGTAGTACATTCTCATTTACTTCGGAAAGTTCAGGTGTTTGCAGGGGTCATGGAAAGAGCGTTCACGTCATGGCCCTGTTTTCACCAATCTTTCCATCACTACGCACAAGAATGCAGATGCCGAGAAGTGTGTTCACCTCTGGCTGAACAATTTCTAATCTTATGATCTGGACACGATAAGAAGGTATTTGCAACTATGTCCTGTTTTTGTTTGTAGTGTATATGATTTGAAGTAACAGACACGATCAATGGAAAATTAGGAGAGCCATCAACTCACTGTACAGAACTCTACTGATTGTCAAGTCCGGTTTCTGTCAAACAAGCCTCAGTTAAAAAAAAATCATTGCAGGCCATGAAACAACAGAATCTATAATCAGGAACTGTAATTAATTTTTCATCAGTGGGGAGGCATGGTGGCGCAGCGGTAGAGTTACAGCGCTTGCAGCACCGAGGATCCGGGTTCAATCCCGATTACGGGTGCTGTCTGTACTGAGTTTGAACGTTCTCCCCGTGACCGCGTGGGTCTTCGCCGAGACCTTCGGTTTCCTCCCACACTCCAAAGATGTACAGGTTTGTAGGTTAATTGGCTTGGCATAAATGTAAATTGTCCCTAGGATAGTGTAGTGCGCAGAGATCACTGGTCAGTACGGACTCGATGGGCCAAAGGGACTGTTTCCGCGCTGTATCTCGTAACAAAACTAAAAAAAAAAACTTTGAATGTGAATTTTTAAAGTTGTAGATGGTGGAAACCTGACATAAAACCAGAAAATGCCTCATAGATCACAGGTCAGGCAACGTTTGTAGATAGAGAAGTAACATGCAACCATTTAACAGAACTGGAAAAGAGAAAAATACAAGAAGTTATTCAGTAGGAGGAAGGTGGGGAAGGGTTACATAGAACAACACGAGTGTCAGTGATAGATTGTGATAAAATGGCTTAATGGATACAACTGTCAGAACATTAAGATTGTGTGTCTGTGTAACAAATTGTTCATGGTAAGGTGATGGTACCAGTCTGACAGGCGAGATTTATGCAAGTAGGATAACAAAAACTGACGTTATATGAAATCAGAATTTTTTTTAAATGCTGTGAAAATTTGGCAGTTTTTGCAGCATCTGTGGGAAGAGAAACGAGCATTGC
Organism: Amblyraja radiata; assembly: GCF_010909765.2. Classification (NCBI taxonomy): domain Eukaryota; kingdom Metazoa; phylum Chordata; class Chondrichthyes; order Rajiformes; family Rajidae; genus Amblyraja; species Amblyraja radiata. The sequence goes on along the minus strand of NC_045956.1, from coordinate 103,800,580 downwards.
TTTGGGTCAGCAACCCCATCAGAGCTGGGAAAGAGAGAAATGCAAGCAGGGTTTCAATAGGAGGGAAAGTGCGGGGGCTGAACGCCTCGACGCGGAGGGCCCAAACGCCACCGGCTACGGGACTCAAGACCATCCCGTCAACGGGGGGCTCGAGGCCCAAGGAAGAACAAAAAGGGAAGGACTTGAACTTTATTTTCACCTTCCATCACAGTGAGGAATGTGTAGGAGTCACTGTGATGGATGTTTATGTTAAAATGGGTTTTTTGAGTCTGTTACTTTTTTAAATTGTATGACTGACCTGGCCAGTGAATTTCACTACACCAAGTGGTGTATGTGACAATAAATGAACCTTAAGAACCTTATGAACCTTATGAAGTGGGGAGGGGATGTGTACAACAAAGGATGTTTCTGTGATAGGAAGAATCCATATGGCTCAATAGGGACTGATATCACTGCATTAACGGCATGAGAGTTGCGACTTCATACATCCTTGACTAATTATTTTACTATATTTCATCATACTTTAATAAACATAATTTATTTGTACAAAACACAAAATGCTGGAGGAACTGAATCAGTCAGGCAACATTAGGGGAAGGAATGGACAGGCAAAGTTTATGTTGAGGAGAAACCTTCAGAAACCTGCTTGTATCATTGGAAGAAGTGAATGTTTTTGTTTTAGTCTCATGGAGAATTCTCCTGATCATTTCCTGGAAGGGCAGGAAACAGCAGAATTTTGTTTTAGTGCTGGAGAGAACACCCACATAGACATCTATATAACTAAAAATCTCATCTTGACCACTTCCTGTCTACGCTGTATATTGATTTTAGAAAAAATGCTACTCTGTATCGCTATGATTTACAGACCTCCTCCGCTGAGGCAGCCCCAAAGATATTTCCGATCGATGAAAAATAAAAAAGTTATGAGTGTTTAAAAAATCTTGAGATCAACTGATTGGTCCTCTCGCCTGTCAATCACCATGATGAAGGTAACACCCTTTCTGGGGGGGCAGAACTATAAACCCCCCAGATGCCTGGACATGAGTCAGTCACTCTGGAAGATTGTGAGGGAGACGCCACAACTGTGATTCTAAACTGTGAATCAACTGAACTGTGAGTCTGCAATGTACTTGCAATAAATGATTTGTTAGCCCTTAATGACAATGCCATGAGCTGTTTGGCCTGCCCTGCCTGTGCTTGAAATTGCAATGCAAATTTGGAAATGAAATGACAATGCCATGAGTTGTTTGGCCTGCCCTGCCTGGGCTTGAAACTGCAATGCAAAATTGAAAATGAAATGACAATGCCAAAAGTTGATTGGCCTGCCCTGCCCGTGCTTGAAACCACAATGCAAAATTGAAAATTAAATGACAATGCAATGAATTGTTTGGCCTGCCCTGTGCTTGAAATGGATTGACTTGACTTGAAATGGATTGACTTGACTTGAAATGGATTGAAATGGATTGTTGGCCCTGCATTCACTGTGCTTGACTTGATGTGACCCACAACACCCATGCTAGTGTTCCAGAAAGCCCCCCCCCCCCCCCACACACACACACACACACACTGGCCAGTAATATTGTAATTGGTGCAGAGGTGGAATATTGGGTTGGGGGACCAGCCCTCCTGTGTGAAGCTGGGACCCAACGGGTCCCACTTAGTCTAGTTTATATAACCATATAACAATTACAGCACGGAAACAGGCCATCTCGACCCTTCTAGTCCGTGCCGAACACATAATCTCCCCTAGTCCCATATACCTGCGCTCAGACCATAACCCTCCATTCCTTTCCCATCCATATAACTATCCAATTTATTTTTAAATGATAAAAACGAACCTGCCTCCACCACCTTCACTGGAAGCTCATTCCACACAGCTACCACTCTCTGAGTAAAGAAGTTCCCCCTCATGTTACCCCTAAACTTCAGTCCCTTAATTCTCAAGTCATGTCCCCTTGTTTGAATCTTCCCTACTCTCAGTTTACAATAGAGAAGGAGGCCATTGTGGCCCATTGAGTCTACACCATCCCAAAAAAGAGCCATTTGATTTGATTCCATTTCCTCAGCCCATCGCCCTGAATATTAAGGCTTTAACTCAAGGACCTCCAATATGATGATAGTTTCTGCCTTTACAAATGTTTTGGACAATGGGAACTAGGTCCCTCAATTCTCCTCCAATCATTTTAATAATTCATTTAACTTTGTGTCACTCAGTTACTGATGAGAAAGTAATATCCTTTGGCATTAAACTTTCCCAACTTTTACTCTGTGGAAAATGTTTCTTTTTTATTTGCCCTCTGCAGACTTCACATCATTTTATATAGCTCAATTAAATCTCCCCCAGCTGTCCTTGTGCCAATGAATACAACCCCAGTCCTACCAGTCGCTCCTCAAAACTAAAATTGTCCAGACTTGGCAATATCCTGATATATTTCCTCTTTAGCCTTGTTACATTCTTTATGCTGTGTGGCGGGCAAAACTATACATGAGACAAGCAGGGGCCTAGCCTGTGTTTTACAACTCTAGAATTATGTCCCCTTTGCTTAACTAGCAGAAACAAATATTCTCCTTAATATACCTACTTAACCAAGTTACTGTATGGACATATCCTGCTCTCTTCAGAGATCTGTTGTCAATCCAAGACTTTACTGTCTCTACATTTTGTACTAACATACCACTTGGCATGTGATCTGCCAATGTACCCCGGCCACCTCCACCCTACCAAAAATATTGCCTCACCCTTGCCTTGATAGAATTTTTTGATTCAGCTTTGAATGCAGTTTGTGGGTGTCTGCAAAAATCACGACTAAAAAGATTACATATATTATTTGTTTCAAGTAGCAGAACTGCATTTCAAAATCTACGTCGAAGTTTTATGAGACAATGTGCAAAGCCACACAATTGATGAATAATGGTAATTGGGGCTAACTGTGAACATAAAGCTTCATTGTGTTAACATTAACAATCCGTGTATAAAATCATTGCATTTTCCTTCATTTTTTATGGTAAAGTCAATTTTACTGTATAATAACTAACATTAGTTTTTTTCTGCAAAACATTAACTCTTTACAGATTTTTTTGCCCGTCATTAAGCAGAAACTGAACTCTTTGAGTTGGGATTCTGCAGCTAGAGGAAACAACATTTCAGCATCAACCCTGTCACTTCCTCTCCGAATTGTGTGTGCCTCAGTGAGATCACCTTTCATTTTTCTAATCTCCTCCAAGAAAATGTAAAACTTACTTAATCACTCATTACTGACGACCTCCTCAACTTAATGAATTCTCACTCTAAACCTTGTACATAATTCTCTTTTCTTAGGAATAGAAACTAATGATGCACAAGCTCTTCAGATTCTGTACAATTGGAACTTGGTTCCCTCATATAATAAATACTAGACTAAGTAGGACCCGTTGGGTCCCATGTTCACATGGGAGGGCTGGTCCCCCAACGCAATATTTCACCCTTCCACCGATTCCAATATTGGTGGCCAGTTGGGAGGGGGGGGGGGCTTTCTGGAGCGCTAGTATGGGTATTGTGGGCTTAAGGGACTGGTTTCTAGAGGGCTAGTATGGACATTGTAGGCCGAATGGATTCTTGAGCTGCCAGCTCAGTCACAGGCCTGGTGAGCTGGCAGCTCAGTCACACGCCTGGTGGGCTGGCAGCTCAATCACTCATGCCTGGTGGGCTGGCAGCTCAGTCACTCAGGCCTGGCGGGCTGGCAGCTCAGTCACTCAGGGCTGGTGGGCTGGCAGCTCAGAAACCACCAGAAATTCTGCCCAAAACAAGTGAGAGACTGTGAGAGAGAAGGGGGAGAGGGTGGAGAATTAATTTTAGACATTTTTCATCTTTTTCTGCAGATCACAGCAATGAAGGAGGAAAGTCTATCCTGGCCTGGATCTCACAGGGAGCCAATGGAGGGAGGGAGAAAAATGCTGGGGTGAGGTTTAATACTTGCAGGGGGAATACTTACTGATGGGCCAAAGGGACTCCTCCTAGGCTAGTACAGGCCTGATGGGCCAAAGGGACTCTTTAAAAAAAAATCTCAGTGAAATCTCAGCGATAGGCAATTTTTCTGGACTTTTCCTTGGCATGGCATGGGCCTTTCAGGTCAAAATGCTCCACTTGGGCTAATATGGGCATTTTGGGCAAAAGGGACTGGTTTCTCAGCTTATAGGGGCCTTGTGGGCCAAAATGTGTGGTTTCAGGCAGGCTAAACAACTCATTTCATTTATATTTCAATTTAAAGCACAGGGCAGGCCAAACAACTCATTTCATTTTCATTTCCATTTCCATTTCCATTTCCATTTCCATTTCCATTTCCATTTCCATTTCCATTTCCATTTCCATTTCCATTTCAAGCACAGGGCAGGCCAAACAACTCGTTTCATTTTCATGTCATTTCCATTTCCATTTCAATTTCAATTTTAAAGCACAGGGCAGGCCGAACAACTAATTTCATTTATTTCATTTCCATTTCCATGTCAGTCTCATGCACAGGGCAGGCCAAACAACTCATTTCATTTTCATTAAGGGCTAACAAATCATTTATTGCAAGTACATTGGAGACTCACAGTTCAGTTGACTCACAGCTTAGAATCATAGTTGTGGACTGTCCCTCACGATCTTCCAGAGTGACTGACTCACGTCTGGCATCCGGGGCTTTATAATCCTGGCCCCCCGGAATGGGCGTTACCTTCATCATGGTGATTGACAGGTGGGAGGACCAATCAGCCGATCTCATGATTTTTTAAACATTCACATTTTTTAAATTTTTCAGCGACTGAAAAAATTGTTGGAGCTGCTGCAGCAGAGGAGGACTATGAGTAAGATGGCGAAAAATCATAGCGATATAGGGTAGCGCTTTTTCTAAAATCAATTAACAACGTAGACAGGAAGTGGTCAAGATGAGACTTTTAGTATAATAATAGATAACAGAGGGTGCTGCAAATACTCAACAGGTCAAGCGGTAACTGTGGAAATGAGACAGTCACTCTGTGCGTTTACTATTTGATCTTCCATTTGATTTGCATTTACAATATTACTGGTGGAATTCACACTCCTAATTTTACACTTGGCAGTGAATAATTAAAGCCTGCTCTACCCCCCAGTCAATGCCACTGACATATCAGCGAGTGATGCCTTTGAGAGGTCAAATGAGGGTGAGACAATAATACTCCATGAATGGTAAGGTTGTTAAAAGGGTTGAGGAACAGTGGAACCTGGCAGTGCAACGTCCATAAATCCCAAGATGATGCAGGACAGGTAAATTAGGTGGTGAAGAAGGCGTAGAAGATAATGTTCTTCGTAAATTGGAGGATATAATATAAGAGGACGGAGGTCTTGATGCAACATAATAAAACATTGCTTAGGACACAACTGGAGCATTGTGTACAATTCTTGTTGCCACTCTATAGGAAGCAGGTGAAACATAGAAAATAGGTGCAGGAGTAGGCCATTCGGCCCTTCGAACCTGCACCGCCATTCAATATGATCATGGCTGATCATCCAACTCAGTATCCTGTACCTGCCTTCTCTCCATACCCCCTGATCCCTTTAGCCACAAGGGCTACATCTAACTCCCTCTTAAATATAGCCAATGAACTGGCCTCAACTACCTTCTGTGGCAGAGAATTCCAGAGATTCACCACTCTCTGTGTGAAAAATGTTTTCCTCATCTCGGTCCTAAAAGATTTCCCCTCTGGAGAGGGTGCAGAGGAGATTTACCAGGCTATTGCCTTCACTTATGAGGAGAGAATGGACCTGCTGGGTTCCTTAGAGTGGAAGCAATGAAGAGGACACCTGGTAGAGGTTTACTCCATGAATGGTAAGGTTGTGCGATAGTCTTATGATAGTGTGGATAGTGAAAAACATCTCCCCTTAACAGAGAAAAGCATCTCCCCATAACTGACAGACATGGGATTAAGCTGAGGAGTAGGATGCTTAGAGGCTGTCTGAGGATTTTTTCACCCGATGGATGATGGCCGGAATCTGGAACTTACTGCCTGAATGGGTGATGGAGGCAAAGACTCTCACATTTAAAATGTATCCAGTCGGGCACATAAATCACCAGGGCATCGGAGGCTACAGATCAGGTTTGTTTAGATTGTTTGGAGATACAGCATGGGAAGAGGCCCTTTGGCCCACCAAGTGCACCACGACCATCGATCACTCATTCATACGAGTTTTATGTTATTCCACTTTCGCATTCACACCGTACACATTAGGTAAAGTTTTACAGCAGCCAATTGACCAACAAGCCCACATGTCTTTGGGATGCGGGAGGAATCCGGAGCATCCAGTGAAAACCCACACGGAGAAGTGCAAATTCCACACAGACAGCACCTGAGGTCAGGATCGAATCAAGGTCTCTAGCACTAAGAGGTGGCATCTCAACCAGTTGGCATCTCTACCAAAATATGATTCGTATAGGTGTGCACTTGATGATCAACATTGATATGGTAGGCCAAAAAGCCTTTTTTCTGTTCTATGTGACGCGATGACTTACTAGTGTTACTCTTAATCAGTTATAATTGTACATCAAAGATTCCAGTTTTTAAGTGCGCAATTGACAGTACATTGACCCGAAAAGGTTGGGCTTCCTTCCCTCTGTACTCCTCCCCTGTTGCAATAAGGTTTGCCAAACAATTATCTTTTCCAATTGATGCTGTACCTCAGAATCTACTTCCCGCATTTCATGAACTCGGATTCCAACATTTACTAGTTTTTCATCATTTAAAAAGTATTCTAACTTTGTGTTATTTTTCTTCTGAAATAAATGAAGTAACTTTCCTCAAATTGTATTCATTCTGCTCCCTTGTTTCCCAACTTATATTGCTTAACTTACATACACCCCAAAAGGAAATCCTACCCAAGGCATTTTTCCACAAAAAAAGCACCACAATTGTGGATTTATCTTAATTAAATGTGTTCAATTGCCACGCTTTAAAACAGCTGGACAATAATGAAATGACATGGAAGATAGAAAACATGTACTTTCATAGTTGGTCAAATATTTGAAAGATCCCTGTAGGATGGATTTAGCTCTGGAACAGATTTCTAGTCCAGACTTGAGACCAGGACATAGTGGCGCAGCGGTAGAGTTGCTGCCTTACAGCGTCAGAGACCAGTGTTCAATCCTGATTACAAATGTTATCTGTACGGAGACTGTAGGTTCTATCCGTGACCACCAGGGTTTTCCCCGGGTGCTCCAGTTTCCTCCCACGCTCCAAAGACGTACAAGTTTGCAGGTTAATTGAATTTGGTAAAGATTGTAAATTGTCCCTAGCATGTAGGATAATGCTAATATACGGGGATCGCTGGTTAAAGGGCCTGTTTCTGCGCTGTATCTCTAAACTTTAAACCTGGTGTTGTAGGCTATCACAGATCAAAGCATTGAAGTCTGTACATTAGTGAAACTACACTTCCACGGGTAGCTGACAGTGATTGTCATGAAAATCCCAGATGATCAGCCCTCTTTGGGATCATAAGAATTTTACAGGAACTGAGAAAACAATCTGAGCGATAATTGCAGATTTATTTGTTTGACCAACTCTGGAAGTCAGGGAGAAACTCGCTGATTAATAAAAGGTGATTTTCCAACTTTTTAACTTGTTGGTGAAACTTTCTCCACTGATAGCACATAGAAATATGGGCACAGGTGTTGCATCATTCTCCAAGCATCCAAAGTAATGGATGGATAATCAGCTCTCACAGTTTTGGGCAGAGTTCCCTGCGGATCACTGAGAGTGTTTGTTGACTTCAAACATTTGATGTGGTTCCTGAATAGCCATTAAATGGTGTAGTCATGTGCTTTAGTCCCTTCTGGTTAATGTGCTATAATTGCTTTCTTCATGGCTGAATGTGTAGATGTGGCCATATAGAAGATTGGAAAGTCACTTGCTGATATAGTCAGTGGCATTGACGAGAAGGCCAGGCAGGTTTTCAAGATTTATTGACAAGTGGAAAATTAAAAGAAGCAGGAAATGGACCTATAACACTGTCCAAGAGGAAAAAGGAAATCAAATAGTGTACACAACATATATCTAATCTATTTTTTGAAATTGCATCAACTATTAAGGAGATCCTTCATAAAAAGAGCAAGATTTAATTATAGGATTCTGGCTTTGACTGATGCCTCTTATATTCTACTAAATGGGAGTTCCACACCAAGACCTGTCCCCTCACAAATTAGAGCATTCCAGACAATAGCAATTCAAACCCAATTAAGCCTTGTGTTTCCCTTAAAATCTTAGCTGAGATCCAACACATTTACGTCTCAAAGATAGACACAAAATGCTGGAGTAACTCAGCGGGACTGGCAGCATCTCTGGAGAGGAGGAATGGGTGACGTTACGGGTCTCGTATTATTTCCCACGGCTACAAGCAGGGTAACTTCTTGAGTCCAACTATGGTTTGGTGGAAATGTATGGGTTTTATGAGTCAAGAAAGAGAAAAGCGAAGAGAAGACACTGTTCCATTGCTTGCATGCTCCAGTTTTACTTTGACATGTAAATGTCTAAAAAAAAAAAAAATTAGATCTGAAATTATAAAAGCACCTTTTGATAAGGCAGGCTGAAATTAAATTATCTTCTAGTTGCCAGTAACAAAATATGGCAGTGATTCTACAAAAATCAACATCAACTCAGGCCTGGAAACAAAATATATATCGCAGTCAGATACTAGCCAGCCATTTAAAGAACTAGATTGTTTCTCCAATGGTATATATTAATACGTTAAACTGTTAAACAGAAATTGGTAATGTCTATCGTAATGAGTAGGATTTGACAGGTTTGATAAATTATCCAAAAATTGTTCTAAATCACTTAGAAACAGTGTAAAGGGGTACAGCTGGAATCCTGTAATTCGCTTCCAGCTAAAAAAATAAATAATGGCAGTACTACAGTGTGTGAGGAGATCATAACTCGGTAGGGGGCCGGGATGGTGTAGTGCACCAGAAAGAAAAAAAACACTAGTCTTTAGTTTATGATGCATCTATTTTTTTTAAATACTGAATAATTGGAAGTGTGTATTGTAAATGGAATTGGTTAACAGGCTAGCCACATATTTTACGTCCTTAATTTGCCAACTTCAAATGTCATTTAAAATGGTTTACCTGGTAAGGTTAAGGAGACCTCTGCATGGCAATGCTTTAATAAAGTAATGCCCCTGTCCCACTTAGGAAACCTGAACGGAAATCTCTGGTGACCTTGCGCCACACCCAAGGTTTCCATGAGTCGCCAGAGGTTTTGGTCACTCGCCTGGAAAGCCTCCACCAAAGCGTGAGCTGCATCTACTGGCCAAAGATCCTACAGGATCTTTGCTACCAACCACACACACATACACATAGATCTCACACACACACACACACACACACACATATATAACACACACACACACACACACACACACACACACACACACACACACACACACACACACACACATACATACACACACACACACACACACACACACACACACACACACACACACACACACACACACACACACACACACACACACACACGCACACACACACACACACACACACGCACACAGCGAAGGTGGGGGCCAGGGACAGTGGAGGAGCGCTGTCTGTGCGATGGAGAGGAAGAGAAGGGGAAAGAAGGGGAGAGAAGGACAGAGAAGGACAGAGAAGGGGAGAGAGAAGGGGAGAAGGGGAGAGAAGGGGAGAGAAGGACAGAGAAGGGGAGAGAGAAGGGGAGAGAGAAGGGGAGAGAAAAGAGGAGAGAAGGAGAGAGAAGGTGAGAGAAGGGGAGGGAAGGGGAGAGAAGGGGAGAGAAGGGGAGAGAAGGGGAGAGAAGGGGAGAGAAGGGGGGGGGAAGGCGTGGAGACAGTTTTAAAAGTTTAATAAAGTTAGCGGGCATTTTACCTTCCGGCAGGTCTTCTAGGTCCTGAAAACTAAATATCCTATAGGATCTTTGCTGAAAACTCCAATGAGCCAATCAAAATGGCCGATCAGCGAAGGAGATTGCCTTCGACTGCCTGTAAGTAAACAGCGACCCAACTCCACTGGCTTCAACCAAACGGCAACCTATTTTTAGTCGAGGCCGGTTTTGAATTTGTTGAAATAATTGCAGGAACATAGAAGAAGCCTCGACTATACGGAAACCACTTTCAACCATTAGGGAGAGTGACCAAAACCTCCGGGAACCTCACGGAAACCTTGGGTGGGGCGCAAGGTCACCAGAGGTTTCCGTTCAGGTTTCCTAAAGCTCCTGTCCCATTAGGTGACTTATTAGGCGAGTGCAGGAGACTCTGCACTCGCCACATGGTCGCCACATGTTCGCTGGTGGTCTCTGGTGAGTCTCCTTCATGGTCGCGAGGAGTTCCCGCCTTCTGGGAACTAGTCACAGCCTCAGTATGGTCGCCGTACATTTTTCAAGGTTGAACATTTTTCTGCAACCAAACATTGGTTGCCATGGAGATAATCGATAATCCTGTAGTTGTAGGTGCAGTTGTAATGGGGTCGCCATGTAGTTGTAGGTAGTCGAGGTAGTCGTTGGTAGTTTTAGTTAATCGCCTTTGCTGACCGTCATTTTCATTGGATCATTGGGGGGAAAAAACGTAAGCAGTGGCTTTCAGAAAAAAGGATAAATGACCGGTAATGTTAAATGTCCTCCGAACTTCACAGCTGTGTATCTCTGGCTTCTTAAAAGTTGTCTCCATTCCTCCCCCTTTCTTCCCCCTTCACACCCTCCCCCCCTCTTTTAAAGGACTTACTGTACACTGTGTTAGCCATCTTAATGACAACATTTCTATTCATCGCGGTGCATGTCTGTATCACCTTGGCTTTGCACCGTGTGAATTTCAGAAAGCGCTCCCCCGCTTGTCCTGGCCCCCGCCTTTGCGATGTGTTTGTCTGTGTTCCACACTGACAGTCGCCGTTCCAGTTCCCGGTTTTTCAGGCGACTGCGGCAACTTGGCAGTCACCGGCAGTCCACTGAAAAATCGCCTAAGTGGGAAGGCCCACAAAGTATCTCTCAAGGTGCTTTACAGCCAATGAACTACTTATGAAGTGTTTCCCTGGTTCAGATATCGAAGCACCACCAGTCAATCCGTACACAGATAACCCACACCAATAGAATGTGCTGATGACCAGAGAAGCTGAGATATTGACTGAGGGATACATATTGGCCAGCAGAAAAGATCTCTGCCATATTTGGTGCAGTTACTTCCTGGAAACAGCTTTGAGAAAACTTCTGTCCATTTTCTCATGTATTTTCAGTGGTGTTATGGCAACCAGCCCACTGCCATATTGTATCAAAAACAATATGCAGAGAAGAATACATTGTTCCTCTGCCAATCTGATTGGCTTCTCCTTTGCACAGGAATAGTTCTCTGACATTAGCATATGGAAATTGAATATCATTTTCACCTCAGCACTAAAAAAAGAAAATATACTGTCACAAATGAAAACTTATTGTTTTGTCAAGTGGCAGATTTTCTTTTGGATAAACTTACCATAAAAGCAATATTCCAATAAAGTTTACCTTTAAAATGGATTGGCATGGTGTTTGTTTACCCAATATGCATCAAATTGTCAGAAGCCACCATTGCACAAGTGAAAATTTAACTGTGAAGTGCATAGAAAAGATTGCACAACAGAAAAATGGAGCAAAAAACAGTGAGACCCTAGTAAATTTGGCAAGTTTCTTTTTCTGACAATTGTGGTAGGCGTATTAACTTTAATGAGGCTTATATTTCAACCTTATAATTTATAAAAATTATACAGTCAGGAATCGAACAATTGAATTTTTTTGTGCCTAAACTTTTGACTTTGGGAAATATATCTGCAATCTTTAAGTAATTTGAATTAGCCTATTGTTACATTATTGTTGAAAGAGTGTCAGGATTTCATGGAATATGCTGTCAGAAGACTTCAAAGGCAACAAAGAAATGCAAGCAGATTAATCTCCTTTTGTTTTAGTGATTCTATGGAGTGCCGCGGAGGCATCACACACATGTCTGAAACGCTCTGCTAGAGGAGGTGACAGAATCAGATACAATTAAGTGGAATTTGGACAGACACTTAAAATGGCAAGACATGGAAGGATATAGCCTTGTGCAGTCAAATGGGATTAGTGTAAATGGGGGAATAGGTCAGCATGGACATAATGGGCCCAAGGGCTTGTTTCTGTACTGAATGACTCTACAATATCACAATTTTCTCAAAACGAGAGAGTGGAAGAATGAAATGAAAACTATGTTAGTATTAATCCAAAGTATTTTCAATAAATATTAATGTAATTGAATTTGTCTGCCTTTGTCGTCACATGCAGTTTGATGTTAAACCAAGGAAAGCCACTCATTCCATTCAAGTGCAGTCGAGTGGAAATGGATTGGAATTTATCCGTAATCTGAAAACTAGCCCAAATCAGGTAGGATGAAGGCAATTGGAAATTGTGCACCATTGCATCATTACCAGCAAGCTGCACTTATAATGTGAAACTTTTGTCACACTCCAAGGTTCCCCTAAAGTTCCCAAGCTATTGAAGAAAAAATTTGGAAGCATGATTTAAATAATCGCCTAACATTGCTCCTAACATACAACATAATTTTACTTCCAGAATGATTACACTTTGGACAGGTATGTTGATCTCGCACGAATTACTACAATTAGTATCAAACCAAAATAACAGCAAAGTTGCTTCCATGACAAACAGCAGTAACACCAGGCCATTACACCGAGAATTATGTATGTCCTTGGGGAGGGAGAGAATCAATTCCAATTATAGCACTAGAAGGAACATTAATAGTTTTGCTGTAGAGTATTCAATTTTCTTGTCCTTGTAGTTGAAAAAATCCAATTTAAATTTGCTAACCAAAATCTGCAAATAATATCACACGGGTAAAATTTGCTTGCTGTGCTTCAAAAATGTTTATGGGGGGTTGAGGATTATAGGTTTAACAGCTTCTTAATTAATAAGTGTTAATAAGTGTTCATAAGTGTTAGGAGCAGAATTAGGCCATTTGGTCCATCAGGTCTATACTGCCAATTAATCATGCCTGATCTATCTTTCCCTCTTAATTCCATTCTCAACCTTCTCTCCATAACTTCCTGACACCTGTAATAATCAAAAATCTATCAATCTCTGCCTTAAAAATATCCATTGACGGCCTCCACAACCTTCTGTGGCAATTAATTCCACCAATCCACAACCCTCTGACTAAAGAAATGTTCCCCATCGTCCTTTAATTCTGAGGCTATGGCCTCTAGTCAAAGACTCTTCCACTTCTTAATTGCTCTGTTAAATCTTTGTTCCATTTTAGTTTGCTGTGAAATATTTAATGAAAGTAAGTATATATCTTGGTCAATATCTCTGAGCACAATGATGCAGAAGTTACATGTGATTTCTATCTGGAAAAAAAATGACTGCAGGTGATGAAATCTGGATTTAAAAACAAGTTGCAGGAGGAACTCAGCAGGTCAATCAGCCTCTGTGGAGGCAAAAGGATAGCTGACATTTTGGGTTGAAACCCTGCATCGGGACTGAGTGTGCAGAGATAACCTGTTTAAAGATGTGCGGGAGAGAGTTGAGGCAGGGACATACAAGACATTCATAAGATAGACACAACATGCTGGAGTATCTCAGCGGGTAAGGCAGCAAATGTATGGGTGACGTTTCAGGTCGGAACACTTCTTCAGACTGAAGACATTAAGACGTTTCAGTCTAAAGATGGGGTTCCGACCCTAAATGTCACCTATTCCTTTTCCCCAGAGATATTGCCTGACCTGCTGAATTACTCCAGCATTTTGTGCCTATCTTCAGTTCCGGTGGGCGGCGCGACTTGCGTCGCAGCGGCCTCTGCAGTCCGTCTGTCTTTTTGTTATTTTTTGTTATTTTTTGTCCCGTTTTAATGTAGTTTTTATTTTTTTTTGATGGGGTATGTGTGTGTGTGGGGGGCGGGGGGTGGGTGGGAAACTTTTAAAATCTTTCACCTGCACGGAGAACCCGACCTTTTCCCTGTCGGGTCTCCGCTGTCATTGGGGCTGCAACGTGGAGCGGCCTCCGGCAGGAGCGACCTGGGGCTCCAGTCGCGGAGCTGCGGACCTACTCACCATCGTAGAGCTGGCCGAGTTCGGAGCGGGAGGAGCTGTGGTGGCGCGCTGCTGCGACCCAACCCCGAAGATTCGGAGGCTCCAACCGCAGGTCCGGTGGAAGTGACACCGGGAGCCCGCGGGTCCCTGCTGGGAGACCACTTTTCGGGGCTTCCGCAACGGCGACTTCTCCCGCCCGAGTCGCGGGGTTGAGGAGTACCTGGAGCGGGGCCATACATCGCCCGGCGCGGCTTCAACGGCTGCGGGACTTTGCTAGCGCCCGCCGGGGGCTCCAACAACAAGACCCGGAGCGTGGCCTTGCATCACCCGGCGCGGCGTTAATGGCCGCAGGACAATTGTCATCGCACGCCGGGGGCTTTGACTCTGACATCGGGAGGGGAATGGGGAGTGCAGGGGAGAGATAAGTTTTTTTGCCTTCCATCACAGCGAGGAGGAGATGCGCTGTGATGGATGTCTGTGTAAATTGTGTTGTGTCTTGGGTCTTTTTTTCTTGTGTGTATGACTGTAGAAACATTTCATTTGAGCCTCTATGAGGTTCAAGTGACAAATAAATTGTATTGTGTATTGTGTATTGTGTATTGTGTAAACCACCACCTGCCGTTCCTTCCTACAGACTGACAAGACATTGATTTCCATCTGTTTCCCTTGCTGAGACAGACCAGGTCAGTATTATTGTGGGATCAGAGTGAAGGCTGTATGAAAATAAAAAGAGCTTGAGATTACATGGCACCTTTCATTAACTAAGAAGTAAAGGAGTATTTTTCATTCAATGCAGTATGGATCCCTGCCATTAATGCATGCATATATAAAACCGGCTGTCACATCCGGCAAGAGTGGCTGAAAATTAACCAGTTCCATTCAAGACAATTTCAAAGTTACTATACTTTTGTTTTGAATATTTAATTTAATTTGTGCAAACTGACCAAAGCAAAAATAAAAACTGTTCTCCTCACTAATTTACACACAGTCTACGTTCTAACAGCTACATGTGCCAGATTGTCATTGTTTATAGCAGGAGTGCAGCATATTGACATGAGATATGATCATCCAACTTAATGCTCGAAAGACATGTTCAAATCCCTAAATGGGTAGATGAGGAAATTACATTTTGTTAATTAAAAATACCTGTAATAAAATTTAGTTATTCATATCGGTGGCCTTAGAATTACAAGACAGTAAATGAAAATACATGTGGCACATTAATGTCCTCCAGGCAAAGAAATGTGCAATTCCAACACAATCTAGCCTCTTTGCGACAAAAGCCATAACAATGTGGTTGACTGAACTGTTCTTTGAAATTATCAAACAAACCAGTGAGGTATATTAAAACCCTCCGTGTCCAAGCTAAGGAAGGTTGATCCACTGAAGCAAGGGATTTGAACATGACAACGCACCTAGCTCTATCAACCTCGCAATGTCTTTTTTATTGAGAAACATGACTGGACTGAGAGAAATACCCCACAGAATCATCAAGCTTTACCTTGACATTGTCAATACTCACAGAATCATCCCCATCAGCCACCATTCTGCACAGGCTTGTGCCTGTCCCAATTGAAGCCAACAACTCATAGAATGCTGTCAGGACCAGCCCATGGAATAATCCGTATCTGCCCGAGGGACATGGGCAGGTTGTGACCAAGCCGATTTGAGACATAAACTTACTTGATGTGTAGGAAAGAATTGCAGATGCTGGTTTAAATCAAAGGTAGACACAAAAAGCTGGAGTAACTCGGCGCTGAATTTTTTTGTATCTACCTTAAACTTACTTGACGTTGGCTTCCCCAGTTAAAAACTATGTCAGGGAAATGCCGGTAGGAGTATTCACACAGTTTTGTCTCCTTCAGCTCCACCGTTGTGCTAAATAGGAAAGATCAAAACAGGGCCAGTTCAATCAGTATGAAGAATTGGCCCGACCCACTATCCATGTTCTCCAGAGATGGTGCCTGACCTGATGAGTTACTCCAATACTTTGTGTTTCTTTTAAGATCAAAACAGATCCAGCAGCTCAAAATCACATATTTATGAGACAGCTTTAGCCATCAACTGCAAAAGAATTCAATTCCACTATGCATCAAAATATATGTAGGTTTCAAGAATTTGGGTCAATGAATGGGGAAAGAACATTTCAGAGAGTGGGACGACAGATAGCACAATGGGCTAGGTGTTCGGCTGGCAACCGGAAGGTAGCCGGTTCGAATCCCGCTTGGTGCATACTGTCGTTGTGTCCTTGGGCAAGACACTTCACCCACCTTTGCCTGTGTGTGAATGTGTGTGAATGTGTGTGAGTGATTGGTGGTGGTCGGAGGGGCCGTAGGCGCAGAATGGCAGCCACGCTTCCGTCAGTCTGCCCCAGGGCAGCTGTGGCTACAGAAGTAGCTCACCACCACCGAGTGTGACTGAGGAGTGAATGAATAACGCAATGTAAAGCGCCTTGAGTATTAGAAAGGCGCTATATAAATCCCATCCATTATTGTTATTATTAGAGAGTACAAACAGCTATATTTATTGAAGCAAAATACAGGAAAATTATCAATAGAGCAGCAAGTCTCATGCCTCTCTGCACATCACACTCTCATGTCTGCAACAGCTGGCATTGGCAGCACAATGGTTAAGCAGTGGAGTTGCTGCCTTACAGCATCAGGGACCCAGGTTTGATCCTGACTACTGGTGCTTGTCTGTATGTTCTCCCCATGGGTTTTCGCCATGATTTTCTGATCCCTCCCACACTTCACAGGTTTGTAGGTTAATTGGCTTGGTACAAAAGCAATTTTCCCCGTGTGTGGAGGATAGTGTTAATGTACCGGTCAGCGCAGACTCAGTGGGCCAAAGGACTTGCTTCCAAGTTGTATTTCTAAGCCAAACTAAACTCGAGAGTCCTGACATGTCCATGGTCCAGGGTCCCTATCTCCCTCACCGAAGGTGAAGTCCGTCGTAAATGTCTCTTCCCACAGACGGCTGTGGTGGCCAAATCACGGATATTTTTAAGGTGGAGATTGACAGGTTCTTTATTAGTAAGGGTGCCAGGGGTTATGAGGAGAAGGCAGGAGAATGGGGTTGAGAGAATGGGGTTGACCACCCGTTCACTTCGGCCACGAGAGGGCCCGTGCTGACTGTTGCTGTCCACCGGGCCGCCCAGACCTTGGCCGTTACACAGGGACGATGTGACAACTTTTAACAGCATCAAGGGAGGATGTTTATTATTCCCTCCCATGTCTTATTTAGTTTTATCATTTATCGCGCTTTTCCCTTATTTTTTTAAACTAGTAAAGCGGGGTTTTTAATCTTTTTAAATCTTTTATCGCGCAAGGAAATCTCTGTCCTACCAACTAAGACCAATTTTATTGTGACTTTCTTTTAAACTAGTAAAGCAGCGTTTTATCCTGTCATCGTGCATTTCGTGCTACCAGACGAGACCAATTTTGTGATCTTCGCTGGAAACTTACTGCTTTTAACTGTTTTTAACCTTGAAGATTTTCCTGCCACCCGGCCCAATTGCAATATATACCATAGAATACTGTAACCTCGCTCGTGCCATATTGGATTTCTAAAATCGAAGATTGAATTAGTACCATGCTTGGATCTGGAAGAATACGAAACACATCAACACCAGTGTTGTATTTGGTTCTGTTGATTGTCTTCTCCCAACTTGGATTGAGGATTTTCCATTAATGTGACTCTGGTCCGTCAAAAATTAGTGTCCAGAAGAAGTACGTAAATACGTTTAGTGGAAATGGGTCGAAACACAGCTACTCCCTTTCTAGGCTACTCTAGAGGCCGCCTACCATTGTTCATTATTGTCAATTTACTGGCTGGGGGCATCAACCTCAACCCTGGCCCAAAAGGTCAGCACCGTGGACGTAAACCAAAGTACCCGTGTGGTTTGTGCTCATTTGCTGTTAAAGATTCTGGCATTCAGTGCTCGATGTGCACAAGTTGGTTTCACCTGAACTGCTCCAATGTGTCAAACGACACTTTTGGTTTTCACTCCAAAAATCCAAATGCCATCTGGTTATGTCCATTGTGCGATGTCATCAACCTTGCTAGCTTATTTTTTGACTCGTCAAGCGACCTTACAAGTATGCTCAATTTGAGCAATTCATTTGAAAGTCTCACATCTCTGAGTGATGACCCTGATTGTAACGTATGGAATCATGAGAATTTAAGATCATCCAGCCCACTTTGTGCTGGCCACTTACCGAAAATAACACTTAAAAAAACTGCTTCTGGGTGGCCTTGTGGAACAACATCCAAAGCAACACCAACATCCAAAGCAGAAAAAAACCCTCTGCTGAAATGTGCGAAAGCAAAGGATGGCTGGACCGTTGTTGGGAAAGATGGTAAATGTAATACCCCTGATGATGACAATCCTCCATGCTCCCCCTACACCAATTATCACACCCGTCAACATGCTGATGGACAAAGAAATGCGTGTAATGGTGATGCTCAAAAGGAGGTTCAAGGTACCAACAAAGATATTGATCGCAATTATGTCAGCAATGAACATGGGATCAAAATTGCTGTTATAAATTGCCGCAGTATAAGAGGAAAATGTGCTGTGATCAATTCATTTATTGAAACTGAAAACCCTGATATCCTTATCGGGTCTGAATCTTGGCTGGACCCATCAATCAAATCTGCTAAGATTCTTCCTCCTCACCTCCAAATTTATAGAAAGGACAGAAACACGCATGGAGGCGGTGTCTTCATCGGAGTTAACAATACCATTCCTTGTTTTGAAAGAACAGACTTAGGCAGTGACTCTGAGCAAATCTGGTGTCAAGCTACACTCGAGGGTCAGTCGTTACAGATCGGAAGCTTTTACCGACCACCTGACATGAAAACGGAGCCTCTTTTAGATCTTGGATCAAACATCTCCAAAATTAATGCCTCGTCACGCTCTCCACTTATCATCCTGGGGAGCGGTTTCAATGTCCCGGGTGTAGATTGGTCTGACGGCATACAAAGCGAACCAAAAGGGGCTCTCCAGGATGCCCTAGCTGATCTTACTCTGAAAAAACACCTGTCCCAAAAAGTCACTTTCCCTACCAGGCGTGATGAGACAAGTGGCACCGAAAATACTTTAGATTTATTGTTCACTTCACACCCAGATTTAATTTCGGAAGTTTCATCGTGTGCTGGAATTAGCGGTCATTATATTATCCAAGCAAAACTGCACTTAAAGCTTAAAGTTCCTTCAAAACCACTGCGTAAAACTTCCCTCTGGAAAAAAGTGAACAGCGAGGAATTTAAAGTCTTAGCAAAAAAACTGGGAAAAGATTTCTTCAACCTGCAACCAGATAAAAGATCCGTAAAAGACAACTGGGTGTGGCTGAGAATCTCTTTAAATAATATTGTTACAAATCCTGTTCCCCAAAAACTCATTAAGGGCCGCATGCGTCCTCCTTGGTTTTCGGCAAGACTGAAACGTCTCTGCAGTAAGAAAGAGAAGTTTTATATCCGTGCCAAAAAAAGCGGTACAAAACTGGACTGGGACAATTTTACTAGAGTGCGAAAGCAAGTCGATCGTGCAATTAGGAGTGCTCATAAACAACATGTTTCTTCTATTCTTGGAGGAGAGCAACCCAAGGCTTTTTGGAGATATGTGAAATCCAGACGGACAGACAACACTGGTGTCCAGATGCTTAAAGTGAACAACTGTCTGATCACTGAGGACCAGGCGAAAGCAGAAGCTCTTGCAAACCAATTTCAACACGTTTTCACCCGGGAAGATGTGGAGCCTTCATCATTTCCAGTCCTACCGCCCAGCCCGTTTACTGATATGCCTGCTATTAAAATTGAGGTTGAAGGTGTCAAGAAGTTATTGCTCAACATCAATACCACAAAAGCAATTGGTCCAGATCAGATACAGAATCAAGCCCTCAAGATCACAGCCGAAGAACTGGCTCCAGTTTTGCAGTTCATTTTCCAACAATCGCTTGACTCAGGTGATGTTCTGCTGGATTGGAGGAAGGCTAACATCACTCCTCTCTTTAAGAAGGGTTCAACCACCAACCCAGCGAATTATCGTCCTGTTTCATTAACAAGTACTTGCTGCAAATTGCTGGAGCATTTAATTGATAGTAATCTGATGCAACACGTGAGCAAACATAACATTCTTGCTGACAACCAACATGCATTTAGGAGGCATAGATCATGTGAGTCTCAGCTTATCCTGACGACAAATGACCTGGCCAAGCACCTTGATAGTAATGTCATCACAGATTTAGTTGTGCTGGACTTTTCTAAAGCATTTGATGTCATCCCACACCAGACACTGCTTCGGAAGCTTGACTTCTATGGTATTCGTTCCAACACGAAAAGACGGATTTCCAGTTTCCTGACAAAACGTCTTCAGCGTGTGTGTGTGAACGGAAAGAGCTCCGATTGGCATCCAGTGTTGAGTGGTACACCTCAGGGCACAGTACTTGGCCCACACTTATTTTTGCTTTACATAAATGACATCCATGAAAAAGTCGCAAGTACGACCAAACTATTCGCTGATGATTGTTTGCTGTACCGTCCAATTAAGTCAGCTGATGATGAAGATGCTCTCCAAAATGATCTTGATACTCGGCATGCAGTTCAAACCCTTCCAAATGTGAAACCATGCATGTCACCAGAAAGAGGAATCCAGGCGAAACATCTTACAATATACTTGGTGCCACCCTTGAAGAATCCAAATAAACCAAGTATATTGGCATCAAATTGCAGAATGATCTGCGTTGGAATGGTCAGACTCATCATGCAACGGTGAAAGCAACAGGTGTCCTAAACTTTCTGAGGTGCAACTTTCATCATTCTTCAACTTCCGTCAAGGAGAAGCTATACTTCACCCTCATTAGACCTCATTTGGACTACGCAGTTGCAGCATGGGACCCATACACAAATAAAAACATTTCTTCCATCGAACGTGTCCAAAGACAGGCAGCTCGATTTGTTACTAACACCTATGAGAGAGAAGCGAGTGTCACCAAACTTCTGAATTCTCTGGGGTGGAACCCTCTCCAAGACAGACGTGAAGCTCACCGTTTGACCTGTTTTAACAAAATGTTAAATGGTCAGCTCGACATAGATTACAAGACCTACACCAAACCCAAACCAATTAGGAGCAGACGAGGGCATTCGATCCAATTTGTGATTCCAGCTACAAAGACAGATGTGTACAGCAATTCGTTCTTCCCCCGCACAATTAAAGCATGGAATAATCTCCAGCCTACTATAGTTACCCAACCAGATGCAACTAAATTTAAAGTAGCTCTTTCTTCCCAATAACCCTTTCTGGCTTAAGTCCTCCCTCCACCACCTCCAGTTTAAATTCCATTTGGAATATTTTGGAGGACCAAGAAACCAAGAACCAAGAACCAAGATAGTCAGCCATGACTAAATGGGTCGAATGGCCTAATTCTGCTCCTTGAATTTATGAACTTATGAACTCTCTCTCTCCAAAGGTGATGTACCCCTGTAACGGTCAAAGCATGCATCAATATAATAACTTTACCTCTAAGAAAAACAGGTGACTATGTGTGAAAACTAGCTATCCCCCTTTGTGTCATAATAACGCAAGTTATTTGTACTATCAAAAATGCCAAGCTAGTCTCGGATGTCTCAGGGAAGGCAAAAGGTTATCTTAGTGACCTCGCAGGCGGCCTCATGATTTACTGGTCCCCCTAAGTTAGCCTTCTTATCCTTCCAAAATATCTAATTGTTTTCCTAAGCAGGGTTTGAAATGTGTTTATTCAGGATTTAGCTGACAACTCCATTTTAGCTGACGAGCTATTTAACCCTTACATTGCCACCACAGTATGTAAACTTGTGACTTAGTTAACTCTCCCCTCTATTATTACTGCCAAACCAAAGTGCAGCCCTGATAAAAGGAGGAATATATAAATTAGCTCAGAAAAAGCAACCAGGCATACTTAAAAAAGTAATGCCAATTAGGTGATGTTACCACACACATGCATGCGACACACAGGAAGGGAATGGGATAATCAGGAACAATCAGCATGACTTTGGCCATGGTAAGTCATGTCTTACTAACTTTAGTTACAGAGATACAGCGCAGATACAGGCCCTTCGGCCCACCGAGTCCGTACCGACCAGCGATCCCCGCAAATTAACGCCAGCCTACACAAAGTAGGGTCAATTCACACTTATACCAAGTATACAAACCCAAGCCATTTAACCTACAAACCTGTACGTCTTTGGAGTGTGGGAGAAACCTTAAAATCTTGGAGAAAACCCACGCGGTCACGGGGAGAACGTACAAACTCCGTACAGACAGCACCTGTAGTCGGAATCAAACCCGGGTCTCCAAGTGCTGTAAGGCAGCAACTCTACTGTTTTTTAAGAGATGGCTGTTGTCGGAAATTTTGAAAATAACAAGAAAGATGAGTAGTTTGTGATGTGTTTAATTCTAGAGCTTACATGCATGGGATGCACGGTGGGGAAAATTACCAACATTGGGAACTTAAGGATGTTAGTGAGGCAATAAATATCTTTATCATGCTGTTTAGGTTCCACAGCACAGCTAATTTAGTTAAAATAAACATTGAAAGTTGTAAACTAAGCTGAAGGTAATAAAACTGATCACAGGTACTGATATTTAAGGTGCCTATTTGTTATATAAATGGGAAGAGTGGTTTTGTAAATAACAGAGAGCATAAGGTTAAAGATAACTGTGGGGAAAGACAAAGATGAAAGATTACACAGACATTGATCAAAGATAACATTTAAAAAATGGAGAATCCACAGATAACCATTGTGTCATGAAAATATAAAAATGCTGAAGGTACTGTGAGTCTTTGAAACACCTTGGGTTTTCTCAGGGTGTTTATTATGCGCACTGTAAAGACCTTCAATAAACCGACTTGTTTGTTCGAGAAACTCACCATTGATCTACGAGAGGTTTTATTTTGTGCCTGTTCCAATCTGAGCTAGGCCCCAAGTAAAGCCCCGTTCAGGGTATTGGTATGTCACAAAATTCCCTCCAGGAGTGGCAACGGTAATTGATGGGGCCAGGAAAGTGGATGGTGTCCACTGTACATGGATTTGTGTGTCATTTGACAAAGTCTCACCTGGGTGGGCTGATCCAGTACATTAAGATGCACAGGATCCACGGTGACTTGGTAGTTTTGATTTAGAAGTAGCTTATTCAGAGAAGACAATGGTTGAAGGCTGTTATTCTGTCCAGAGGTCTGTGACCAGTATTCTTCCACAGGGAACAGTGCCCGGTCTTATGTTGTTTGCGAAATATATAAACGACGTGGACATAAAATAAAATGGGCTCATTAGTAAGTTTACAGTCAACACCAACATTGGTGGAGTTGCAGATAGTGAGGCAAACTGTCAAAAGATATGACAGTCTGAAGAGGTGTCTTGACCCTGATATATCATCTATTTCTTTTCTCCAGAGATGCTGCCTGTCCCACAGAGTGACTCCAGCATTTTGTGTCCATCGAAAAGATCCAACATGATTTAGATCCGTTACAGATATTGGAGGAGATATAGATTATGGTGCATAATCTGAGCAAATGTGAGGAGTTACACTTTTGGAGATCAAATGTGAGGGGAAAGTACAGTAGTTCTATGTTATCCCACTTTCGCAACCAATCCACGAGCGGCAATTTACAGAAGCCAATCAACCTCCATACCTGCATGTCTTTGGCAAACTTTAAAGAGCATTTCTCATTTATTGACCATGTGACTAAGCTTTCCTCACAAGAATTGTCGTAACAAAGAAACGCAGCTGCTGGTTAACACACAAAGTGCTGGAGTAACTCAGCAGATCAGGCAGCATCTCTGGAGAACGTGGATTATAGTGTTTCAAGAAGATGACTCATCACCACCTTTTCACTGCCAATTACAGATGAAAGGTAGACAGATGCTGGCCTTCCCCACACTTTGTGAATCCATTTTTTTTTAAATCAATGCTCTTTATAAAACAAATCAGTAATGTCTAGATATGCTGTCATCTAAAATACCAGCCCGTCTGTTTTTGTTTGCATGTTTGCACACCTGCTGTTTTATCAGCAGATTAAATTCATGTTTATCGCAACTTCTCTTTGGTAATTGGAATGATTTAATTTTTACATAAGTTATTGTGCAGAGGGCAAACTGTGCGTGCAGGCAAACATGCATGCGTTTTGTGGTGCTGCCCAACCTTTGAAGCAGGCACGTGCCGTGAGTAATTACTCAGGGTAGGCAGTCAGTTGGCTTTAAAATAAAATTTAAACCGCGCATGCGCAGATTGTTCTCTCCGTAAAAATAAACACAGTAATAATTAAATTTTCCCAAGGCTTCCTAGTCTCCTTTATTCTGAATTACTGAATGGGGGGGGGGGGGGGGGGGGGGGGGGGGAAGGGTGATGGCAGGTGGAGAGATGGTGGGAAATACGGGAGTACAGGGACAAGTTGAATCAGTTGTCATCTAATTGAATGACAACACTTGTTCAAGGGACCAATTGGGGGGAGAGTTCCTTTTACAGCGTGTGGAGAGTCTGTGCCAGGGGTAAAGTTGTGGGGAGGGCAGGAGTGTTGAGAAGGAGGGGGTCGGGGATAATGCCAGTAACTCACTCACTCACCGCTGCAGCAGCTCTCCGGGCGCGAAGCCATCGCATTGTAGCCGGGGATAGAAGCAGCTCGGGGACCCGACAGCAGAACTGGCCCCCACTTCAACGCCTTCTGCTGGCCCACTCACCTCTGGCCGTGCTCTCCATCTGAACACCTCTCACCTGCCTCTCGCTCATGTCAGCCGCTTCCTGCAAATCTTTAAATTCCCACAGTGGCAGGAGAGAGGTTTTTAGACCGAGAGCTGCCAGAGGTGAGCAGGGCCGGCAGAAGGCGCTGAGGTGGCGGCCGGTTCCACTGTCCGCCCCTCCTCCCCTACCCCCCCCCCCCCCCCACCCCCCCGGCCACAATTGCGGTGGCTCAGTGCAAGGAACATCGCAAGTGGGTTACTGATCCCCTCCTTCACAACGCTCCCACCCTCCCCGCAACTTTACTCCGGGCCAGACTCCCCAAACGCTGTGAAAGGAGCTCTCCCCCCACCCCCACCCCCCCCCCCCCCAGTAAATACAGTATTTAAAACATCACCAAGAAATGTACTTACCACGTTATTGGTACACGAGCTCCATTCTTCTCTCTCTGTTTCCTAAGATACACTTAAAATAATGCCAATCCATATTTGAAAACCCCGCCAAGAAACTAGCACTGCGCATGCGCAGTAGGCTGCTCCGCCTGCGCAGTACTGCAAAGGCTGAATTTCAGCCCCGCTTGAAATTGACGGCTTCCAGCAGCGTTGACGGCACGTGGGCTGCACAGACCTTCAAGGGTTACAAGCGCTGCGGATGAAAGGCATGGAGAATTATGCCTACCTAAGAGATCGATCTCTTAAATAGGCAAAATTCTCCCATGCCTTTACTATTTATATTTAGTAATTACCATGTTATAATTTTAGTCGGGGTAGGTAGTGCCTACCTTGCCTACCCTGACGGCACGTGCCTGCTTTGAAGTAGAGCACTGCTAGTTTAAAGAGACTCTTTCTTGGGGTGAAAAGGCAGGTTCAACCAACCATATAGAGATTTATTGCTGAGGATTTTAGAAGAATTGATATTTAAGCAGTTTGGTAAACGTTGTAATGTAGCGGCACCAAACATGGTGAATAAACAGTTGCTTTCTTCCAGTGTTACATGCAAGTTTGGTCCACTAATATAATTGTCATTGCTGCTGTAGCTGAGCAAGGGTGTTGTCTCGAGCTCAGCTACCTGTCGACTCTCTTGGTCTCAAGGTGAGATATGCTTAAGTAGCAGGACACTCCCCTTAACACATGACATCATGTGACAGCCCTCGTAACCACTGACGAGGGTTCGACCTTAAGTGGTCTGTCTATCAGCTGACGCCACAGTAGAATATTAACTCCAGTGCAAGAAACAAAAAGCCAGGGGTCATCTGTCCAGTTGCTCGCATGGTTTTATTGACATTTGCCAATTTTGGAGTGGGAGAACGTTCTAACCAAAGTACCATGAGGTTTCAGGTGTACGATATGATACGATACGATAGAACTTTATTTATCCACGGAGGGAAATTGATCTGCTAATCGTCATAAAAATTCAAAATAATAATAATAATAATAATAAATAATAATATTTCTATTTATTTTTTACTGCGCACTGAATGGACACTGGTTTGAGTAACGTTTTTTTGTTTCCTCTGGGTATGTGAGTACTCAGGAAAATAACAATAAAGATATACAATACAATACAGTACAATACAATACAATAAAATACATGAAACATGAAATTAAAGTGATGAGTGGAAAGGATTGGTGATGTGCAATGATTGGCGAGGGGGGTGGAGGGGAGTCAGTCTCACTCTACCCCACCACAGAGGGGGAGGAGTTGAACAGTTTGATAACCACAGGGAAGAAGGATCTCCTGTGGCGTTCTGTCCTGGATCTTGGTGGAACTAGTCTGTTGCTAAAGACACTCCTCAGGTTGACCAGTGTGACATGGAGGGGGTGAGCTGTATTGTCCAAGATGCTCCGCAGTTTGAGGAGCATTCTCCCCTCCAAGACCATCTCCCATGAACCCAACTCCACCCCCAGGATGGAGCCAGCCTTCTTGTTGAGTTTGTTAATCCTATTGGAATCTGTGGCCTTCGCCCTACTGCCCCAGTACAGGGCAGCAAAGAAGATGGCACTGGATACAACCAATTGGCAGCACATCTGCAGCATCTTACTGCAGGAGGAGCGGAGCCTTCTCAAAAAGTACAGCTCTGTCCCTTCTTGTACAGGGCCTCAGTGTTCCTGGACCAGTCCAGTTTACTGTCCAGGTACACTCCAAGGTATTTTTATTCTCTGGTAAACTGCACATCCACACCATTGAGGGAGACAGGGGACAAGGGTGTTCCTTTCCTTCTAAAGTCCACCACTAACTCCTTAGTCTTATCGGTGTTGAGCTGCAGGTGATTCAGCCCACACCACCCAACAAAGTCATTGACTACACCTCTGTATTCAGCTTCCCTCCCCTCACTGGTGCAACCCACAATTGCAAAGTCACCTGAAAACTTCTGCAGGTGGCAGGAGTCCGATTTGTATCTGATGTCCGAGGTGTAGATGGTGAACAGGAAGGGAGAGAGGACCGTCCCCTGTGGGGCCCCTATGTTGCTCACAACCATGTCCGAGACACAGTTCTGTAGCCTGACATATTGTGGTCGTCCAGTCGGGTGGTTGGCGATCCAGGACACCAATGGAGCATCCACCCGCATCTTCGTCAGTTTGCTCCCTAGCAGTGCAGGCCAGATGGTGTTAAAAGCACTGGGGAAGTCAAAAAACATGACTCTCACAATGCTTCCCGGCTTATTCAGGTGAGCATAGGAACGCTGGAACAGGTGGATGATGGTGTCCTCAACCCCCATTTTTGTTTGGTAAGCGATCTGCAGGGGGTCTAGGTAAGGTTTAACCAGGGGTCACAGTTGAGTGAGCACCAGCCTCTCCAGGGACTTCATGATGTGTAAAGTCAGTGCCACCAATCTGTAGTCATTGGAGGAGCTGGGGCACGTCCTGTTTGGTACAGGAACCAGGCAGGATGTCTTCCACATCACAGGAACCCTCCCCAGGCTCAGGTTGAAGATATGCCGGAGTACTCTGCACAACTGGCTGGCTCATGCCTTGTGTGCCCTAGGGCTGACACCATCTGGACCTGGGGCTTTGCCAGGGTGGAGTCTGCTCAGCTCCTTCCTATATTAGGGGCTCTGAAAAAAATCAAAATGAGTTTATGCTATCATAAAATACAAATATTTTAAAATGGCCAGAACCATAGAACATAATGTAATATCTGAATTAGATTTTGTTTCGAACAAGCTAGTTATTTTTAATGTATTTTACTCTGCCTAGCAACCAAACACATTGGCCATAATGAACAAAAAGACATGATATACTTCATGGAAATAAACTTTTTTTCCTTGTCCCTCACATGTGCTTCTGTGATAACGAAAACATCACCGCTGCTCTAGATGTCAGCTGATTTACATCGGTGAGACTAAGCGGAGGTTGGGCGATCGTTTCGCCGAACACCTCCACTCAGTCCGCAATAACCTACCTGAACTCCCGGTGGCTCAGCACTTCAACTCCCCCTCCCATTCCCAATCCGACCTCTCTGTCCTGGGTCTCCTCCATTGCCAGAGTGAGCAACACCGGAAATTGGAGGAACAGCACCTCATATTCCGCCTGGGTAGCCTGCGTCCGGGATCATGAACATTGAATTCTTCCAATTTTGCTAGCCCTTGCTGTCTCCTCCCCTTCCTTAACCCTCGAGCTGTCTCCTCCCATCCCCACGCCCTCGGGCTCCTCCTCCTCCCTTTTTCCTTCCTTCTCCCCCCCATCAGTCTGAAGAAGGGTTTTGGCCCGAAACGTCACCCATTTCCTTCGCTCCATAGATGCTGCTGCACCCGCTGAGTTTCTCCAGCATTTTTGTGTACCACCACAGCTATTATTGTTCTGTAAAGATCAATTTGAAAGATTAGAGAAGCGGGTGTGCTTTCAAAGCTTTTCTCTCCTTAATTACACAGCTTTGATTTGCTTGAAGCATCAAAAAGAAGTGTGCATTTAGAAGTTCATTAAGATGGAACTTTTAATTGAAGCATTTTATGAATATACAAGCTGAGATAATACAGAGCATGGATTTGTCAGCTTTGCATTGATCATTTGAGACAAGGGTGAAGCAATTCTTGGAAATAAAAGTGCTAACAAAAGAACGGGAGAAATCCTCATTTACATTAAGGACAGTGAAAAGTCTACTGTTTGGTTGCACTGTGAATATATTCCTTTTTGATGAAAGGCAAATTAAAGTACCCATGTACATGATTTAAATAAATGTGTAACCAACAATTATAGAAAGATTAATTATAATGCAATTCAGCTCTGTAAATAATCACTTCATATTTATAATTCATGATAATATCAGAGCACATATCAAAGTGGCATCATATTATTCAGTTGTTTTAAGTTAACAATGATAATATACGCAACAGAAATGTCGAACAGTGATGTAACCTTGTTGTGTCTTCTGATTTAAATATTTGCAATATTCTCCCGACAGTTAAATGTAAATTCACAAAGGGTGGTGGATGTATGGAACGAGCTGCCAGAGAAGGTCGTTAAGGCAGGGACTATCACAAAGTTTAAGAAGCAATTAGACAGGTACATGGATAGGACAGATTTAGAGCGATATGGACCAAGCACAGGCATGTGGTACTAGTGCAGGTGGAACATGTTGGTCGATGTGGGCAAGTTGGGCCAAAGGACCTGTTTCCACACTTTATGACTTGAACTCAACAAATCTATAAAACCCGTCTGAAGGGTTTCAACCCGAAACGTTGCCTATTTCCTTCGCTCCATAGATGCTGCCTCACCCGCTGAGTTTCTCCAGCATTTTTGTCTACCTTCGATTTTCCAGCATCTGCAGTTCCTTCTTAAACAAAAATCTATAAATTTACTTCTCAGCTAATAGTATATTTGTATTAATGGTTTACTGAGGTTAGGAAAGGAGGGTTTACTGCTTTTTTCAACATACACCATCAACAGTGCTGCAGCACACAGATATGTTGACCTAATGCTGACATCCTAAACAAGAAGGCAATGTCTTGATCTTATACTCTAGTATCACCCATGATCACAATGAATGGCAATGCTGACTCGAAGGGCCGAATGGCCTCGTCCTGCTCCAATTTTCCATGTTTCTATGTTTTAAGAAGAAAAAAAGGAAGTTTGGGCGAGGTTACTTGGGTTTGCTGCTTTAAGAAATCAGCATTTGGAAGCCAGGGTTAACAACAGGTGCAATACTGTTTCTTGCTGGACTTCAGGTACCATTGCAATTTTGAAGTACCAGCAGAAAATATTTGTTTGGCTTTGTTATTATATTTGACAGGCTCTGATGGAAGACCAAATGCAGAATGCTGGGAGTATTCAGGAGATCAGGCTGCAATTGTAGAGA
The DNA here is from genome assembly GCF_010909765.2 of Amblyraja radiata. NCBI lineage: Eukaryota > Metazoa > Chordata > Chondrichthyes > Rajiformes > Rajidae > Amblyraja > Amblyraja radiata. The sequence continues at coordinate 103,770,508 of NC_045956.1, read as the reverse complement.
GGGAAGCGGTTTTAATGAAGGATCATCAACCTGAAGTAAGAAAGTAAGATGTTAAGAAATATAAGCTGGCGTTCAGATTTCTGGCATTTTCAATTTTCATTTCTTGTTGTAAATTTCTTGTTTGTGGTTTAAACTGATAAACTAGTGAAACCAGAGCAGCTTTAGCTGGCTTGGACTGCATTATCTTCAGGGCAGCGAAGGAACAGTTGGCCCTTTGGTGACCAGGAGAACCAGAAGGAAGGGTATCCATTACAAAGGTAAAAACCAGCAACTCAATTTAGTTTAGAGATACAGCACGCAAACAGGCCCTTCGGCCCACCGAGTTTGCGCTGAGCAGCGATCCCCATACACTAGAACTATCCTACACACTAGAGACAATTTGCAATTTTTACCAAAGCCAATTAACCTACAAACCTGTACAATGTTAGATTGTGGGAGGAAACCGGAGCGCCCGGTGAAAATGTTGTGGTCACAGGGAGAACACTGTACAGACAGCACCCGTAGTCAGGATCAAACCCGGGTTTCTGGCGCTGGATGGCATCAACTCTACCCCTGCGCCACTCTGCTGCCAAGCTGCTGAAAATCTAAAATTTAACAGAAAATGCTCGGAATAGCAGGCCAGGCTGCATCTGTGGACAAATAAAAACAGAGCTAACACATTATTCTCGTAGAATGGATTTTTACTAAAAGCAGAAATTAAGCTGATTGGAATAATATTCTTTTGAGTTTAGAAGAATGAGGTGATCAGTTTGAAACACAAAATCTTCTTACAGGGATTGGCAGGATGAACTGACACAGTGGCTACTGATAGAGCTGCTGTCTCATAACGCCAGAGACCCAGGTTCAATCCTGACTTCAGATGCTGTCCATGTGGAGTTTGCACGTTCTCCCTGAGATCACGAGGGCTTCCTCTGAGTGCTCCAGTTTTCTCCCCCTTTCCAATGATGTGAGCATCTGTAAATTGATAACATAGAACTAGTGTGAATGGATGATCGATGGTAGGCATGGAGGGATGAGGTGGCCAAGTCATTGGGTATTTTTAAAGAGGAGATTGACAGGTTCTTGATTACTAAGGGCATCAAAAGTTATGGGGAAAAGACAGGAGACTGGAGTTGAGAGGCTAAAACAGATTAGCCATGTTCAAATGGCGGAGCAAATTTGATGGGCCAAATAGCCTAACTCTGCTTCTATGTCTAAAGGGCCTGTTCCACTATGGCGACCTTATTGGTGAGTTTAGGAGAGTCTGCGCTCACCACAAGCTCGCAGCATGGTCGACACATTGTCGTAGGTGGTCACTGGTAAGTCTCCTTCATGGTCGAGAGGTGTTCCCGCAGTGTGGTTACTACTCGCGGCCTCAGTTTGGTCGAGGAAAAAGTTTTCAACAAGCTAAAAATATTTCTGCGAGTAAAAATTGGTTCGCGTGGAAAATATCTTTTGATACTTTTGAACTCGTAGTGCAGTGGTAGTGGGGTCACCATGTTGTTGTAGGTAGTCGAGGTAGCCGTAGGTAATCTCCTTTGCTGACCGGGCATTTTAATTGGCTCATTGGGAGAAAAAACGTAAGCACGAGTTTTCAGAACCAAGGAAAACTGACCGGTAATGTTAAATGCCCGCTAAACTTCACAGCTGTGTATCTCGGCTTATTGAAAGTTGTCTGGCTTCTTAAAAGTGTATCCCTTCCTTCTCCCCCCCCCCCCCCCCCATCTCTCTCCTTCTCCCCCTTCTCACCATCCCCCCCCCCCCCTCGCTCTTTTAAAGGACTTACCGTACATTGTGCCAGCCATCTTAAACCTTCCTGTTCATCGCGGATATCACCTTGGCCTTGACCGTGTGAATTTCAGACTGCGCTCCCCCGCTTTACCTGGCCCCCACTTTTGTGATGTGTGTGTGTGTGTGTGTGTGTGTGTGTGTGTGTGTGTGTGTGTGTGTGTGTGTGTGTGTGTGTGTGTGTGTGTGTGTGTGTGTGTGTGTGCGTGTTCAACGCTGACGAGTGGTTACTACTCGCGGTTTTTCAGGCGAGTGCCCCCGAGCTTGAAGGTCGCAGACAGTTTGCTGAAAAGTCACATAAGTGGAACAGGCCAATTTATGCTCATGATCTTATGATGAGAGAGCAAAGGAATTGTAAAGTCTAATGGGGGGGGGGTGATATAGGAGACTGAAAATGTGATCATACGGTAGGAGAAGTGGTGACATGGAAAGGTAATGTCGGTGAATGAGCAATCCGGTCACAAGTAAAGAAGGAGGTAAGCCAGATGAAGTGTGCAACCAGAAAGCACTCGAACATCACTTATCTCCAGTGACCATCTGTGCTTCTCTTTAACTGTTGTGCCTCTCAAGATGTTCCAAAATTACTGTTGCCAATCGGAAACTTAAAATCTGGTTAGAAACTTAAAATAGACTGAATCGTCATCACTGGGCCCTACCTAGAGTTGGAAGGTTTCAGAATTTTATGACCAGGGAAATCCACTCACATCCTCACACACTGATTCTCCTTTTCTCACACACTGCCTCTCACTGTTCTGGACACCGAGTCCAGAAAGGAGAAAGTGAAGGAGATAACAAGAGGAAAATGAAGGAGAGACTGTGGTGGTTCAAAGGTGGATCATGAGGAGGGATCGAATCAAGGGTTGCCGACCATCAGAGACCAGGTGAAATGGACCCAGAGGACAACCTGCAGAGGCTTCCGGGAGACATCATGCCCTCCTGCTCAGGAACTGTTGTCAGGCCAGTGGGACCTACTCCTGGAATAAAAAATAGGAAAAAGCAGAAATTACAGTCAGGCAGAGTCTGTGGAAAGAGAAGCAGTGTTTATGCTTCCTGGCGCTAGTTAAGATTACAGATGCTGGCCAATTGGCTGAGTGCCTCCATCATTTTTTGCCTTTACTTCAGATTTATAGCATCCGCAGTTTGTTTGATGTTTGGACTTATTGTTGGTGCCGGATCAAGCCGTATAGGGATTATCTTTCCACCAGCCAGGGTGTGAAAAGTAAAGCAGCCCCAATCTCTGACACATCAGTGCCAAATGCTGGACTATGATGTACATTCCTCGTCTCCATAATGAAGGATGATTATACTTTTGATAGAGGAGATGCTGGGAAGGATCACCAGAATTATTATTGGCCTTGTCCTATGTGAAGAGATTGAGCAAAGTGGGTACATGCTCTCTCAAAGAAGAAGGAGAGGAAATCCCAATAAAGCACACAAAATGCTGATGGGGCCTTTCAGGATAGATGCAGAGATGATGTTTCCCTGTGCTGGAATGTCCAGACTAGGAGGCCAAAGTCTCAAAATTAGCAGTTGGCAATTAAGGACTGAAAAAAGAAGAATGTTCTGTACCAACAGGATTGGGTTTACAAGATACATTTATTTGTTACATGTGCCAGTTGGCACAGTGAAATGTGATCACCATACAGCCAAACAATTAAATAAAGAACACAACACACGATAGAGTTCAACATAAAACATCCCCACACAGCAGAATCAAAGGTTTCCCACTGTGAGGGAAGGCACCAAAGTCAGTCTCTCCCTCTGATGTTCAACCGTGGTCGGGGCCTCCGTAGCCCTCCGCAGTCGCCGCTATGGGCAGCCCGCCGCTCAGGCCCGCTCGCCGGCACGTTGGAACTCCGACATCGGAACGGGAGGCCAACCTCAGCGGCTTGGACCTCTGAATCGGCCGCTTCCCACCGGAGTCCGTGGCTCCCAACGTCCCGAAGTTTAGTAGTTGAGGAAGGAACTGCAGATGCTGGTTTATACTGAGGAAGACACAAAATGCTGGAGTAATTCAGCCGGTCAGGCAGCATCTCTGCAGAAGATGAATAGGTGACATTTTGGGTCGCAACCCTTCTTGAATGTTTTTCAGTATGAAGAAGGTTTCCAATCCAAAACGTCACTTTTTGTCCAAAGATGCTGCCTGACCCGTTGAGTTACTCCAGCATTTTGTGTCTATCTTTGGTTTATGTTTAGATTTGTCACATGCACCGAGATACAATGAACAGCTTTTGTTTGCATGCTATCCAATCAAATCAGATAATACTATGTATGAATGCAAATCAAACCAAACATGATTTGAATACTCCATCTATGAGAGCTGTGGACACATTATTAGTGACTGTATTCAAGCAGAGATTTTTTTTAATCCAGAAATGAAGGAATCGAGGAGTAGAGAGCCAGTTTAGAAAAACGCTCCTGAGGTACAAGGTCCTTCCCAGCTGACAAATGCCTGAATTATGTTCAGCCTGTACACATGAACGAGTATATGGAGGTCAGAGGGACAGACTTACTGGCTGTTGTGGTCCCGCAGGCATCTTCTGCCCTGTGGGGACTCGGTTGACAGCTGCATTACCATCTTGTCAACTGTTCAGGTTATAAACAGTTCAGCAGAAACAGAACCTATCATGACCCACAGATGATCAGCCAGAAATGTATTAGACGGCGAATTAGGCACAAGGAGCTAAATGGCAATGTCTCAAGGACTGATGGACACCAAAAGGGATGAAGTACATCTTGGACAAGGAGGACAATGTTTTAGTTTAACTGCTTGATGTTGAACGTTCATCTATTTTTAAATGAAATTTAAAACAGGAATGGTCTGCTCTTGCTTTCATTTCTCATATTGATTTATGATTTAAATAGTTTCCTTTTGTGATGGGACAGAAGCTTTGATAAGCTGCTGCCATCCATTTAGTTTCTGACCCCACTGGAGGCGTGGTGTCAAAGGTATTGGTATTGGTCTATGATTGATATTGCTTTATTATTGTCACATGTAACACAATACAGTGAAGAACATTTTTTTAAATGCTATCCAGTCAACTCATACCTTAGCATCATACCATCCGTGAGGGGGTCAGTGAGATTCAAGGTGACCAATGGGGCACTGACGCAAGGAGGTTCTCGGTGCCGAATGAGATAAAGTTTCATTAATTTATTTGAAGCTGCCCTCAAGGAGGCTTACAGAGAAGATTCCCCGCAACTCCAGGAGGATTTCAGATTCAGATTCAGATTCAAACTTTATTGTCATTGTGCAGTGTACAGTACAGAGACAACGAAATGCAGTTAGCATCTCCCTAGAAGAGCGACAAAGTATATGAGCAATAAATAAATATATTTACGTGCATTCAGTCATAGTAGTGCAATTATATTTTCCCTGGTGGAAGGAGTGTCCGGGGAGGGGGCGGGGGGGGGGGTGATTGGCAATCACCCAGGTACAGTGTTGAGTAATGTAACAACCGCAGGGAAGAAGCTGTTCCAGGACCTGCTGGTCCGGCAACGGAGAGACCTGTAGCGCCTCCCGGATGGTAGGAGGGTAAACAGTCTGTGGTTGGGGTGAGAGCAGTCCTTGACGATGCTGAACGCCCTTCGCAGACAACGCTTGCTTTGGACAGACTCAATGGAGGGGAGTGAGGAACTGGTGATGCGTTGGGCAATTTTCACCACCCTCTGCAGTGCTTTCCGGTCGGAGACAGAGCATAGAAACATATAGAAACATAGAAAATAGGTGCAGGAGTAGGCTATTCGGCCCTTCGAGCCTGCACCGCCATTCAATATGATCATGGCTGATCATCCAACTCAGTATCCCGTACCTGCCTTCTCTCCATACCCCCTGATCCCTCTAGCCACAAGGGCCACATCTAACTCCCTCTTAAATATAGCCAATGAACTGGCCTCAACTACCTTCTGTGGCAGAGAGTTCCAGATTGTGGTACAGTTGGTAAGGATGCTCTCGATGGTGCAGCGGTAGAATCTATGCAAAAGCATCTGCCCTCTGTGTCTGATGCTCTCTGTTCAAGGAGGTGCATTGCCCTCTCCTGTGTACAGAGCATCTGGGGCATGAAGGAGGCAGAGGTGGGTGACATGCTATGCCACGTACCACGAGTCAGCCGCTGCTCTCTGTCGATAAACAAATACAAAGAGGTTCAGAGCAGTGGAAGCTTCAATGCTGGAGATGGACTATGGCTTACCATACGTGGTGCATTATCGAATGTCAATGTTATGTCTTGCACTGAATATTGTACCCTTTGTTCTTTGTCTGTGCACTGTGGAAAGCTTGATTGTATTCATGCATAGTCTTTTCTCTGGATAGCACGCAAACAAAAGCTTTTCACTGCAATGTACCTCGGTACATGTGACAATAATTATAAACTAAACTAAACTAAACTTACTGGAAATGCTCAGCAGGTCAGTGAGCATATGTGGAAAGGGAAACAGAGTTAATGTTTCAGCGAGTTTCCACACATATTGCCGAATGTGCTAGCATTTTATTATTTTTGTTTCATATTTCCAGCACTGAAATGTTTGTTTACTTTCATCTACACTATCCTTGTCTTTGAATAGCTCAGTCTCCCACCCTTTGGACCATTTGGTCCATGGGCAAGTTATGAGACTCCCAGAAGATTCTTGGATGAAGGTCCATTCTTCTTCTTTCCTCCCTGTGCAAGAGCTCCCTCTCAACCCTCACCCCTTATTTTTGCTCATACTATGGACACTTCAAGATCCATTATTTTAGAGATAAAGGAAGGCTTCACCTCCAAAAGGGGACAAAATATCCATTCTACTACAAGAAAAGAGGGTGGGGTGGGAATTTTGGAAAGCAGATATTGTCCTGTAGGAATCTGTAGGAAGGAACTGCAGATGCGGATTTAAACCAAAGATAGACACAAAAAGGTGGAGTAACAGCGGGACAGGCAGCATTGAATAACTACTTTGGTTCCGTCTTCACTAAGGAAGACATAAATAATCTGCCGGAAATAGCAGGGGACCGCGGGTCAAAGGAGTTGGAGGAATTGAGTGAAATCCAGGTTAGCCGGGAAGTGGTGTTGGGTAAATTAAATGGATTAAAGGCCGATAAATCCCCAGGGCCAGATAGGCTGCATCCCAGAGTACTTAAGGAAGTAGCTCCAGAAATAGTGGATGCATTAGTAATAATCTTTCAAAACTCTTTAGATTCTGGAGTAGTTCCTGAGGATTGGCGGGTAGCAAACGTAACCCCACTTTTTAAGAAGGGAGGGAGAGAGAAAACGGGGAATTACAGACCAGTTAGTCTAACATCGGTAGTGGGGAAACTGCTAGAGTCAGTTATTAAAGATGGGATAGCAGCACATTTGGAAAGTGGTGAAATCATTGGACAAAGTCAGCATGGATTTACAAAAGGTAAATCATGTCTGACGAATCTTATAGAATTTTTCGAGGATGTAACTAGTAGCGTGGATAGGGGAGAACCAGTGGATGTGGTGTATCTGGACTTCCAGAAGGCTTTCGACAAGGTCCCACATAAGAGATTAGTTTACAATATTAAAGCACACGGCATTGGGGGTTCAGTATTGATGTGGATAGAGAACTGGCTGACAAACAGGAAGCAAAGAGTAGGAGTAAACGGGTCCTTTTCACAATGGCAGGCAGTGACTAGTGGGGTACCGCAAGGCTCAGTGCTGGGACCCCAGCTATTTACAATATATATTAATGATCTGGATGAGGGAATTGAAGGCAATAACTCCAAGTTTGCGGATGACCCTAAGCTGGGGGGCAGTGTTAGCTGTGAGGAGGATGCTAGGAGACTGCAAGGTGACTTGGATAGGCTGGGTGAGTGGGCAAATGTTTGGCAGATGCAGTATAATGTGGATAAATGTGAGGTTATCCATTTTGGTGGCAAAAACGGGAAAGCAGACTATTATCTAAATGGTGGCCGACTAGGAAAAGGGGAGATGCAGCGAGACCTGGGTGTCATGGTACACCAGTCATTGAAAGTGGGCATGCAGGTGCAGCAGGCAGTGAAGAAAGCGAATGGTATGTTAGCTTTCATAGCAAAAGGATTTGAGTATAGGAGCAGGGAGGTTCTACTGCAGTTGTACAGGGTCTTGGTGAGACCACACCTGGAGTATTGCGTACAGTTTTGGTCTCCAAATCTGAGGAAGGACATTATTGCCATAGAGGGAGTGCAGAGAAGGTTCACCAGACTGATTCCTGGGATGTCAGGACTGTCTTATGAAGAAAGACTGGATAGACTTGGTTTATACTCTCTAGAATTTAGGAGATTGAGAGGGGATCTTATAGAAACTTACAAAATTCTTAAGAGGTTGGACAGGCTAGATGCAGGAAGATTGCTCCCGATGTTGGGGAAGTCCAGGACAAGGGGTCACAGCTTAAGGATAAGGGGGAAATCCTTTAAAACCGAGATGAGAAGAACTTTTTTCACACAGAGAGTGGTGAATCTCTGGAACTCCCTGCCACAGAGGGTAGTCGAGGCCAGTTCATTGGCTATATTTAAGAGGGAGTTGGATGTGGCCCTTGTGGCTAAGGGGATCAGAGGGTATGGAGAGAAGGCAGGTACGGGATACTGAGTTGGATGATCAGCCATGATCATATTGAATGGCGGTGCAGGCTCGAAGGGCCGAATGAATGGCGGTGCAGGCTCGAAGGGCCGAATGGCCTACTCCTGCACCTAATTTCTATGTTTCTATGTTTCTATCTCTGGAGAGAAAGAATGGGTGACGTTTCCGGTCGGGACCCATCTTCAGACTTTTGTGCATCTCTTATAATTTCTTACTTACAAATAGTTGTGAGTATTTATTGAGAAAGCCAATAATTCAGTTCCACTCTTATCATAAGCATGCACTTTTTGAATCCAGTATTGTTCAGGCAATGTGGATAAAATATTTGACTGATATTCAGGTCATGAGTTAAAAGCCAGGGGAGGGTGGTAACATTCTTAGGAATTTTCATAGCTTGGATTAAAATTTTAAAGTAGACACAAAATGCTGGACTAATTCAGCGGGTCAGGCAGCATACATTGAAGATATTTTGCAGTGGAACAGACAAAATGTGTGGGAAGGAACTGCAGATAATATACAATAGACAATAAACAATAGGTGCAGGAGTAGGCCATTCGGCCCTTCGAGCCAGCACTGCCGTTCACTGTGATCATGGCTGATCATCCACAATCAATACCCCGTTCCTGCCTTCTCCCGATATCCCTTGACTCCGCTATCTTTAAGAGCTCTATCTAACTCTCTCTTGAAAGCATCCAGAGAATTGGCCTCCACTGCCTTCTGATGCAGAGAATTGCACAGATTCACAACACTCTGGGTGAAAATGTTTTTCCTCATTTCCGTTCCAAATGGCCTACCCCTTATTCTTAAACTGTGGCCCCTGGTTCAGGACTCCCCCAACATTGGGAACATGTTTCCTGCCAAAATAATCTTATATGTTTAAATAAGATCTCCTCTCATCCTTCTACATTCCAGTGTATACAAGCCCAGTCGCTCCATTCTATTTACATATGACAGTCCCGCCATCCCGGGACCGCCATGCTGGTTTACACCAAAGATAGGCACAAAATGCTGGAGTAAGTCAACGGGTCAGGCAGCACACCTCGAGGAGATTTCACAGTGGAGCAGACAAAATGTGTAGGGGGGAACTGCAGATACTGGCGTTGATCTTACAAGGGAGACTGAGGTAATGTTTATGAGGATCAGTTCCCAAAGTTGACTCCAAAACTCCAAATACAAAATCAATGGGGTTAAAGTAGGTCAGGTAGGATATAGAAACAGAAACATAGAAAATAGGTGCAGGAGTAAGGCATTTGGCCCTTTGAGTCAGCAACGTCATTCAATATGATCATGGCTGATCATCCAAAATCAGTACCCTGTTCCTGCTGTCTCCCCTTGATTCTATTAAATCTAACTCTTTCTTGAAAACATCCAGTGAATTGGTCTCCACTGACTTCCATGGCAGTGAATTCCACAGATTCACAACTCTCTGGGTGAAAACGTTTTTCCTCATCTCAGTGCTAAAAATGGCCTACCCGTTATTCTTAAACTGTGACCCTTAGTTCTGGACTCCCAACATCGGGAACATTTTTCCTGCATCTAACCTATCCATTCCCTTAAGAATGTTATATGTTTCTATAAGATTCCTTCTAATCCTTCTAAATTCCAGTGAATATAAGCCAGCCATATTGTATAGGAAGTGTGTAGGAAAGAACCGTAGATGCCTTCTCCGTAGTCTAAATAAAAGGTAGACACAAAATGCTGGAGTAATGTTCCAGAGATGCTGCCTGTCCCTCTGAGTGACTCCAGCATTTTGTGTCTACCAGCCATATTGTATGCTGAGTTGTGGGGATTGCATCTCAATAGAAGATACTAGACTAAGTGGGACCCGTTGGGTCCCATGTTCACACGGGAGGGCTGGTCCCCCGATGCAATATTCCACCTCTCCACCAATTCCAATATTGGTGGCCAGTGGGGGGGGGGGGGGGCTTTCTGGAGTGCTGGTATGGGTTCTTGGTGGTGGCAGCTCAGTCCCTCAAGCCTGATCTGCTGGCAGCTCACTCACGGCTGGTGGGCTGGCAGTTGACTCATGACTATTCCTTGAAATTCCATTTCAAGCAGGGTGCAAGGCCACCAAATTCAAATCCATGTTCCTACCATTTCAAGCAGGGTGCAAGGCCACCAAATTCAAGTGCAGTTTCTTACCACTATGAGCAGGGTGCAAGGCCACCAAATTCAAGTGCAGCTTCATACCACTTCAAGCTGGATCCAAGGCCACCAAATTCAAGTGCAGTTTCATATCACTTTCAGTAGGGTGCAAGGCCACCAAATTCAGTGCAGTTTCATACCACTTCAAGCAGGATGCAAGGCCGCCAAATTCAAGTGCAGTTTCATTCCACTTCAAGCAGGGTGCAAGGCCACCAAATTCAAATGCAGCTTCATACCATTTCATGCAGGGTGAAACCACCATAAAACCACACAAAACACCAAACTCACAGTTTAGTTGACATTCAGTGTGTTCAGTTGATTCACAGCTCAGACAGAGTCGTGACCTCTCCCTCCCCCATCATGCAGAGACTGAGCCACACCCACACTTCCGGGTTTTATAACCCTTCCCCCTCCCACTGGAAAAGGTGTGGCTTTCATGGAGTGATTGACAGGAGAGAGATTCTCAACATTTTTTAAACACTAATAACTTTTATTTTTCATTGATGGGAAGAAATATCTGCACCTGCTCAGCGGAGGGGGGACTGAGTAAGATGGTAAAAATCACAGGCGTAAGTGGTAGCATTTTATCTAAAATCAATATACAGTACAAACAGGAAGTAAGTGCATTTGCAGTAGTGCCTTTTAACTTCAAGCCAAAGCACCCAAGCCGCCATTTGCAGTAAGTAGTGTCTTTCAACTTAAAGCCAAATCACCCAAGCCACCATTTGCAGTGCCTTTCAACTTCAAGCCAAAGCACCCAAGCCACCATTTGCAGTGCCTTTCAACTTCAAGCCAAAGCACCCAAGCCACCATTTGCAGTAAGTAGTGACTTTCAACTTCAAGCCAAAGCACCCAAATCACCATTTGCAGTAAGTAGTGCCTTTCAACTTCAAGCCAAAGCACCCAATCCACCATTTGCAGTAAGTAGTGCCTTTCAACTTCAAGCCAAAGCACCCAAGCCACCATTTGCAGTAAATAGTGCTTCAGCTTCAAGCAAAGCACCCAAGCCACCATTTGCAGTAAGTAGTGACTTTCAACTTCAAGCCAAAGCACCCAAGCCACCATTTGCAGTAAGTAGTGCCTTTCAACTTCAAGCCAAAGCACCCAAGCCACCATTTGCAGTAAGTAGTGCCTTTCAACTTCAAGCCAAAGCACCCAAGCCACCATTTGCAGTAAGTAGTGCCTTTCAACTTCAAGCCAAAGCACCCAAGCCACCATTTGCAGTAAATAGTGCCTTTCAACTTCAAGCAAAGCACCCAAGCCATCATTTGCAGTAAGTAGTGACTTTCAACTTCAAGCCAAAGCACCCATGCCACCATTTGCAGTAAGTAGTGCCTTTCAACTTCAAGCCAAAGCACCCAGGCCACCATTTGCAGTAAGTAATGCCTTTCAACTTCAAGCCAAAGCACCCAAGCCACCATTTGCAGTAAGTAGTGCCTTTCAACTTCAAGCCAAAGCACCCAAGCCACCATTTGCAGTAAGTAGTGCCTTTCAACTTCAAGCCAAAGCACCCAAGCCACCATTTGCAGTAAGTAGTGCCTTTCAACTTCAAGCCAAAGCACCCAAACAACCATTTGCAGGCAGTGCCTTTTTACTTCAAACAAACCATATTTTCATTTTCAAACCACATTAAGGGGACTCACAGTTGTGTAGACATTTGTTCCGTGTTATTCAGAGCTCAGAGAGACGTGACCCTTGGCTTCATCCATCTTGCAGAGACTGCGTGAGGCACACCACTTCCTGGTTTTATAGTCCCTCCCCCTCCCTCCAGCAGGGGCAGCAGAGAGAATGGCGAATTTTTTTTAAACATTAATATCTCTCTGATTTGTCATCGATGGGAAAATTCCTCCGCACCTGTAAGGCGGAAGGGGGCTCTGAGCGAGGTGGCCAAAAATGACGGCCGTAGGTGGCGGCATTCTGTCGGAAATCGCAGCACAGTGGGCCAAAGGCGGTCAAGATCAGAGTTTTAGTAATATAGATAGCACAGATTTACCATAATAATAAGTGATTAAAAGTGTCATATCATGGAGGCAGGTTACATAAACTTCAGATGTAGTAACCTGAGCACAGAAGATTTAAGGATTACTTAATCAAATCACCTAAAATGTTCAAAGGATTTAACAGAGTAAATATGGAAGAGTATATTAGAATTATTTATTCTAATGCAAAAATACAAAACAGAGGAATATCTGAATATTGAAGTCGTCATTGAAAGGGAAAAATCAGGACACATTTTGTCACATATTGAAGATTGAAAATTTGCAACACACTTCTCCAAATGTGGATCAGGTTATAGTTTCAGCCTAAGATAGACAGATTTAATGTGTAGAAAGGTGTTGCAGATGCTGAAGATAAACACAAAATGCTTGTGTAACGGGTTAGGTAGCATCTCTGGAGAAAATAAATGGGCGACGTTTCGGGTTGAGACCCATTTTCAGACTGAGAGTCAGGGGAAAGGAAAACTAGAGGTATGAAAAGATGCAGAACAAATCAGAGCCATCACCGATGACCCAGGAAAGGTGGGGCTCACAATGATAAGGATATCAAAGGATCCCGAGCAAGGGCTAGCAAAGGGTGCTGTAGCCTAGAACTCATTAAACTACGGAGAAGAGTAAAATGTGCAAATTATGTTCAAACTATTACAGTTTGCACAGTAAGCACCTACAGTCAGCTTTAAATTCATTTAAATTCACAGAGCGATCAAAGTGAGGATTATCTTTTCCATGAAGGCTGAATACAAAAGGTGCACATGTCTGGCATGTGAAAAATTATACTAAGTTATGCAATTTTCCTGCATTATATAAATATTGTTCAATTACATAAAAGTAATAATATCCTTCAGTGATTTTAAAGAAATCAAAGAAGGTCCCACAAATATTCCAGTTGTTACAATGTGCTCAGAATTCAACAGAATGAAAATGATTTCCTGGTTGTAACAGCTGTCATAGGCAGCTGAAAGCTGGTAATGTTTATCAATGATGATCTCCTTTGTTTCATATAATTGAAGCCGTGTAATTAGTAAACAGCAGAGGTTAAAGGAGCCTATCTCCTTGAGTGGTGCTACTGTGAGTCTTGTGCTGATAGCTTATCAGAAAGGAACAGCCTAAACACAGACACTAGCAGCAGCATATGTGATGTCAGAAGAGCTCGTAATCCTGCTTCGAAGACCAAACATTAGACCTGAGAGTTTAGCATTTCTAACAGTAGTTGACATCTGTTGCATTTTCAGATTTGTACCTTGTTGGTAAAAATAGCACGGTCTTAATTAACGCATGAATATGCATATCATATTTATGTTTCAAATAATGTATAATCGTGACAGAAATGTTAAAAAGGAACAGCAACTCTTTGATTTGTCTTACCCCTTTGAATTTTGCTGCTTTGAATTTTGAGAAATATTTTATGGTGACTAGTGTAAATAATCAGCACATTAATTAACATTGGAAGAATTAGTTGCATTTATATAGCATATTTCATATTGTTTACAGTATGATTTAGGAATACGTTACATTCAATTAAGTACTTTTGTGGTAAAACACAAAGTACTCGAGTATCTCATCGGGTCAGGCAGCATATCTGGAGAACATGGCTAGATGATGTTCCCGACTGGAGATGTCAATATCCATGTTCTCCAGAGATGCTGCCTGACCCGTTGAGTTACTCCAGCACTTTGTACTTTGCTTATAATTTTGCCATCCTTGTTTCGCCATTCCTTGTTTCTCTACTTTTATGGTTTAATTGGTACTGTAATGTAATAAATGCAGCAGCTAATATTCTCCCTGCATTTTTTAACAGTCAGGTATCAGATATGGTTATTGCAACTGGCCTGGTCATCAGGGATATTGTTGTCATGGCCTGTCCACTCCCTCTTCTCCCCTCTCCCATTAGGCAAAAGGTATAGAAGTGTGAAAATGCACTAAAAGTTATCATGTATCTATACACTGGCTCGATTGTAATCGTGTATTATCTTTCCGCTGACTGGATAGCATGCAACAAACAGTTTTCACTGTACCTCGGTATAGGTGACAATAAAATAAATGAAACTGTTTTCTACTCTCCTTCAAAAGAACGCTACAGGAGAGCAGGCAAGAACACGATTTAGTGCTTCATGTAAAGAATAATCCCTCTGACTGTGCAGCATTCCCTCAGCTTGCGTTGGTCACTGGAACATAATGCAATTCCCTGAAGTGATGCAGAGAAGAGCATCAAAGCTAATTATTTACAACAAAGCATTGGGGATATAGTTGGGACTTCAGTAAAGAAGAGAATATTGAACAAAGATAGACCTGGCAGTAGTGCATCAGTTTGTGTTACATCACAGCTTCTGCAAATGGAGTACAAGCTCCTATCTACATTGTAGTTGCTGATTCTCTCTTGGTCTATCTGGGTTCTCCCTTGCCAAAACGAGTGCCCTAGTTTCATCCCTCATCCAAAAGATGTACTGGTAGATAATTGGCTATTATAAAATACCTCTGGTGCTGGCAAGTGTCAAAAGGAAGTTGATAGATGCATGGAAAAGAATGGGTTGCAGAGTTACAGAGGGAATGAAATTGATGGGTTTGTTTGCTGGGAGACAACAACAGCCCGACAGGCAGAATGGTCCCCTTCCGTGCCGCAACAAGTAAATAAGAATAGATGATGAAAATTCAGTTCCTTACATCAATATAAAGCAAGCTATTACAAAGAGGAATACCAAATTAATTTAATGAAAGGACAGATTTGGAACAGATGATGGAAAAATGTCTTCTCACAAATAAGAATCATTACATAACTCCAGGGTTAAAATCAGTTGGAAAAGGAATGGGAGAATGGAAATATTTATTTTCAGGATAAACAAGCCACAGTGTTCAGTAACCTGTCAGAATATATCAAATTCGCTACAAATAAAATAAGTTGTTTGCAATTAACACACCTGGTAGGGTGAGTACTTAGTGAAATTGGAGCATCAGATGCATGATTTTCTATCCTCTAAAATGGAAAAACATAAACTAAACACACCTACTCAATTTCTCACCAATCACTTGCTGTGAGTTCCAATGTTTTCTAGTTTCTTGGGAGGCAGCAGTAGAGTTGCTGCCTTACAGCTCCAGGGACCCGGGTTCGATCCTGACTATGGGTGCTGAATGCACGTTCTCCCTTTGACCACATAGATTTTCTCCGGGATCTTTGGTTTTTGTCCCACACTCCAAAGACGTACATGTTTGTAGGTTAATTAGCTTGGTATAATTGTAAATTGTCCTTAGTGTGTGTAGTACAGTGCCAGTGTACAAGGTGATCGCTGGTCAGCACGGACTTGGTAGGCCGAAGGGCCAGTTTCTACGTTGTATCTCAAAACTAAAGTAAAGGAAACGAAACTAATAACGTTGCAAATCTACCCATAAAGACGGGGATAAAGATACAATGACAATAATATTGATTACAAAGTTGGTCTCCGAGGAACTGGAGGTGAAGTGAATAAAGTGAGCTGGTCAGGTAACCCAAGATAGTCCAACAAGCAGAATTGTATTGATCAATACAAAATAATCAAAGCACACTGTGGTTCACTGAAGTCAGACTGGCTTGAGAATAGATCAAGTACATGTGTCACTGTTAATAATACGGTAGAAAAAGATGTGGCCTGTCTGAAATAAAATCAAAACTTGTCGGAAATCCTCAGAATACTAATCAGCAATTCAGAAAAGTGTTACAAAGTTAACTTTTCAGAATAATTAATTTGGAACCTAGAAATATGAGAAATGAAACCATGTGGGGGAAAATGATTGGGTTAAAGGCAGGTGAGATTACTATTGCAACGTTAAAAAATAAGAAAGAAGGCAGGTAACCTGAGCTGCTAATTTAACAATTGAACAATTGGCAAAATATTGGAGCCAATAACCAAGGAGGAAATTGATATTAATTAGGAATGTTGAATATAATTAAACCTAGTCAAAATGGATTTATGAAAGGTAAACCATGTACTTGCACGTTTGAGGATTCAACAGGAAGTGTTGAAAGGAAACCTGTGGAAAGAGTAATAGAGCCATACAGAGTGGAATCAGATTCTTCAGCCACACTGGTCCATGCTGGCCAAGATGCCCCAGCTAAGCTAGTCTCATTTCCCCACATTTCGGGGTCTCGACCCGAAATATCACTTATTCCTTCGATCCAGAGATGCTGCCTGTCTCGCTGAGTTACTCCAGTATTTTGAGTCCATCTTTGGTGTAGACCAGCATTTGCAGTTCCTTCCTACACATAACCCCCTCTAAACCTTTCCTATCCATATGCCTGACCAAGTGTGTTTTAAATGTTGTAATTGCACCTGCCTCAACTATGAAGTTTAACAGGGAAAGATATAGATATAATGTGTTTAGCTTTCTAAAGGGATTTGACAAGGGTGCTGCAGAGGAGGCTGGTGCACAAAATTAAACGTCCCTGGCATTGGAGGAAGTGTGTTAGAATGGATCAGAAACTAGCTGGCTCAGAGAAAACAGAGAGTTGGAATATGGGTTGAACGCAGGCAGGTGGGACACCTTGGTGTAAATGGGGCATCTTTGTCTCTATGGACGAGTCAAGACAAAAGGACTGTTCCTGTGCTGTAGGACTATACATGATTTAATACTCTATGACTATAAGGGGTCCTTTGCAGACTGGAATGTTATTGTCTGTCACAAGGGGCACCGCATGATGGCAACCTCTGCCTTCAGTCTGTCTGTTTTTCTATCTTTTTTTGCTTTTTAGTTTGTTTAAAAGTACGTTTTGGAGGATTTTTTTAGTATTTCTATGTGTGGGAGGGGTGTCTTGTAAGGGAGAAACCGTTTCTCAGTCACGTCCTGGTGACGATGTGACTATTCTCCGAGTCGCGTCCTCGCCCCCATCCTCGCGGCCTACCAACTGGATTGGCGCGGCCTTTCCTGCTGAGGACCGGACCAAAGCTTCAGCAGCAGTGCAGCACTGGATTCACCGCGGAGCAGGTGATGCCTTACCTGGATCGCCGTTTGAAGCTCTGGATTGTTGGGCCTGCTGCTTCAACATCGCGGAGCTTAGATTTGCAGAGCTCCCAGCACAGGCGGTGCTGACTTCAACATCGCGGAGTCCTGGGATTCCTTTGCCGAGGGCCGCCAGTGTGAATCTCCGCCCAGCTCAGCCTGTGGTCTTCGGGAGCCGCGGTCTCCGGTAGGAAGTGGCCTATTCGGAAGTCCAAGATGCTGAGAGTGTTCTCCCGTTCCGACGTCGGAGTTCCACCATCCAGCGAGTGGGCCTGAACATCGGGCCGCCCGTAACAGCTGCAGCGAGGGGTTCGGGAGCCCCCCGACCACGGGTGAACAACAGAAGACAACAGAGGAGGATGACTGAATTTTGGTGCCTTACCTCACAGTGGGAAACTTTGATTCCACAGTGTGGGGATGTCTATGTCTTTAACATAGACATCCCCACACAGTGTTCTGTGCTCCTTTTTATTCGTATGGCTGTATGGTGACCACACATTTCACTGTATCAATTGTAACATGTGACAATAAATGTCTCTTGTCTTGTCTTATCTTGTCTTGTCTTGTCTTGTCTTGTCTTGTCTTGTCTTGTCTTGTCTTGTCTTGTCTTGTCTTGTCTTGTCTTGACTTGTCTTGTCTTGTCTTGGAGTGCCAAAGGGATGAGTTCTTGACTCACAATTATTCACTATTTACATTAATGACCTGGAGGAATGAACAGCACCCAAATTTTCCAAATTTTGCAATGATACAAAAATAGGTGGAAAGATATGTGATAATGATACTGTGATTCTGCAATGGGAGATGAATTTGAGTCAATGGGCGAAAGAGCATCAAAGGGACTTTAGTGGAGTGAGGTCATGCACTTCAGCAAAATAAATCAAAAGGCTGATTATTATCTGTCCAGGGGGAAATAGAAGGAGATCTGGAAGCGTTGATATGAAGGTTGCACAAGGTTCCTTCAACCATAACAGTACCGCACTGTCAGGTTTAATGACCAAAGGACTGATGTTTCCTGCAGAGCAACCATGTGTAATTAGCCCAAAGCCTCCCAACACTGGCCACGTTGTTAGTGTTGCAAGGCTTCTCCATAGGAGTAGCAAAATGTTAGGAAAGAACATGTTTTTCTTTAAAGAGGTATTGAGTCAACCATTGCAATTTTGAAACATCACCCATTCCTTCTCTCCAGAGATGCTGCCTGTCCCGCTGAGTTACTCCAGCTTTTTGTGTCTATCTTCGGTTTAAACCAGCATCTGCAGTTCCTTCCTTCATATTGCACTTATGCATTGTATCCCAAGATCAATAAAACCTATTCAGAGACAAGGGCATTAATCTGGTCAGCCTGCCTGCAAGTACTGTGTTTTCTGATTACTTTTGCTGTTGTGACAATGAATTGAGAAGGGAGTGACAAACATCTCCTCCTCCTCCTCCTCCTCCACCACTACTCTTTGGGCATTGGAAGGAAAATGAGTTTTGTATTTTGCACTATCTATTCTTTAACCTTTGAACTTCCACTACACCAAGAGCATTAATAGTGTCCCATGGAAATGGGTGTTTCCAAGGTCTTGTCTCTCAGTTAAATTGCGTAGAGCCTTGATGTTGTTGAGAAGGCCACTTGCACAATGAATGTTACCACCAATGTTACAGCGAAGCTTTTAGCCTTTGTCCTTGATGTTTCAACTAGTGATGCTCAGCTTTGAAGTCTGATGCTGGGACTTCAAAGCTAGTTGGTCCCCACATTTGGTAATGTTTTAATCAACAGCGTGGGATTCAACAAGAGGAATGGTTAATCAGTTCTTAAGCTCATCAAATATGTCAACAGAACACTTTAAAAAATTCAAAAAAGCTAGAAAGAGTTATATATTCAACAGGATAACAGATAAATGAATGTATGAATACAAGAACAGGAGATTTGGAAGGAAGAAATAGTGCTTTTCTGTAAACATTTTTTTAAATTATGTGGCCAGTAATTTGCATGGAAAAGGCCAGAACAAATTAGGGCCGGCAACAGCTGATCTCAGGAAGGGTGGAGCCCATAATGGATCTCCAGATCTCCTCAAGGTACTCCTACTTTGAAAAAGTTATCTTCCTCTCTCTGACAGGAGTTCTGCAACACCATCTCTTGCTGCCATCACACCTTCCCCAGCCAACAATGAGCCATTATGGGCTCCACCCTTCCTGAGATCAGCTGTTGCCAACCATAATTTGTTCTGGCCTTATCGCGCGTCCAGTTTATTCCCCCTCCCACTTCTACGTTCAGTCTGAAAGGTTCTGACTTGAAAAGTCACCTATTCTTCTTTTTCTCCAGATATGCTGCTGCCTCACCCGCTGGGTTACTTCAGCATTTAACCTTAGAGTATGTGTCTTCCAACCATTCACCATGCCCTCTCCTCATGGGTGATATTCCTTTCCACTTGTTCAGGGAGAGGACCTGCATAGGTCTCCTTTCTTCCAGGTTATTATTGAATTCCACCTTTCCCTGCAAGGAGAAAGTGTGTTAAGGCTAGTGTAGTGAAATGCTTTGAAGTTATGCATGTTTTTGAGCAAATGCGGTGGTAAGGTGCAGCAAGTAACAATTTCATTGTTCTGGTTCATACTGATGCACATAACAATCAAATACAGTCTACCCTCATTATTACAGACCTCTTTATAATAGATTTTTCATGTGTGTGTATATATGTATATAATGGTATATGGACACACTGATCTGTTCTGTAGTCATGCCTACTATGTTCTGTTGTGCTGAAGCAAAGCAAGAATTCCATTGTCCTATCAGGGACATATGACAATAAACTCTCTTGAATCTTGAATCTTGATTTCAGTTATAGCGGATGGTGCGGCCCCACAGTAATCAGACACCATTGTCTCTTTAAGAACACAGTTTGCTAGTTGCACTGTAGAAGGGCATTGAAATTGACAGGTAATTGCTTCTATCAACATTTGTGCAATGATACTCTATTAAACAATGCAATAAACAGCCTTAAATATTTTAATAGCAACAAAAATACATTTTTAGCTGTTAAAAAGAACTTTGTATTTGCAAACAACTTAGTGCTTCATGGAGTGACAGCTAGGTGGCTGGAGCGAATCCCCAATGGGTCTGTCCCACTTAGATGAGTTTTTAGGCGACTGCCGGTGACTAGGCTGTCACCACAGGGTGTCGCCTGTATGGTCGTGAGTAATCTCCTCAGTCGCCCAGAGAGACGTAGTGTCTTTCTGGTCGCTGCTGGATTTTCAACATGTCGGTGTCAGTCGGCGACAGTGGGTTTGACGCCAGTGAGCATAGCTTGACTTCTCCTGACGTAGGTTCTGTCGTAGTTGTCGCCAGGTTAACATAGGTTGTCGCCAGGTTAACGAAGCTTGTTGCCAGGTGTCGTAGGTTGTCGCCGGTGCTGACTTTGTTTTATTTTGTTGTTAAAGTAATGATTCTATTTCAAATTTTATGTCGTAGGGGGATCCAGTCGCCAGTTTTTCGGCGACCTGCTGCGACTATGACAGTCACTGGCAGTCGCCTAAAAATAGCCTAAGTGGGACAGTCCGATTACTTCATTATAACAGACAATCAGCAATAACGGACACCATCACCCCCCCCCCCCCCCCCCCTCCCCCCCTACCTATGGTTTGTTAGAATGAGGCTTATCTGTACTCTCCAATACTCATGAATATTATGCTATGTGTACATTTTTATTTAACTTCAATACATATTAAATCATGCCAGTATTCTCACAAATACCCAGTGGAGAGCAACGTTAGCAATCAGCATCTTTCAGCAGATGCTTTCTGAAATTTGCATGTAACATTCTTGAAGTGTTTTGCCAAATCACTATGTTGCTGAGTAGCAACACACAGGGTTCCAGGCACTAAATATTCCACAATCAATCAGTCTGCTTTTCCAGTGTGTGGTCTGCCACATCTCAGGATCGCTGAAATCTCGCCTGATGATCAGTTCATTCTTTCACCCCACCAGCTAGCTCGTAGACCAAGGTAACAAGTAACAGCCAAAGGAGAGATCAGCCCAGAGCTCCACAAATCAATGTAACGCCCAGGGTGCTGCAGGCGACCAGTGGGAGAAACTCAGGTTGCTCTAAAGGAGCACAGCACCCATGGGTGAGGCAGCTCAGGGTGCTGCAGGTGCCTACAGCACCTGTGGGAGAAGCACCTCAGGGTGCTATAAAGGAGCACAGCACCCATGGGAGAGGTAGAGCAGGGTGCTGCTGGTGAGCACAGCACCCATGGGAGAAGCACCTCATGGCGCCACAGGTGAGTCAGCTCAGGCAGCAGTGGAGTCATAGAGTCATACAGCACACACACGGGACCTTCAGCTCAACATGCCCATGCTGATCAAGATGCCCCATCTGCACAAGTTCCAGCCCCGTGTGTTTGGCCCATATCCCTCTAAACCTGTACCTGTCCAAATGTCTTTTAAATGTTGTTATAGTACCTGCCTTAACCACCTCCTCTGGCAGCTCATTCCATATACCCACCACTCACTATGTGAAAAAGTTGCCCCTCAGGTTCCTAAAAGAAATCTTTCCCCTCTCACCTTAAACCCGTCCTCAGTTTCTTGATTCCCCTACTCTGGATAAAATACTCTGTTTATTCACCCTATCTATTCCCATCATGATTTATCTTTAGTGTCCTGCATCATGACCACATACGTAGTTTGACCACAAGTAGAACAATAAGAAAGATGGTGTGCTTCCAACTAATTCTGTTAAGGGTCACATGTTAATTGACATCTGGTCAGTCAACAAAGCAGGCAACGAATCTGGTGCTGAACTATGTTGTTGGAGAGTTTAACTGAAACAAAGGTAGACAAAAATGCTAGAGAAACTCAGTGGGTGAGGCAGCACCCATCTAGCGATGGAATAGACGACGTTTCGGGTCGAGACCCTTCTTCAGACTGATGTCGGGGGGGCGGGAAAAATAAAGGAAGAGGTGGAGACAGTAGGCTGTGGGAGAGCTGGGAATGGGAGGGGAAGGAGGGAGAAAGCAAGGACTACCTGAAATTAGAGAAGCCAATGGTCATACCGCTGGGGTGTAAACTACCCAAGCAAAATATGAGGTGCTGCTCGTTCAATTTGCAGTGGGGCTCACTCTGGCCATGGAGGAGGCCCAGGGCAGAAAGGTCAGATTCAGAATGGGAGAGGGAGTTGAAGTGCTGAGCCACCTGGGAGATCAGGTTGGTTATTGCGAACTGAGCGGAGGTGTTGGGCGAAGCGATCGCCAAGCCTGCACTTGGTCTCACCGATGTAGAGCAGTTGACACCTAGAGCAGCGGATACAATAGATGAGGTTGGAGAAGGTGCAGGTGAACCTCTGCCTCACCTGGAAAGACTGCTTGGGTCCTTGGATGGAGCCGAGAGGGGAGGTGAAGCGACAAGTGTAGCATTTCCTGCAATTGCAAGGGAAAGTACCAGGGGAGGGGGTGGTTTGGGTGGGAAGGGATGAATTGACCAGGGAGTTACGGAGGGAACAGTCTCTGTGGAACGCAGAAAAGGAAGGAGATGGGAAGATGTGGCCAGAGGTGGGATCCCATTGGAGATGGCAAAAATGTCAGAGGATTATATGCTGAAACAAAGGTATGTAAAAAGGAGATGGACACAAAATGCTGGAGTAAGTCAGTGGGACAGACAGCATCTCTGGAGAGAAGGAATGGGTGACATTTCGGGTCGAGACCCTTCTTCAGACAGAACGTATCGGGAAAGGGAAACGAGAGATATAGACGATGATATGTATATGCATATAAAGGATAAAAAGGATACATAAAGAGTATACTTTTTCCTACACATGAAAGAGTTTAAGATGTCTCCTTTGAACTGTAATTCCTTGCTTCCATGCAGGATTCCTATCTACATATTCAGTTTTGATACGTTGTTTTAGTTCAGTTTAGATTAGAGATATATAACAAAATGTGTTGGCCCTGCCAGTGACCACACTACTTGTAAATGAAAACCAGTCTGAGGATGACACCAGGGATGAGGTATATTTATCAATACATCAATACATGCTATATATCTATATATAGAGATATATAGAGATATAGTTTTTATATATCTTTGCCATGATCTAGGTAAGGGTACAATTATTGTATTTGATTTATAGCTTAACAAACCTTGAGTTAACTTTCTTTAACGATTTCATAGTAATTCATAAATATTTCATAGTATTTCATATTTAATACTATAGTATTTCATAGTTAATACATATTATTCAGTAATATAAGTTACAGGGCAGATTTAATAATCAATGGGGAATTGAGATTATTATTTGAAAGAACAAATATAATTCAAACCAAAATGAATAAATATCAATTTTTAAAATGTAGCATACTGATGGAGTTTTAAGATAACAAATTATGTTTCTTGACATAAATGTTTTACAATAATTTTATTGAAAAAAATTGGTCAGTCTTTTTAACAAGTAATCAATTTGTTACATGAATCAAGAATGAAAAATCTAAACATTGGTTAAATAATTTCATCTTAATTAGAAACATTTATGGTAACATTTGAGTTGCCTTTTGAAACTTGGTAACGACATTCTAGGAACAATTTGCACAGCTGTTACAAGGGACCAGGTTCATGGGTCTGACTAGTAGAACAGAAAAAAGGCACACTCGTCCGTTAAGTTACAAATCAGTTTTATTGGCACGAGAGAGAACAAAAACAATACTTATCTCGGTTTGCGCCGGGGCCCAAATTACAGCAGCACATCTCCTTCTTTCCCAGCCTCTGTCCATGCCACTGATCACAACCCAGCCCATCGGTGAACCCCTCTCATCAAGAACTACCTTCTGGCTTACCGGCGCCTGCCTTCATACAGGCAGAAATCAGTTATTGAAATGACCGCCGGTAAGTCTTGGCCAATAGCGCTGCTTCCAAATTCAAACTACGCCAATGGCAGGGGACTGCATCCGAGCAAGCCCCCCCCCCCCCCCCCTCTGGAAAGGTTATTTATTGGTCACATACACCATAGGTGTGGTGAAATGCTTCTTGCCAATGCAGCACATAAAAAAAGAATACAGACATAACAATAATAAAGAGATTTAAACATAAAAAACATCCCCCCACAATGGTTTCCATTATGAGGGAAGGCACAAAGGCCAGTCCCTATCCCATGTCCACCCATAGTCAGGCCTATTGAGGCCTCCGCAGTCGCCGCTACGGGGCCCGATGTTCCAGGCCGTTCTCGCCGGGTGATGGTGCTCCGGCATCGGGAGAATCCTCTCAGCGGTCTGGGACACCTGGAACGGCCGCTTCCTTACTGGAGACCGCGGCTTCTGAAGCCAACAAGGTCACGCTGGATGGAGCTCCACCACTGGCGATCTCGGCGAGAGATCCCAGGCTCCCAATGTTAAAGTCAGCGCCGCCGCCTGCGGCTGGCAGCTCCACAGACCTGCAGCTCCGCGATGTTTCAGCGCGGTGACCCGGGCAAGGCATCGCACGCTCCGCTCCGCAATAGCGCTCCAGCGCTGTTCCGCCGCCGAAGCCGAGGTTCTGGGCGGTCCCCTCAGGAAACGCCGCTCCAGGCCCGCTGGTAGGCCACGAGGACGGGTCGAAATTGCAGCCCGGAGAAAAGTCGCCACTCCGACCAGGTAGGGACCCTGAAATGTAGTTTCCCTCTTCCCCCCCCCCCCCCCTTCACCCCTCACATAAAAAAGACTAGAACTCCAAAAACAAAACACTAAAACTCACTAAAAATTAAAAAAGAGTGAAAAAACGAACAGCTGCAGGCTGGGCAGCCATACCATACAGGACGGCGCCCCCAAGCGCTCACTTCAATCAGACAACATCAGCCAAGGGATGCACATCTCATCATTGTAGCTCTAACACCAAAGCTGTGGTCAATCTTCATTCAAACCCAGCACCAAAATTAGTCTGAGGGACCTGTTTGAAGCTGCTGTCAGACACCATTTAATGAGATCTGTGAGATGATGCACATGAAGGGGAAAGAAGATGGAAGGGAATTAAATATAATTACCAACATTTTAAAAGGTGGTGGAAAACCTAATAGATTCAGAAGATTGGAGACACAGATTATTAACAATGAGAACACAAATTGATAATAGCAATATTTGTATTGGTATGTTTTCCATATCCTCAGGCCAAGCAAAGGCATTTCAAATCCAATTAATTATTTTTAAGTGCAGATACTGTCAATTTGTTGGCTTAAAGGCAACAGCTAATTCACACAGAGCAAGGCTCAACAATTGAGAGACAAAAACAGTAATATTGTTGATTAAGGAATGTATATTTGGCCAGAGTACGAAGAACTCTGCTCGATAAAAAAATTTACTGAATCACTGACTATTCAGGAATAGGCTGAGAGGGAATGTCGGGAAGCACTTGATCAGAAGTTGATAAGGCCAGGTGTATCCATGTCTATAACAATTTCAGAAACCTCCCTCCCTCTGCCTACTAGGCAGGGCAAAAAATATTGCACAGGTCACAATGGAACTCAAATTGAAATAGATTAACAGAATTCTTCGCCTCCTGAGTGAGGAGGAAATTGTCAAAATCAAGCCACCATTAGGCAGTTCACAGTCATCAAGTGCATGATGATAAATTACTTTTTACATCATTAAACCAGAAATGATCTCCCCACCTTATTCACTTTGAAGCAAAGAGAGGCAAATTGTATCCAGTTCCCCATACTCTGCCATGGAAATGTTAAGTCTGAGGATGACATCAGGGATGAGGTCAATACATGGAAGGTATTCGTAAAGGAAAACACTGCAGATGCTGGTTTAAATCGCAGATAGACACAAAAAGCTGGAGTAGCTCAGCGGGGCAGGCAGCATCCCTGGAGAGAAGGAATGGGATTATTATTGGAAGGTATTAGTATTGGTATTGGTATTGGTTTATCATTCCAAGTGCGATTTGATGGAAAGCTTTGTGGGTTATCCAGTCAAACGATGCTATACATGAGCACAATATGGTCATGCACAAAGCACAACAATACAGAGAGAAATATCAGAGTGCAGAATCTAATGTTATGGCATTATAAATTACAGTTATAGAAAAAATGCAGATATAAATGTGCAGGTTCTGCAATGAGGTAGGTTGGAAGATTGGGATTACACATTAGCTTTTAAGAGGACTGTTCAGTAGTCTGATAACAGTGGGTATGAAGCTGTTCCTGAATCTGTTGGTAAGTACTTTCAAGCTTGTTGTATCTTCTGCCGAATGGGAGAAGAGAGAAGAGGGGGTGATCAAGGTAAAAATGCTCCTTGATCATGTTGGCTACATTCCCGATTCATCATCAGGTGTAATTCGAGTCATTGGGAAGGAGGCTATGTTATGTGATGGATTGAGCTGGACTACAGCCTGAATGCTCCATGTAAGGCATGGCTCAGGATCAATTAGGATGAACTTTGTGGGGCCTGTGTTTGGAACCCATTTGTGAAGAGCAAAATCTTAGCCACCGTGTCTCCCAAATAGTGAATTGGCAATGGAAAATTAGAATAATCAGCATCAAATTGGTCAGGTGCCTAAACAGTGTTATATAGTCATAGAGTCATAGAGTAATTCAGTGTGGAAACAGGCCCTTCGACCCAACTTGCCCACACTGGCCAACAATGTCCCAGCTCCCCTAGTCCCACTTGCCTGCGCTTGGTTCATAACCCCCCAAACCTGTCATATCCATGTATCTGTTTCTAAAATAGTCGCAGCCTCAACTACCTCCTCTGGCAGCTTGTTCCATACACCCACCACCCTCTGTGTGAAAAGGTTACCCCTCGGTTTCCTATTAAATCTTTTCCCCTTCGCCTTGAATCTATGTCCTCTGGTCCTCAATTCCCCTACTCTGGGCAAGAGACTCTGTGCATCTACTCGATCTATTCCTCTCATGATTTTGTACACCTCCATAAGATCTCCCCTCAACCCCCTACGCTCCATGGAATAGAGACCCAACCTACTCAACCTCTCCCTATAGCTCAGACCCTCGATTCCTGACAACATCCTCGTAAATCTTTTCTGAACTTTTTCAAGCTTGACAATATCTTTCCTATAACATGGTGCCCAGAACTGAACACAATATTCTAAATGCGGTCTCACCAACGTCTTACCCAATCTCACCAACGTCTTATACAAATAGTATTTGTATTATTAAGTTAGTATTATCTTTTCCAAGTTAGTTATTTGTATTATTTGTAGTATTGGTTTTTGTATATGAATTTTACATCAAAATAATGTTTGAAAATAAAACATGAAACAGTGCAGTAAAGGAACAGACCCACCCACAATGTCTGTGCCAATCATGTTGCCAAGTTAAACAAATCTCTTCTGCTCGCTTGTGATTCGTACCCCTCCATTCCGTGCATATCCATGTGCCTTTCTAAAAGCCTCTTAAATGCTACTATCATATTTGCTGCCAGCACCCCTGGCAAAAGGTTCCAGTCACATTCTACTCTGTGTAAAACAAGAGATGTGTAAAAATAAATGTTGGGAAAAATAATTCTCGTATGAAGTTATTTTACAACTTCAGAATTGTGGCTGGGATCTGTGAATGATATTATTTCATGCAACTTTGAAAACAGACCTTGACAATCATGGCTGTGGGTAGAAAGAAGTGAGCTGCTGGTATAGATACGAAGTGCTGGAGTAATTCAGCGGTCAGACAGCATCACTGGAGAACATGGATAGGCGTTGTTTCGGGTCGGGACCCTTCCTCAGTCTCAAGGGATATAGAAGGAGGGTGGGAAAGTAAAGTTGAGGTCTGTAATCCTAGGGACCATGTGACTTATCCTGTTTCAATTTATTTTATGATTATATAATGAAAATAAGGTAAAGATTCAGACCTGGGCAGTGCTTTGAGCCAGACCAACTACATAGATGAAGTGACCAACTTCGATGGTAAATGTTAGCAGCACAACAGCAATATTTTAACATTTACCCTGCAAATAAAATCAAATTCAAAGATTTAGGGCAACTATATCTAAACACGGAACTTTTGAACTTGCTGACAGATTCCAGCTGCTGGATTAAACTCCATCATGAAGTCTAACAGTTGAGCACAGACTTGCTTAGATTGTTCAGTACTTACACTAAGACTCACAAAACGTGGACCATGCATAAGATCTACAAACCCATTCATTTCACTCAAGATTTTGCAGCCATTAGGAAGGATAAAAATAGAGTTTCATCAGTCTGAAGGAGGGTCCTGACCCAAAATGTCACCTATCCATGTTCCCCCGAGATGCTGCCTGACCCGTTGAGTTACTCCAGCACTTTGTCTCTTTCTTATGTTTTATCAACTATTTGCGTTTGTACTAATGTTTTCAATTGTTCAGAAGTTTTAGGTGCTTTTGAAAAAAATGGTGTTAATAATTTTGACTTTAGTCATTGTTATTTATTTTCTTATGAATGCTTCAGAAGATCAGGGATACACCGAAGCATTCCTAAAGCAGGGGATTTGGCCTCTGTAAAAATACATCCACAGCGAATTGATTGGAGGGGTTTGATCAGACATCCTTCCCCAACCATGACCCAGGCACATCACACAAAACCCTATGGCTACCGTGCTACTGTTAATTATATGAGGCTAAACCAGGTAAGCCAGGCAATGGGGGTCCAAACGATACAATAGGGGATTTCATGCTCCACTAAGCAAAGTCCAGGCCGTTATCTCTCCCTGTATTTTTTTTTTACACAGTAAATATGTGAAAACAATGTGCACTAAACTGAGCAACTGTGTCAAATGCATTTAAAAACTGGACGAGCCTTGCTAAACACACTGGTGATACATCACCACCTGCTGGTTATTTTCGAAAGCTTGAATTGTTATTTGATCACAAGGAAGAGTTGTAGAGCAGGGGGTTCTCAGAGTATAGGTACGTAGTTCCTTGAAAATGGCTTCACAGGTAGATAAGGTGGTCAAAAAGGCGTTCGACGCTTTGGCCTTCATCAGTCAGAGTATTGAGTATAGAATTTGGGGAGGTCATGTCACAGTTGTACAAGACATTGGTGAGGCCACAATTAGAGTATTGTGTTCAGTTTAGGTCACCATGTTATAGGAAAGATGTTGTCAAGCTGGAAAGGGTGCAGAGAAGATTTACATGGATGTTGCCAGGACTTGAGGGTCTGAGGGGGTGGAAGATTGCAACCTTCACGTGGTCTGCCCTGTTTCGACTAATGCAATCAACTCGACGTGCATACACAGAAGATCAAATAGAACAAGTTGTCCTACAACTTTAGGCTGTGCACATCACACGAAAGAAGAAGAAGGCCTGAGCTATAGGGAGAGGTTGTGCAGGCTGGGACTTAATTCCTTGGAGCGATGAGTGGTGATCTTATAAAGGTGTATGAGTTCATGAGAGGAATAGATCAGGTGCACAGAGTATTTTGCCCAGGTTAGAGAACCAGAGGACATAGGTTTAAGATGGGGGGGAAAGATTTAATAGGAGCCTGAGGGGTAACTTTTTTGAACACAGGGTGGTGGATATATGGAATAAGCTGCCAGAGGAGGTAGTTGAGGCAGGTATTATCGTAATGTTTAAGAGACATTTGGACAGGTAGATGGATGGGGTTATGGGCCAAGCGCAGGCAGGTGGATGTGGATGGGGGCATGTTGTTTGGCGTGGGCAAGTTGGGCCAAACATTTCTGCTGTGAATATACTATGCTGATCACAGAGGCATTTTTACAATATGGAAAATGTAAGGGTTGCAGTGGAATGATTTTAATTGTCAGGATCACTTTAAAATGCAACAGCAGATACTGTATAATCAGTGATGATTGTGTCATCTTGTTATCAATCATATGGCCATCCATTCTTCAGGAATTAAGGCAGATCAAGATTTGTAATCTCTCTAATGCTAGGTGCATGAAATAACTGTGACATCGTCCATCTAAATATTTAAAAATAGTTACTGAAATATGTCTTGAATTTTTGATTGTTTTTAAGTGTCTGAATTAGATCAGACAGTGTCTGAATTAGAAGGCAGTGGGACAGAATGGATTCAAGCAGATTTTATCCAGAGTGGAAAGTCTGGAATGAGAGGATATTGATGTAAATGTGGGAAATAGCAGAAGCTATTGATTTGCAAGACAATGGATAGCACAACAGAGAGTCAAGGAACTGCAGGTGCAGGTTTATAAAAATGACACAAAGCACTGGAGTAACTCAGCGGGTCAGGATGCATCTTCAGAGAACCTGGATGGGTGATGTTTTGGGTTGGATCCTTCTTCAGACAATGGGGTCGACACCATAGGGGGCGCTGACCTGTGCGCGGCTGCCCAGCCAGCAGCTGTCTGTCTTTTCATCTTTTATTTTATTTTTAGTTAGTTAAAGTGTTTTTGTTTCTGGAGTTCTAGACTTTTTTATGTGGGGGGTGGGGGGGGGGAAGGGGGAAACTACCTTTCAGGGTCCCTACCTGGTCGGAGAGGCAGCTATTCTCCGGGCTGCAGTTTCGACCCGTCCTCGCGGCCTACCAGCGGGCCTGGAGCGGCGTTTCCTGTCGGGGACCGCCCAGAACCACGGCTTCGGTGGCGGCACAGCGCTGGAGCGCTATCGTGGAGCGGGCGATGCCTTGCCCGGGTCGCCGCGCTGGAGCTCCGGTGAGCTGAAGACCGCCGGGAACAACATCGCGGAGCTGCGGGTCTGTGGAGCTGTGGGCAGCGGCGCTGAACTGTACACCGGGAGCCTGGGATCTCGCGACGAGATCGCCAGTAGTGGAGCTCCAACCGGCGCGGCCTTGTTGGCTTTGGAAGCCGCGGCCTCCAGTACGGAAGCGGCCGTTCCAGGTGTCCCAAGCCGCTGTGAGGATTCTCCCGACGCCGGAGCACCATCACCCGGCGAGAACGGCCAGGAACATCGGGCCTCCGTAGAGGCAACTGTGGAGGCCTCAATAGGCCCGACTATGGGTGAACTGGGGTTGGGGACTGGACTTTGTGCCTTCCCTCATGGTGGGAGCCATTGTGGGGGGATGTTCTTTATGTTTAAATCTCTTATTAATGTTATGTCTGTATTCTTTCTTTATGTGCTGCATTGGCAAGAAGCATTTCACTACACCTAGGTGTATGTGACCAATAAATAACCTTTGAACCTTTGAACCTTTGGGTTACAATTTGAAACAGAGATCATACTAACATTTAAGAATTAATTAGACTAGTCAAAAGAAAATAGGATAATTTGATGGAAGGAAAGAATAATCAGGAATAGGACTAATTTACACATAGTGTTTGCAATTTGTTTGCAATTTATTGCAAACACATTGTAACCATATGCCTGAAACAGAGGAGATGATATCGGACATTAAAAACAAAATACCCATGGCCTTGTGATTATTTGTATTTGCTAGGTTACAGAGAGTGACATCTTAACTACTAAATCATGGTTCCACATGTTGATGGGAGTGGAACTACTGTATATTCTACTGCCAGAATAGAAGAGCTTGATTTCAAGGCATAAATGTCAGGAGCTGACAGATGGATTACTGTGGTCAAAGGTTTGGAGAAAACCTCTGCCTACATTAAAATACTGTCATGTATTTGACTTTTACAAGTGTAGAAACAGTTTCTTACCAACTGGTCATTAAAGGAAGTGAAATCATAAGGATATGCAGCCAATTTGTAGAACTATCTATGGACTCTATAGTTCAGATTTGCAAGGCTGTCAAACGGATGACTATGGAATGAAGAATTAATATCAAAAGGTTAATATTAGATTTATATCCTATCATTTTTTTCCATGTAGCTTTTGCCATTAACTCTATTGCTATATGCATGTAGGGTTATGAGCTACAGATTGAACTCTCCTCCAGCCCATTTGATTCCATTGTTCGCCACTTACACATAATATTGCATTGAACTCTGGACTCTGAACTCTGAATCTCCGGACAAGATGGCGGCACCTGTCAGCAGCGGCCTCTGCAGTCCGTCTGTCTTTTTTTTCTTTTTGTCCTGTTAAGTGGATGTCTTGGTTTTAGTTTTTATATTATTTTTAGCTGTGTATATGTGGGGGGCGGGGGGGTGGGGGAAACTTTTTAACTATTCCCTGTACGGGGACCCAAACTTTTCCTTGTCGAGTCTCCGTTGCCATTGGGCCTAACATCGTGGAGCCAGCGGCCTTCAACCGGATTAGACCTGGGGCTCCAGTTGCGGAGCCTGCGGGCCCACCATCGCGGAGCTGGCCAACTTCGGAGTGCGGAGTGTTGTGGTGACGCACGGCTGTGACCCGACTTCGGACCTCGGAAGCTTCGGCTGCAGGCCCTGTGGACGGTAACATCGGGAGCTCACGGGTCCCTGGTGGGAGACAGCTTTTCGGAGCTCCCACAACGGCAAACTTCGCCCGCCCGAATCGAGGGGTTTAAATCGACCTGGAGCGGGGCCTTACATCGCCCGGCGTGGCTTAAACGGCCGCGGGATTTACCATCGCCCGCCGGGGGGGCTCTAACATCTAACATCAGGAGCCTCGATCGACTCGATGCAACAGTTCGGCTGCTTGACTGCGGGAGAGGAATGGGCACAGAGAACAGGGAAGAGATAAGACTTTTGCCTTCCATCACAGTGAGGAGGTGTTTGGAGATTCATTGTGATGGATGTTTGTGTGGAATTGTGTTAATTGTGTGTTTTTTGTGGGGGGTTTTGATGTTATGACTGCAGAAACGTAATTTAGTTTGAACTTATGTTCAAATGACAATAAACGATTCTGATTCTGATTCTGAACTCAATGAAGTTACCCACGCCAGCATTAGGACCCAAAGAATATTACTTCTGGCTGTATGTGCATGCAATTATTTATGCATCTCTAAACTGGAAAATGTAACTGCAATTTGATAGAATTTGTATAATTCAGTTAAGTCATGTCAAGGATAGCAATAATATGATAAGAGTGAAAATAAATATTGTACTATCCCATAAGTCTAAATGTACATTCCAACTAAGGTATAAATGGCACAGGTGGTAATCTGCACCAGTCACGTACATAGTTAATACAGTGCATACTGGATAGAATCAACTCTGAGAGCCACATATGTAAGTGAATTATGCCATGTGGTCATAGCGAGTCAGAGAGTCAGAGAGTCAAAGGCTCAGGTCACCTTAACCCAGTGAAGTCACTTAGTAAGGCATATTTGTGGTTCATGTCTTCAGACATTTGAAAAATATGCTGGAGAAAAATGTTTTAATACACAATTAAAACTTTTTAAATATGTCTGAAGAAGGGCCAAAACCTGAAACATAACCTGTCCATTTTCTCCAGAGATGCTGTCTAACCTGCTGAGTTACTCTAGTTTTTTGTGTCTATCTTTGTTTCAATACATAAGTTTGATCTTCAACATAACTTGGATTTCCATCTCGAAATATGGCCTGCCCTTTCTACTTGTAAAAAAAAAGTAGACCCTCAATGTATTTCACTGCCAGATCTCACTTGCCCAATCTCCCCTCCCAGATGCAATCTATGTCCATACTTGGTCAGAATTGTAAGCCAGATTCATTGGGCTGAAGCACCTCACACTCCAGCACCCTGATATCAGTTGTGACAGGGCTTCCAGTCTCTCCTTGAAGAGACCTCACCCACACGCACCCTCAGATGCTGGTTTTAAAAAAAACATCCTAGTTGCCAGACTCATTAAAATACTATTAACAATAAAGTAAACAATTAAAGTTAAATTTTTAGAAACACTTAATTTAAAGCTCCTAAATCCATAAATAATTAAAAAACAAAGTAAACAGAAATATTTTTTAATGTGATTTAACTTCTCAGTCATATTCTGTTATGCACAATCCAATTCCCTTCCTTCTTCTACCTGAATGAAAAAAATCATAGGTTACGCACATAGGAATGACCACAATCGCTCTTTGTTATCACATGAGGGAGCTACATGCCAAGACTACCCTCCAGTTGGAATTGGATTTCCTTGGTTCTCGATTCCCCTAACCTGGGCAAAAGACTCTGCGCACCTTCCATTTTCAACAGGAATCACTAAATCATCTTTTAAATTCTAAGTAACTTTCCCGTCTAACTCTGTGATAGAAGCTTGGTGTGATGACTTCCCTGCGACTTGTTTAAAATCAGTATAGCTGAATATATGAACTGGACCTTTGGTTTCCATGCTGTGCATGACTACCTCAATACAGCATTCTAAATAGTGTCATGGAGCCATAGGGCTATACAACATGTATAGCTATACAAAGGCCCTTTGGCCCACTTCATCCATGCTGACCAAGTTGGCATACTAGACTAGTTCCATTTGCCTTCATTTGGCCCAAAGCCAACTAAACCCTGTGTATCCATATAGCTATCCAAATGTCTTTTAAAAGTTGTAATTGCATCAGCTTTTGTACAGTAGCTTCTTCTAGCAGCTCATTTCTCATAAAGACTAATCTGAGTTACTCCAGCACTTTTTTGCAACCCAGCATTGCAGTTCCCTGTTCCTATTATTTAACCAAAGGGTTTTCCTGGCAACTTAAGGCTATGATCAATTTACCTCTGAACAAATAACCTTGATGTTGTAAGTTTAAATCTATTCATGCTATGATAAGAAAATGAATTTCAATAAATCAGAGCTGCTGGAGTAACAAATACAAACTGCTGGAGTAACAAACTTTTGGGTCGGGACCCTTCTTCAGACTTTTCAATAAATTCAATCAATCTGATCTATTGTTGAGCACCAGAAAACAAAATTATCAAACAAACACCAAGACTACATTAAAGATACATCTGTGCAAGGTACCTGACCTCAATGCCCCCTGATGTGGCTTTGCAAACATTTTGACTGTAACAATTGCTGATGAAGCAGTAATTCTCCGAAGCCCTATCAAACTATCATTGATATGGCAATATTGTGCCCAAGCCAATGTCACCCACACATAGATACAATTCTCTTTCATCACCATTTTTCATCATAAAAATTCAAAGTCAATGAGATATGCCATCTTAATTACAGGGTGCATAATCTGCAGGTGTCCTTTATTAGTGAGCAGTGATCCCTGAGACTTACTCAGCATCTGTTCTGCTCACTGTATGAAGTACAAGCCAGAGCGTCTTAAATACATTGCACTTGTGCTTAGATTTTGTTTGAATTTCATTAAGGCATTCAAATGTATTTAAACATGGACAGAAGGCCCAGAGTGCACCCCGGACATCAAACAAGAATTCCGTGAGTCCATTTCAAGCATGAAAATTGCATCCTTGTTACTGGGACTCCCAAACCTACATTCATATGTTCCTCAATCAGTAACATGTGGATGAACCATAAGGTCCTCTCTCAGGTGAAGTCTATGTCTGCAGTGTTCATGTCAAACGACCTGGAGCAGAAGCATGATGGAGTATATGTCCCAATCAGCAACAATGATGCCAAAGTGGAAATAGGTGAAGGCTTCAAGTTCTGAGGCATAAATATAACCGATAACCTGCCCCTAACCACGTTGGCACTATTGCAAAAAAAACATACCAATGCCTCTACTTTCTTAGGGGGCTAAGAAAGTATTCACCAACTATAGAAAACATTCTATCAGATTGCATCACAGCGTTGGGAACAGCTCTGGCCAAGACTGCAAGATATTGCAGAAAGTGATGAATGTACTGTAGCTGGTTGCGTTATTGGCAATGTTCAGGGCAGAGTGATCCCATAGATTGGAACTGTGCCTCATTATTTAATGAACTATGTTCACAGTTGAATGAGCTGCAACACCAGGGCCACACTATACATTGCTCTCTTATTCTGTGAAATTTCCTTATGAGGATCTACTTAATTTATTTTGGTTTGGAGACATAGCACGGAAACAGGCCATTTGGTCCACTGAATCCATGCGGACTAGCGATCCCCTCACACTAATAGCGCTTTCTCACGGGGCGACTTGATGCAAGAGTTGAACATCGTGGGAACCCCGTGCGATAACCGTATGGCATTCGTGGACCACCGTGGACCACCGTGGCGCTAACGGCAGGTACTCGTGTAACTTGGTGACTCGGGAGAAAATTCAAGCAAGTTTGAATTTCTCCAAGAGTGACTTGTACACTTGTGGTTGAAGATTGCAACATTATATGCACGTAGTGGCCAGTGCAATATCCGTATTAACTCTTGCGTGTACCGTGCGAACTCCTGCGAACGGTGAACCCGGAAGCTGGACAGAGGGGACAGAAGGTGAGTAATCTGGAATGAACATGCTGTTAGGCTGGGATCATTCTCTGCGAGATGATCTTAGTGCGGGAGACAAGTGTAGGAGAGGTGTACTGACTGTGTGGGCAGAACTTTGGAAGTGATTACCCACCATTCTCAAAAGCCGCTGTGTCTCCCTGTCCCTCCAACTCCAGAGGAATCCGCGCCCCCTCATCCGCAACCCGGGTTCCTCTGGAGTTGGAGCGGGGCTGGGCTAGAGTTGCTGCTGGCTGTGAGTCTCTGGGATCTCCGTGCTTGCAGTCGGTGTCCCGTTGGTCCTAACGTCTCCGGCCACCCCCCTGGACTGGAGCTGAGACTGTGAACTGTACCGCCCTTACCCCCTCCCTCTGCAACTGCAAACAACCCCACAGTTCCCAGTCTCAGCTCCTGTACAGGGGGGTGGCCGGAGACGTCACAGCCCGAGCTGCGCCCCCTCATCCGCAACCCCAAGAACAAGACGTACCTTGCACACCATCAGCTTCTGTCCCTACGGGGAGCGTGTTCCTCTGGAGTTGGAACGGGGCTGCGCTGCTGCTGGCTGTGGGTCTCTGGGATCTCAGTGCTTGCAGTGGGCCTGGGGGTCGGTGTCCCGTTGGTCCTGACGTCTCCGGTGACTGGCACTGACCTGCTGGCATCGCCGACGTGAAGACAGTGCAAAGCCCCCGCGCCGGTGCAATGGGCGGGGAGCTGAAGAGGGGAGGGAAGGGGTCACACACATGGCCGGGTAGCAGAGGGGTGTAGGTGGGGTGAAACTGAAGTGAGCGACAATCTGCTGCTGCCTGCCCGCTGAGTTAAAAAGTTCCCACGCAAGACTCACGATACACTGTATATCGTGACCATGGGAACTTTTTAACTCAGCGGGCAGGCAGCAGCAGATTGTCAATTATTAACCCTCCCGCGCAATTACCTTCTCTTTTATGAATGGGGATTCACAATGTTCATTCAAGATTTAACGGGAAAGCTCGGGAGACGGACAAGTCACTCGCACAAATAACAGAAATGCTGAGAACCCGTGGGAACTCTTCATCTACCCCCCGTTATATCGTGTGATATCGTGCTAGACCACGACCACTTCACTCTGGTTACATCTTGCGTCAAGTCGCCCCGTGAGAAAGCGCTTTAACACTGCCCTACAAACGATTTACAATTATATCAAGCCAATTAACCTACATACCTGTACGTCTTTGGAATGAGGGAGGAAACAAGCATCTGTACCTTTTGCCAGATAGGAGCAGGGAGAAGAAGGAGTCACCAGCATGGGGAACATTTTTAAGTATGTTGGCCGATTTTCCAAGGCAGCGAGAAATGTAGATGGAGTCAATGGTGGGAAACTTGGTCTGTGTGATGGACTGGGCTACATCTAGAATTATTTGCAAGTTTTGGTAATATTAATGCCAAGGAACTTGAAACACTCAACCATTTCCACTTCTGCACCATTGATACTGATTGGGGCATTTATTCCACCGTGCTCCCTGAAGTCAATATCTGGCTCCTTCACTTGCTGACATTGAGGGAGAGGTTATTGTCCTGACACCATGTTGCTAAATTCTCCTTCTCCTTCCTGTACTTGATCACATCGTTGATCGTGATCTGGCCCACTACAGTGGTGACATTTGCAAATGGAGATGGCGTTCGATCCAAATTTGGATCTACAGTCATGCATGTATAGGGAGAACAGTAGGGGACTGAGGATGTCTCTTTGCTGGGCACCAGTGTTGACACCTACCCTCACTGATTGTGGTCTGTTGGTCAGAACATCGAGGATCCAGTGGCAGGGAGGGGTGCTGATTCCAAGATCATGGAGTTTGGAGATATAGAAACATAGAAACATAGAAAATAGGTGCAGGAGTAGGCCATTCGGCCCTTCGAGCCTGCACCGCCATTCAATATGATCATGGCTGATCATCCAACTCAGTATCCTGTACCTGCCTTCTCTCCATACCCCCTGATCCCTTTAGCCACAGGGCCACATCTAACTCCCTCTTAAATATAGCCAATGAACTGGCCTCAACTACCTTCTGCGGGAGAGAATTCCACAGATTCACCACTCTCTGTGTGAAAAAAGTTTTCCTCATCTCGGTCCTAAAACATTTCCCCTTTATCCTTAAACTGTGACCCCTTGTTCTGGACTTCCCCAACATTGGGAACAATCTTCCTGCATCTAGCCTGTCCAACCCCTTAAGAATTTTGTACGTTTCTATAAGATCCCCCCTCAATCTTCTAAATTCTAGCGAGTACAAACCGAGTCTATCCAGTCTTTCTTCATATGAAAGTCCTGACATCCCAGGAATCAGTCTGGTGAACCTTCTCTGTACTCCCTCTATGGCAAAAATGTCTTTCCTCAGATTAGGAGACCAAAACTGTACACAATACTCCAGGTGTGGTCTCACCAAGACCCTGTACAACTGCAGTAGAACCTCCCTGCTCCTATACTCAAATCCTTTTGCTATGAATGCTAACATACCATTCGCCTTCTTCACTGCCTGTTGCACCTGCATGCCTACTTTTAATGACTGGTGTACCATGACACCCAGGTCTCGTTGCATCTCCCCCTTTCCTAATCGGCCACCATTCAGATAATAATCTACTTTCCTGTTTTTGCCACCAAGTGGATAACCTCACATTTATCCACATTATACTGCATCTGCCAATGTCCATTGGGTTAAAATCATTTGAGAGGTTGGTTATGGCGCATATCAACTCCTACCCCAATGAGAACCTGGACCCTTTGCTATTTGCCAACCGCCACAACAGGTCAACAGAGGATGTGATCTTGCTGGCTCTCCACTCTACAGTGGACCATCTGGACAATAAAACGCATACGTCGGGCTGTTGTTCATAGATTACAGCTTGGTGATCAACACCATCACTTCCTCCAATCTGGTTACCAAGCTCACAGAACTGAGTCTTTGCACATCCTGGTGCAATTGATCCTCGATTTCCTCATCAACAAGCCACAATCTGTACGGATTGTCAGCAACACGTCAACCTCGATAACCATCAGCACAGGAGCACCTCAAGGATGCGTGCTCAGCCCCTTGCTCTACTCACTCTGTATCCATAACTGTATAGCCGGATACAGTTCGCCAATGACACCACCATTGTTGGTCAAATTATGGATGATGACAAGTCAGAGTATAGGAGAGATATCGACCTTGCCCACAAACATAAGTGAAACCACGGAACTGATTGCTGATTTTAGAAGATGAAGGCCAAGGATCCATAAACCCGTTTACATCAACAGGACAGTGGTGGAGAGAGTCAAAAACTTCAAATTCCTGGGCATGCATATCTTTGAAGATCTGTCCTGGACCCAACACATTGATGCAATGGTAAAGAAAGCCCATCAATGCCTGTATTTCCTTGGAAGATTGCGGAGATTCAAAATGTCAATGAATATTCTCTTGAACTTTTACAGTCGAGAGCATATTGACTGGTTGGGTATCGCAGCCTTGTTTCACTCTGGCCACCAGGAAGAAGGTGTAGGAGCCTGAAAATGGTGACATCCAGGTTCTGGAGCATCATCCCCCCAATAACCATCAGGCTATTAAACACTATAACTTCCAGCTAAGCTCCGAACTACATTGACTTGGGGGGCAATGTTTTTGATGTTACGCTATTATTGTTTGTTTGATTTTTTAATATATATACTAAAATCATTTATGGTGTTTAGAGCACTATCTTTACATATCTGTTGTGCTGCTGCAAGTAAGAATTTAATTGTTCTGATTTGATCATATGACAATAAATGGATGAGTGGATGAGAAAATGGGGTTTGTTGATAACACAGAACATGTGGGAACTGGTGATCGGTTGTCAGCGTGGAATCGGTGGGCCAAAGGGCCTGTTTCCATGCTGCATTTCTCAACTAACCTAAACTGGAAAAGGAATTCAAGTCGAGTCAAGTTCACTGTCATATGCAAGTATGTCTGGTGAGCTGCAGGTACAATGGAAATCTTGTTTGCAGCATCATCACATTCACATTGAAACAGGCAACACAAAGAAAAACATGAATTGTAGATGAACTATTCATAACAGGCAGAGTTGCTGTCTTACAATGCCAGGGACCTAGGTTTGATTCAGACTACAGGTGCTGACTGTACGGAGTTTGAACATTCTCCCTGTGACCGCGTGGGTTTCCTCCCTGTGCTCCAGTTTTCTCCCACATTCCCACAACATGCAGGTTTGTAGGTTAATTTGCCTCTGTAAATTGTCCCTAGTGTGTAGGATAGAACTGGTGCACGGGTGATCGTTGGTTGGCGCAGACTCGGTGGGCCGAGGAACCTGTTTCCACACCGTATCTCTAAATTAAACTAAACTAAACTAAATTTACACGCAAACCCTGCAAGAGAGTAAAAAGAAAAAAATGACTGTGCGGAAGAAAAAACATTAGTGCACAACACAATTAGAAAAAAAGAATAAACAAGTCCAATAAACCTCCTCATAGTGCAGGAGGTGCTCCATAGTGTTCTATTGCTAAGTTTTGTTTGTCCATTGCTTCTGGGAAACAAGAAGGCAATGGAACTAATTGGCCTCCTGCATGAATGACTCTACAATTTTGGTGTTCCATGCTAGGAAAAGAATCAATATAAAAACGTTATTTTCCAATTGGTGGTTCAAAACCATTGTTGACAAACCACTTAAAAGCATCATTTTTACAATGGCTAAACTACTCAACAGTATGTACTAACTACAGCTGAGGAGAAAAAGAATTGATGCACTTTGTTCAGGACAAGGAACCAGTAGTATTGACTTTTGCGAAAATAAGCAGCAATTTGATGTCCAGCAGAAGATTATTACAGTTAAAAGCCTAATTCTCTATGTGACATAGACATTTAGCACACTCGATAAAATGTTGCCCAGCAACAAACTACAGAAGTGAAAGTAAATAAAAGGTAAAGTATATTAAAACCATCATAAACCATATATATGTTACAAGTTCACATTATTCCAGTTGCCATAAAATGACTTATGTGCAGCATTGAATGTAATAGAACATAGAATAATACAATACCGCAACCGGCCATTCAGCCCACAATACCTATGATGAACATAAGCGGTTAATCTTCTCTGCTGGCACGTTGAAGTTTTAGTTTTAGTTTTAGAGATACAGCATGGAAATAGGCAGTTCTGCCCACCAAGTCTGCACGGACCAGCGATCATCCGTACACTAGTTCTATCCTGCATACTAGGGACAATTTACAGAAGACAATTTACCTACAAACCGGCACGTGTTTGGGATGTGGGAGGAACCCAGAGCACCCAGAGGAAACCTACAGGGAGAAAGTGCAAACTCTGTACAGACAGCACCTGAGGTCAGGATGAAACCTGGGCCCCTGGTGCTGTAAGGCATCAACTCTATGACTGCACCACTGTGCTGCCCCAAATTGTGATCCATACTCTTCCATTCCTTGCATATTCATACACCTATCTCTTAAACGCCACAATCAAACTGACTGTAGGGAACAAACAGTTGACGTTTCAGATCAGGACCTTTTTCTTTTCGCCTTCCATTACAGTGAGGAATGCAGAGGAGGCACTGTGGTGGATGTTTATGTTAAAATGTATTTTGTGTGTTCTGTTGCTTTTTATTGGTATGACTGACTTGGCAAATTAAATTCCTCGTATGTTGCAAAACATACTTGGCTAATAAAGTATTATTGGGTTTTTTTGGGGGTCTTTTTTTAATTTATTTTTATTAGAAGCAATTGTACATGGATAAAACGCTCGGCATCTACAATTATACAATTATTGTACAGCTTCATTTTTAACCTAAATTTAAAAAAACGAAAAAAGAAAAAAATAAGGAAAGCAAGAAAAGAAAAAATGAAGAGATAAAAGAGAAAAGAACAAGAAAAAGACCCCTAAGCTACCAAAGCAGTGCAGCGGAAAGAAATAAGAAAAATAAGAAAAGATGGAGATATATGTTGCCCCTCCCCCTCCCCCCGCACCCCTCACCCATCGTAGCATCGGATTTACATTTAAATTTGTGTTTCATCATACTATTGTTGTAAACATTCTGTAAAAGGTATCCATGTATAAAGTATTATTGTGATTACGACTGTGACTCTTCTTCAGACTGATTGAAGTGGGGGGAGAAAGCTGGGAAAGAGAAATAGGGATGGACAAAGCCTGGCAAGTAATAGAAGGACACAGGTGTGGGGATTTGATTGGCAGATAGGTGGAGTAAATGAAGAAGGATTGAGGTGAAAAGGGGATGAAACGGTGTTAGATAAGTAGAGAAAAGGATAAGTGAAATGTTCAGTTTAGTTGCAGAGCTGTAGATGTTGCAGAAGCTGAGTTAGAGCTGGAATGTGGGTGGATGGGCCAAAGGGGAGGGAAAAGAAGAGGAGAGAAAGGAAATGGGGGAGCCTAGGATGGGAGATGAGTGTACGAAGAAGGGGAAAAGAGCAAGGTGATTGGGGGTGGTGGAATATAGTGGGTGCATCAGAATGGGGATAGGGGTGGGGGACACAGGAAAGAAAGAAGGGGATGGGGGCTATTACTTGAGTTGGAGAATCCAATGTTCATACCATTGGGTTGTAAGCTGCCCAAGCAGAATATAAAGTGCTGTTCCTCCCGTTTGCTTGAGCTCACTCTTTCAATGGAGGAGGCTCAGGACAGAAAGGTAAGTATGGGAGTGGGAAGGGGGGTTAAAATGGTTAGCAACATGGAGATCCAGCAAGCCTTGGCAGACCAAGCGCAAGTTTTCAGCAAAATGGTTGCCTTGCCTATGCTTGGTCTCACTGATCATAAGTTCATAAGTTCTAGGAGTAGAATTAAGCCATTTGGCCCATCAAGTAAACTCTGCCATTCAATCATGATCTATCCTTCCCTCTCAACCCCATTCTCCTGCCTTCTCCCCATAACCCCTGAAACCCGTACTAATCACGAAACTGTCAATGGGTTGTTAACACCATGATGCTAACTTGCATACATGGCCATTGCTCTTAATCGGACCACAATCCCAAGTGGCTTTGAGTTAGACAATAACTCATGCAACACTGTTCAGAATTCTATCTGCAAACATCCAGGCATATTCAACCAAATTTTATAACTTCTGAAAGCGTACTATGTAAGCCTCCTGCTGTTGCAAGAAGATGATCAAATGAGAATATCCATTCCATCTCTTGAGCAAATTATTAAATAACAATGAAGAAACTATCCTTCATCTCATAGGTACTAGCAAGCTCAGTGTACCTGTATACATAATAACACCCCCAATCTCCGATCTGGTGGGTATGCTGTCAACTCCAAATTGTACGCAACCGTGCCCGTTTAACTTCATGAAATAATTCCCATAACAAGCTACCCTCATGTCAGTTATGACCCCGAGACCGAGCCGGAGATTGAGTAAAGACTGTGTTCTTTGGGCTGAAATCAGTTGCTAAAAGCATAATCAACTTAAAGGATACTGCTCCCATTAGGAGATGTATATCTGCATAATAATTTACTGATATACATTCCACACTACTATGAGTCTAGGCTTTTAGAGCGGTCTTGACACCTTGCATAACGTTAGTCAACAACGGGTGAATAACCAATCATTTATTGTCCCGCTTATGGGACTATAGAGAATGACAAAGCAGGACAAGCAGTGTCAATTGTGCTATAACATAATCGCTTCTCTAAGCCCAAACTGAAAGAAACACAAACCTCTTCTACTTCTGTTCTAAAGTAGCTCACATGTTTTGTTCACAAACTTCCCATACAACCGTGCAGAACTAGCTACACGAGAAAAAGGCTGCACCAGCCATCACTCGTGACTTCGAGTAAATAGGAGCTTCTTTCAGCCGATTTTACCATGGACAACCTGAATGAATAGGCAAAGTTGGCACTATTACATTTCATGTTGCCTCATCCTTAATATCGTAAGAGGCATCTACTGATAAAACCCCTGAGTCAGCTACAAATTTAGCATGCCATCTATAAACTCCATGACACAATGCCCTTTTGATCTAAGTAGGGCTTTAGAATCTTTGCAAATAGCCTAGCCTGAAGACAGCCAGTAAGGGAGCCTAAACTTTCCACCACTGGCTTTGTTATCAAAACACCAGATATATCTGTGCCTCTCGTGTATAGATATGGCAAAGTATGCATCTTCAAGATCGATTGAGGACCTAATTCTCTGAATCAGCTAAATTGCTGAAAGCCAATCATCCATCTTAAACTGGGTAACTAAACACATGATGAGACTAGCCAAATCGTAACCTGATTTGGCATGCTCCACTTTTCTGCATCTTGAGAAATATCAGAAATATACCCTCTTGTTCTTGGGCAGACTACGCA
Source organism: Amblyraja radiata (assembly GCF_010909765.2). NCBI lineage: Eukaryota > Metazoa > Chordata > Chondrichthyes > Rajiformes > Rajidae > Amblyraja > Amblyraja radiata. The sequence continues at coordinate 103,725,686 of NC_045956.1, read as the reverse complement.
TCCTTTGTGAGACGTTTCTGATTCTACTTGGAGAACCATCGTTTCCTCTATTGACCGTACGGACTGAAATTTTTGGCTTCTCCTGCCGCGGAAGGTTCATTTATCTATTTATTTATTTATTTTGCTCATAACATATATACTCAGGTCCTTATGACTAGAGGGGAAGCAATACCTGGCTCAGGGTTGCGTTATAATATTTCCCGCTCGGAAGCGGGGAGTGTTGGAGATTCTTACATAAGTGACTCCAACTATGTGGATATCGATAAGGAAATCGAATCCCTGAACTAATGGGGGATATGCTTCATTTTTAATCATATGAAGGAGCTACCGGCTCTTGTCGCATATTTGCCATACCTTTGGGGATAGGAGATTCACCGGAGGAAGATCTGGCTAAATGTATCCAGGAAATATGCCAGTCCAGATAACTGCCAGACTTTTGGATGTTTCCATACGTCAATTTCATCAGTTGGGATATCCCAGTGATGATATGTAGGCAAGAATTACGTCAGCAAGTCCAAAAAACGCTCTGGAGTCATTACAGCCTTTTGCAAGTCAGTAGATGGGTCTCAACTCTTGGAAGTGCAGAAAATTGCATTATTACTTCTCTGTAATACACAGTTGGGGCTATTGCCTTCGCAAAATGCTATAAGGCATGAGATAATTCCCAAAATGGCTCCTTTTGATTTGTGTTTAAGGCATTTTTATACTTAGTCTTGTAAAACAAAGGTATTAAACAATCCCAGAGGATGATGACCCAATACAAAATCTGGAGATCTGGTAATATTGGGAGGAATCATATTGTAACTTCTAAAATTGCCTTCAAAGCAGTTTTGTCAGGAAAATAATCGATATTTTAAATTAAAGGAAAGAGACAATTGATCGTTCTGTGATTATCAATATCAATAATTTCAAGTTGGAATTGATTTTATGAAATATTGATGTTGCCAAAATGCCTGCAGAATACAAGAAGAGGGAAGGGAGAAACTCTACCATCCGTCACTAGTGCCTTAGTGAAGGTAGTAGAGCCGCACTATCTGATGATTGAATGAAGTCCAAGGGAAAATCAGCTTCTTCCAGTACAATTGCAGTGCATAAAATACGCTGGCTCAGGAAATATATATACACTATATATTCCCAGGGACTGACACAAGTCATGTCCCGGCTAATCTCAGTGTTCCCTGATTCTAAAATTCCAATGATGAATCATGGGATCACTTGCATATAAAGACGCTAAAGCAAAATGCAAAAGCGTGGCATGCGGATATTAATTTTCTTAAATTTCAAATTAGGACTCAAGAATGCATTTTGGCAACACCAATCTCATTGTATTAATGGCCAATCAATACTCCACCAATCAACATTGATGGTTTATTGGAGTATGGGACAAAACAATGAGGGGGAAATTATTCTCAGATGAAAGTTTTAGTTTTATGCCATATGCAGTCCTTCAATAAAAGGCCATTTTTTGAATATTTTTGCAAAAAAGCTTTGCTTTGGTTTCTTATCTTAAATTAAACCACACCAATCATGTTATTGCATTTCATTTCATTTGCATGAACGATGCTGATAACCAAGTTTAAAAAAAACTGATTTCTGCAAGTGCATTGTCATAACCTTTGCAAAGTAATTCATACAATCTGTATTTGAGCTTATCTTCCTCAATTTATTATAGGTCAACGTGATAGCAAATGTTCTGACAATATTTTGAATGGACAAAATATTGGTCAAACTGAATACAGTGGGCATCAAAAGGAAAATACAGGCACCTCGCATTTGACAGGTGTTTGATTAATGCATTTTTGAAATAAAATGCTTGTTTAATTAATACCAAAATCTAATTTATGCACTGTATTTTTGAAATAATGTGCTCACGTTTATTCTGTTTAAATGTTTAGATTGACATGTTTAATGTACTCTTTATTGAATTATGCGTCGCTTTTCAGGCACTTAACGCAAGGTGACCGTGTAAAACACGACGTGCTTGTACTCCAATGATTGAAATCATATTTCACTCCAGGAAATTGGTAGTGGGAGGGGGAAGAACAATGGACAATGGGGACCCAGCATGGAGGAACCACTGTGAGGGGCGGGGGGGGGAGAGAACAAAAGAGGAGCTGACGTATTTTGTAACTTTGACAGCGACGTAGCTGCCTGCTATTTGTATACCTTGGGTATGCAAGCAAATAATTTCACTGTGCCTTGTCACATGTGACAAAAAAGTATTCCATTCCATGGTTGTTGGAAGTCAATCATCTCAGAACATCACTGCAGGACTTCTTCAGGTGTCCTAGATCCAACCATCTTCCTTCCATCATGATGTAAGAAGTAAGAATGTTTGCTGATATTTGCACCGTGTTCAATTCCATTCGCAACTAGTTAGTTTAGTTTAGTTTATTGTCGCGTGTATCGAGGTTCAGTGAAAAGCTTTTATTGCAGTCGGCAAAAAGACAATACATTATTACAATCGAGCCATATAGATACATGATAATAGAATAACATTTGGTGCAAGGTAAAGCCAGCAAAGTCCAATCAATGATAGTCCGAGGGTCACCAATGAGGTAAATAGTAGTTCAGGACTGTTCTTTGCTCAGCAAATGGAGCAGCCCATGTTTGCAAACCACGGAAGCTGGACAACATTTAGGCACAGGTGGAAACTTTGCAAGTAACTTGTACCAGGCCAAAGTCAGCATGGTTTTGTGAAGGGAAGATCTTGCCTAACGAATCTGCTGGAGTTCTTTCAGGAAGTTAGTAGTAGGACAGACAGAGGCTGTAGATGTTGTTTACCTAGATATTCAGAAGGCCCTCGATGAGGCTGCACGTCAGGCTGGTAGGGAAGATGAGAGCCCATGTTATTAAAGGGAAGATACTAGCATGGATAGCGGGTTGGCTGGATGGCAGAAGGCAAAGCGTTGCAATAAAAGGTACTTTTTCTGGTTGGCTGCCAGTGACTAGTCGAGTTCCGCAAAGGTCGGTGCTAGGGCCGCTTCACTTCAATTTGTATATTAATGATTGTTTAAGGAAATTGAAGACTTTGTGGCCAAGTTTGCAGATGATGCTAAGATAGGTGGAGGGGCAGGCCGTGTAGAGGAAGCAAGGACTCTGCAGAAAGACTTGGACAGGTTAGAAGAGTGAGCAGAGAAGTGGCAGATGAAATTCAGTGTAGCAAATTGCGGAGTCATGTATTTTGGTAATAGGTATAAAGGCGTAGGTTATTTTCTAAATGGAGAGAGAATCCAGAAATCAGAGGGGCAAAGGGACTTGGGAATGCTGGTGCAGGATTCCCAAAAAGTTAATTTGCAAGTTGAATTGGTAATAAGGAAGGGAAACTCAATGCCAGCATTTATATCAAGAGGACTGGAATACAAAAACAGAGATGTAATGCTGAGGCTCTATAAGGCGCTGGTCAGGCCGCATTTGGAGTCTGCAGCACATTTGGGCCCCATATCTGAGAAAGGATGTGCTGGCTCTGGAGAGGGTCCAGAGGAGGTTTACAAGAATGATTCCAGGAATTAGTAGGTTAGCATATGATGAGCGCTTGACAGCACTGGGCCTCTACTCGCTGGAGTTTAGAAGGTTGAGGGGGGACCTCATTGAAACTTACAGAATAATGAAAGGCAAAGATAGAGTGGATGTAGAAAGGATGTTTCCACTGGTGGGAGAGTCTAAGACCAGAGGTCATAGCCTCAGAATTTAGTTTAGTGTAGAGATACAGCGTGGAAACAGGCCCTTCGGCCCACCGGGTCCGCGCCAACCATCAATCCCTGCCACATTAACGCTATCCTACACCCACTAGGGACAATTTTTACATTTACCAAGCCAATTAACCTACAAACCTGTAAGTCTTTGAAGTGTGGGAGGAAACCGAAGATCTCAGAGAAAACCCAAGCAGATCATGGGGAGAGCATACAAACTCCATACAGACAGCACCCGTAGTCAGGATCGAACCTGGGTCTTTGGTGCTGCATTCGCTGTAAGGCACCAACTCTACCGCTGCGCCACCGTGACTGCCCTGAAGGGCGCTCTTTTAGAAAGGAAGTGAGGAGGAACTTCTTTAGTCAGAGGGTAGTTAATCTGTGGAATTCATTGTGGAGGCCGTCAGTGGATATTTTTAAGGCAGAGATAGACAAATCTTGATTAGAACAGGCATCAAGGGTTATGGGGAGAAGGCAGGAAAATGGGATTAGGGGGCAGAAATAAGCCATGATTGAATGGCGGATAGACGATGGGCCGAATGGCCTAATTCTACTCCTATACGTGAACTTGTGAACAGCAGCATTTAATAACATTCATGCCAGTGAGAGCCATTGTCAACAGCATAGTGTCTTACTCTACGCAATTAATATTCAAGAGCAGTATCTTCATCAAGGCTCCACCATCAATATCCTACTGTAATCGCTGAACAGAAGTTCCATGGACCAATTACACACATATTGTTGCTACAAGTGTGGGTCAGAGAAAGGCTATCCTGACATGTCAAAACATTTTCTGCTATCTACAAGCCTCAAGGTCATGGTGTGAAAGAATATTATCCTCTTACCTAGATTAATGCAGTTCCAAGAGCAGCACCATCAATTTGATTGTCACCCCATCTTGAATCCTAAATATACATTCCCTCTAACGCCAGTGAACTACAGCTGCAGTGGATGCCACTTACAAAATGCATTGTAGTTACTTGCCTGAAACACCATTGAAACCACTCATTAAAACTTACCAAATAGTGAAAGGCCTGGAAGAGTGGATGTGGAGAGGATGTTTCCACTAGTGGGAGAGTCTAGGACCAGAAGGCATAGCCTCAGAATAAAAGGACGTAGCTTTAGAAAGGCGATGAGAAGGAATTTCTTTAGTCAGTGGGTGGTAAACCTGTGGAATTCATTGTTACAGATAGCTGTGAAGGCCATTATTGGGTATTTTTAAGGTGGAGATTGACAGATACGTGATTGGCAAAGGTTTCAAGGGTTATGAGGAGAAGGCAGGAGAATGAGGTTGAAAGGAAAAAGAGAGATCAGCCATGATTGACTGCAAAGTAGACTCAATGGGCTGAATGGCCTACTTCTGCTCCTATGACATGCACTATGAGCCATGACAGCACCTTCCAAGCCCACAGTCTGTACCACCAAGAAAAACAGGGACAGATGCAGGGGAACACCAATAACAGCAGGTTCCCCTCCAAGCCACATGCTATGGCTTGGTATGGGAAACAAATGGGAACTAAATCATCGTCTCTTTATCGTCAGCGTCCAATTCCTGGCATTTTCTCGCGACAATCTTGTGGAAGTGGCTAAAGAAGATGGTTCAACACTAACTTCTAAAGAGGAATTGGGAATGGATAATGAATGCTGCCACCCACACTCAATCTCCAAAAAGTAATGACATGAATGCAAAACTAACAGATTCTTCTTGGGACTAGATTTGTACGGAAAAAAGCCAATAGGCAAGCTGCATCCTTTTTCCCATCCTTTTTCTCCAGAGATGCTGCCTGGCCCGCTGAGTTACTCCAGCACTTTGTGTCTATCTTCAGTATAAACCAGCATCAGCAGTTATTTCCTACACAGGGAAGCTGCATTATCAGGCCTATTTAAGAAATATATGGATCGTTGTAAGTATGTTGTGATTTAGTAGAAACAAAGAACATCAAATGCTGGTTAGTAGACAAAGGGACACAAAGAAGGGCTCGACCCAAAACATCACCTATCCATGTTCTCCAGAGATGCTACCTGACCTGCTGAGTTACTCCAGCACTTTGTGTCCTTTTCTGGTTTGATTAGGTGATTTGAAAGCATCTGTTCATGGTGACATGTGTAAATACAATAGTTATTAAAATCGAACAAAAACTATTGAAAACTGCTGACAATGTAGTTCATTGTCACTCTCATCAGAAATTATTCTTTCACTTTGTAAACCGACATATTCTTGTAAAAAAAAACACAATCAATCCATTTTCATTCTTGTAAATGCTTGCTCCATCTGCACTCCCCTTTATCTCCAAAACCTATGAATGTTGTGTGATTTCCCAAATCATCCCCTATTTTACTTCAATCTTCTTGTGTTTCACCTGTCTCACTGCAGCCTTTTGAAAACAACTATCAAAAAGCTAAAATCAAATGACAATGTCTGAGTCCATTATTAATCCACAGCCCCTGTCTAGACTTTGATATGGTTGCCCACATCATTGCCTTTTAATGGTGCTCCTTTCTTATTCAGCTTTCTAAAGCTGATGTTGTAAGACCATTGCTCACCATTAGCTGAGCAGTACTCCCCCCCACCCCACCCCCACTTTCTCAGATTGAATTAGATTATATCCAAACGTTAAAGTAGTATCCCGTTAAACTTTCCATCAAAAGGACTTCTGTTTCTGTAATGTAGAATACAAAGTGCTGGAATAACTCAGTGGGTTAGGCAGCATCTCTGGAAGACATGGACAGGTGATGCTTCCAGTTGGGACCCTTATTCCGAATCTTTATGCTCCAGTGATGCTGCCTGGCCCGTTGAGTTACTCCCGCATTTTGTGTTCAAAACAAAATTCTAGCATCTGCAGTTGCTTGCGTCACCATGCTTTCATATTGCCTTATATAGTTATATGTATTTTAAGAGCAACACATATTTGCTGCAGAAGAATTTGTGTGTGGGATTGAGCAGTACAGTGAAGAGGAATATGATTAAGAAACAGCCATGACTCCGTTTTACTTAGCAGTAACATGTATATGCAATTGCTAATATGACAGCTATATAGTTGCTTTTTATAATATAATCTTCTGGAATTTCTCCTATCAACTTCAACCAATCATCACGTCTTCACCTCAATTCAATTCAATTCAATTCAACTTTAATGTCATTGCACAAATACTGAGTATGGGTACAACAAAATGCAGTTTTGCGTCAGTCCGTAGTAGTGCAATATAGAAATTTAAAAAAAAAGAGGATACAGAATAATAAAAAATACAGAATAATTAAACAATGGGGACGGAGGGACCGGAGGAATCTATCGACGGGACTCCGAGTTCAGCAATGCGACGGTATGATTGTAGAAGCTGTTCCTCATCTACTGGTACGAGACCTGAGGCTCCTGTACCGCCTCCCTGATGGGAGGAGGGCAAACAGTCCATGGTTGGGGTGGGAGGGGTCTTTAATGATCTTCCCAGCTCGTTTCAGACACCGTTTTCGGTGGAGGGCATCCATGGCAGGGAGCGGGGCACCGATGATGTGCTGCGCGGTTTTCACCACCCGTTGTAGTGCCTTCCTGTCCGCAACAGTGCAGCTGCTGTACCATACCGTGAAGCAGGCGGTCAGGATGCTCTCGATGGTACACCGGTAGAAGTTGGTCAGGATCTGGGGGGACAGGTGGGCTTTCTTGAGCCTCCTCAGGAAGTAAAGGCGCTGCTGTGCCTTTTTGATCAGCTTGGAGGTGTTGAGGGACCAGGACAAATCCTCCGAGATGTGTACCCCGAGGAATTTGTAGCTGGAGACGCGCTCCACCTCAGTCCCGTTTATGTGGATGGGGGTATGTCTGCCCGCTCTGACCTTCCTGAAGTCGACAATAAGTTCCTTCATCTTCTTGGAGTTGAGGACGAGGTTATTATTGGCACACCAGGTTGTCAGGTGCTGGACCTCCTCTCTGTAGGCTGACTCATCGTTGTCACTGATCAGTCCTACCACCGTGGTGTCGTCAGCAAACTTAATGATGGCGTTGGATCCGTACTTAGGGATGCAGTCGTGGGTGAAGAGGGAGTAGAGGAGAGGGCTGAGCACACAGCCCTGTGGCACGCCGGTGTTCAGTGTTATAGTGGTGGAGGTGAGGTTGTTGACCCTAACAGACTGTGGTCTGTTGGTGAGGAAATCCAGTGTCCAGTTGCAGAGGGAGGTGGAGATGCCAAGCCCGCTGAGTTTGGTGATCAAGCTGGCGGGGATGACAGTGTTGAAAGCGGAGCTGAAATCAATGAACAGCAACCTGATGTAGGAGTTGTTGTTGTCCAGGTGGGTCAGGGCAGAGTGTAGGGCCGCCGATTATTTGCAGCCTATAAACTGCTGCAAAACTCATTCATTCCTTTGTTAGCACCAAACTAAACGTCGTCTAGTCTAACCTACAACCTCTAACCTTTATCGCTTGCGTTTACATTGTACTCAATCCGCATGCCGACTTGTCGACCATGCACTTCTGTAAATTCCCGATAATCAATTCACCTTGATTATTTCTTTCATTGTAGGTGGTTTGTCGAATTTCCTCCACCCTCTCCTGCACCCATTATCAACCTTCCCCAACTCCACTTATCTTCCATCCTCTTATTCATCACAATCTATCAATCTTTGACAAAGATTAAAACCACTAAATTTGTGGCTTGGCTATCACTTTGATCTAACTATGTTGGTGGAGATATTTTATTTTATGGAGGAACTGCACCCCTAATTTTCAGTGTACTCTAACCGATGCACTGAAGTGTGGTTGATGCAATGGGACAATGAAGTCGATGACTGCTCTTGGCATGGCATCTCAATTGTGAACAAGGTCGATGACACAGGAATGAAGGAGGCTGAACATTACACCTGTTTATACACTGATCATGCACCTCTGCTCCTCAACTTCTCAGGTTGCACTCTGTAACTCTGGTGGTGGGTGAAGAGGTTGTGCTGGGCCTTTATTCAGTGATCCACTCCAAGACTCCTCAAGTCTTGATTTAAGTGAAGTGATGGGGAGGGGTGGCTTTGTGTAGAAAACAAACCAAAACAACTATGCACTTTGAAAGGAGATTTGGGAAATCAAAGCAGCAGGACACATGATGGACAGAGGTTCGTGTGGAGTGGAGAATTAAAGAGAAAAAATGTTGTGGAGCGTTGGAGGGAGAAGAGTGGATCAGGATATATTTGATATCGGGAGCATTTGAAATCAATTATTTGATGATGGGAGCTGTATCTCAGGAGTTAAGAAGAATCATACTGTATATCAGACTGTTTGGGGCTATCATCTGGTAGACACAAAATGCTGGAGTAACTCAGCGGGACAGGCAGCATCTCTGGGGAGAAGGAATGGGTGACGTTTCCGGTCGAGATCGTTCTTCAGACATCATCTGTCAGATTGGGTGGTGGGAAGTTAAAGAGATGGTATGTGAGAGATTGTTTGGTCCCAGGGGATGTTAGATGAGTATTTTATTTGTTGATAGGTCGTCTGGTTCAGCATTGCAGGTATAGGACCACGTTGACCCAAGAATGGTAGTCACTCTCAAGGCCAAATGATCCATGGTTCCCCGCAATATTCCACATGCGAGGTGCATGGGGATTGATGTCATCCACATGGCTGTGCAGTGTGAGGCAGTGGCTCTACTAACTGTACCACGCCAGACACTCAAGACCGGCAGCCGAAGGGAAGACCTGAAATGTCACCTGAACTGTATATTAAGTGGCTTTAACGTCTTTAACTATATGCTGATACAAGAAATGGCCACTTGATGAGATACAAAGTATTTGAGTAACTCAGTGGCTCAGGAAGCATCTCTGGAGAACATAGATAGGTGATGTTTTGGACTGGGACCCTTCTTCAGACCCAGATCCCGACCCATTACTTGTGTTTTGAGTTTTGATATTTGAGTTTAGAAGGATGCGAGGGTATCTTAGTTGAAACATATAAGATTGTTAAGGGTTTGGACACGCTGGAGGCAAGAAATATGTTCCCGATGTTGGGGGAGTCCAGAACCAGGGGCCACAGTTTAAGAATAAGGGGTAAGCCATTTAGAACGGAGACAAGGAAACATGTTTTCTCACAGAGAGTGGTGAGTCTGTGGAATTCTCTGCCTCAGAGGGCAGTGGAGGCAGGTTCTCTGGATGCTTTCAAGAGAGAGCTGGATAGGGCTCTTAAAGATAGCGGAGTCAGGGGATATGGGGAGAAGGCAGGAACGGGGTACTGATTGGGGATGATCAGCCATGATCACATTGAATGGCGGTGCTGGCTCGAAGGGCCAAATGGCCTACTCCTGCGCCTATTGTCTATTGTCTAGTGTCTATTGTCTATTGTTTTGATAGAGAAGAGGAAGTTCTTTAGATATCAGGCACCTCTGAAGGTAGAAGGAGCAATCCCATAACCAGACTCGTCTATACTGTGCCCCCTCTGTGATGGTCCAACATATTCTTTGAATGCACTAGAGTTTGTCAGCTACCATTAGATTCTGTTCAGTGTTCACATTCTGACCCGGTGGTGCCATCTACTGGAGACCTGTGGAATATTGGTCAATTAACTGCAAAATTATTGGACTCATCAGATTGAAGAATCGTCACTGAGTAATTCAATTTCTGGCAGGGTAATAGGAGATGGAACAAGTCAAGACCCAATGAGTTTTCAGAAGAGTAAAGTAAGAGGGCTGTAAATATTGGAATCATGACATATTCATGATTTAATATGTTGCATTTAAATAAGTTGAAAATGCGTTTGTTGTTATGTAAGGTATTGCATGAATTTAGAAGTGGCAGGAAATGGGAGACAGAAATGTCTGAGAGTGGGCTCAACTGGGGAGATCTCGAAAGAACTGCCAACAACCATGTGATGTGGAGGCCATTTGTCAATGACCTATGCTCCCTAGAGAGATCTCAGAAGACTCAGAATTAGCTTGCACAAGTATTTTTTTCATTAGCAAGCACCGCATCTCTAAATGGAATTCTTATTGCTGAAAACCACAATGGCACAGAGGGAGTATATTTAACCTGTTGAGTCCATCCCCAAGATGCCATCTGATTCTCCTGCTTTGTGACCCGGCTAATACATTTGGGAGATACAGTATGGAAACAGGCCCTTTGCCCCACTGAGTCCACGCCAAGCAGCAATCATCCCATGCACCAGTTCAATCCTACACTCTAGGGACAATTTACAGAGGCCAATTAACTTTGGATTGTGGGAGGAAACCACAGCACCCGGAGAAAACCCACGCAGTCACAGGGAGAATGTGTTGACAGCGCCCGTAGTCAGGAGCAAACCCGGGTCTCAGGTGCCGTAAGGCAGCAACTCCACCACTGCGCCATTGTGCCGCCACAAATTATTTTCCTCCCTATCCAAGTAACCTTTGAAAGCTTGTTCTGATGTCTTTGAAGACATTCAGTTCCACTCACTGCCAACAATAGATTTACCTCACTGCCATCCTCTATCTTTTGCCATTCACTTTGCAACCATGACCCCTGGTCCACGAATTAGAATATTGAACCTCTCTTTACTCAATCTAAACCTATCATGAACTTGTACGTCTATCAAATCTTCCTCCTCTGCCACCAGCATTCATCTTCAGTTACTTTTCTCCAAGGAAGACATCTTTCATTCATTTGTTCTATATCTCTGTACATCACCATCTATATCACTCGATTCCCTCTCTCCTGACTCTCAGTCTGAAGAAGGGTCTAACCCAAAACGTCACCTATTGCTTTTTTCCAGAGATGTTGGCTGACCTGCTGAGTTACTCCAGCTTTTTGTGTCTATCTTCGGTTTAAACAGCATCGACAGTTCTTTCCTACACTCATTGCACTATGTAACAGTTTCTAGACTGACATCTTTATCCCAGTAAATATGTATGTAGCTCCCTCTGCTGTTGAAGAAACAAACTGAGGGCCACCCAGCAAATTAAACTCACAAAGAATGCAGCGACTGCTATAATCAACAGACTGAGTTGGAAACTCTTTCCCCTCCTGAGAAATCAGTCGGCTTCTCAGTGGTTCATACAGTGGGCCACTTCATCCAGTCATAATACGCTGAAGGAAAATTAAATGTACTGCCTCTGGAGCCAAACAAAATTTCCACATTTTTTTCAATAATTAAGAAACAGTGTGGTATCTGGAATGCGATTTTGGCCCAATATTCACTCCCCGTTTCGGCGTGATGGGCCCCAAGCACGGGGTCGTCCCCCACATTCCCACCGTGGGCCCACCTGTACACGCCCGGGCACGACGCCTCCCACCAGATAATCTGCGCATTGCCCGGGAGGAGTTGCAACTCATGGAGGATTTGGGGATTGTCCGGCGCTCAGACAGCCCGTGGGCATCCCTGCTGCACATGGTCTCAAAAGCATCTGGGGGGTAGATGCCATGTGGGGACTATAGGCATCTGAATGCCATCGCCACCGTGGACCGCTACCCCGTACCGCATATCCACCAACCTCGAGGGTGCCACTTTCTTTTCTAAGGTAGACCTGGTCCGCGGGTATAAACCAGATCCCCTTCCACCCGGACGATATTCCGAAGACCGCGAACATCACCTCGTTCGTTTTTTTTGAATGGCTGCGGATGCCCTTTGGGTTGAAGAACGCCGCACAGGCGTTCCAGAGGCTCATGGACAGGGTCGGCAGGGGTCTGCCGTTCGTCTTCATCTATCTTGACGACATCCTGGTCGCAAGCCTCACCGAGCAGGAGCACGTCGCATACTTGTGGACCCTGTTCCAGCGCCTTCTGGACCATGGCCTTATCATCAACCCCATGAAGTGCCAATTCGGCCTTCGCTCCATCTCCTTTCTGGGGCACAGCGTGACACCTCAAGGCGCTGCCCCTTTTCCCTCAAAAGTGGAGGCCATTAGGTAGTTCCCCCGGCCACGCACGGTGAAGGGGTTGCAAGAATTCGTAGGCATGGTAACCTTTTACCACCTTCCTCAATCAGTCTCTATTTACCAGCTGGAAAGGTGTTGCTTATATGCCCTCTTAGGAGCAGATATATATCATGATCTATACCAACAGGCTAAATGCCTGCAATTTCAGGAATTTTGATGAAGCCCATAAGGGACGCCATGTTGAAATTGGCAATATGATCATGGCGTTGCCATGGGGAGATGGCAGCCTAGCAACGTCTGTTTGTTATTTTTTAGTTTGTTTGAAGTTTGAATTCATGTTCTTCGGTTTGTTTTATGTGGAGGGAGGGGGGAGGGGGAGATCGGGGAAAACTTTTTTTCAGGTTCTTACCTTCCCGGAGATGTTATTTTTTGGATCAGATTCTCCGGGCTCTGCGGCCTACTATCGATGGAGCTGGAAGGCTCCTCGGACTGTTGTGAGCCCCACCGCGGGCCGTGGACTTCACATCGGAGCGGATCCTTTGCTTGCGATCGCTCCCACCACGACCACCGCGGACTTAAACGTCAAGGGCTCGCAGTCTCGGGTGAGGCCGAGTCAGGGAGCTCCAACGTCGCAGAAGGCTCAACCAACCCCGACGCGAGGTTCGATCGCCCGGCGCGGGGGAGCTGACATCCCCTCCGATGCGGGAGCGGATCGCCTCGATGTGGAGGGCCCAAATGCCGCCAGCTACGGGAGTCAATATCGTTCCGTCAAGGGGGGGCTCGAGGCCCCCGACTAAGGAAGAGCTAGAGGAAGAACTTGAACTTTATTTCGCCTTCCACCACAGTGAGGAGTGTGTAGGAGTCACTGTGGTGGATGTTCAAATGTTAAAATGTGTTTTGATTGTTCTGTTTCCAAGATGGCTGCCAAAAGTGAGCGTGAACGCTGGCGCGATTAGCTGCCACTGTTTTCTCTTTGAATTGTGTATTGTTGATGTCCCTACTACTTCTTTTTTGTTTCATTCGCTTTGACCGGGATAACAAAACCCCAGCCATCAAAGTTGCCCCACCCGCAAATGAACAACCCCTCAGTCTCTCCACCTCTGCTGTACAAGATGCACTGAGCAAGGTGAATGAGCACAAAGCTGCCGGCCCCGATGGCATCCCTGGCCGGGTGCTTAGGGCATGTGCTGGACTATTATCCCCAGTCTTTACCGACATTTTCAATCTCTCACTGGCCCAGGGTGTTGTCCCCACTTGCCTAAAGACATCAACCATCATGCCAGTGCCCAAACAGTCAGCCACAGGGAGCCTCAACGATTTCCGCCCAGTGGCACTCACCCCTGTCATTGCTAAGTGCTTTGAGCGGCTGATCTTGGCTCACCTCAAAGCCAGCCTCCCCCCCACACTGGACCCCCATCAGTTTGCCTACCGGACCAACAGGTCTACAGAGGACGCCATATCGGCGGCCCTACACTCTGCCCTGACCCACCTGGACAACAACAACTCCTACATCAGGTTGCTGTTCATTGATTTCAGCTCCGCCTTTAACACTGTCATCCCCGCCAGCTTGATCACCAAACTCAGCGGGCTTGGCATCTCCACCTCCCTCTGCAACTGGACACTGGATTTCCTCACCAACAGCCAACAGTCTGTTAGGGTCAACAACCTCACCTCCTCCACTATAACACTGAGCGTGCCACAGGGCTGTGTGCTCAGCCCTCTCCTCTACTCCCTCTTCACCCACGACTGCATCCCTAAGTACGGATCCAACGCCATCATTAAGTTTGCTGACGACACCACGGTGGTAGGACTGATCAGTGACAACGATGAGTCAGCCTACAGAGAGGAGGTCCAGCACCTGACAACCTGGTGTGCCAACAATAACCTCGTCCTCAACTCCAAGAAGACGAAGGAAATTATTGTCGACTTCAGGAAGGTCAGAGGGGGCAGACATACCCCCATCCATATAAACGGGACTGAGGTGGAGCACGTCTCCAGCTACAAATTCCTCGGGGTACACATCTCGGAGGATCTGTCCTGGTCCCTCAACACCTCCAAGCTGATCAAAAAGGCACAGCAGCGCCTTTACTTCCTGAGGAGGCTCAAGAAAGCCCACCTGTCCCCCCAGATCCTGACCAACTTCTACCGCTGTACCATCAAGAGCATCCTGACCACCTGCTTCACGGTATGGTACAGCAGCTGCACTGTTGCGGACAGGAAGGCACTACAACGGGTGGTGAAAACTGCGCAGCACATCATCGGTGCCCCGCTCCCTGCCATGGATGCCCTCCACCGAAAACGGTGTCTGAAACGGGCTGGGAAGATCATTAAAGACCCCTCCCACCCCAACCATGGACTGTTTGCCCTCCTCCCATCAGGGAGACGGTACAGGAGCCTCAGGTCTCGTACCAGTAGGATGAGGAACAGCTTCTACAATTATACCGTCGCATTGCTGAACTCGGAGTCCCGTCGATAGATTTCTCCGGTCCCTCCGTCCCCATTGTTTAATTATTCTGTGTTTTTGATTATTCTGTATCCTCTTTTTTTTTAAATTTCTATATGCACTACTACTACGGACTGACGCAAAACTGCATTTCGTTGTACCCATACTTAGTATTTGTGCAATGACATTAAAGTTGAATTGAATTGAATTGAATTGAATTGAATTGAATTGAATTGAAATTGAATTGAATATGTTTGTAATTTGCTTGTTTTAATCTGTATGGTGTCCTTGAGTCCTGAAAGGCGCTCATAAATAAAATGTAATATAATTATCATTATTAATATAACACAGGAAGACCCAGCTACCCAGCCCATTATCATCACAACCAAAGATCTCTATCATTAGTGGATCTTCACATTTAGTTTAGTTTATTTTAGTTTAGTGATACAGCGCGGCAACAGGCCCTTCGGCCCACCGGTTCTGCACCGACTAGCGATCCCCGCACATTAACACGATCCTACACCCACGAGGGACAATTTTTACATTTACCTAATTAACCTTCAAACCTGTACATCTTTGGCGTATGGGAGGAAGATCTTGGAGATTTTAGTCAAGTGATTTTGAGTTTATTACCATATGCACAAGTACGGTGAGGTACAGCTACAATGAAAAATCTTGCTTTCATCAGCAGTGCAGACACATAGACTCAGACAACACACAGAATCATAAATTATACATAAGTTACACATAAAATCTGCAAAGAATGTGAAAAGAAAAAGACTTGTAAAAAACAAGACATAAGTCCAAAAATACACAATTGGAAAGAGGTCCATGGCCGTGCAAGGGAAATATTGTTGCCGAGGTAAAATTAGGATTGTGCAGGTCGGATCAAGAACCTGATAGCTGCAGGAAAATAGCTGGATCTGAACCACATGCTATGGGACTTCAGGCTTCTGTGGTGAAAAGAGAGCTTGGCCCAGAGGGTGATGATTCTTGATGCCTCATTGAGGGAGCACCTCATGTAAATGCTTTCAATGGAGGGGAGGGCAGTGTCACAATGGACCGGGCGGAGTCCGCTACTCTCTGCAGCCTCTTGCGTTCCTGTGTGTTAGAATTGCCAAATCAGGCCACGATGCAACCAATACTTTCTACAGTCCTCCTTAGGAGGTGAAAGGCCTGGATAGAGTGAATGTGGAGAGGATGTTTCCACTAGTGGGAGAGTCTAGGACCAGAGGCCTTAGAATTAAAAGGACGTACTTTTTGAAAGGAGATGAGAAGGAATTTCTTTAGTCAGAGGGTGATAAATCTGTATAATTCATTGCCACAGATGGCTGTGGAGGCCAAGTCCATGGATATTTTGAAGGCGGAGATTGACAGATTCTTGATTAGTAAGGGTGTCAGAAGGCACGAGAATGGGATTGAGAGGGAAAAATAGATCAGCATGATCAAATGGTGGAGCAGACTCGATGGGCTGAATGGCCTAATTCTGCTCCTAGGTCTTATGGTTTTATGAACTTCCCCCCGCACAACATTGTGACCATACCCACAGATCAAGGATGGCTGTTGTTTGCTCACCATCATCTTCTCAAGGGCAAATAGGCAAAGGTAATTAAATGTTGGCAAAGCTTCCAAGGTCCCCACCTGCTGAATCATTTTTAAAATTGCGATTCCTAATTTGAATGAACAAAACCTGATTTCCGTTCATAAGTCAGATGGATTAACTTAAAAACCCTGATCTAACAGTCTTAGACACAAATTGCTGGAGTAATTCTCAACAGGTCAGGCACCATGTCTGGAGAACATGAATAGGTGAAGATTTGGGTCTGGACCCTTCTTCTGACCCGAAACATCACCTATCCATGTTCTCCAGAGATGTTACCTGACCCGTTGAATTAGTCCAGCACTTTGTGCCCTTCAATGTAAACCAGCATCTGCCGTTCTTTGTTCCTACTTGATCCAGCAATATCGATTGGGAACAATGAGTGAGAAATAAAGTGCTTTGTTCTCAGGAGGAAAAAAACTCCACTACTAAAGTTGGGAATCATGGTTAAATTAGGAAAAATGACCTTGGATTAGTGTGGGATCCAAATCCACTAAACTAACTGGGCCACATATTCAATCTAAGCTCACAGATAACAATATTATGGCAAGACTAGGAGCTATTGACCAGAAAACGGGTACATCAATTACTGATTCAACATAAATTCAACTGATTCAACATAAATATTGGTCCAGGGAATCAAACAGTCGAGGGACAGACTCAATTGGTATTGGTATTGTTAGTATTGGCATTAGTATTGGTTTATTATTGTCAGATGCACCGAGGTACAGTGAAAAGCCTTTGTTTGCATGCTATCCAAATAAATCCAAATAAATCAAATCATACTCTGTACACTCATGCACAAGTAAATCAAGGGAGCCTTTATTTTCCACCCGACCTAAAATAGAGGGCTGCATTGAAAACTTCACTCAATAATATTATCTTTTGAATTGATGAGGTGTCCCTCCCAGTTCTAGATCTAATTGGTCAAGCCAAGGGAACTCTCTGGAAGTTCACAACAGAGGTTGTGTAGTTGGGAGTTTTTGTAAAGAAAAACAATTATGGAGAAGGGTAAGCAAACAAGATTTCTGCATTTTATGCAAAGAATGCAAAGTAGTAAATAAAAAAATATTATGAAAATCAGGGGCATTATGCTTCTTGTAAAAAATACTATTGTGTTTTTAATCCCAATAAATTATATGACAAAAGGCTTCAGGAAATTTGCTGCATTATTGAAATTGGGGATCGCTGGTCGGCGTGGAAGGATCTGTTTCCGCGCTGTATCTCTAAACTAAACTGAACTAAAGGTGATTTTTTCCACAATAAATGTCAAAGCACAGAATGTCCCTCTAGTGGATGCAGCGTGAATTACACATTTATATTTCCACTTCAGATTTTTATGGAAATTTCCCTAAATTCACAGAGGAACATTGACTAAAGTGGGATATTTTTAAAAAGTGGTTAACTTGCCACATTGTCCATCCACCTCCACAGCCACTACATGCCATGCTTTGCATAAAATCTGACCTCATCCTCTACCTCGAAGACACAAAATGCTGGAGTAACTCAGCGGGACAGGCAGCATTTCTTGAGAGAAGGAATGGATGATTTTTCAGAATATAGAAACATAGAAAATAGGTGCAGGAGGAGGCCATTCGGCCCTTTAAGCCAGCATCGCCATTCATTGTGATCATGGCTGATCGTCCCCAATCAATAACCTGTGCCTGCCTTCTCCCCATATCGCTTGATTCCACTAGCCTTTGAGACCCTTTTTCAGACAGAGAGTCAGGGGAGATATAAACTAGAGATATGTAAGGGCAAGGTGAGAAATCCTCTCCTGCTTTGCCCTGTTATGTTTTGCCTTTTTGTTTTCATCAGTCATTAACATCATGCCTCCCCCCTCGACTCCGTCCAAGGACCCCGACAGTCTTTTCAGGTGAGGCAGAGGTTCACTTGCACCTCCTCCAACCACATCTACTGTATCCGCTGTTCCAGGTTTGGACTCCTATATATCGGCGAGGCAATCGTTTTGTTGAACACCGCTCAGTCCGCCTAAACCTACCTGATCTCCTGGTTACTCAACACTTTGACCCCCTCCCATTCCCACACTGACCTTTCTTTCCTGGTCCTACATTGTCACATTGAGGCCCAGTGCAAATTGGAGGAACAGCACCTCATATTTTGCTTGGGCAGTTAATTCAAGTAACCCTTCCTTTCCCATTCTCCCCATCCCTCCCCTTCCCAGTTCTCTGACCAGTCTTACTGTCTCTGACTACATTTTATCTCTGTTTGCCTTGTTGTTAGATTCTCCCAGCTAACAATGATCTATTTGACATTTTCCTTGATCCGCATTCCCTTTGACCTTTTTTTACACCTTACCCTTCCATATCTATGTATTTCCCTCTCCCCTGACATCAGTCTGAAGAAAGGTCTTGACCCGAAACATCACCCATTCCTTATCTCCAGAGATGCTGCCTGTCCCGCTGAGTTATTCCAGCATTTTGTGTCGATCTTTAGTTTAAACCAGCATTTGCAGTTCCTTCTTATACATCACAAAACTGTTTTCTTAAGAGGACAGAGGCAGCTGGAATGCATTTGCTCACTGAACAGAATCAAGAAGAGGACACAGGAGTGGAATATGGGCAAAGATATATTCATAACCCAATCATTCTGAGTCCATCTCCTTTTACAGAAACTATGCATCCTATTCATTAGTAAAATAGATCCTCGTAACAAATAGTTATAATATTGAACTGAAACCTCAGAAATCAATACTGACACCAGGTGGCGTCGAACGATGGCAGCCTCGCCAATGGCCTGTCTTGTCCTTTTCATCTTTTGGTGTTTTTAGTCTGTTGTTAAATGTATGTTTTAGTGTATCTTTAGTTTTGTATTAAGTGGGGGGTGGGGGGAACCTTTTTTAAAATCTCTTTCCTCGACGGAGATGCAACTTTTTCCGTATCTATCTCCGTCCACACGGCGCCCTAACATCGTGGAGCTGGCTGTCCCTTTGCTGGGGATCGACTTCAGGAGCTCCAACCACCGGAGTCTATGGACTTAACATCGTGGAGCTCACGGTCCCTTGGTTAGGGATCGACTTTGTGAGCTCCAAGCCGCAGGAGCTTCGACCGCCGGCTGTGGGAGCTTCGATTGCCCAGACTGTGGATGGTTCATTACAAGAGGATTTCAGTATAGGAGTAAAGAGGTTCTTCTGCTGTTGTATAGGGCTCTGGTGAGACCACATCTGGAGTATTGTGTACAGTTTTGGTCTCCTAATTTGAGGAAGGATATCCTTGTGATTGAGGCAGTGCAGCGTAGGTTCACAAGATTGATCCCTGGGATGGCGGGACTGTCATATGAGGAAAGATTGAAAAGACTAGGCTTGTATTCACTGGAGTTTAGAAGGATGAGGGGGGAATCTTATAGAAACATATACAATTATAAAAGGACTGGACAAGCTAGATGCAGGAAAAATATTCCCAATGTTGGGCGAGTCCAGAACCAGGGGCCACAGTCTTAGAATAAAGGGGAGGTCTTTTAAGACTGAGGTGAGAAAAAACGTTTTCACCCAGAGAGTTGTGAATTTATGGAATTCCCTGCCACAGAGGGCAGTGGAGGCCAAATCACTGGATGAATTTAAGAGAGAGTTAGATAGAGCTCTAGGGGCTAGTGGAGTCAAGGGATATGGGGAGAAGGCAGGCACGGGTTATACGGGACGATCAGCCATGATCACAATGAATGGCGGTGCTGGCTCGAAGGGCCGAATGGCTTCCTCCTGCACCTATTTCCTATGTTTCTATGTTTCAATGTTCGACTGTCCCGACCGTGGGAGGAAAGGAGGGAAGAAGATAATACGTTATTGCCTATGTTAATGTTAATATTTATGTAGTTGTGTGTTTTTGGTGCTTTTTTGGAATGACTGAATGGGAAATCAAATTCCTTGTATGTTTTTTACATACTTGGCTATGTAGAAGGGTCTTAGGCCAAAACGTCGCCAATTCCTTCTCTCCATAGATGCTGCCTCACCGGCTGAGTTACTCCAGCATTTTGTGTCTACCTTCGACTTTATCAGCATCTGCAGTGCTTTCTTACACCATTCAGATAATAATCTGCCTTCCTGAGCTTGCCACCAAAGTGGATAACCTCAGATTTATCCACATTATACTGCATCTGCCATGCATCTGCCCACTCACCCAAACGTATGCAAGCCACCCTGCAGCATCATAGCATCCTCATGGCAGCTCACACTGCCACCCAGCTTTATGCAATCCGCAAACTTGGAGATGTCACATTTAATTCCCTCATCTAAATCGTTAATATATATTTTAAATAACTGGGGTCCCAGCACCGAGTCTTGCGACACCCCGCAAGTCTGACTGCCATTCTGAAAAGGATCCGTTAATTCCTACTCTTTGCTTCCTGTCTGCCAACCAGTTTACCAATGGTTATGTTTGACTCTGATCCTACAACACTGGTTATCTCCTAGTTATCTGTGGTTGTCATCATAATAAGTAAACCATGTTTTCAGTGGTACAAGAGTACTATGAAAGCTTTTGCAATGTTTCCAAAATGCAGATTAACACCAAATCGGTCAATTTGGATTTACCAGCAGCTCCCACAGCCACCAAATGAATGAAAAAATATTTTAAAAATAGTTAGAGCTGCTCTTTCTGATTTGACATAATCTGAAAATCTCAACCTTTGCTGGCTGATCACATGACATGAGCTTGCAAATGTTACTGCATTATTGTCACATGGCTTTTGAGCAAACAAATGATGCATGACATTGAAAAAGTATGAATTTAACTTTACTTATGTTTTGATTACTTGCTTGAAAATTAATTACACAAAACTGTATTTAAGGAATGTAATAATTTTTCTTTAAAATTAGGGATATGGTGTTGTTATTGGACTATGATATTCCTATAGTTTGTCTAATTTATTTTCCACTTATTGGAGAATGATCTACATTCTTTGCCATTACTTCAATAGTTAAAATGTCATTAAACCATTTATGATATTGCTGATTGGCCAGATGGCTGGTGCAAAGACTGAAGAATGTTATGGTTTGGTTCAAACTTACGCTGCAGAAATTGAAGCAGAAAGCATTTGTCTTTCTTTTAAATAAAAAGAGCAATGTCAGCATCCAGATTTGCACAAAAGTCGAGTTAAGTACCAGAAAGTGTACCGGGAGAGCAGCATTGTTAGCCTGACAGAGACGTGGCTGACGGAACACACGGCCGATTCTTTGATCAGTTTCACCGGCTTCAGGTCGATACGAGCGGACAGGGACACCGGAGCGAGCGGTAAGCAGAAAGGTGGGGGGCTTTTACTGCTCAACAACAACGTGGTGTAACCCTAATCACGCTACTATCAAAGAACGGATATGCAACAAGGACATTGAACTTTTAGCGGTTAGTTTAAGACCATATTACCTACCCAGGGAGTTCACTGTGGTGGTAGCCATTGTTGTTTATATTCCTCCATCTGCCAAGGCGGAAGTCGCGTGTGACGTGCTGCACACCACTATAGCGGGACTCCAGTCCAAGTACCCAGAGGCGTTCATTGTTGTGTCTGGAGATTATAACCATGTCTGTCTCTCTAAGACTTTGCCCACTTTTAAACAGTATATTGACTGGACAACCAGAGGTGATAAAACGCTGGATCTTTTGTATGCAAATGTCAAAAATGCATACAAATGTACTGCACTGCCCCCTCTTGGTCGATCAGACCACGACATGCTACATCTCTCTCCCTCCTACACACCAGCTGCCAAGAGGCTGCCTGTCACCATCAGAACATCAAGAGACTGGTATCCTGAGGCAGATGAAGCCCTGAGGTATTGTTTTGAGACAACAGATTGGGATGCGTTCTGTGAGGAGTATGGGGAAGACATTGATGGACTAACAGAATGCATTACCCATTACATCAATTTCTGTTATGATGACATCATGCCACCCAGGGTAATTCGTTGCTACCCTAATAACAAACCTTGGATTACCAGCAGCCTGAAGGCCTTACTAAATGAGAAGAAAAAGGCTTTCAGGGAGGGCGACAGGAATAAAATCAAAGAACTTCAAAAGGAACTGAAGGTGAGGATTAAGGAGGGGAAAGAAGCCTATAGGTTCAAATTAGAACGACAGCTGCAGCAAGATGGTGTGAAGCAGGTATGGGCTGGAATGCGAAAGATCACGGGCATGAAGCAGAAAGGTGGTACACTGCCTGATGGTGAACAGTCTGGCTGATGATCTGAACAGATTTTTCAACAGATTCGACGGCTCCACACCACCCCAGCCTCCCCCACCTGGTCTGCTGACCATTGCTGCTTCCTCTCCACCTCCCATCCCTCTCTCCATCACTCCTGAGATGTCACCTGTACGGAGTCCCCTCTTTCCACCTCCCACTCCACCGGCAGCCCCACCCATGACTCTTCATACTGCTCAGGTCAAGGTGATGCTGGACAGACTGAAGCCAGGGAAGGCAGTGGGGCCTGATGACACCAGCCCAAGGCTACTGAAGACTTGCTCTTCAGAGCTGTGTGGTATTCTAACACACCTGTTCAACCTGAGCTTGCGTCTACAGAGGGTTCCAAGGCTGTGGAAAACATCTTGCCTGGTACCTGTCCCAAAGAAGACCCATCCCACTCTCCACAATGACTACAGACCAGTAGCGCTCACTTCACATATAATGAAGACATTTGAGAGACTTGTCCTTTCCTACATCAGGACTAGTGTGTCAAATCAAATGGATCCTTTACAGTTTGCATATCAGCCTAACATCAGTGTCGACGATGCCCTCATTTACATGCTGCAGAGGGTGTACACACATTTGGACACTACTGATGCATCTGTAAGGATTACATTTTTTGACTTCTCAAGCGCCTTCAACACAATTCAACCCCGACTGCTAGGGGAGAAGATGGAGAAGATGAAAGTGGATCCATCACTGGTACTGTGGTGTTTGGATTACCTTTCCCTCAGACCACAGTACGTGCGCCTACAGAACAGTGTCTCGGGCACCATCTTGAGCAGCACAGGGGCTCCACAAGGAACTGTGCTGGCTCCGTTCCTGTTTACCATCTACACAGCGGATCTCCAATATAACACCAACAGCTGCTTTTTGCAGAAGTTTTCGGATGACACAGCTGTTGTCGGCCTCATTAAAGGGGGCAATGAGGAGGAGTATAGAGACATAATAAGTAACTTTGTGGAGTGGAGTGCACACAATAACCTCCATCTTAACACCAAAAAAACCAAGGAGATAGTTGTGGACTTCAGGAGGGGGAGGAGGAGGACTCAAGCAACACCAATCACCATTAAGGGCACTGAGGTGGAGGTGGTCGCTAACCACAGGTACCTTGGGGTGCAGCTTGACAGTGAGCTGAACTGGAAGTGTCATATGGAGGCGGTGTACAGGAAGGGACAAAGCCGACTGTATTTTTTAAGGAGGCTGAGGTCATTTAACATCTGCCAACCCCTACTGTGCAGTGTCTACCATTCAGTGGTGGCCAGTGCTCTGTTTTTTGCTGTGGCCTGTTGGGGAGATGGCGCCCGCATAGCGGACAAAAACAGACTGGACAAGCTAATCAGGAAGGCCGGCTCAGTGGTCGGGGCTGAGCAACGATCGGTCCAGCAGGTGGCAGAGGCCAGCACTCTGAACAAACTGGGTTCAATAATGACCAACCCCACTCACCCACTCCATGCCCTGAAGGTGATCAAGAGCAGCATCTTCAGTCAGAGGCTGATTGCACCAATGTGCAAAACTGAGAGACATAGGAAGTCCTGTTTACCAGCTGCTATAAGGTTATATAATGCGCATAAATAACTGCACTTTTTTTTAATTAATTGTATTTTAACTTGTATTTTAACTTGTATTTTAACTTGTTAAGTATGGAAGCCATTTGAGGAAATGTGTGGTGTTATGTCTGTCTTGAAGCTGTCGTGGCACTGTAATTTCCTGTAAAGGATTATTAAAGGTATAATCAATCAATCAATTAACTGGTATATTGCCAATCAACGTTTGAGGGCGTGGCATTTTCGAACAAAAACTTTGATCGCCGGCTGCGGGAGCTTCGATCGCCCAGACTGCGGATGGTTCGACTGTCCCGATCGTGGGAGGAAAGGAGGGAAGAAGATAATACGTTATTGCCTATGTTTATGTTAATATTTATGTAGTTGTGTGTTTTTGGTGCTTTTTTGGTATGACTGTATGGTAAATCAATTTCCTTGTATTTACATACTTGGCTATGTAGATCAAAATCCTTATTTTTACATACTTGGCTATGTAGAAGGGTCTTGACCCGAAACGTCGCCAATTCCATCTCTCCATAGATGCTGCCTCACCCGCTGAGTTACTCCAGCATTTTGCAAAAGCAAACAGCTGGAGGAACTCAGCGGGTCAACCAGCATCTGTGGAGGCAAAGGGATGGTCAACACTTTGGGCCGAGACCCTACATTAGGACGGGATCCAGTCCAGATGAAGGGTCCTGACCCAAAAAGTCACCTGTCCTCTCCCTCAATGGATGTTGCACAACCCGCTGAGATCCTCCAGCAGATTGTTTGGCATTCTAGTGATTCATGTGAACTGACAGCCTCGTTACATTTTCAGAAAATGCAGCCAAGCAATAAATGCAGTAATTTGTTATATCAAATCTCTGCCCATTTTTGCATTTGCATTTGCACATTTCTATGCATCATTTAAATGAGTGAGCAAAAGAGCAGATACCAAGAGAAGCAGACGAACTGATGAGCAATTTGATGTGATATCAGCTGAAGGAAGGGACTATCCTGCACAATAGGGACAATATACAGAAGCCAATTAACCTACAAACTTGTATGTCTTAGGAATGTGGGAGGAAACCAGAGCACTCAGAGAAAACCCTCACAGTACAAACCCTGTACGGACAGCCCCCATAGTCAAGATCAAACCCGGGTCTCTTTCTCTGTAAAGCAGCAACTCTACCGCTGTGCCACTGCACTGCCCTTTAATACTTCTTACTATTTTTTTAAGCAATGCTTACCTGTGTAAATCAGGCTACTCTGTTAAGCTTCTTCAGGCTCTTCTGTGATCAATTACTTAATCCCTCCTGCTGGAGCTTTTCCATTAAGAACTTGAAAAGCTAAGCTTGCCAGATATTAGCACTCAAATACTTTTCATGGTATTAATTTATTCTATACATTTATCAAATCCTGTATACCCTTAACCGGGTTATAGTGGTGCTGAAATGTTGCAATTGGAAAAAGCACAATCTTGAAAATCATAACACGTTGACATGATATGTCTTTATAAAATTCTCCACGATAAACAAAGAGGTTCTTTCTTTATTAAGCCTGCGGAGGTATGGTGGCGCAATGGTAGAGTTGCTGCCTTACAGCGCAAGAGATCCAGGTTCGATCTTGACTACGGATGCTGTCTGTATGAAGTTTGAACGTTCTCCCGTGGCAGCGTGGGTTTCCTGCTAGTTTCCTCACACACTCCAAAGACGTACAGGTTTGCAGGTTAATTGGCTTTGGTTTGTTCGCTCGTGTGTCAGATGATGCATAGCTCGCTGTTGGCTTCCATCGTCGTCCAACATGTTGACGGAATTGGTCACCCGACGCGTCACTGAGTGCATCGTGTCGTCGTTTTTGGGGATCGCCACGAGGAGGCGTCTGTCATGATCCCCATTGACTTTGGTAAAAATTGTACATTGTCCCTCATGTGTAGGATAGTTTTAGTGTGTGGGGAGCACTGGTCGGCATGGGCTGAAGGGCCTGTTTCCGTGCTGTATCTGTAAACTACATGAAACTAAACAGTGGGAAGAGATACTTTTTTTTAATTACATTTGAGGTAAGTGTGTTAAACTAAGCAATGTTTTTAGTAAGGTCCCAGTTTCAATCTGCGACCAGCATTGAGTGAACATTTTCACCCAGAGTTGTGAATGTGTAGAATTCTTTGCCACAGAAGGCAGTGGAGGCCAATTCACTGGATGTTTTCAAGAGAGTTAAGCCCTGTCCCACGGTACGAGTTCATTCCAAGAGCTCTCCCGAGTTTAAAAAATAAATCAAATTTGCGGTAAGCACGGAGAATGAACGTAGCGGGTACGTCGGAGCTCGGGGATGTCTCTTAGCGCTAACAGCAGGCACTCGGGAAGACTCGCTAATGGCAGGCAAGCACGGTAAGACTCGTGAAGATTTTTCAACATGATGAAAAATGTCCATGAGAGCCCCGAGTACTGACGAGTGGCCATTACCGTAAATCTCCGAGTTCAAATCAGGGCAAACTCAGGAGAATGCTTGGAATGAACTCGTACCGTGGGACAGGGCTTTAAGATATCGCTCTTAGGGTTAACAGAATCAAGGGATATGGGAAGAAAGCAGGAACGAGGTACTGATTTTGGATGATCAGCCATATTGAATTGCGGTGCTGGCTCGAAGGGTCGAATAGCCTACTCCTGCATCTATTTTCTATGTTTCTATGTTTCTAACTAATCTTAGCTGTGGTGGCAGATAGATGGTCTTAAGAAGCTATGTTCTAAAAACTGGTTGTTGTTTTACAGTAAATTATGGTCTTACGTTTTTTACAATAACATTTCTCCATAGTTTGGATTTATTTATTTTAATTTACTGAGATTTTATAGTCCACATTTCTGGTTAGATTCTACCTCAGACAACTTCTTAAACCTGACAAGGTTGCAAATCCATTCAGATATGATGTATTGCTTTCTATCCTTTATCTTTATCCCATTTAGAAATATTTAATTTGATTTATTTTCTCAGCCTATTTCTAACTTACTAAAGGTTATGGATTAGAGACTACAAATTAAATTCCTGACTCTTCAGGTTTAATACATGTCATCACTAAATGCTGGAGTAACTCAGCGGGACTGGCAGCATCTCTGGAGAGAAGGAATAGGTCATGATGGCTTGAAGCCTTTTGCCAATTGATTCATTGCTGGGATGGAGAGCAATGTTACTGCCTCCAAAATACATTCCATTTGGAATGACTTTCAGAGGCAGAGAACGACACACTGATGCCACAATATATCATGTTTAGCACTATCAACTGGGGATGCATTTCTGGCCACTTTCATTGGATCAAAGTGTTGCAGATTCAACGGGATGTTCTCATGATATATACATAATTGTGAGGCCAAATCACCTTAACATCTTCTTTGCAGACAACAAATATTACCCTGTTGAGATGACTTGATAGAAAAGAACCATTATTCTGTTTACAGCTCACGGTGAGCATATGATTAAGATATAGTTTGAGGCAATCTGGGCCACTCTCAGAAATCCACAGCGCAGTAACCCGCCACACTGTTCGAACAATGCTACTCTGTGAATTAGTGTTTTCTATTATAGGGCCCTTGTGAATGAAGTACATCTTTTTTTGCACAAAATGCACCAAAGTATAAATTAGACATTGAGACCAGAAATGCATACTCGTCGTTTTAATGGCCCCATATAATTTTGGTATTTACAGCTAAGGTGTGAGAGTGCTAATAGCAGTAAGGTGGTAGTAGAATTAGCAAGTTACATGGAGCATACATGGAACTTGACAGGGGTCGCGATGTGAATGCTTTTACTATGACTGCAGACCTTGCACTTAACACTCCAATAGCGCAACGATGTGTACAGCAGTGGCGAGCCACTATATAGCATAAGGACGCAAAAGAAGAAGATGATTTTGGTATTCTGATTCTGACACGACTTTTACAACAGATGATGAACAGTAAAACACATCATCCATCCATAATGGCAGTTTTTGGATCTGAAGTGGCTTTACCTATCTGTCACATATATGGGGAGCTCCAAACCCTTCCTGGTAAGTCATGCAGCAAAGTCGTCAAAAACTGAGTCATCTTTAGAAATGTTTAGGAACAGTCAACATGGATTTGTGCCTGGAAGGTCATGTTTAACTAATCTTCTTGAATTTTTTGAAGATGTTACTCGGGAAATTGATGAGGGTAAAGCAGTGGATGTTGTGTATATGGACTTCAGTAAGGCCTTTGACAAGGTTCCTCATGGAAGGTTGGTTAAGAAGGTTCAATGGTTGGGTATTAATGGTGGAGTAGCAAGATGGATTCAACAGTGGCTGAATGGGAGATGCCAGAGAGTAATGGTGGATGGTTGTTTGTCAGGTTGGAGGCCAGTGACGAGTGGGGTGCCACAGGGATCTGTGTTGGGTCCACTGTTGTTTGTCATGTACATCAATGATCTGGACGATGGTGTGGTAAATTGGATTAGTAAGTATGCAGATGATACTAAGATAGGTGGGGTTGCGGGTAATGAAGTAGAGTTTCAAAGTCTACAGAGAGATTTATGCCAGTTGGAAGAGTGGGCTGAAAGATGGCAGATGGAGTTTAATGCTGATAAGTGTGAGGTGCTACATCTTGGCAGGACAAATCAAAATAGGACGTACATGGTAAATGGTAGGGAATTGAAGAATGTAGGTGAACAGAGGGATCTGGGAATAACTGTGCACAGTTCCATGAAAGTGGAATCTCATGTAGATAGGGTGGTAAAGAAAGCTTTTGGTGTGCTGGCCTTTATAAATCAGAGCATTGAGTATAGAAGTTGGGATGTAATGTTAAAATTGTACAAGGCATTGGTGAGGCCAATTCTGGAGTATGGTGTACAATTTTGGTCGCCTAATTATAGGAAGGATGTCAACAAAATAGAGAGAGTACAGAGGAGATTTACTAGAATGTTGCCTGGGTTTCAGCAACTAAGTTACAGAGAAAGGTTGAACAAGTTAGGGCTTTATTCTTTGGAGCGCAGAAGGTTAAGGGGGGACTTGATAGAGGTTTTTAAAATGATGAGAGGGATAGACAGAGTTGACGTGGAAAAGCTTTTCCCACTGAGAGTAGGGAAGATTCAAACAAGGGGACATGACTTGAGAATTAAGGGACTGAAGTTTAGGGGTAACATGAGGGGGAACTTCTTTACTCAGAGAGTGGTAGCTGTGTGGAATGAGCTTCCAGTGAAGGTGGTGGAGGCAGGTTCGTTTTTATCATTTAAAAATAAATTGGATAGTTATATGGATGGAAAGGAATGGAGGGTTATGGTCTGAGCGCAGGTATATGGGACTAGGGGAGATTATGTGTTCGGCACGGACTAGAGGGGTCGAGATGGCCTGTTTCCGTGCTGTAAAAAAAAATTGTTATATGGTTCTTACTATTATCTTTTCATGAAACCATAGTAAAGGGTTATTATTTGTGTGCACATGGCCAGATATTATTGAGCTTAATTTATTGCCATTATAATCAGGACCTAAATATTGTAATGATATAACAAAGAGTACCGTCTCACACGTGTTTCAACATGATGTAATTAATAAAAACATCACCATATCTTTGAGATAATAGCTTATCAAAACTAAAAGGGCTTTGGACTAGTTTGTGTAGTGGTTTAGATTTATTAGAAATAAATGTGAAATATATTTAAATGTGACTATTATTTCTGAATATGGGGTTCAGCTGGGACAGGTGGTGAGAGCTGATCAGTAGGGCATGCCTACGTTTTATTGAGCTGCTCTCAGCAACGCAGTAACCAGTTTATTTTCCATGACACAGTCACTGGCCCAGAAGAACATGGGAAATAGAAACAGGTCAGTCATCCCCTCATGCCAGCTTTGCCATTCGGTAGGATTTTGACTGATTTTCCATCTCATGTGCCAATTCCCGGCACTGTATCCTACAGTGTCCTATCCTGCAACATTACAATTGATGGCCATATGATTGTTGCATGTTTTTAGTCATAAAGCATGGAAACAGGGACTTTGACCCAACTCATCTATGCCGAGTTCTCATCTAGGCAAGTACCATTTTTATGCATTTGACCCACGTCCTTTTAAACTTTTCCTATCCATGTATTTGTCCAAATATCTTTCAAATGTTGTTACTGTCTCAATTACTTCCTCTGGCAATTCGTTCCATATACGTACCACTTCCTTTGTGAATACGTTGCCCATCAAGTTCCCATTAAATCTTTCCCCTTTCATCTTACACCTATCATAAAACTGTGTGCCTGCCGTCGTCCGGCGTCCGGCGTCCGTCCGTCCGGCTGCCGGCTGTCTTTCTTCCTTTGATTCCTTGCTACGCCGAAGCCAGACGCAGAATAGCCAAGATCTTTTCCATTTCGGTAAAGATTTCACTTTTCTTTCTAAGTATCCACTCCTGATTACATTTCGTCGTGTTTATGTACACATTTTTAATCAAATCCTTCTACCACCCCCTCCTCCGCCCCCCACCCCCCCCCCCCCCCCCCCCCCCCCCCCCCAATATTTCAAAAGAAAAACTGGCTTCTCACCCATAGAAGCAGCCCCAGCCCCAGCCCCTGGTGAACGTTCCATCGTGTGATGTCACAATGACCAATGTTCACAGATGTCCAATCGGAATGGATTCATTTACATATGCCTTTGCAGGAGCCCCAGCCCCTGGTGAACGTTCCATCGTGTGATGTCACAATGCCCGATGCTCAAAGACATTCTTGCCATAGAGGGAGTACAGAGAAGGTTCACCAGACTGATTCCTGGGATGTCAGGACTTTCATATGAATAAAGACTGGATAGACTCGGCTTACAATACAATACAATTTATTGTCATTTGAGCCTCAGTGAGGCTCAAACGAAATTCTGTTTCCACAGCCATACAAACAAAGACAATTCCTAGACATACACACAATTTAGTTCACACAAACATCCATCACAGTGGACCCACTGTGATGGAAGGCAAAGTCTTTTCTCTCCCCTGTTCTCCATGACTCTCCCGATGACGAAGCCCCAGGCGGGCGATGATAAGTCCCACGGCCATTTTAGGCCGTGCCGGGCGATTTACGGCCCCGCTCCCGGTCCAAATGTCACAAAGTTGGAGCCCCCGGCGGGCGCTGTAATGTCCCACGGCCATGAAGCCTTGCCGGGCGATGTACGTCCCCGCTCCGGGTCGTTCCAACCCCGCGACACGCGTTGTGGGAACTCCGGGAAGCGGTCTCTCTCTCCCCCCGGACCCGCGAGCTCCCGATGTCCCAGTCCACCGGACCTGCGGCTGCGATGCTGGAACCTCCGAGCGCCAGGAGTCGAGTCGCAGCAGCGAGTCACCACCGCTCCCCACGCTCCGAGGCCGGCCAGCCCCACAATGGTGAGTAGTCCACAGCTCCGCAGTCTCCCGAGCCCCCGGGTCGTTCAGGCTGGAGGCCGCTCCACGGTGCTAGGCCCCAACGACAACGGAGACCCGACAGGGAAAAGGTCGGGTCTCCCGGACAGGGAAGAGATTTTAAACAGTTTCCCCCTGCCCCCCCCCCCCACCCCCCCACATATACACATTTAAAACCAGTATTAAAAAACACCAACACTACATTTAACTAGACAAAAAATAAAAAAAAGACAGACAGGCTGTAGGGGCCGCTGCAACGGATGAGTCGCGCCGCCAACCAATGGCTTGTACTCACTAGATTTTAGAAGATTGAGGGGGTATCTCATAGAAACTTACAAAATTCTTAAGGGGTTGGACAGGCTAGATGCAGGAAGATTGGTCCAGATGTTGGGGAAGTCCAGAACAAGGGGTCACAGTTTAAGGATAAGGTGTAAATCTTTTAGGACCGAGATGAGAAAAACATTTTTCACACAGAGAGTGGTGAATCTCTGGAATTCACTGGCACAGAAGGTAGTTGAGGCCAGTTCATTGGCTATATTTAAGAGGGAGTTAGATGTGGCCCTTGTGGCTAAAGGGATCAGGGGGTATCGAGAGAAGGCAGGTGCAGGATACTGAGTTGGATGATCAGCCATGATCATATTGAATGGTGGTGCAGGCTCGAAGGACCGAATGGCCTACTCCTGCACTTAATTTCTGTTTCTATGCTTCCCTCTTCTCACCCCTCTCCCTCTCCCACCCATCCCTCTCTCCCCCACCCCCTTCCCTCTCTACCCCACCCCCTTCCCTCTCTCCACCCGCCCCCTTCCTCCTACCCCTCTGTCCCTCTTCCACCTCTCCCCCTTCCCCCTCCACTATCCCTCCCCACTCTTTCCCCTCTCTCCCTCACCCCTCTCTCCCCATCCCCCTCTCTCACCCCCTACCCCGCTCTCCTTTCCCTCCCAAATCTGTCCCGTTTCCTCCTCCTCCTCTCCCCTCCCTCCCCTCTTCTCATCCCCCCTCCCCCCACCTGTGTGTTTGGGGGGTGGTTAATGTGAGTGTGATGCCGCAGCCCCCCCCGCAAACGCCGTTGGGGAAACAGACCCAACGGGTCTGCACTTGGTCTAGTGCCCTCGAGTTCTTGATTCCCCAACTCTGGGGGGAAAAACTGTGCATTGATTCTACTATGCCCTCATGATGTTATACACCTCTATAAAGATTACCACTCAGTCTATAAAGCTCCAAGGAATAAAGTCCCAGTCCGTCCAACCCCTCGCTATAGCTGTCGTGCCAAGCAACATCCTTGTTAATCTTTTCAATACTTTTTCCAGCTTAATGGCATCTTTTCTATAGTAGGGTGACAAAAACTGAACACAATACTCCAAGTGTGGCCATATCAATGTCTTGCACAACTAGAACATAATGTACCAACATCTATGCTCAATGTACTTATTGATGAAGGCCAGCGTGCCAAAGGACTTCTTCATCACCCTGTCGATCTGTGATGCTACTTTCAGGGAACTAGTTTAGTTTAGTTTAGTTTAGTTTAGTTTACTGTCACATGTACCAAGATACAGTGAAAAGGTTTTGTTGCATGCTAACCAGTCAGTGGAAAGACAATACATGAATATAATCGAGCCATCCACAGTGTACAGGTACATGGTTACAGTTTAGTTTATTGTCACGTGTACCAAGGTACAGTGAAAAGCTTCTGATGAAGGGAATAATGTTTAGTGCAAGATAAAGTCCAGTTAGAGATTGCCCACGGGTCACCAATGAGGTAGATAATAGCTCAGGACAGCTCTCTAGTTGTTGATGGAATGGTTCACTTGGCTGATAATAATCCCTGTAATATCCAAACAACTATTGATCTTTCTCCTGAACCTTCTCAACACTCTTGGATAGGGAATTCCAAAATATACACCATATTCTGAGTGAGGCAATTTCTTCTTAACTCAGTCTGATTGGCCAAAGCATAATTTTGAGATTTTGTCTCCTGGTTTCAGCTACTGCAGCCAGGGGAAATATCAACTCCACATCTTCCTGTTAAGAAATTGCTTCCATTTGTCTAACCTCACAATCCTACCGCGCGAATGGAACATGACAGCCCACTTCTTGCACTTCTAAAGACTGTTGTGACCCCACCGGGTGATGGTAAGTAAGTCCCGCGGCTGAATCCGAGCTCCGCGAACGGGCTGGTTCAAACTCCGCGGCCCGGGGCGGTCGAAGCTACCGAAGCTGCCACCCTCCAGCCCAGCGGACGAAGCTGTCGTTGCGGGAGCTCCAGAAAACCGGTCACCAACCTGGGACCTGCGAGCTCCCAACGTTGTCGTCCACTGAGCCCGCGGCCGAGCCTCCGAGGCTCCGAAGTCGGGTCACCGCCGCAACGCCACCACAGCCCCGAAGTCGGACAGCCTCGCGTTGGTAAGTCCTGGCTGGCTCTGCCTCCGGAGCCTCGAGGTCGGTCCCAGTTGGAGGCCGCCAGCTCCGCCATTAGGCCTCAGCGCAGACGGAGACGGGGGATACGACAAAAAAAGGCCGCATCCCCCGAAGGAAGAGACTAAAACAAGTTTCTGCCACCACCACCCCCACACATACACAACTAAAATAAACTGAAATAACTGTAACAACAGGACAAAAGAAAACAAAAAAAGAAAAGACAAACGGACTGCAGGCGAGCCGCAGCTTGCAGACCAAGAAGCTCACCAAGAAGAAGTCCTCAATCATGATGGTAAGTTTCTCAATGAAATTCTCAATGTCATCAATGCATCGATCTACATTCCTCAGTAAATGTAATTCTGTTTTGAACAGATGTTAATGACGACGCGTGAATTGTATTCAAAGGAAGGCAGCGTCATTAATATCTGTTCAAAACACAATTACATTTATTGAGGAATGTGGATCAGAGCATTGATGATACATTGTATAACTACTTGTTAACTACTGGCTGTTAACAAGTGCTATAGTAGTAGTTAACACATCGTTTGTGTCTGATGGCACGGTTGTTATCCATGTTCGTTTTGTAATAAAAATCCGTATGGCGAATGTTTTTTTAAAATCTTTATTTAACAAAGCGAATTTTTATTTCCATATGAAATACGAAAAATTAACGCGGGGCCTCCCGTGGGCGCGGGGCCAAATTTGGAAAAATCGGTCCAATCTGCTTAAGGCTGGCCCTGTGTGTACACTCATAATATGTGTGGAAGACCAGACTGAAGATTTGGAAATGCATTGATCGGGTCCTTTGTTTTAGAATTTAGAATTCACTCATGTGTCAGCACTTTAGGCACATTGTGAACTGATGGTTTAATGCAGCAAGCTCAAGAAACAGACCACTTTTCATTTAGCAAGAGATTGCATCTTTTCAAAAGATTGCCTGGAGCAACATGGGTTATTAGAAATAATTCTCTTTTGTTTTTTTAATATTTTGGTTTCTGACAATCATCAATAAAGTGAGGGATCCAATATGAATTGATATCATCTTTTAGTAAAGGCATATTTGCATTAACAAGGTACGCAATAACTGTCCAGATCTTTCTTCAGTCGGCATATTGCCGCAAACCAAGAATAATCATTAAACGTGACCCATTCCACCATCAGGGAGTGGTGGGGGAGGGAAGGGCACAATTCTAACCCAGTGAGCGTGGGTTAGGTGGCATGTAAAAATATTTTTTAAATCTGTAACACTACCCATACCCCACTGTGGCACATCCACATCTTTCAGGAGAGCGGGCAGTCGTTCAAATTCAACCTTGGCTGACCAGTTGTAACTCTGCACTTACAACTGGGACTTGAACATGGCACCAAAGCTGGCGACTCATGTATACTGTCCTAGTGTATAATTTCTATACACTTGTACATATCTAAGATGCGCTTATGTATAATAAAGCTTGTACTGAAGTGTATGCAACAAAGATCTTCACTGTACCTGAGTACATGTGACAATAAAGTACTTTCGAACTATTGAACCAAGTTTCAGCAAAGCAGCAGCTGGAAGAGTCCTCCTGGATCATGTAAATGTGGTACCCTAATGCAACTATCCACAATGGGACACATTCATCCAGTCTCCCTCCTGAGACCTAATTATCCTCCTGCTCCGGGTCTCATCGAACCCCAGCCAACAATGGGCCATTATGGACACCCTTCCCAAGTTCATCTGTTGCTGGCCCTGATTTATTCTGGCCTTTTCTCTCCTCCAATCCCACCCCCAACCCTGCCCCCCACCTTGATTTTTCAATCTGAAGAAGGGTTCTAACCCAGAACGTCATTGATTTTTTTTTCTCCAGAGATGCAGCCTGACCCATTGAGTTACTCCAGCGTTTTGTGTCTATCTCAGCCTCCAATCTGCCCCTTTGCCTCCAGTATTCCCCCACGGCTATTCTCCAGTCTCTCTAATCCCACTTTTCCCTCCTCTTCCCAACTGCGGTCTGTTCCACAAAAGCAGTTGCCCAGCAACAAGCCTGAGCTTCTTAATCTAGCACAAAGTGGAAACAAAGCAAAGCAGGACCCAAGAGGAAAAGGATTCAGCTGGAAATAACCATCAAATCTATCCAGCACAATCCATGTAGAAATTTCATATAACTATATAACAACCATATAACAAATTACAGCACGGAAACAGGCCATCTCGGCCCTACAAGTCCGTGCCGAACAACTTTTTTCCCTTAGTCCCACCTGCCTGCACTCATACCATAATCCTCCATTCCCATATCTATCCTCCCATTCAATATCTTACAGAAAGATTACACAAAACATCTCTCCATCATTTTCTCAAAAGATAAATTAAGAGAGGTTCTAGGCTTCCTACATTGACACCATCCTTGATAGTGGCCTTTAAACGCCTGGCATCTATTTGATTGAAGTCATGCTGTCAGCAGTATGTTCTGTATCTTGGCTCTGCTACTTCACTTTGGCTGGTAAATCACTAGTCATGTGGAGAAGGTCATGCCACTCTGGGAAGATGTATACAAATTAGCAAAGAACGTCACACTTTGTTTATATGAGAAACATTGACCTAATAACCCAAAAGGGAAAAAAGTTTATATATTATGGGTAGACAAAAATGCTGTGGTAACTCAGCGGGTGAGGCAGCATCTATGGAGTGAAGGAAATAGGCGGCGTGTCGGGTCGAGACCCTTCTTCATATATTATTATTCATTTCCAATATTTGTTGCATTTTGACAGCTTCCCCAGTACCATTAATGTGCCAAGTCTTGAGCAGGAGGGTTAAATAATTTAAATGCAAGTTGAGTTGTCGCAATACTTCAGTTGTTTAAATTATTTAAGATGAAGAAATACGTGGGCATTTTCTAGCTGAGCATTTGTTCAGTCACATAATGAGCTGTGGTCATTAGAATGTTAACCAAATTAGATTTATAAAATTAGATACAATTACAGTAATTGATTAGAAACAGCTATGGTATCATATGACGGCATTATGATAATTTTCTGGTGGGTCTGCCCTGTAAATTAAACAGTAGTAGGCATTCCTTTGCTTCCTAAAATAACCAAAAGGCTGCATTAACTACGATAAGGCATAAACTTTAGAAAAACAGTTGTTAATCTACCTGGGTTACAAGGTTAATCCACAGAATGATGGTTGAATACCCTGCAGGATATGTTTTCCAAGCTACTTAGTGCTGTATTTACTTACTTAGTAAGCTCGATGCTGAAGTATACTGGCGTAGATTTGCATTGTTAACATTGTCTCAGTGGGACATAACAAAAAAGCTGTAAGAAGGTGTTGGCACATCAGCAACAGAGTCACCTGGGTTTTCCCTCAATTAAAATTAAAGGATGGGCAGGTTCTGCAAGGAATGTGTGACCCTTCCCATCATATCTTCTCTTTTCTATACATTACTCGTGCAATGCTTCACTGCCAAAGAATAAAATCTATTGCAATCATTTAGAACGTACATCTTTATCCATATATTTCACATGTCAAAATTCAGTAAGAAACAAGATGTATGGCGCTGGCATTGGGGTGGGTGTGGGAGAGGGGACATCCTCTTTGTCCAACCCACTCATTAAGGAATGCATGAGATTTTGTGTAAAAATGCCACCTCCAAAGGGCCCCGACCCAAAACGTCACCTATCCATTTTCTCCCGAGATGCTGCCTGAACACTGAGTTTAGTTTATTTTTAGATTAGAGATACAGTGTCCCTTCAGCCCACCGAGTCCACGCTGACCAGCGATCCCCATACACCAGCACTATCCTACACACTTGATTAGTACGGGTGTCAGGGGTTATGGGGAGAAGGCAGGAGAATGGAGTTAGGAGGAAGAGATTGATCAGCCATGATTGGATGGTGGAGTCGACTTGATGGGCTGAAAGGCCTATTTCAGCTCCTATTTCTTATGATCTTATGACATTATGGACAGTTTACAATCTTTATCGAAGCCAATTAACTTACAAACCTGTACGTTTTTGGAATGTGGGAGGAGCACCTGGGGAAATCCCACGCAGTCACAGGCAAAGATCTTATAGCAGCTCCGCTATAGGATCTTTGGTCACAGGGAGAACGTACAAACGCCGTACAGACAGCAACCGTGGTCATTGATCTTTGGTCAGGATCGAACCCGGGTCTTTGGTGCTGTAAGGCAGCAACTCTACCACTGAGCACGGTGCCTGCTCTTGCTGGAGTTACTCCAACATTTTGTGCTATGATGCCCCCTCCAATGTTTATCTGCATCCAACCCCATGAATTAATTGCAAAGTAATGGTTCCCTTCTTAACTAGTCATACATAACCATTGAAACATTAACATTTCCTTTCAACTCCCTCATTTACTTTTCCGAATTTGAATCAAATGCAAAGCCAACCAAATCATGTTAGGCCAGAAGAAATCCATGAATCCTTTGCGAATACTAATTTCCTGTTTGGCAAAACCAGCTCTGCTGACTAAGCCGCATGAAGTTTCTTTTTAATACTGAAAGTGACTTGATTTAAATAATTAATCATTGCAATTTACTAATCAGTGAAGATAAAATGTAAGTCAATAAAGTTACTGTAACTGTCTTAAAAAAAAAGCAAGAGTTTTTATCTAATTACTGATCGTGGAGAATTCTTCCACCAATACATAATTCTAAAATTTGAGTGTGTAAAATTATTCATGCATATTTGGCATATGATTGATTCACATGATCATATGACAGTCCAATGCAAGTGTCGGTCCACGTAACAAGGCAGCATTGTAGTGTTTAATGTTACTGATTTAGTAACCTTGCATTAAAGAGACTTGCACTAAAGATTTGGAGTAATGAGTTCAGATACCGTGGTTTTATCTAATCTCAGTTCATAAGGTATGTTCCAGTCTCGGGTCAATTAATTCATTTAAAAAAATAATTACAAATTAACTGGAGGAAATAATGACTCACCTCTTGCAAAACATAGATTTTTCTATTATTTCATTGGTTTCCTTTATTAGTCCTTTTACAGTTCCATTAAAAAAAATCTATATTGTTGTATATTTTTTGTTTGTATTTTTCACTCATCTTTTGTAACCGTATGTAAGTACCATTACTTTAATGATGCCACATATGAACTGTAATGATTGTTTGTGAATGAGGATGAAACAAGTGGGAGGGTTTAACCCAACTTGCCTCAATATTAAATTAAATTTAATTTGCGGAATAGCCATCTCATAGGTAAACTGCTAATGATATGTATTTATTTTGCTCTTCCAACCAGAGCAAGGCGGCATTTGGGATTTTAATTTCCATTACAATTAATTAGTGCACTGGAATTAAGATGAGAAAAGACACTTTCCTACAAACACATTCACTGTTGAGGCATGACAAATGTCATTACAGTGTTATTTTCCATGATGATGGGAGTTTGACTTCACACAGAGCCTGCAATGCTGTAATCCATTTTCATTGCAAGACGTACATTTGAGGCATTTAAAGGAATCAGTGAAGCAGTTTCGAAACACTGACATCTTGCTCCCATGGCACACTGAACACGGAACAAACGCAAACCCTCCACATGCTGAGCACTCCAGTGGATGCTGGACTTTCTAAAGGAAAAAGAGACAAAACACATGTTTTTCAGCATTGCCCTTTTTAAAAATCTTTAGAAAATAAAATATACAGGCATAACTTGACTCAGAGAAACGCAACTAAAATTACTATCAGAGTACAAACACAACATTATCAAAATCACAAGAACATTATTCAAAGTTATCCAAAAAAAAGAATTGTCTCAAGCAAGATAGTACATAAACTTGGCCCATGTCTAGATTTACAGGGATGATTGTAATTATATCAGGAGGGAAGCTGGTGTGTTTCTGCTCAATGGGTGTTATAAAGGAAATGAATTAAGTGTACGGAGGTGTGCCTGGCTACAGTGAGATGTTCTTATTGCAGCACTGCACAGTACCTCTGTTATTTGATATCTCATTCTGCAATAATTCTGAGGAGAAACACATTATCCACCGAGTCCAAGTGCCCAGCTGGTTCTATTGATAAATAATTCACACAACATTACAAAATGTAGAAGGTTGGGGTAATATTGTCCCATCAGTCCCAAATATCCAACTGGTCATATTCAATCTTTAATCTTATATATTATGCTTCTGAGGTAAACTCACCATTTAAGGAAGCAATTTGACCCATTCAATCTATGTCTTTATACTTGACCTACTTCCCTACCTTTTCTCCATATTTTGTACTTTCAAATACTATTCAGTCCTCCTTTGGAAATTCTTAAAGTGATAAAATATCCTAAGATATCAAAAAATAAAATGATCAAATTATATTGTTAATAGGCCAAGGAAAGTAACAGTAGGATATGCTATCAAACGCTTGGGTCGGCTTTTAAGTAGTGTCTTAGGAGGACAATGAGATGGTGAGGTTCATGGAGTGAATCTCTAAAGGGCTCAGATTACTAAAAGCATGGTGGTCAATGGAAAAACAAAGAAAGCACGGTGTACAAGAGCACAGAAGGAAAGGATCTACTGATGTCTCAGTCTGTAGGTTGTTACAGAGTAAAAAAACTGTGAGATCATCTTTATCCAACTCACCAATACACTTGAGGCGGTGATGAATCATAGGGAAAAATTCAAAGATGAAGTTATAAAATCTCTCTTTATCCTCTCCTCAGGGACAAATACAAAAACTGAGATATCACTCCCCCATACTACATTTGCATTACTCAGTCCTAATTGTACTCCAATTATATAATTTACAGTCTCCCAGGAATATAGGAATTGTTACATTCTACATGATAAGCACACTCAAAGCATTTGCGGTACCTGTAGAGACCAGCAGTGCACAACAAGATTGTGTGTGTGCAATCTTCATAATTTTCTGCTCATTAAAATTAATGTAGAAAGTTGGCAAAAAAAATCTCTCTGCTCCTCCAGTCCTTGGTGTTAAAATTAATTCCCCTGCTATTCTTAAACATATCAAATGCTGATCGCCTGGAGGTTTCTCATCCCATAAAAGGCACTAAGAGTTATACTGTGAAACTATTGGCTGTTGGCTCCCATGAATTTCTTACCACAACATGACATTTAGCCCAATAATTTTATGGATGAAGAAATCTCTCAATTCACTGATGGTTTCACTTGAAGTGACTAACTCAGCCAAGCATTGTTTAAATCCCACAGGAGACTCAAATCAAGATCACCTACTTTCTATCACACTTTAAAATTATCACAGCATTATTTGAAAATGTGATACAAAATCAAACTCTTAGCTAGATTTTCAGTTTCTTGATGGAGAATGAAGAGTGAATATATCCAACATGCAAGCCAACAGGGCATTATTAAGCCCTTCCCAAATAAAGGAAAATACGCCGACATTCCGAAAGATCCTTAAAAATAACAAGGAAATTCCAGGCATCCCAAGGATTAACTTTCTTAGCTCATAAAATACAATGTGATTTTGTCAGAGTAAACATTCTGATATTCTAGAATGTCATTTCCGTTAGTGTGAAGTAACAGCTATAAAATATTAATGAAGCAAAAAAATTAAACACACAAAAGTAAACATCTGATTCCCACAGAGATTCCTTGGGATCTTCACCTCCTCCATTTGGACCACCTATGAATCATGGCATAGGTTTTAAGTTGAGAGGGAGGGGGATACTGTGCTGTATCACACTTTGAATCAATCACAATGCAGCCACAGTGATGCACCAGGAATCACGGAACCTTAACATAGAAACATAGAAACATAGACAATAGGTGCAGTAGTAGGCCATTCGGCCCTTCGAGCCTGCACCGCCATTCAATATGATCATGGCTGATCATAACAACCAATAGCACAGAAATGGGCTTTTCAGCCCACCATGTCCATGCCAACTGTCATGCCTGTCTACACTCATCCCAAGCCCATATTAAGCCCATGCAACTCTTTGCCTTTTCTATCCAAGTACCTGTCCAAATGCTTGTAATTGTATCTGCTAACATCACCTCCTCTGGCAACACTTTCTAAATATTTACTAGCCTCTGTGTGTAAAACCTACCCCTCAGATCTCCTTTAAACTTCTCCCATCTTACCATCAGCCTGTGCCTCTAGCTCTCTAGGGCCCTGGAAGAAATGTCCTGACTTTCTCTTTTAGTGATGCTCTTACAGGAACTACCAGAAAAATTAACGTAGCAAAAATTGTGCCCAACCTCATGTTCAATGGGCTTTAGTGGCTAGCTTGTGCATGATCTAATATTGGATCATTCTCTCATTTATGGTACACTCACTCTCTAAATACACATGCTACAAAAAAATCTGAGCATATCAGACCCCAGAGATGATCTTTCAGGTAGTCACTATCATGCATCCAGAATTTTAAAGGGTTTTACAGTTTGATTCCCTTTAATCCTGTTTGAGAGTTGGATATTTTCTTGACATCATCTTATACTGGTAATCTCAGACCGTATGCAGTCGTTAATGTATTAAGCCCCTGTAGGCACAATTCACAGTGAAACTTCCTGATGATGATATAACTGTTACATGTGCCTTCTGCTCCTTAGCCAAATCTAAATATAGCTAGGCTATGTTAAGTAAACACACTACTATAATTTCATTTCAGGCTTTGCATCCATTTTCTGAAACTGCTTCTTTGAGCAATTGTTGCCA
Source organism: Amblyraja radiata (assembly GCF_010909765.2). Taxonomy (NCBI): domain Eukaryota; kingdom Metazoa; phylum Chordata; class Chondrichthyes; order Rajiformes; family Rajidae; genus Amblyraja; species Amblyraja radiata. The sequence continues at coordinate 103,683,008 of NC_045956.1, read as the reverse complement.
CCTCAGTTTACAGTTTTAGTTAGTTTAGTTTAGTTTAGTTTAGTTTAGTTTAGAGATACAGCACAGAAACGGGTCCTATGGCCCACCAAGTCTGTACCGACCAGTGTTCCCCGTACACTATCCTACACACTAGGGACAATTTACAATTCTTAACGAAGCCAATTAACCTACAAACCTGTACATCTTTGCAATGTGGGAGGAAACCTGAGCACCCGGAGAAAACTCACACGGTCACTGGGAGAACGTACAAACTCGGTACAGATTGCCCCTGAGGTCATGATCAAACTCGGGTCTCTGGCGCTGTGAGGCAGCAACTCCACCGCCGTGCCACTCTGCCCCGAAAATCAAACTATAGCATGTACAACAGGCAAAGCTCTTGATTAAATATTGACCAGCACTGACTTCCTGAGAAATGAAGTATCTTTATTTTTTTAATCTTTGGAAGCATGCCCCTGTGCATTAGTTTGTAATTAACTGTTTTCAAATTAAATATCATACCATGATTAAAGCAGTTTAATAACAGTGTAATGAAACACTCAACTTGCCCTTAATGTCAAAAGATAATCCTCATTGTTATAAACTGGAGTGCGCTATGTTGTGAAAGTTATTGCCATAGTTAAGCGGCCTTTTCACGGGGCGACTTGACGCAAGAGTTAACCGGAGTTTAACATCGTGGGAACCTCGTGCGATAACAGTGCGGCATTCGTGGACCACCGTGGACCACCGTAGCGCTAACGGCAGGTCATCGTGTAACTTGGTCACTCGGGAGAAAATTCAAGAAAGTTTGAATTTCTCCAAGATTGACTTGTACACTTGTGGTTGAGTATTGCAACATTATATGAACGTAGTGGCCAGTGCGATATCCGTAATAACTCTTGCGGGTACCGTGGGAACTCCTGCGAACGGTGAACCCGGAAGCTGGACAGAGGGAACAGAAGGTGAGTAAAAATTATCTTATGTGGGATTGAATTTAAAAAATAAATAAAAATAAAGATTTGCATCCGCATATGGACATCAACTTATTCATGAGTTATGTTAATGAGATTCAAGAAAATAACTATAATCTTTAAAAGGGACTTTAAAAGGGACTTTACTGAAAGGTTACGCATTTTTATGGTCCGTGAGAAATTTTTCACATTTACTTCTTTGAGAGATACAGGTCGGAGTCCTCGGGTCCAGGGGTCCGGAACGCTACCAATCAATGTTGTACAGAGACCCGTGTAAGGAGTGAACTGCACATGCTGGTTTAAACCGAAGACAGACACAAAAAGCTGGAGTAACTCAGCGAGTCAAGCAGCATCTCTGGAGAAAAAAAGCTGATGTTTCGGGACGAGACACATCTTCAGACTCAATTCCGATTAGGCTGTCTGAAGAAGGGTTCCGGTGTTGGGGGAGTCCAGAACCAGGGTCCCAGTTTTACAGTCTACCGTGGGAACTCTTTAACTCAGTAAAGTAAAGTAGCCTTTATTGTCATATCAGCGCACAGGCAGCAGTTGACTGTTGCTCTATTCAGTTTCCCAGGGGGTCGGGACGGGACTGGAGTTGGGAGGGAAAGGTGGGGGAGTCGAGGGAGAGGAGGGGGAGACAGATGGGTGTGTCTTCATTTACTGGCGGCGGGTGTCTGTCACTGAAACAGGCAGGTGAGATTTCACATCCACCTTGTGTGTGCCTCTCTCTCTCTCTCTCCCTCCCTCTTACACAGGCTGGGAGACTCTGCCTCTGTGAGTGTACGTCTCTTTCTCCCCCTCTCCCACACACAGTAAGACCGAGGTACTTTGCTCAGTCCATCTGTGTCTCCCACATACACAGTAAAATATGTCTCCAAATGAGCCAATTCAACCAAGGGAGGATATATATAGTGTGTGAAAAAAAAAGTTACATCATTTGTGTCACGTGTAGTTCACGATGTTCATTCAAGATTTAACGGGAAAGCTCGGGAAACGGACAAGTCACTCGCACAAATAGCAGAAATGCCGAGTACCGTGGGAACTCTTTATCTACTGCCGTTATATCGTGCGAGACTCGTGCTGGACCACGACCTCTTCACTCTGGTGACATCTTGCGTCAACTCGCCCCGTGAAAAGGCCGCTTTATGATTTCATATTATGCCTGGGTGGTTTATAAATTCAACAGAACTGAAAAGGTCTGAATCCACCTGCTGCTGGTAGCTTTCATGTCCACTGGCATGCTAAGACAGCAGATGTGCTGCATTGGCATAAGGATGGGCATGGTCATGAACCATGGAGCGGCCTCCAACCTGAACGACCCGGAGGCTCGGGAGACTGCGGAGCTGCGGACTACTCACCATCGTGGGGCTGGCCGGCCTGGGAGCGGTGGTGACTCGCTGCTGCGACTCGACTCCTGGGGCTCGGAGGCTCCAGCAACGCAGCCACAGGTCCGGTGGACTGGGACATCGGGAGCTCGCGGGTCCGGGGGGAGAGACCGCTTCCCGGAGCTCCCGCAACGCGACTTCTCCAGCCCGTGTCGCGGGGTTGGAATGACCCGGAGCGGGGTCGTACATCGCCCGGCACAGCTTCATGGCCGTGGGACATTCCAGCGACCGCCGGGGCTCCAACATTGTGACTTTTAGACCGGGAGCGGGGCCGTAAATCGCCCGGCACGGCCTAAAATGGCCGTGGGACTTAGCATCGCCCGCCTGGGGCTTGGACATCGGGAGAGAAATGGAGAACAGGGGAGAGAAAAGACTTTGCCTTCCATCACAGTGGGTTCACTGTGATGGATGTTTGTGTGAATTAAATTGTGTGTATGTCTGTAGGAAATTGTCTTTGTTTGTATGGCTGTGTAAACGGAATTCCGTTTGAGCCTCACTGAGGCTCAAATGACAATAAATGGTATTGTATTGAACCTGGTGGATCCTGGAGGGAGAGGAGAACTTCCAGCACATTGGCAGAAATGGAGAGGACAATCGCAAAGATCGTGGCCCAAGGAAGATGGCCAATGCCACATATGCATTAATGACAAGGAGATCTGGTCAGGTTCAGTGGGAGGTATATCCAATGCGTACACTATTACACTCACACGGATATCAAACACGACACATATTCACATCTATCCACAAATATCCACAAAACGCTGCAGCTCACTCACCAACAATTTTCATCCTTCTTGCAAGAGGTTGCTTCAACAGCTGACTGCAGTGGCAGGCTGAAGGGGTGTGGGAGAGGGAAAGATCCTACGATGCCCGCAGCCTCCAGGGAATATGTTGTAATGCTGGGCTCTGCCACATGGATCCCATTAACCTTCCTACACCCCATTCTAACTCAGCTCATAATCTTGACAGTCTCATAATAATGTGCAGGAAGGAACTGGAGATGCTGGTTGACATCAAAGATAGACACAGAATGCTGGAGTAACTCAGCAAGCCAGGCAGCATCTCTGGAGAAAAGGAGGAGGTGACATTTTGGGTCTGAAGAAGGGTCTCCACCTGAAACGTCACCTATTCCTTTTATCCAGAGATGCTGCCTGACCCGCTGAGATACTCCAGCATTTTGTGTCTATCTTCCCTTAACAAACAAGCTGTTTAAGACCGATCCTTATCTCTGCTCTCCACCCTTTAATATGAGCAGGCCCTTCTCACTTCATATACAAGATATTCTGACAGAGATGCAATGGGCAGAGCAGATCATATTTCACTGCATCTGACACTTGCATACAACAGATTAGGTCCTGGCACTGTACAGACTGGAGAGGGTGATTTAGAGACAGGGTGCTTAGCACCAAGTGTACTCTGGACAGTCCCGCATGAATGTAGGAGCTTGTGTGGCAGCTTACTCACTGGGTAAAATGCAGGAAAATAGGAGGGGGATTAAATCACCTTGCCCCTCAAACCTGCCCCGACAATTTTGTTCAGTATATTGTCATGCATACCAAGCTACGGTGAAAAGCTTTCGTTGCTTGCTAACCAGTCAGCGGCAAACAATACATGATTATAATCGAGCCATCTGCAGTGTACTAGAATCAAGCCATCCACAGTGTCAATATGATCATGTGTAGGAAGGAACTGCAGATGCTGGTTTAAACCGAAGATAGACACAAAAAGCTGGAGTAACTCAGTGGGATAGGCAGCATCTTTGGAGAGAAGGATTGGGTGACGTTTTGGGTCGGGTATGAAGAAGGGTCTCGACCCAAAACATCACCACCGAGTTGGACTGCAGCGGAAGCTCTGGTTGCTTCACATGGGTAGCAATGAGGTAGGCTGTTTGGTGCACATCTGGATCCTATCAGTTTATAGTACCCGTGTCTGGTTCCGGTCATCAGGGATCATTAGTATATATTATTGATCTCCAGACTTTCCCCTCTGGTTATGTTATTTCTCCAGTCCCTACTCCACCCTCCCCAACCTTTAGCCCTGCTTTCTACAATCATGAACTAAACTAAACTCAACGACCTTGTACAATGTTTTCTCTTACCATCAGGTTCTATCTTTGCTCTTGAACTGCTCATGATTAAATTTTTGTCCCCGGATCCATCTCTGAACTTGCACATTTGCAAGGATGCCCTATATTCTAGCCTATCCCCATTCCTTCCCATCAGGGACCAGCTCGGAGATGCTCTATCAATGACCACATGTCTTACAGACAATGTAATACAATTGACAGTCAGCCATGAAATCTGATAGGACTTCATATTCCCAGCACTCTCACACTGCCTGGCTGTTATTACATTCAGCCATTCTGTCCCCATAATAATACAAGCATTCACTACACCCTGTACTACACTCATGTACTACATCCATATGTTATCCCTTAAATTGTTTGCTGATATGAAATTATAGTTAAAGGAAAATCAGCAAAAAGCTTATTTTGATTTGATTTAGGAGCGGCACATTGGCACAGTGACATAGCAGTGGAGTTGCTGCCTTGCAGCACCGAGACCCAGGTTCGATCCTGACCTCGGGTGCTCTCTGTACAGAGTTTGTACATTCTCCCTGTGACCGCGTGGGTTTTCTTCGGGTTCTCTAGTTTCCTCCCACACTCCAAAGATGTAAAGGTTTGTAGGTTCATTGGTAGAATTGTACATTTTCCCAAGTGTGTAGGATAGTGTTTGTGTACGGGGTGATCGCTGGTTAGCGCTGACTGTGGACTGAAGGGCATGTTTCCGCACTGTATCACTAAAGTCTAAAGCCTAGAAGCACTGAGAGAAAAAAACAATTAGGCAATAAGCATGCAATAGGAAAAGGTTAAATAATATGGTCTGCATAATAAATAGGGCAAAGAAGCAAAAACATGAATTCATATTAAGATTATCAGAACTTCACAAACAACAATCTACTGTGAATTAGTACAGGCCGTCCCCTGCTTGCAAACCACTGAATTATTGACACCCTTCATATGAATGAGCTCCCACAATGTTATTAAATACAAAACTGCAATATGGTACATCCATTCATTCCTACAACAGCAAAACTAATTTCCTCTTTCTCTCTCCACTTTTAATAATTGTTCTTTCTTATCATTCTTATGTGCTTTTGATGCCATTTATTGCAATGCCATGGAGGTTAGGTTACCAAGCCAAAATGATTTTTATTTATGTTCTGTCTTGTGGACAGAATTCACATCCGGACCTCTGTAATCTCGCTCTTTATCCAGGGACGGCCTGTAATAAGCTCTGCGCTTGTTATTGTAGGAAACAATGCAAGCATGTTAATACATCTGAGAGGTGTCTGCTCCTAAAGAATGCCATTATTGTGTCAAAAATATATTTACCTCAATCTTTGTTAAGAGATCTTGCAGCTCTCCCGATTCATTCATTGACAAAATTTTCTCTGCACCCTGTTGGCAAATAAATGCACAATAGCACCAAGAGATGCTTCACATCAAATCCCCCAAAACTGTTGAGCATTTAACATTTTTTTATAGTACTAATTTAGATTATTTTTGAACTATATGAATAATCACTTGGTGATTATTGTAGCTAGTTAATTTCAAATATATTGGTACAAAAAAAACAATTTCCTTTGCCATAATAAATTATGGGCTCCGTGTATTCTCCAAAGACAATGATTCCCGCTGTGGTTTTGCTGGTACTTTGCTGTGCCCTATTAGTACAGGCCAAGCCAGGGAATGTCAACACTCTGGAGAAACACTGCAGGAGAACCACTGTCAGGCTCAGTGCAGTCTTCACTTGTCAGTGTCAGGCAGGATATGCTGTTTTGCACTGAGACAGTGAATTATGCCTCTTGCTGCCTTCCTAACTCTGGCTTGTCGCAGTTGTCACACCCCAGCTGCAGCCCCACTGATGCACATAGGAGACGATGATCAAGATAAATGAAATGCAAAATTGCAGCAGATTTTACCCGGATATCTTGCAGATTTTCCTGAGATCCTTTCATGTTGGTATGCACCTTGAGCACTCTGATGCAGCACTGTACACGTAACATACTGAATTATGTGCAATAATATTTGTATCTCAAATTAGTTATCAGTCCGGCTGGTTACATGTACATCCAAGTGTATTATGTGCAAATTCTTTTATGCTGAACATCCAGTTACACTGCGTGGTTAAACATCACCTACCTATGCTGCAAACTGCAGCAATCAACTCAGTAAATAGCCATGTTATACCTATTTCTGAACATAGATTCAGTTAGCATATCTCCAATTTTGGTTGAATTTTTAAGAGCAAATACAAGACTTAAATAATAGCATAGGTGTATGTCAAGAAATTGCCTCCGCCTCCATCATTTCCTTCACACAAGGATCAATATTTCAATTAGTTATTTCCTGTCTTGTTTAATTATAGCTGCCAACTGTGTTGCAAATAACTCTTACAAATCACGTGCAGGTGGGCCCGAATGCCTATGTTTGAACCTCCTCCCCAGCATGCAGATTAAATCACTTTATCTTGGCATTATGTTCGACACAAACTTTGTGGGCCGAAAAGCCCTTTCCTGTGCTGTACTGTACTGTGTAGTTTAGTTTAGAGATACAGCATGGAAACAGGCCCTTTGGCTTACTGAGTCCGCGCCGACCAGCAATCCCCACACCCTAACACTATCCTACACACACTTGGGAGACAGTTTACCATTTTAATAAGTCAATTAGCTCACAAACCTATACGTTTTTGCAGTTCAGGGAGGAAACAGGAGATCACGGAGTAAACCCATGCACATTATGCTGTAGAAGTACCTGTAGTCAGGATTGAACCTGGGTCTCTGGCGCTGTAAGGCAGCAACTCTACCACTGCGCCACCATGCCACTGGTTCTATGTTCTATATTCTATACATGATAATGTCTGGCTACTGTTTGGAATCTGCCCACTGACAAACATGGAAACTGTCTAAGTGAGGAGAGTTCTCAGAAAATCAAGCCTATTCTGCTAACCAGTAGCTCAGTGAAGTGGAAATACTGCCATTATCTGATTTAAATGGTCCACATTAGTCCTGATAATATCTCTCCCAAGTTTCCTTTAGAATTGCTTCTCCCCCAGCACAGCTCTATTTGCATCACAAAAGCACAGAATGTAATCTTGGAAAACTATAGATTACAATTTCAAATTTAAAAAATCAACACTAAGAAATCTACTAAGATTTAAATCTCAGTGTCAGCAACTTATTTGGAATACCGATTCTATAATCAAGCAAATTATTTTTTACATGCTATTTTATGTTTCTAGATTTTGAACAATTTGAAGAATGAAGGCAGCAAACTAGTCAGAACTGTTAGACTCACACATGGCACGGTAACAGGCATGAGCCCAACTAATTTGGGCACCATCTAAGGAAGAAGATGCTTTCTCTGGAGAGGGTCCAGAGGAAGTTTACAAGAATGATCCCAGGAATGAGTGGGTTAGCATACACTGTTTAGAAGAATGAACGTACCGAATAGTGAAATGCTTAGATAGAGTGGATGTGGAGAGGATGTTTCCACTAGAGGGACAGTCTAGGACTAGAGGTCATAGCCTCAGAATTACAGGACGTTCATTTAGGAGAGAGTCAAGTCAAGAGTGCTTTGTTGTCATATGTCCTGGATGGGACAATGAAATTCTTACTTGCTGCAGCACAACAGAATATGTGAATATGTAAACATAGTACATAACGGAGGAAGAGAAAAAAAAGAAAAACTTCAATAAATAACAAATAACAAATTATAATATAGTCTTTTGCAGTTCGGAGCCCAGAGCTCATTCATTGTTGTGTTTAATAGCCTGATGGCTGTATGGAAGAAGCTGTTCCTGAACCTGGACGTTACACTTTTCAGGCTCCTCTTCTTGATGGCAATGGTGAGATGAGTGTGTGGCCAGGATGGTGTGGGTCCTTGATGATTTTGGCTGCCTTTTAGAGGCGGTGACTACAATAGATGAGGAGGCGATGAGGATGAATTTCTTTAGACAGAGGGTGGTGAATCTGTGGAATTTTGTGTCTGTCTATTTAAGGCAGATAGATAGATTCTTGATTAGTACAGGAGACAGGGGTTATATGGGTAGAAGGCAGGAGAATGGGGTTAGGAGGGAGAGATAGATCAGCCATGATTGAATGGCAGAGTGGACTTGATGGGCCGAATGGCCTAATTCTGCTCCGATCACTTATGATCTTATGAACGTGTCCAAGCTTCCCCATATGAGCTGGTCCCTTTGCCCATATTTGACCCATACTCTTCTAAACCTTTCCTACGTCCAAATGTCTTTGAAATATTATAATCGTATCAGTTTTTTTCAAAGGAACTCGATAGATACTGGTTAAAAGCAGCTTGAGGATTGTTTTGGGCACCACATAACAAGAAAATCATGAATGCACTGTGGATTGTACAGGAGATTTCTGAGCACACAGATAATGCAAAAGAGCAGGTAATCTAAGATAAGACCAAACATTGTTGGCGATGCTCAGCCTGCATCTGTAGAGATTTCCAGTATCTGCAATTTTTTGCTTTTGGGTAAGCTTTATTTGGAACAGGAGGCTGAAAGGCAACTTAACAAGCAAGTTCGGTATTCCAACTGCGCATGCCACTAGCCACATAGGTCATTAGCCACATAGGTCACGAGCTATAAACAGTCTTGGTAACGGTGGTGCTACATTGTGTGAAAGCAGGAGTCCGTGGTCAGGGTCAGGCCCAGCTCTCCGTTGCTGCAGCATCTGTTGAGTTGCTACTAGGCCATCCCCATCCCCATCCCCGTCCCCTCCCCGGTGTCCTGTCCCTGTCCGGAGGTGTCCGGGATGGACCAGGGCTGGCGGGGCGGCCCTGGATTTGCAGCCGCTGGCTCCAGCTCGGCTCTGCCTGTCCTCCCGGGTTGGCCGGCAGCCCTCCACCTCCACCCTCCCCTCAGTCCACACTGAGATCCTGTTGAAGATGGGCAGCCGCCGGGCGACTCAGAGCCACTGCTGCTGGAATCATCCTGGTCGGAGAGAGAGTCTGCGGACGGGCACCTGCCGGCCATGGGCAGGCCGGGCGCCCGCTGGAGCTGCTGTTAGTGGTGCTGGCGGCAGCAGCAACCTCCACTCCCTCCCATGCCCAGCCCCAAGCCCAGAGTCCGGGCCAGCTCCAACTCCAGGTGGGGGCTGAAGGCCGCCCGCAGCGCAGCCCAGTCTAGCGCTGGGCCGGATGAGGCTGAGCCCAGGCTGGCGCTCCGGCAAAGGTAAGGCCGGGGCCCTCGCTCCTCCTCGGGGTTGTGGATGAAGTGGCAGCGGGTACCATAAGGGCAGAAACCGGTGCTGTGCAAGGTACGTCTTGTACTTGGGGTGGCGGCTGAGGGAGCGCAGCTCGGCCAGGCCGTGGACGAACTGGCACTTGTCACCGTGGTGGCCCTTCGGGGAGCGGGTTCCTCTGGAGTTGGAACGAGGTTGGGCTGGTGTTGGTGCTGGCTGCGGGTCTGGGGTCGCTGGTGTCGTTGGTTCGGGCTGTCAGTTGGCCCGACGGGAGAGGCGGAGGTGACCTGGGGACCGGTGTCCCGTCGGGCCGGACGTCTCTGGCCAATCCCCGGGCGGGGATGGAATACTCGAGTGGGGAATGGTCCAGTAGTGGTTCGGCAGCGCTCCCCCACCCCGTCCCCCCCCCGCGGGACTCTCCACCCCCCCCCTTGGTCTTCCCTCCCCACCGATCTCCCTCCCCCCAAGTCTCCCTCACCCCCCCCCCCCCCCGTCTCACTGAAAAATGACCAAAAAAATCCAACCCAAATTATACTCACTGGATCTACAGCACTTTGTTCGATTTTTATTTATAGCATTCGATCTTTGACAAATCCCATGATTCCTTGCATTTTTCGGAATACCAAACTCACTTATAATGATGTATGGAATTATGAGGGCTGAGATAAAGGAAATACGAGGGACAGTGGTATAGGTGCCGAAGGGTCCTGATCTGAAATGTAATCCATATTCTCCAGAGAGGTCATCTGACTAGCTGTTACGTCAACACTTTGTATCTTTTGTTTTAAATAGGAAGTTTAAAAAAAATATTTTTTTGTAGGGATGTGTGCTTATTGGCAAACTCTATGTAGGTATAAATGCCTTTGACTCTTTCAGTCAAGAAGGAATTTGGAGAATCCTTCATACGTTTGGCTGCTCTCAGGAATTGAGTTCTGCAAGTATGACATATGACATGGGAGCTGTACTGTGGACTCATGGAATTATGGACTCATAGAGACAGATAGAAGAGAAACACGCCTTTTGGCCTACCAAGTTTCTGCTGACCATCAAGCATCCATTTACTTTAACCTTAAAAGGATGGGTGTCTGAGGTTATGGGGAGAAACCAGGAGAATGTCCATCTGAAGACAAAATCTCCAAAGATCAAGTCTTCAAACCTGGCACAGTTATTCATTTATTGTGCATTCAATTTTATCAAAATTGCACATCTAACCTCATCACAAGAAAGATGAAATATCAGTCTGTTGTCATTATTCAAATTCATAATTATACAAGAGTAATAATAAGGACGGAGTGGCAGAGCAATTCTGATAATGTCAGCTGCCTTCCAATTATGTCATGTTGACCATTTTCACATTGCCTTGGATCACACTGGCAGTTTGACCAGGCATTTCACAGAGTAATTTAAACGTGTGCCTGTCCCACTTGCCGATTTTTTCGGCGACTGCCGGCGTCATTGACTAAAGTATCAGGGTCGCCAAAAGATTTTGAACATTTCAAAATCCTGCGGCGACAAAAAAAATGTTGCTACACATGAGGAAACACCGCGTGTCAATACATCATCACACCGCGTCACACCGCATCACGCCGTGACTTTTTTGGTGACCTAATACGTCAGTCAATGATGCTGATAGTAGCCAAAATAAATCACCGTGGGAAATACTTTTTAACACAGAGAGTTGTGAGTCTCTGAATTCTCTGCCTCAGCGGGCAGTGGAGGCCGGTTCTCTGGGTACTTTCAAGAGCGAGCTAGACAGGGCTCTTGATGATAGCGGAGTCAGGGGATATGGGGAGAAGGCAGGAACGGGGTACTGATTGTGGATGATGAGCCATGATCACATTGAATGGCGGTGCTAGCTTGAAGGGCCGAATGGCCTACTCCTGCACTTATTGTCTATTGTCTATTGGGACAAGCCCTTGATATAATTCATGCATCAAACACAAAGATGATATGATATCATATCTATATACTATTAAAACTCTGTGTGTGGCTGTGTGTGTTTATTTGTGGGTGTCAGATTTGGCATTTGATTCCTTAGTCCACCAAAACCACATGCTATAACTCCGAGATTTTTCCCATTTCGCTAGCGAATTCACTTTTACATTCACTAATGCACTCCTCAAAACATTTGGACATTTTTATGTACACGTTTTTTAATAAAATCCTCCCCCCCCCCCCCCCCCGCACTCATTTTGTCGCTTCCTGCTGGCCAGCGACCATAACGGCTGATGACGCCGGGCTCTGCTCGAAAAACGGCGACATTTTTCCCAACCGGTGTCTGAAGCACGTTCAGGGACCAGACCCAACGGGTCTGCACTTGGTCTAGTATATATTAAAACTGTGTGTGTGTGTGTGTGTGTGTGTGTGTGTGTGTGTGTGTGTGTGTGTGTGTGTGTGTGTGTGTGTGTGTGTGTGTGTGTGTGTGTGTGTGTGTGTGTGTGTGTGTGTGTGTGTGTGTGTGTGTGAGAGAGATTTTTCCTTTGAAACGTATTTTTTCGAAAACCAGACGGAAATACGCTGGCGATTTAACTTACAATTTCGGAAATCGACGCCTCCCTAAATTTGATCAATTATTTCCCCAGATATTTAATAAAGTTGTTCACAAAACAGACTGGGTTTTTTTCAAACCGCTGCGGCAGCTGCGTACGTCACAATGCCCTTGCTCGCGGCACCGCCCACCCCCCCCGCCCCCGCCCGCACTCGATTAAAGCAGATGCTCTCAATGTGCAGGCGCAATATCCACCACCCTCCCCCACCCCCAGATCCAGAGGGAGTAATGGCCGCCAGGGCCACCTTCTCATCGCGTGCCCCACGCGACGATAACGGCTGCTTCCACCTGGCTCTCCTCCACTCCCCCCCCCCCCCGGCCCGGCTCTGCACACTGGCGGAAGCCACGATCGGCTGGTTCCCCCGCTGCTTTTCACCGTCCTCAGATAGCGATCTGAGGACGGTGAAAAGCACTCGGGAACACGCCCGCCCGCCCACTCCACCCTCCCCCCCCCCGCCACTCCACCCTCCCCCCCCCCCCACTCTATCCTCCTCCTCCCCCCCTCCCCGTACTCGGGTCTGAAGCATTCGGGAATCAGTCCTCTGTGACGACCCGGAGATAACCGGCTGGCTCCGGGGGTACAGAGAGGATGCGCCGAGGATGCGAGGCCAATGAGCTGAGGCTGACTCTGAGGCCGACGGCTGCTGGGCGACCCTACCCCTCTCCTCCCTCCCTTCTTCCCCCCTCCCTTCTCCCCCCCTCCCTTCGCCCCCCCCTTCTCCCCCTCCCCTCTCTCCCCCTTTCTCTCTCTCCCCCCTCTCTCTCCCTCTCTCCCCCTCTCTCCCTCTCCCTCCCTCTCTCTCTCTCCCCTCTCTCTCGCCCCTCTCTCTCTCTCCCCTCTCTCTCTCTCCCCCTCTCTCTTCCCCTCCCTCTCCCCCACCCCTCTGCCCTCCCTCCCCTAAACCCCCTTCTCCCCTCCACTCCTCCCCTACCCACCCACCTCTCAGCCCCCCTCTCTCTCCTCCCCTCTCACCTCCCATCTCTCTCTCCCCACCCTCCCTCTCCTCCTCCCCTCCACCCCCTCTCCCTCTGTCGCCTGCACTTCTGTCTCTGTCCCTCTCTCTCTGTCTCTCCACATTCTCTCTCAGCCCATTCTCTCTCTGCCCTCACTCTCTACCCCCCCTCCCTCTCTTAATAATATTAATATAATATCAAGGGGAGGTAGTTAGCGTGTGTGTGGGGATGGTTCGTGCGTGTGACGCTGCATGCCGCCCCTCCCAGCCCCCCACCGCAACCGGGCGTTGGAGGAACAGACCCAACGCGTCTGCACTTGGTCTAGTAATTCTTTATTTTTCTCTTGAGAATTCTTTTAAGAACATTGTAGGGAATCGTTAATTAAACTGAGCCTTCCCATGACACATCATGAATGGTATATCTGTAAGATATATTCCTTACCTATTTGGATTATTCCCTTCTCCACAACACAGAAAAAGATACCAATCTCCACCTGATCTTAATAACAATGTACAAGGCATGATTAGTAAGTTTGTGAATGTATGTAGATTTTTTCCAATCGGTAAGGTTGGGGGCTAGGCTTCAGGGGTTAGGATTATCAGAGAAAGTTGAAGCGTCAGGCTCTCTTGAACATTGAGATATTGGATGCTGGAAGGAAGAATCAGTGATGGATTAGACTTCACAGGATTGGGAGATCAAGTTCGGGACCTCAAATGATGCCACAGAATCGTGGTTATAGAGTCATGCAGCATGGATACAGGCCCTTTGGCCAAACAAGATCTCCCCATCTAAGTCCGTCCCATTTGCCTGCATTTCTTGCAGAGTTGATGGTTATCAAGAATTGCAATAGGATTTTGATGAGCTGGGCGATTGGGCTGAGGAATGGCAAATAGAGTTTAATAAAGATACATGCGAGGCATTATATTTTATTCAGTCAAATCAGAGGGAACCATTTGAGTGTATAAGAATTTCCAGGCCACTGTGATAGTGGGAATCAGGGGCAGCAATAAACTCAAAGGGCGTTACTAATTCCACCAGTGCAACCAGGAAAATTAATTCAAAGTTTTACTTGGCAAATTTATGCAATTGGTCACCTGAGACCATCACACATGAAATAATTAGCTAAAACATAAAAAATAATATGTTTGGTGCGTCATCCATAGCAAGAATCTTTCATTAATTCCTGAAATAAATATGATTGGTAAAACATTGAGTCAATAAATCCGCTGTTAGCTTTTAATAAGTAAATGCTTAAGCAGGAGGCTACAGGCCAGACCTCCAGAGTCCATTGTAGCCCCAAGCTACAGTTTGAGATTTCTGGCAAGAGGCTGGCCAGCAGTATTTCTTTACAGAATTTCTCTGTTGCTACTAATCCTACACGCTGTTGTGAAAGGAGGGGGTGGCTCCATTTTAATAGCATTTATCAATATAAAAAGAGAAAACATTTTCCAAAGCAATTTGGAATCACAGCAAGCAACAAACACTTGGCACATTCTGCCCCTGCTCATTCCCGAGGACCGGAGAACTGGAGGGGAGAGAGGAGGGAGTTGTCGATGGCAGACGCAAGACCAAAGGACTGGTAAGAAGAATCAAGATCTTACGTTCCGCGCCCTCAAGGTCAGCTGGGGGAGGCATCCCCGGGGCTCAAAGGCTGAATGGTGGCCGTGCAAGGAGAGGGATGACGGTTCGCTGGATGATGCAGATGGACGCTACGGCTGCAACGGGCCTTTATAACCACCTGCAGCTGGGACTGGAAACCTGGCGACTCTTGCAGTTGGTCTCAGTGGGCTATTTTTATACACTTTGTACTTAATCTGGAATGTATTCATGTACTGCGATGCATGCAAAAATAAATTCCTGTATCTTGGTACTTGTGATAATAAAGCATTGAACCATTGAACCTTTGATCCATCTCTATACATATAAAACTCTGATCTTGGATGTGTATTTATTTGTGTGATGTTCGCGTGCGATTCACATCTCCTAGAAAACACTAAGCTCTAACGGTGAAATTTTAACATTTTCAGATAGAGATTTACGCTGTGAAGTCAAAAATCGCCTTGTCTGAAAATTTCATGCATTATTTCTCGAGTTATTTATGAAAATGTTCAAATAACGTAATGAGCTGATGACGTCACAATGGGTCTGTGCGCACTATTTTCCACGCGCACCTGCTGTGCACTGTTTTCCACGGGTTACGTCACCCCCCAACTCACAGTCATTTGGTTGCCGCCCGCTAGCCATGGGCCCCGCAGCCTGCTCGTCTTGTGCCCCGCAGCCCGACTCCCCTCCTCCTCTTCCCCCCTCCTCCTCTCCCCCCCACCTCCTCTTCCTCCCTCCCTTTCTCCTCCTCTCCTCCCCCTCTCCCCATTCCCCTTCTCCCTCCCCCTCTCTACCCCTCCTCTCTCTCCCCTCCTCTCTCCCCCTCCTCTCGCTCTCACCATCATCTCCCCCTCTACCCCTCCTCTCTCTCCCCCTCCCCCCTCTCTCTCTCACCCCCTCCCCCCTCTCTCCCCCTCCTCTCTCTTCCCCCTCCCCCTCTATCCCTTCCCCCCCTCTCCCCCACCTCTGCCCCCCTCTCCCCCCACCGCCCCTCCACCCTCCCCCTCTCCCCTCCACTTCCCTTTCCCCCCCTCTCCCCCTCCCCTCTCCTCCCTCCCCCTCTCCCCCCTCCCCTCCCCCCTCTAACTCCCCTCTCTCCCCCCACTCTCCCGTCTCCCCCACTCCCCCTCTCACCCCCCCTACCCCCTGTGTGTGGAGGGGTGGTTAGTGTGTGTGTGAGACGCCGCAGGCCGCCCCCCCCCCCCGCAACTGCGTGTTGAGGGGACGGGACCCAACGGGTCCCACTTCGTCTAGTTGATTTTATATTTTTATATTTTAAAGATACAACATGGAATAGGCCCTTCGTCCCAGTGATTCAGCACTGACCAACGATCACCCTGTACACTAGCACTATCCGACATACTTGGGACAATTTACAATAGCCAATTAACCTACTAACCTGTACGTTTTGGGAGTGTGGGAGCAACCTGGAACACCCGTAGAAAACTCACGCAGTCAAAGGGAGAACGTTCAAACTCTGAACAGACAGCACCCGTGGTTAGGATCAAACCCAGGTCTCTGTTGCTGTAAGGCAGCAGCTCTTCCGCTGTGCCACTCTGCCACCCAAAATTGCCTATTGTGTTTGTGGAGTTTGCATAACAAAAAAATAACTTGCACATTATCTTGAACATTACAGGTCATTATTAGTTCAGAGAGCCCAAGAATACATTTATACAATTTCATTTCAATGCAGAAACTTCAATTTAAAACCTGGGATGAATGATGGGACAGAAGTGTCTCCTTCCCATTTGTGGTGCACATACATATAAAATAGCTGTGGCCAACAGGTCCTGGTGGGAGAGCATATACACAACGAGAAAGAGCATGTACATCGCCAGGGACATGGGTTCGATCCTGACTATGCGTACTATCTATATGGAGTTTCTATGTTCTCCCTGGCATCACGCGGGTTTTCTACGAATGTTCTGGTTTCCATGTACATTCCAAAGACATGCAGATTTATAAGTTAATTGGCTTCAGTAAATTGTCCCTAGATTCTTGGATAGAACTAGTATATGAGTGATCGCTGGTCAGCACAGACTCGGTGGGCCAATGGGTCTATTTCCACGATGTACC
This sequence comes from Amblyraja radiata, assembly GCF_010909765.2. NCBI lineage: Eukaryota > Metazoa > Chordata > Chondrichthyes > Rajiformes > Rajidae > Amblyraja > Amblyraja radiata. The sequence goes on along the minus strand of NC_045956.1, from coordinate 103,666,227 downwards.
TTTAAACTGGTACCTCGGCACAGCTGGTTGGTCATTAATGCTGGGTGAGCATTAGTGCAGAACAGGAAGGCTCTGCAGGAACGGAAGGGACGTCACGACCGCGGTGCCACAGGTGCTGTCGCCGAGGGAGGACGGACGGAGCCGCGGCTCGAGAGACTAACAGAGACTAACAGAGGCAAAGAGGTTTGCCACGCACTGCAAGGGAGCAGTGGAACAGACAGGAAGAGCGGACGGAATTACCACTAGACAGCCAAACCAGTAGGTAATTTACGGCTGGGGTGAGTACTTTCCCATTTATAGGAGGTAGGATTATATAAATAAGGGGTGTATCAATACAGTAGGGGATTCTTAAATAGGACCAGTTAATTACTTATATAAGATGGGCGGTCAGGAGATGTGCCAATACTGCGAGATGTGGGAATTTGTCGACACCATTGATGTAGAAGATCCCTACAGCTGCAGTAAGTGTTTGAGGCTAGAGGAACTCCAGCTCCGCATTGATGAGCTGGAGACCCAACTTCATACGCTGCGGTACATCAGGGAGGGGGAGTATTACCTGGATGTTTTGTGCCAGGGGATGGTCACACCGACCAGTTTAACTAATTCAGTAGGCAGTGAGCAAGGAAAGGAAGGTGTGGCCATAAGCGAGGCAGGTAGGGGGAACCAGGAGGAGATGCGGCAGGAGCCACAGCCCTTGTCCCTGACGAGCATGACCGAGGCTCTTACTCAATGTAAGGACGGGATCAGGGGCTGTGGGAGGGATGAGCAACCTGGCTGCAGCACCGTGGATCAGGAGGCCATTCAAGAGCGGGGAGTTAGAAGAAATGCCGTAGTGATAGGGGATAGTATTATTCGGGGGGTAGATAAGGTTCTCTGCGGCCAGCAGATCATGTCCCGAAGGCTGTGTTGCCTACCCGGTGCTAGGGTTAAGGATATCTCTGCGATGCTGGAGAGAAATTTGCAGAGGGAGGGGGAGGATCCAGTGGTCCATGTGGGGACCAATGACATAGGAAGGACGAGGAAGGAGGATCTGCTGAAGGAGTTTGAGCAGTTAGGGAATAAATTAAAAAGCAGAACCTCGAGGGTACTGATCTCCGGATTGCTACCTGAGCCACGGGCCAAATCGGCGAGGGTACGTAAAATTAAAAAGCTGAATGCGTGGCTCAAAGACTGGTGTGGGAATAATGGGTTTGGTTTCTTGGGCCACTGGCACCAGTACTGGGACAGGGGGGATCTGTTCTGTAAGGACGGACTTCACCTGAACGGTGCTGGGACTGGGGTCCTGGCAAATCATATAACTAGGGCAGTAGAGAGGTCTTTAAACTAAGTAGCGGGGGGGAGGTATCAAGGGGGGTAATAACGGCAGGGGTAGAGGAAATAGAGCAGGGTATCAGTGGGGAAGCGGAAAGTCAAAATGTGACAGGAGACAGAATGTGTGAAGATAAAGCTCTAGATGTAAAAGGGGCAAAAACGGAAAGGAAGGGTAGTAAAAATCATCTGAAAGTGCTTTATCTAAATGCACGGAGTATTCGTAATAAGATAAATGAATTAACGGTGCAATTAAGTATATATAGTTATGATATCGTGGCCATTACGGAGACATGGCTGCAAGGGGATCAGGACTGGGAGTTAAATATAGAGGGGTACTCGACAATTAGGAAAGATAGACAGGAAAGAAAGGGAGGAGGGGTGGCCCTTTTAATAAGGGAGGGAATAACGGCAATAGAGAGGAAGGATATTGCGTTGAAGGATCAGGATAGTGAAACAGCTTGGGTACAGATAGAGAATAACAAGGGGAAAAAAACACTAGTGGGTGTAATTTATAGACCTCCAAATAGCTGTGACGCTGTTAGTCAGAACATAAATCTGCAAATAGTTGACGCATGTAAAAAGGGAACTGCTGTAATCATGGGGGACTTCAATTTTCATATTAATTGGGCAAACCAAACTGGGCAGGGTAGACTAGAGGAAGAGTTTATAGAATGTATTAGAGACGGGTTCCTAGAACAGTATGTCACAGAACCAACAAGGGGGGAGGCAATCTTGGATCTGGTCCTGTGTAATGAAGCAGGATTAATTAAAAATGTCATAGTTAGGGACTCGTTGGGAACAAGTGACCACAATATGGTCGAATTCCATATTCAAATAGAAGGGGAGCAGGTTGAAACTCAGGCTAGGGTGCTTAGTCTAAATAAGGGGGATTATGAAGGTATGAGGACTGAGCTGATCAAAGTTGACTGGGATAGCAGACTCAAGAATAAGACGGTACATGAGCAGTGGTGTACGTTTAAGGGTCTACTGTATAACCTTCAAGAAAAATTTATTCCTATGAAGAAAAAAAGGGGTAAGGGTAAGAACAGTCAGCCATGGCTCAGTAAAACTATAAAGGATAGTATTCGGCTGAAGGCAAGGGCATATAAGGTAGCCAGAGATAGTGGGAGGGTAGAGGATTGGGAAGCATTTAAAGGTCAGCAAAAAATAACTAAGAGATTAATTAAGACGGGGAAAATAGACTATGAAAGGAATTTAGCGAACAACATAAAAACTAATAGTAAGAGTTTTTATAGTTATATAAAAAGAAAAAGGGTGGCTAAGGTGAACGTTGGTCCATTGGAGGGTGAGACTGGAGAGTTGTTGGTGGGGAACATGGAAATGGCAAAGGCATTAAACGAGTATTTTGTATCAGTCTTCACCATAGAAGACACAAAAAATATTCCAACGCTGGATAAACAGGGGGCGGTAGGAATGGAGGAGCTAAATACTATTAAGATCACCAAGGAGGTGGTATTAGGGAAATTAATGAGACTGAAGGAGGATAAATCCCCTGGGCCTGATGGATTACATCCAAGGGTCTTGAGGGAGATAGCGGTGGGGATTGTGGATGCATTGGTGATAATTTTCCAAAACTCCCTGGAGGCAGGAACGGTCCCAGTGGATTGGAAAATGGCCAATGTAACACCTATATTTAAAAAAGGAAGTAAACAGAAGGCGGGTAACTATAGACCGGTTAGTCTAACATCGGTGGTGGGTAAAATGTTAGAGACAATTATTAAAGAAACACTAACGGGGCACTTGGATAAACATGACTTCATCGGACAGAACCAGCATGGTTTTGTGAAGGGGAAGTCCTGTTTAACGAATCTGCTCGAATTCTTTGAGGAAGTAACAACCCGGGTGGATAAAGGGGAACCGGTGGATGTGGTATACTTGGACTTCCAAAAGGCTTTTGACAAGGTGCCACATAAGAGACTATTGCTAAAAATAAAAAATTATGGGATTGGGGGTAATATATTAGCATGGGTAGAGGATTGGCTAACAAATAGGAAGCAGAGAGTGGGGATAAATGGTTCATACTCGGGATGGCAACCGGTAACTAGCGGGGTTCCACAAGGGTCGGTGCTGGGACCTCAGTTGTTCACAATTTATATAAATGATTTGGAGGAGGGAACCAAGTGTAATATATCAAAATTTGCGGACGATACAAAAATGGGAGGAAAAGTAGGGGATGAGGAGGATAGGAAGAGTCTGCAAAAGGATATAGATAAGCTAGGTGAGTGGGCAACAACTTGGCAGATGAAATTTAATACTAATAAATGTGAAGTCATTCACTTTGGGAAAAAAAATGATAGGGCAAGTTATTTTCTAAATGAGGAGGAGCTGCGTTGTAATGCAACGCAAAGGGATCTAGGGGTATTAGTACATGAATCACTAAAAGTTAGTATGCAGGTGCAGCAAGCAATCAGGAAGGCCAATGGAGTTTTGGCCTTTATTGCTAGGGGGATTGAGTATAAAAACACGGAGGTCTTGCTGCAGCTGTACACAGTATTAGTGAGACCACATTTGGAATACTGTGTACAGTTCTGGGGTCCATACTTAAGAAAGGATGTACTAGCCCTGGAGGCAGTGCAGCGAAGGTTTACAAGATTAATTCCTGCAATGAGGGGATTGACATATGAGGAAAGGTTAAGTAGGCTGGAACTCTACTCTTTGGAGTTTAGAAGAATGAGAGGCGATCTCATTGAAACATATAAGATCGTGAGGGGCCTTGATCGGGTGGATGCACCGAGGATGTTCCCAATGATCGGGGAAACTAGAACTAGGGGACATAGTTGCAGAATAAGGGGGGGCTCTTTTAAAACTGAGATGAGGAAGAACTTCTTCACCCAGAGGGTGGTTAATTTATGGAATTCACTGCCCCAGGGAGCAGTGGAAGCAGAAACTTTAAATATATTTAAGACTAAAATAGATGGTTTTTTAGCTGCCAAGGGGATAAGGGGCTACGGGGAGAGGGCAGGGATATGGACCTAGGTATGGTTAGTATAGTAAGACCTGAGTGATCTCCTGGACAAGTGTCGATCGCCTGGATTGGGGTCGGAGAGGAATTTCCCGGATTTTTTTCCCGAATTGGACCTGGGTTTTTATCCGTTTTTTTGCCTCCCCCAGGAGATCATGAGGTTCTTGGGGTGGAGAGGGGTGATAGCGGTATAAAGGGGAGGGTAGTGTCTTGTGTTCTGTGTCTTGTGTCTACTGTTTGTGGGTAAGTGTGTCTGTTTAGTGTTCAGCCATGAGCGAGTGGCGGTGCGGGCTCGACGGACCTGGTGGTCTACTCTCGCACCTACTTTCTATGTTTCTATGTTTCTAAACTAAACTAAAGTAATAACTAAACTACATAAAGTAACTTCAAAAATCCTCAAATGCTCCTTCCACTTTAAATACAAAAATCTTTTAATTAAATTATTGCCGCATAAGCTTTAAGAGTCAGTGCACAATTAACGCATCATCTGCAAGTTGTCACAAACCATTACTTCGCCATCTCATCTCAAGAACTGCAGGGATTCATAAAGGTAGCTCACCAATACTTTCTCAAGGAAAATTAGGGATGAATAATGAAAGAGAGTGAGAGAGAGAGAGACAAAAATAATTCCTTTTCTATCTCCCTCTCCCCTGACTCTCAGTCTGAGGCAGTGTCTCGACCTGAAACGTCACCCATTCCTTCTATCCAGAGATGCTCCCTGTCCCTCTGAGTCACTCCACCATTTTGGTTCTGTCTTCGAGACAAAAGGATTTGCAGATGCTAGTTTACAAATAAAACACAAATAGAGGAGTAACTCTGTCGGTAAGGCAGCATCTCTGCATTACATGGACAGGTGCCATTTTGAGTTGGGACTATTCATCAGACAAAGTAAGAAATGGCTCGGCCTGCAAAGCCCATGGCCTTTGAATGAATAAAAAAAATAATTGATCAAGTTTTGATTTCACTTTTCGCTACACCTGCCCATCCATTTCACCATTATTTTAACCCTCATAACTTCACATTTTATATATGATTCACACTCTTCGCCCAATTTAATTATGTGTGGTTTTGTTTGCCTCCAGTTATCTCAATGAAACTTTCAACACTGCAAGATATTGATTTCATCCAAGAGCTGTGGGCAGAGAATTAGAACAATGAACAAAACAGATTCGCTGTGGGAATTGGGAGAGCATGGTAACTAGTAACTAGAAGAGGTAGGAGGTGCTGGGTAATTTAAACCAAGGCTCAATATGAATGTCAATATATAAATAAATAAGTCATCATTGGAGTTAGTCGGATCTCAAGCGATAACATTAAAAATCCATGTTTGCCAACATTAAAGAGAGCTGAATTGCATTAAATAAAATCTAGTTTACATAAGTAATGAATAGTTAGAGATTGACAGTGTTAGAAGACAGAGGTTCATGATAGAAGGATAATATTCAGGCTGGAGACGTGTGACGAGTGGAGTTCTGCTGGGACGTGTGCTGAACCTCTGTTGTTTGTGATATATATAAATGACTTGGACGTAAATGTAGATAGGTTGGTAAGTAAATTTGAAGATGTCACTAAGATTGCTGAGGTTGCGGACTGTGAGGAAGGCTGTCAAACTCTTTTCGGGAAATAGATCAGCTATAGAAATGGGCAGAGAAATGGCAGATGGAGTTTAATCGGAGCATAAGTGTGAGGTATTGCACTTTGGGAGGTTGAATGTAAAAGGAAAATATGCAATTAATGGCATGACCCTTAACAGCATTGATGTACAGAGGGATCTTGATGTCCAAGTCCTAACTCCCTGAAAGTGGCAACACCAGTAGTAGATAGATTGATAAAGAAGATATATGGTATGTTTGCTTTCATAGGTTAGGGCATTGAGTGTAAGAGTCAGGAAGTCATAATGCCACTTTATATGACTTTGCTTGCGCTGTATTTGAAGTATTGCATGCAGTTCTGGTCGCACATTATAGGAAGGATGTGGAGGCTTTGGAAAGGGTGCCGAGAATATTTACTAGAATTATGCCCAGATTAGAGAGGTATTAGCAACAGTGAGAGGTGGGACAGACAATTGCAACGCTGGAGGTTGCAGAGTGCAAGTATATAAAATTATGAGGCATAGATAGAGCATACACAGAATATTTTTCTCAAGATGGAAAATCAATTAATAGAGGACTTAGCTTTGTGGCAAGAGAGGCAAGAGAGTTTAAAGAAGATGTGCAGAGCATGTTTTTTTTTATTGAGGGTGGTCAGTGTCTGGAATGTGGTGCCTGGGATGATGATTGAGGCAGATGGGATTGTGGTATTTAAGAGACTTTTGGATAGTTGTATCAATATGCAGGTAATGGAGGGATATGGTTTATATGCAGGCAGATAAGAGTTGGTCTTGGCATTATGTTCAGCACCGACATTGTGGGCCGAAGCGACTGCTCTTGCGCTGTACTGTTCTATGTTCTACATAACAAGACATAAGGGGATACTAAAATAATGAATTTAGTGAAGTGAAAATGAGGCATTATAAATAAACCTGAATCAAAACAAATATATCTACTAATTATAATGTAGGTCTCAAATATGTGAAATGAAGTCTGGAAGTGGCAGCAGTGGCGGCTAGCCTGCAGTCCGTTTGTCTTCTCTTTTTTTTTGTGTTCTTTTGTCCTGTTATTTTAATTTGTTCAGTTTATTTTAGTTGTGTATGTGTGGGGGGGTGGGAGAAACTTGTTTTTAGTCTCTTCCTTCGGGGGGGGGGGTGATGCGACCTTTTCTTGTCGTATCCCCCCGTCTCCGTCTGTGCTGAGGCCTAATGGCAGAGCTGGCGGCCTCCAACTGGCACCGACCTCGAGGCTCCGGAGGCAGAGCCAGGACACAGAGCAGAACCAGAGGAGGTAGAGAAATATGTGTGCTGGGCAATTGATCGACCTTACAATGTTCATAATAACTGTAAGGATAAAGAGGATGTCTTCAGCTGACAGCAATAGTGGGGAGCTTGATTTGACACATTGGAAAAGGGCTGTCTAAAGGTGGAAGAGTAAAATATAAATGTAATAGTTATAGCCAATTCAATAAATAAATGGAGGATAACAACCACAGTAGCTACAATCAAGAGTATCTAAAAGTGTGTTGTCAATGGGGGAAGGGCATCTCAAAGTGGCAGGAAATGAATTTGGAAAGGAAGGAAGATAAAATTATTGTTGTAGTTCATGCCAGGCCTAAAGGTATAAGAAATATAAAGGAGGAGATTCTGCTGAAAAAGTAATCTGGGCGGAGAAACCAAATTGTAAAGAATGGCCTCAGATGTGGGAAGATCAGCTTTAGCGGCCAGTGGATTGACATTAGGAAGATGGCATCAGGACTGAAGACCTCTTTAGGATTCCTCACAATAACAGCATTAATAAATAGGGGCATCGGTCACAGAAAAAAATCAGCAGGAGTAAGAAAGGACAAAACCATTACAGGCCTCCTATAGGCAACGCCAAGGAAACCTGCATTGATCTGTGGAATGGAGAGGCAAATGATAGGTTGCTTCCAATGAAGACTAATTTTCTCATTGATTCAGAAAAGCACAGTAGCTTCTCTGCACCCTTTCCAAAGCCTCCACATCCTTCCTATAATGGGGCGACAAGAACTGCATGCAATACTTGAAATACAGCCTAAGCAAAGTCATATAAAGTGGCAGATGTGGTGAATTTCCCGAGTACATTCAGAAGAGTTTTCGTGAAGAACATGTTCTATCACCAGCACCAGGGCAGGCCATGTAGTTATTTTGTGGTAATGAGTTTAGAATTGGGCTTAGTTAATGATTGACTAGCATCATAAATTAATCTGACATGACATGATCAACTTTAAATTGGATTCGGAACATCGGGGATTTAACAGAGTCACCTGTACACACAGATTTTCACGGGAATGGATATTGGACAATTGTTCTCTCAGCTCCAGGCTTCAGGCAAAAAGGAATCATGTTGGGAGTTCAGTGATGGGTGTCAGAATGCCTGACCTGAATTTTCATTTCTTCAATTCAATGTTAATTTGAGTTCTGACAGAATGTTTTTAAAAATCAAAAGCATCAAACGCCTTTCCCACGTTCAAATCGCCCCCGTACAGAGATTAGATAAAACTCGGCGAGGTTGTTTGTGTTAGGTGAAGGAAAAACGTGTTCAAGAACCCATGTTATGGCAATTAATATATGCCTGTTGGTTGTTACTGTTTAGCAAAACATATTTAAATGTGTTGATTAATGCCGACCACAGAGTCTTCGCAGTATTCCACCCAGCAGTACGCCTGACAGTTCCGTGAGAAATGTTAATTTCCTGTAATTCAAAGTGATTAGAGTAAATCAGTGGGCTTCCTGAGAGCGAGTTATGTTATTTACTGATCTATGAGAATTAAAGGGAACTGAATTGGGTTCACATTAAATATGGGGGTGTGAATAGCAATGTGCAATGAAGCTTTCTGTGTGGTTTCTAAAGTAGGCGGCACAGCAGTGTCATCCTGGATGCTCATTTATATAATGCCTGCCTGCCCCCAGCTCTTGTCGTGGTGCTGAGTGGCTATATGACTCAACAGGGAACCTATGTGTGGGTGGTAGCACCAACTAAAGGCAGTCTATGACAATAAACTAATTCACAAGTTATAGGAGTTATTAGGCCATCTTGAATATTAATTGTGTGGAGTAAGACTCTCTGCTATTGACAATGGCTCTCACTGGCATGAATGTTAATAAATACTGAAGTTCACAAGTTATAGGAGTAGAATTAAGCCATTCGGCCCATCAAGTCTACTCCGCCATTCAATCATGGCTGATTTCTGTCTCCTAATCTCATTTTCCTGCCTTCTCTCAATAACCCTTGACACCGGTTCTAATCAAGAATTTATCTCTCTGCCTTAAAAATATCCACTGACTAAAGAAGTTCCTCCTCACCTTGTTTCTAAAAGAGCACTCTTTAATTCTGAGGCTATGACTTCTGGTCATAGACTCTCCCACCAGTGGAAACATCCTTTCCACATCCACTCTATGCCTTTCATTATCCTGTAAGTTTAAATGAGGTCCCCCCTCAACCTTCTAAACTCCAGTGAGTAGAGGCCCAGTGCTGGCAAATTCTCATCATATGCTAACCCACTCATTCCTGGAATCATTCTTGTAAATCTGCTCTGGACCCTCTCCAGAGCCAGCACACCCTTACTCAAATATGGGGCCCAAATTTGCTCAGTCAGGGCCGGCCTTCGGGGGTGCGGGGCCCAATTGGGAACAATTTTGGTGAGCCCCAGGTTCCCAGCCAAGGTCTGTCAGCCCAGTTATTTAGTATATATTATGAAATTGTACACTTGGGTGCTATGGATTATAGGGTGATTTCACGAAAGGTCACTGGAGCGTAGATCCGCACCCACGTGACCGAAAATTTTAACTGGGGGACAAGCGTCACTTCCGGTACATGTTAGTGAATGGGAAAACACACACTTTCACACCCGTTAAAAACATCGAAAACGGCCAGGTTTTGAGCTGCAATTTACTGAGCCAGTCGGGGTGACCGTGAGGCACAGCTACCTAAATTTACAGTAAAAAAAAAGATAGAAACTAAGGTAAATACAAGAGGGAGCTGAAGGGGCAAAATAAGCGGAAGTTGATAGCGGACATTTTTCGTGGAGATTTAAAGATCCAAAATATCGGGAATTATTCGTTTGCTCGCTGCATTTCATCAAAAGTAAGGCATTATTGGCTTTGTTATCTCCGATCTGGTGGGTATGCTGTCAACTCCAAATTGTACCCAACCGTGCCCATTTTGCTTTATGAGATCATTCCCATAACAAGCTACCCTCATGTCAGTTATGACCCAGAGACCGAGCCGGAGATTGAGTAAAGACTGTGTTCTTTGTGCTGAAATCAGTTGCTAAAAGCATAATCAACTTAAAAGATACTGCTCCCATTAGGAATATGGATGAATGTCTGCATAATAATTTACTGATACACATTCCACACTACTGACAATCATTTATTGTCCCACTTATGGTACTAGGGAGAATGACAAAGGAGCACAAGCAGTGTAAATTGTGCTATAACATAATCGCTTCTCTAAGCCCAAACTGAAAGAAACACAAACCTCTGCTACTTCTGTTTAAAAGTAACTCACATGTCTTCTTCACAAACTTTCCATACAACCGTGCAGAGCTAGCTACACGAGAAATAGGCTGAACCAGCCGTCACTCGTGACCGAGTAAATAGAAGCTTCTTTCAGCTGCCTTTTACAAAGAACACCCTGAATGAGTAGGCTAAATTGGCACTATTAAAATTCATGTTGCCTCATCTTTAATATCATAAGAGGCTTCTACTGATAAAACCCCTGAGTCTTATCAGCTGCAAAAGCATGTCGTCTATAAACTCCATGACACAATGCCCTTTTGATCTGAGTATGGCAGCATTAGCTTTAGAATCTTTGTAAATAGCCTATGCCTGAAGACAACCCCTAGGTAGTGACTAATCTTTCCATCACTGGATTTGTCATCAAAAACACCAGATATATCTGTGCCTCTCATGTATAGATATGGAAAAGTATGCATCTTCAAGACCGATTGAGGCCCTAAATCCTCTGAATCAGCTAAATTGCTGAAAGACAATTATCCATCTTAAGCTGGTTAACCAAACACATGATAAGACTAGCCAAATCCTAACTTGATTTGGCATGCTACATTTTCTTCCCCTGAGAATTCTCAAACCTTTCTGGGGTTAAAGCCTTTCGACTTTGATTTTGCCTCAACTGATGGCATTAACCTACAAACCTCCAGTGTCTGACAGAATCAGAATATACACCAGATCTTTATGCGACTAGAATTGAAGCGTAGTATCCACTTGGTGTGGGAATACAAGTTCCCTGTCAACTCCTCACAGGCAGAATCACCCTCAGATTGGAAAATAACATAATGCAACCGTGAACCAGGAGTTTCTGCCGCAGTCCTCTGCCTGGAACGACCTATCTCAGTTGCCAGTGTGCACAACACATTCTCTTCACCAAGGTGAGCACAATGGCCCTGGCCTAAAAAAGGCCTCTGGCTAGGTCTGAATTGAGTAGGCCTGGTGTTCCAACCAGACTCAAAGTAATGATCCCTGCCATTTGTTATATATAGAGGTGGTATGCCCACTGGAATACTGAAGCCTTATCCACATAGGATGGTTCTGCCACCCCCGCAGCCGCCTAAAATTCTTCCTGCAAGTCTTAAACTTGCTAACATAAGTCCTCTTTGAAGAGATACTTTGCAGGCTGCATGTTACTGGCCCTGCATAAATGAGCAAACATTTTTAGGAATACCTCAGGCCTTATAGCATTTTGCGAAGGCAATTTAGCTCCAACTGCGTATCACATAGAAGTGATGATGGATCATCTGCACTATCGAGAGCTGAACCCATCAACTGCCCTTGCAAAGGCCGAAATGACATCAGTGACCAGTCTTTTGGATACGCTGAAATTTTAAATCTCTGCCTACGTATCACCACTGAGCTATCCCAAATAGTGAGATTGACATTTGGAACATCCAACGTCAGGTAATTGATCTGGACTGACATATTTCCTAGCCGTATCCAGCATACCCCTCCTTAGCTGATAAGAAGTTAAATCACTGATGCTCTTAGCCAGATCTTCTCCAGTGGATCTCCTATCCCCGAAGGGATGGCAAATTATGTGACAAGAGACGGAACTCCTTCATATGATTAAACTGCAGCATATCCCCCATAAGTTCAGGGGATTCTAAATCCTTGTCGATATCCCCATAATCGGAGTTACCTATGTAATAATCTCCAGTACTCCCCTCTACTGAGCGGGAACTAATATAACGCAACCCTGAACCAGGTGTTGCTTCCCCTCTTCTGAGTGGGAGATATTGAAATGCAAACCTGAGCCAGGTATTGCCTCCCCTCTTCTGAGCGGGAGATATAACGCAACCTGTAGCAGCTTGTAAGTGTCTCCTGAGCCTGGAACACAATTGTATTATATACTGACTGGACAGGTCGCACCTGCTAATGACTCCGAGTCCAGGCTAGCTCCCTTCTGGGGCCATAATGGAGTCTAGAGGGGAGGAATATAATGCAACCCTGAGCCAGGTGTTGCTTCCTACAGGCATCTGGCTGGCTCCCTTTTTGAGCCTCAATGGAGGTGTCTGTACGGCAGCACCCGTCAGCACTACGTGACCAGTCGCCTGCTCCCTTGGAGCCCCAAAATGGAGGTGAGCCTCAATGGCGGTAGCTGCACCGGCCATGCCGTCAGTCTACTGAATCCGGCCACCTGCTCCCACTCGGAGCCTAACGACGGTAGCTGCACCGGCCGAGCCGTCAGCTTATTGAATGCTGCCGCCTGCTCCTTTGCGGAGCCTCCACGGTGGTAGCTGCACCGGCTGAGCCGTCAGCTTATTGATTTCAGCCGCCTGCTCCTTTTTAGAGCCTCCACGGCAATAGCTGCACAGGCTGTGCCAGCTTCTCCGGGCCCTCTGCACCTATTTTCAGAGTAGCAGCCAGGTCCTGAAACAAAATTCCTTACCTGCCAGTGTCTCTGACCCCTGGTCGCCCTCCTTGTTGGAGCTTCAGGGAATTTCCATTGCAGTCCAAGTCTGACCACATATTGAGCCCCATAGGACAGACTGCTCCTTCGGCCTACAGCCTCTTTGGAGCCTTGCTGGAGCTTACTGTGCAGGGCACACTACCAGTTTTACTCCCAGCCTGGTTAGCCAGGCCGCTCCTTTCAGCCCCTTCTGTTCCTTCGGAGCCTTAGTACTTCATTCGACAGCCTTCTGCCTTTTTTGGCAGTTTCTTCCAGCCTGGATTGACAGGCTGCTCGTTTGGCCAGCTGCTCCTTCGGAGCCTCAGCTGGCTCACTGGACAGGTCATGCCTGCCAGTGCTGTAAGCCTGAACCAACAGGCTGCTAAGCCATAATGGCGATAGCTGCACCAGCCGAGCCGTCAGCCTAATGAATGAAGCTGCCAGCTTCCTTTTTATTCATTCATCTATCTAGTTATCTAGTTATCTAGTTATCTATTTATTTATTATTTGTTTATTTGTTTAAGGCCTCCACGGGGGTTGTTCCGGCCGAGTCGTCAACCAATTAAATTCCAGCCGCCAGCTCCTTTATGGAGCCTCCTCAGCGGTCGCTGCCCCGGCTGAGCCGGCAGCCGCTATTTTTAGCCGCCAGCTCTGTACTGAGCCTCCACGGCAGTCGCTGTCCCGGCTGTGCCGGTTTAAACCAAAGATAGACACACAATGCTGGAGTCTGACTGGCTTTTCGGGTCGAGACCCTTCTCCAGAATGAACACATTTCAGGTTGAGACTCTTCTTCAGACTGACCATGAGTCAGTCTGAAGAAGGGTCTCGACCCGAAACGTCACCCATTCCTTCTCTCCAGAGATGCTGCCTGTCCCGCTGAGTTACTCCAGCATTTTGTGTCTACAGTTGAACATGTGATTAGCAACAGAAAGGGCCCCCTGTTATGTCATAGTTTGTAGCTTAGAGATCCGCCATGGAAACAGGCCTTTCAGCCCACTGAGTGCATGCCGACCATGGATCACCAATTAGCATATTTAAGCAGCTACATAATAGAATGAACAATTGTTGAGACATAGAAATGGGCACTGAATGTAAATTTGCGATTATCCTGAATTCACTTTATTACAGCACTTCACTACACCATGCAATTCTATAGGGAGAACTATCCTGTACTCTAGGGCAGCACTGTGATGCAGCAGGGCAGCACAGTGGCATAGAAAGTGTGGTACAGTGGTGCAACAGGGCAGCACAGTGGCACAGCTGATGGAACTGCTGCCTCACAGCACCAGTGACCCTGGTTCGATCCTGACCTCGGGTGCTGTCTGTGTGCAGTTTGCATATTCTCCCTGTGTGTGCGTAGATTTCCTCCAAGTGCTGAGTTCCCGCCCACATCCCAAGGACATGTGGGTTTGTAGCTCATGTGGCTCCAGTTAATGTGGCTCTGTAAATATCCACTCGTGAAAAAGCTAGCTTCTTCCAGCTTCGCACGACAGCTAAAATAAAACCATTTCTGCAATTTGACGGCTTGGAAAAGATCATCTACTCATTTATCTCCTCCCGCCTCGATTACTGCAACTCCCTTTACACTGGCATCAGCCAATCATCCCTGTCCCGCCTGCAACTGGTCCAAAACGCCGCAGCGAGACTTCTGACGGGCACCCGAAAAAGGGACCACATGACCCCGATCCTGGCCTCTCTCCACTGGCTCCCACTGCGGTTCAGAATCAATTTCAAGCTCCTCCTTTATGTATACAAAGCCCTTAATGGGCACGTCCCCACCTACATTAGAAATCTGCTAACCAACCATACTACCTCCAGGTCCCTCAGGTCGGCCGACTTGGGGTTACTGACCATCTCGCGGTCCAGGCATAAGCTCAGGGGCAACCGCGCTTTTGCGGTTGCAGCACCTGGACTATGGAACAGCAACCCTCTTCCCATCAGCCCTGCCCCCTCCATCAACTCTTTTAAGTCTAGACTTAAAACTTATTTTTACTCACAAATGTTTCTTGAGGTCCTTGGAGGGAGCGCTGTATGTATTTATGTATGTATGTATTGTTAGATCTATGTACCATTGTTTGTAGCACGTTAGTACCTGCACTGATGTAAAGCACTTTGGTCAACGAGAGTTGTTTTTTAATGTGCTATAGAAATAAAATTGACGATTTGACTAGTGTGTTGGGAGTGGGAAAGTGAGATAACCATGAGCCAGTGTGAATGGGTGATCCAAGGTCGGCATGGACTCAGTGAGCTGAAGGGCCTGTGCTACGCTAAATGCTAAGACACAACTGGAGGTCCTTTCTGTTGCTAATTACATTTTCAACTGGTACTAGGTTAATTAACACCCAATTAACAGTCCTAGCATCAAATTAGCATTGTATACTCTGCAATATCACACCCAGTCTGTTCTGCTTACTTCTAGTGTGTGTTAGCTTTGCATACATGAGAATGCCTGCATCAAGCAGCATCTGGTATGATTTGTAACATAAATACACAAATTTACAGCAGTTATTTCATTTAGTTTAGTTTAGTTTAGAGATACAGCGCGGAAACAGGCCCTTCGGCCCATCGGGTCCGCAACGACCAGCGATCCCTGCACATTAACACAAGCCTACACACACTAGGGACAAGTTACACTTACATCAAGCCAATTAACTTACATAACTGTACGTCTTTGGAGTGTGGGAGGAAACGGAAGATCTCAGAGAAAATCCACCTGGTCACGGGGAGAACGTACAAACTCCCAACAGACAGCACCCGTAGTCAGGATTGAACCTGGAACTCCGGCGTTGTAAGGCAGCAACTCTACTGCTGCGCTACCTTGGTCACCCATTTCTCATTGAAATGGATTGTGCCAATAAACACACACAATGCAAATTCCTAATTCATCAGTGGAGTTTTATTAAGGTGCTGGCTATTTGCCTCAGCAACAAGTATACCATTTTGGATATTATTTGGTGGGGGTAGGGGGGAATGTGATGGGCAGGGGAGGTGTGGCCACTCAGAGTAAAGCAGCTGCAGTAGCCAGGTTTTTCGCTCTGATGCACAGCAGGGAAGAGTGGAGACAGGGAGAGCTAGGTGATAGAGAATTACATAGGAGATTCTGTGTCTGCCAAAGGGATATCAGGATGGTATTAGTAAGGATCTTGATTAGTAAGGGCATCAAAGGTTATGGGGAAGAGGCAGAGAATGGGGTTGAGAGGGAAAAGTAAATTAGCCATGATTGAATAGCGGAGCAGATTCGATGAGCCGAATGGCCTAATACTGTTCTTATGACTTATTGTGGAATGGTATGTTGTATCTCTGTTGCCAGGGTTAAAGATTTCTCTGAATGGCTGTAGAAAATTCTCAAGTTGGGTGAGTAGCCAAAGGTCCTTATCATGCGTCTATCCAACATAAATGGCTCAATTGTAATCATGTATTATCTTTCCGCTGACTCGATAGCATGCAACAAAAGCTTTTCACTGTACCTCGGTACACGTGACAATAAACTAAACAATATTGGCACTAACAACATATGGAGAAAAAGGGACGAGGTCCTGTAGAGTGAATATAGAGAGATAGGTAGAAGATTAAAAAGCAGGACCTCAGAGTTGGCAATCACTGGATTACTTCCAGTGCCATGTACTAGTGAGAGTAGGAATAGGAGATTAGCTAAAGTGAGCTAGCATAGAAAATTTGCATTAAGTTAGGAAATAGAGAGTGGTAGCAAGGGTTTGCTTTGCAGACTGGAGGTGGTGTGCCACAGTGAATGGTATCGGGATCAGTGTTATTCACTAGTTAGGTTAACAATTTGGATGTGATTGTAGGTGACATAATTAGTAAGTTTGCAGACGACACAAAAATTGGTGAAATATTGGACAGTGAAGGAGACTATCTGTAATTACAATGGAATCTTGATCAAATGGGCCATTAGGCTGAGGAATGGTAGATTCAATTTCATTCTTATATGAGCGAGGTGTTGCATTTTGGTGGGACAACCCAGACCAGGACTGCAGATATATAGTTCCTTGAAGGTGCTAAGCAAAGATCATAGAGCGGAGATCTTTGGTGCTAAGCAAGTAGATAGCATAGTGAAGAAGGCATTTGGCAATTTGCACAGTCAGAGTATTGAGAATAGGAGCTAGGACATCATGTTACTATTGTACAAGATGTCGGTAAGGCCACATTTGGAGTACACGCCACATACTATGGGAAGGATTAATTAAACTGGAATGGGTGCAAAAAAGGTTTATGAGTATGTTACCAGGTCTGTCTGTAATGAGTTACAAAATTATAATTATAATTGTAATCCAAATTAATCAATATTTCGTAATGGGAAAATCCTAGAAATTATAGATTTGTTTGACTGTCTTCGGATGCAATGAAATTAGTCAAATCTATAATTAAAGACAAAGAGATTGTGCACTAAGAGAAATCCAAACTAATTAGCAAAAGCCAATGTGGATTTGTAATGAGCAGGACATGTATAATGATTCAGACACTCGTTTTGATGACTCACCCAATGCACCCCACCCCCCCATTCGGACAGCCATGCCTTTGGTATGTTTTATGTGGGGGATGGGGGGGGGGGGGGGGTCGGGGGAAACCTTTTTTCAGGTTCTTACCTTCCCGGAGATGTGATCAATTTTCGGATCCCTAATAACAATGGAGCTGGAAGCCTCCTCGGACTGTCGTGATCCCCACCGCGGGGCGGGAACTTAACATCGGAGCGAATCCCTTGCCTGGGATTACTCCCACTGTGACCAGCATGGACTTACCAACAAGGGCTCGCACTCAGTTGAGGCTAGTCGGGAGCTCCTACGCCGCGGAAGGCTCGACCAGCCCCAACGCGAGGTTCGATCACCCGGCGCGGGGGAGCTAACGTCCCCCCAATGTGGGAGCGGGTCGCCTCGATGCGGAGGGCCCAAATGCCGCTGGCTACGGGAGTCAAGATCATCCCGTCAACGGGGGCTTGAGGCCCATGACCGAGGAAGAACAAAATGAAGGACTTGAACTTTATTTCGCCTCCCATCACAGTGAGGATTGTGTAGGAGTCACTGTGGTGGAAGTTCATGTTAAAATGTGTTTTTGACTGATCGGTTACTTTTAATTGTATGACTGACCTGGCCAATGAAATTCCTTGTATGTTGCAAAACATACTTGGCAAATAAAGTGTGATTCTGATTCTGATTCTCTTCAATTACAATGGAATCGATCAAATAAGACAAAGGGCTGAGGAATGGCAGATTAAATGTAATTCTGATAAGGGCAAGGTGTTGCATTTTGGTGGGACAACCCAAAGTAGGTGTTCTGTAGACCAGATACACTTAGGGGTGCAGATAGTGCTTGAAAGTGCTGAGCAGGTAGACAGGATAGTGAAGAAGGCATTTGGCACTCAGTATTCAAGTATTGAGAATAGGAGTTGGGATGTCATGTTACTGCTGTACAAGATGTTGGTAAGGCCACATTTGGAGTACCCGCTACAGTTCTGGTCAATATGCTATGGGAAGATTTGATTAAACTGGTATGGGTGCAAAAAAGGTTTATGAGTATGTTACCGAGTCTGTACGCATGGAGTTATATGAAGACGCGGGAGAGGTTGAGTTTTTTCTCCTTGGATTAAGGGTTGCCCTCATAGAGGTATATAAAATCATGAGGGGAATAGATAAGATGAACAGCCACAGTCTTTTGCTCGGAACCTGAGAGCATAGGTTTAAGATGAGTGGAGACAGATTTAAAAGACACAATAGACAATAGGTGCAGGAGTAGGCCATTCGGCCCTTCGTGCCAGCACTGCCATTCAATGTGATCATGGCTGATCATCCCCAATAAGTATCCCGTTCCTGCCTTCTCCCCATATCCCCTGACTCCTCTATTTTTAAGAGCCCTATCTAGCTCTCTCTTGAAAGCATCCAGAGAACCTGCCTCCACCGCCATCTGAGGCAGAGAATTCCACAGACTCACCACTCTCTATGAGAAAAAGTGTTTCCTCGTCTCTGTTCTAAATGGCTTACTCCTTATTCGTAAACTGTTGCCTTGGTTCTGGACCCCCCCAACATCGGGAGTATGTTTCCTGCCTCTAGCATGTCCAAGCCCTTAACAATCTTATATGTTTCAAGACACCCGAGGGGGAAATCTTTCACACAGAGGGTATTGTATACATGGAATAAGCTGCAAGAGGAAATGACGAAGGTGGGTACAATTACAACATGTAAAGGTATATGGATAAGAAAGGTCTGTTGAGTTATGGGTTAGACACAGGCAAGTCGAATGAGCTTAATTAAGCAACTTCGACTGTATGGTCAGAAGGGGCTGATTCTGTGTTGCATTGCTCTATGACTGGATTGTAAGATGGTCCAATAAGTACTTACACTGAGGGTAGTGTTTAAGAAAGAACTGCAGATGCTGGAAAAATTGAAGGTAGACGGAAATGCTGGAGAAACTCAGCGGGTGAGGCAGCATCTATGGAGCGAAGGAATAGGTGACGAAGAAAGTTCTCGACCCGAAATGTCACCTATTCTGCTCTGAGGGTAGCCATTGTTTTTATTATTGGGTAGCACATTAGTTCATGCTATTCAAAATACAATAGCACATCCATTTCAGTAAAACAGTAAAAACAGATACCAAAAGAGAAAATACTGGAAACACTCAGCAGGTTTGGCAACATCAAGAGAAATCGGAAACTGTTAATGTTTCAGGTCTATGACTCTTACACAAAACTGGCAACATTTGGCTTTGTTGAAGGGTTGCAGATCTGAAACGTTAACTGTTTCTCTTGCTACAGATGCTGACGGACTTCTTTGAGATTTTCCACCATTTCCTGCTGTTACTTCAGACTTCCAGCACCTGCAATTTTTTTGGTAGAAGCAAAATACTGGCAGTATCATATAATAACAGAAAAGACTCGGGGTACCCAGCAAGCCAGCCAGCTTCCTTGGAGAAAGAAACAATATTAACATTTCAAATGAAATGATTTATCGTAGGATCATTGACTTGAAGTCTGTTTTTCTCTCACGGATATTGTTTGATGTGGATAATAATTCCACAATTTTCTGTTTTCATTTCAGTAGATATGGAATCGTAGTGCCCTAAGTGTAACTTTTTTTTAACATTCATCATTCTGAAATATCTTGAAAAGTGGTCAGAAAAATGTCACCTACAGAATTGTACAAACACCAATAGTGATCATGAATTCAGCAGATATGTGAGAAGGTTGGAAACTGTAGTGGCATATAAATAACTTTCTTTGGAGTAGCTGTTCTTACGTGGAAATCTGTATTTCCCATATCTGGTGCATTTAGTTTATCTTCACAATTGGTAGTTTCTTCAAAGAGCTTATTGACTAAATCAATTCTGTAAATTCATGTCCATTGACCATGATTCTTCCTAAGAGTTCAATGGTCTGGGTGGTACAATTTAACTGTAGGTCAGTTAAATGGCCTCATCACATCACCAAATAGCACTTCATGCCAAGTGGGCACCTCACTTCTATTCTGCCATGTCTGGGCCTCAATATATCAATCAGATGATAAGCTATTTGTTTAAGAAGGAACTGCAGATGCTGGAAAATCAAAGGTACACAAAAATGCTGGAGAAACTCAGCGGGTGCAGCAGCATCTATGGAGCGAAGGAAATAGGCAACGTTTCGGGCCAAACCCCTTCTTCAGACTGATGGGAATAATGATAAGATGATAAGTTATGTTGGGTTACTGCAAAGTAGACTGGAGGTGCAATCACATTGTTAGCACAGGGGGTGAAATGAGCAGCCCAGATCACCATTGTTCCTTTGTTGTTTAGAGCAATATTTCTATACTTCCTGGCCCAATTGCCAATTACTGAGACTCTTTGGTAGTACTGCCAGCCAAAATCCAGGGCAATGTGCACATGACATGCTCCATTGGGTTGCTTTCCAAAATGTCTCTGCAACTGTGCAGTCAATGACTTTGAATATTATAAGATATAGAATGTTATCAGATGCTGTGAGGAACTGTAAGGCCTATAATGGATTATGTTCTGGCTGCCAAACTGTAAACTCCATTAAGGATGGAACTTATCAGATCAGGATTGCTCTGCAATTCTCTGCCATCTCACAAAAGCTTTTCCCATAAGAGTCTGCCAACCTCTAATATTAAATTAATTGTTCTAACTTGCCTTTCAGAAGATTTCATGAAAACCTTACGCTGGAGACTAATGGGACAACAGGAAGAATCACACGGTTGATTAAAGTTGATTAATGTCACCCAGAGGGTGGGTGTGAAGAGCAAAATTGGTTGTGGCCAGGAAATACCCCAGACGAAACACGCCATTTCCTATTTATTTGTGGGCTCTTTTTCTGGATTAGCAAAGAAGAATCTTTAATTAAGGGACTGAGATAGTACAAAATGGATGCAATACCAAGAAAGACCAAATAGAATTCAAAGAATAAAGAATCCAATTGCCACAGGAATATCAACCTAAAGCAACACATCGCAACACCAAAGCGTCCAAAGAATTAGTAGCACTAAATTAAACCAACCAATCATGAATAGATAGCTCATCAAATTACAACTATTATTTCTCTCTGAGTTTGTTCGCTCGTGTGTCAGACGATGTAGCTCGCTGTCGGCTTCTTGAGTAATTGGCGATTAAAGTTTATTATCATCACGCATACTGAGGTACGGTGAAAATCTTTTGTTTGTGAGCTGTTCAATCAAATCAGATAATACTATACATGAGTACAATCAAGCCAAACTCAAATGTAAAAGGTAGAGCGAAGAGAAAGATACAGTGTAGAATATAGTTCTCAGCATTATAGCATAAGAGTTCCAGATAAAAAAATCCAATGTCTGCAATGGGGTAGGTTGCAGGATCAGGACCGTACCCTCGCTTGTTGAAGGACTGTTCAGAAGCCTAATACTTAAATGCTGTAAATAAAGTTGATACAATGGCAAAAGAAAATTGTGTTTTTTCCAAAATCAGTTCCATCCTCTTTGGGCCATTTAAGCTGAATTTCTCTCTCAGCCCATGACTTTCATTGGTAGCTCAAGCAGGTACAGAATAGGCACTAAATGTTAAAAAAAAAACTTGCTTCATCATTGAAATGGTGAAACTCGCATGTCTGAGTTTAGATTTTTTAAGATTTAGAGATACAACGTGGAAGCAGGCCCTTCGGCCCACAGAGTCCGTGCCGACCAGCAATCCCTGTACACTAGCATTATCCTACACACTAGGGACAATTTACAATTTTGCAGAAACCAATTAATCTACGAACCCATCGGTAATCTTCCTCCCACACTCTTTGGCGTGTGGGAGGAAACTGGAGCACCCCGAGAAAACCCACACAGGTCACGGAGGGAACGTATAAACTCTGTACAGACAGCACTCGTAGTCAGGATCGAACCCAGGTAGCTGGCGCTGTAGGGCAGCAACTTGCCCTCTCTCTGTCTCTGCCCTCTCTCTGTCACTGCCCTCTCTCTGCCCTCTCTCTCTCTCTGCCCCTCTCTCGGCCCTCTTTCTGCCTCTCTCTGCCTCTGCCCCCTCTCTCTGCCCTATCTCTATCTGCCCCCTTAAACTAAACTAATCTAGTTTTGTGTAGGAAGGAACTGCAGATGCTAATTTACACAGAAGATCAACACAAAATACTGGAGTAAATCAGCGGGACAGGCAGCATCTCTGGAGAGAAGGAACGGGTGATGTTTCGGGTTGAAACCCTTCATCAGACTGAAAGTCGGGGGAGAAGAAGTTGCAGTTTTGCCCTTAACTCTTCACAATTTTAATAGCAAATACCGAGATAGGCATTTGGTTAGAACATTTCAACTTACCCCCAAGTAATAGCCATCGATGAACACTACAGGCAAGGAAGGAGATTCATTTGCTCGCTTGCATCGTTCTTCTAACTCTTTTCCATAGTCACTGTTCAAGGCAATATTTTTTTCTCCCAACTTTATTCTGTGATTTTGGAAGATTTTCCTTACTAACTCACAGCGATCAAATGTTGCCCGCACAACACGAAGGCTAGTTGTGTAGATTACTATTCTTCCAAATTCTAGAGTGAGTGGTGGCTGCAACAAATAAAGAGAAGTCTCAAAGATAGCATTGCCTGTATCTTATTGTGTTAACTTTCTAAATAACTTATATTTTCAAATAACTTTGTTAAGTTCTCTACAAACTTGCACACTCTGCATCCACCACAAACAATTCCACATAGCTTAGTTTAGTTTAACTTAATTTAGTTTAGTTTTGCTTAATTTAATTTAGTTTAGTTTTGCTTAATTTAATTTAGTTTAGTTTAAATTAGTTCAGAGATACAGCGTGGAAACAGGCCCTTCGGCCTGCCATGTCCCCGCTGGCCAGCGATTACTCCTGTACACTAGCAATATCCTACTCACTAGGGACAATTTACAATTTACAAAAGCCAATTAAAATAAAAACCTGTACGTCTTTGAAATATGGGAGGAAACTGGAGAAAACCCACACGGTCACAGGGAGAACGTACAAACTCCAGTCAGACACCACCCGTAGTCAGGATGAAACCCAGCTCTCTAGTGCTGTAGGGCAGCAACTCTACTGAGGCGCACGCTGCGGGCCATCAATCCAAGGAAGGCTACTGGACCCGACGGCGTCTCTGGACGCGTGCTGAAGGACTGCGCTGACCAGCTGGCTGGAGTCTGTACGAGGATTTTCAACCAGTCTCTGGCCCAGTCCACTGTTCCACCCTGTCTGAAGTCCGCAACCATAGTCCCCTTGCCCAAAAAACCCCACATTTTCAGCCTCAACGACTACCGGCCAGTCGCACTCACACCAGTGGTGATGAAGTGTTTTGAAAAACTGGTCCGGGGTCACATCACATCACTCCTGCCCCGAAGCTTTGACCCCCACCAGTTTGCGTACAGAGCGAATAGATCTACAGAGGACGCTGTAGCCACAGCTCTCCATGCTGCACTGTCCCACCTGGAGCGGCGGGGGAGCTACGTGCGGATGCTCTTTGTGGACTACAGCTCTGCCTTTAATACCATCCTTCCCCACAAACTGGTGGACAAACTGGGGGACCTGGGACTTCCACACTCCACCTGCATGTGGATAAATAGCTTCCTGTCGGGTCGCAGCCAGAGAGTCAGAGTGGGCCATCACACATCCACGGCCCTCAGCCTCAGTACCGGCTCTCCACAGGGCTGCGTGCTGAGCCCCCTGCTCTACACCATCTACACACATGACTGCATCCCCGCCCACCACAGCAACACCATTGTCAAATTTGCGGATGACACTACGGTGGTGGGACTCATCTCCGGGGGGGACGAGTACGCCTACCGGGATGAGGTGGAGCAGCTGACAGTGTGGTGTGGAGAAAATAACCTGCTCCTTAACACCTTAAAGACCAAGGAGATAATAATAGACTTCAGGAAGAATAAAACGGACATGGTACCATTATTTATCAGAAGGGACTGTGTGGAGAGGGTGGCGGATTTCCGCTTCCTGGGAATCCATATTGAGGAGGACCTGACGTGGAGCGTGAACACCTCTGCGCTGCTGAAAAAGGTCCAGCAGAGACTGCACTTCCTGAGGGTGCTCAGGAAGAATAACATCACTCAGAGACTGCTGCTGTCCTTTTATCGGTGCTCCATTGAGAGCCTCCTAACATACTGTGTATGCGTATGGTACACCAGCTGCACAGCGGCTCAGAGGAAAGCGCTCCAGAGGGCCATTGACAACGCCCAGAGGATTGTCGGATGCCCTCTCCTTACCTTGGAGGACTTACACAGTTCCCGCTGCATCAAAAAATCCCAGAGTATTATAAAGGACATTTCCCACCCCGGACACTCCCTGTTTGAACTGTTACCGTCAGGCAGACGGTACAGATCTACAAGGACAAGGACAAACAGACTTAAAAACAGTTTTTACCCCACTGCTATAAAGGCACTAAATGTAGCCGCCAAGGAACGCAGGGGCGATACATACATACATGAAATCGACAGAAGGATGTAGGGCTGGGTGTTTATGCGTGCTATTTTTATGATATTTATTTTAGTTGTTTATCTTTTTTAATATTTTACTTTGTATGTATCGTTAGCTTTTAGAAATGTTTGAATGGTGCACTGACTGGCTGACATTTTACAATTTCGTTGTACATGGTTCATGTTACAATGACAATAAAGAAACTATTCTATTCTATTCTATTCTATTCTATTCTATTCTACGCCACTGTGCTGCCCTGGGATTGTAGACTAATGGACTAGAAGAATAAAGAAGTTTTAGGAAAACAGGAGAAATATATCTCTAAGCATACTTGTAAAGTATCATAAACATAAGACAAATCATGAGAGGTAGTATTGAATTCATTACCCGTTGCTCTTCAGCGAAATTTTATACCAACCATGACCAGGGAGCTTGTACACCTGAGCTAATCTGTATTATACTAAAGGGCCTGTCCCACCAGCATGCAACTGCATGCGGCGAGCGTGACCATACCGGAAGCGGGGGCCGCGCGGAGGCCGAGTGAGTGACGTGAAGTTCGAGCGAAGTCCGCCGGATGTTCGCGCGTGACGTACGGCGTCAAGACGCTGCATATGCCCATCGAGGCGGTGCCTACGGCCTCAATGCGGCTGCGGGCCGGCAAGCCGTTGCCGCACGGAATTTTTGAACACTGTCAGTTTTCCGGAGCCCTGCGCGATGTCGGGACCAGCTCCGCACAACTCCATACGGCTCCAGCGATCAAAGTGGGACCGGCCCCGCGAGGCTGTACGGCTCAAGCGACCACGTTAGGTCGCGCTTGCCGCATGCAGTCGCATGCTGGTGTGACAGGCCCTTTAAACTCTTCCCTTTGTTCTCAACATTCTAAATGTCTGTGTGAGCCAGGGTTGTGTTGGCATTCTTTTAATCTCCTTAATTTGTATCTTCTTCCAAACGCTTGGCTACAGCCTTTCCATTTTCACACATGCTACTCACATTTTCTCCCCCGACCGGATACATATCTTCTCAACGCATTTTAACCGATATTTCTCAAGTTATTAATCTTTTAAAAACAACTTCAAAATATTAAAGTTTTCAACGTTCTAATTTTGAAGAAAAAAATGCTGACTGACGTCACAATCATTCCAACCCGCTCGGCCCCGCTTGGATCCCTCACCCTCTCCATCTCTATCCTCCCTCCCTCCCACTCTACCCCCCTCTCTCTAACACCCTCCCTCTCTGCCCCTCTCCTTCTCTACCGCCCTCACCTCCCTCTCCCTCTCTACCCCCTCCTCCTGCAGCACTCCAACCCGTTCGGGCCCGCACGCTCGGCTCCGCGCACACAAGGAGGGCTCCAAGTACTGGATTCGGGACGAGGGGCCCATCGTGGAGAGTTACATCGGCTTGATTACCGTGACCCCTATGGCTCCAGAGGGGAGTTTGAAGGGTTTGTGGCGGTGGTGAACAAGGACATGAGTGCCAAGTTCACCTGGCTGGTGGCCTCTGCTGAGCGGCTGCTGCCCCAGCTACCCTGGCCACAGCCCTTTGAGAAGGACCGATTCATCAAACCCGGCTTCACCTCCCTCGATGTGATCACCTTCGCTGGCAGCGGCATCCCAGCCGGCATTAATATCCCCAACTACGAGGACATCCGTCAGACGGTGGGGTTTAAAAACGTCTCGCTCGGTATTGTGCTGGCAGTGGCTTGCCCTCTCTCTGTCTCTACTCTCTCTCTGTCTCTGCCCTCTCTCTGTCTGCCCTCTCTCTGTCTGCCCTCTCTCTGTCTGCCCTCTCTCTGTCTCTGCCCTCTCTCTGTCTGCCCTCTCTTTCTGTCCTCTCTCTCTCTCTCTACCCTCTCTCTCCTCTTTCCCCCTGCTGCTCTCTCTGTGCTCTCTCTGCCCACCCTCTGCCCTCTCTCTCTGCCCTCTCTGCCTCTCTCTGCCCCTCTCTGCCTCTCTCTGCCTCCCTCTGTCTCTCTCTCTCTGCCTCCCTCTCTGCCTCTCTCTGCCCCCTCTCTCTCTCTCTGCCCTCTCTCTCTGCACTCTCTCTCTCTACCCTCTCTGTCTGTCCTCTGTCTGTCTCTGCCCTCTCTCTGCCCTCTCTCTCTCTGCCCCCTCTGCCTCTCTCTGTGCCCTATCTGACTCTCTGCCCTCTCCCTGCCCCTCTCTGCCTCGGCCCCCTCTCTCTGCCCTATCCATCCCTGCACTCTCTCGCCCTCTGCCCTCCGCCTCTTGCTGCCCTCTCTGCCTCTCTCTGCCCTCTCTCTCTGCCCTCTCTCTCTCTGCTCTCTCTCTGCCCTCTTTGCCCTCTCTCTCTGCCCACTCTCTGCCTCTGCCCTCTCTCTGTCTCTGCCCTCTCTGTCTCTTCCCTCTCTCTGTCTATGCCCTTTCTCTATCTGCCCTCCCTCTCCCTCTGCCCTCTCTGCCTCTCTCTGCCCTCTCTCTCTCTGCTCTCTCTCTGCCCACTCTCTCTGCCTCTGCCCTCTCTCTGTCTCTGCCCTCTCTGTCTCTTCCCTCTCTCTGTCTATGCCCTCTCTATCTGCCCTCCCTCTCCCTCTGCCCTCTCTGCCTCTCTCTCTGCCCCTCTCTCTGCCCTCACTGCCCTCTCTGCCTCTCTGCCCCCTCTGCCCTCCCTCTGCCCTCTGAGTCTGCCCTCTCTGCCTCTCTCTGCTTCTCTCTCTCTCCGCCCCTCTTTCTCTGCCCTCTCTGTCTCTGCCCTCTCTCTGTCTGCCCTTGCTCTGTCTATGCCCTCTCTCTCTGCCCTCTCTGTCTCTGCCCTCTCTCTGCCTCCTCTCTCTCTCTGCCCCCACTGCCTCTCTCTCTGCCCTCTCTGCCTCTCTACCCTCTCTCTCAGCCCTCTCTCTTTCTCTGCACTCTCTCTCTCTCTGCTCTCTCTCTCTTCCCTCTCTCTCTGCACTCTCTCTCTCTTCCCTCTCTCTCTGCCCTCTCTCTCTCTCAGCCCTATCTATCTCTGCCCTCTCTCTCTCTCTCTCTCTCTGCTCTCTGCCTCTCTCTCTGCCACTCTCTGTCTCTCTCTCTCTCTGCCTCTCTGCCCTCTCTCTCTGCCCTCTCTCTCTCTGCCTCTCTCTCTGCCTCTCTCACTGCCCTCTCTGCCTCTGCTCTCTCTGCCCTCTCTCTGTCACTGCCCTCTCTCTGCCCTCTCTCTCTCTCTGCCCCTCTCTCGGCCCTCTTTCTGCCTCTCTCTGCCTCTGCCCCCTCTCTCTGCCCTATCTCTATCTGCCCCCTCTGCCCCTCTTGCCCTCTCTCACTCTCTGCCCTGTGCCTCTCTCTCTGACCTCTTTGCCTCTCTGCCTGTGCCTCTCTGCTCTCTCTGCCCTCGCTCTCTCTGCCCTCTCTCTATCTCTGTCTCTGCCCTCTTTGCCTCTCTCTGTCTCTCTCTCTCTCTCGAATAATATTAATATAATATCAAGGTGGGATTAGTGTGTGTGTGGGGGGTGGTTAGTATGTGTGCCCCCCCCCCCCCCTCACCTCCCACCTCCCCCCACAACCGCGCGTTGAGGGGACAGACCCAACGGGTCCCACTTGGTCTAGTATCACATTAATATTTATGTGGTCTCCATAAATGAACAAATTACACCCATCAGTTCACTCTTCCCCCAAATAATTTAAATGTTTGTTTGTTGGGTTTTTTCTGGTCCCTAAGGAGGAAAGTGTGTTGGAGGAAGGTGGGAATGAAAACATTTTTAAATGTCAGGCCACATTCCTATCCACCTAATTATTGTTTCAGCAATTAAAGTCTTCAAGGAAGTTGAAGAAATCAATTTTAATAAAATGCTTATTTATAAACCTTGACAGCTGGATTTTTCACAGATTAAAGAATCTCTGCAATGGTAAACAGCAATGCAAAGTGCCAGACATGTGATGTTCTTTCCAATTCTCCTATGAAATTTAAAAAGGCACTGAAATTGGCCATCCTTTCATGCCCATCTCCTTAATGCTGAGTGCACTTACAAGATTGCCAGAGGGTCAATAGGAGGAAGGATATTTCCGCTGGATTCAATTCGAAACACTTTCCCTTTCCAATGAGCTCCAATTTTCACAAAAAGGGCACCCGCATATACACACTAATGTCCCAGACCCCTCCTGCGATTTTCCATTTGCTCCTATCGATCCTCTACACAATCCCTCGTAATTTGGATTCCTCTACCTCCCAAACCCAATCTTCTGTCACCAAATTGGCAATTCTCTGGCTGTCAAAACCCAATCGAAAAACCGCTGAACACTGACAATTTGCACCATCCTCCCCCACATTCATGCCTAACCCTCTGACCTCCTAACCCTTCAGCCACTCACTGTTTCCCACTTACCTGGTTTTCAAGTAGTCAACATGCACAAAGACATTTAAAAAGGTTTCCTGCGGCAACTTGCACCCCTTATGTTCTGGTTTCCTATCAAGAATACTTACTGAATCTCAATGCAAGGCCCCATCTCTCTTCACATGTGGCTTTGATCTTGTAGAAAACATGACAGCATCTGTGCCAAAATATGATAACCTGGGGATATTACTGCTTGATTTTGAATCAGATTACCTTTGGATCAGTACTTCTAAGTGTTTCAATTAGACTGTCTAACCACTGCAATTTCCCTCGTTGCCTGTTAATAATAATATGTTTTCAATTGTCCTTTTTAGTAATGCTGGAATTTAGGTGAAAGATAAACATAGAAACATAGAAAATAGGTGCAGGAGTAGCCCATTTGGCCCTTCGAGCCTGCACCGCCATTCAATATGATCATGGCTGATCATCCAACTCAGTATCCTGTACCTGCCTTCTCTCCATACCCCCTGATACCTTTAGCCACAAGGGCCACATCTAACTCCCTCTTAAATATAGCCAATGAACTGGCCTCAACTACCTTCTGTGGCAGAGAATTCCAGAGATTTACCACTCTCTGTGTGAAAAATGTTTTTCTCATCTCGGTCCTAAAAGATTTACCCCTTATCCTTAAACTGTGACCCCTTGTTCTGGACTTCCCCAACATCGGGAACATTCTTCCTGCATCTAGCCTGTCCAACCCCTTAAGAATTTTGTAAGTTTCTATAACATCCCCCCTCAATCTTCTAAATTCTAGCGAGTACAAGCCGAGTCTATCCAGTCTTTCTTCATATGAAAGTTCTGACATCCCAGGAATCAGTCTGGTGAACCTTCTCTGTACTCCCTCTATGGCAAGAATGTATTTCCTAACAAAGGCTATATGTAGTAAGTTAACATCTGCAAATATTAATTCCTGATTTTGACCCACTCTCTCGGTGTAAGTGCACAACCATACACATTTATAAGATGGTGTGCCCCAGATGTTTTTTATCTTAAATCTTTATATTAAAAGTAATGTATTCTGATTAGCTTCCATATGTATGTAAAGAGGTTTAGTGAAACAAGTGATGATCCTCTATATTCAGAATCAGTACAATTTACAACGAGAAACAATAAATTGGTAGCACAATTAAACAAATACTTTGGTTCTGTCTTCATGGAAGGAGATTTAAAAAATCCGAGAAATGCTAGGGAACCAAGAGTCAACTGAAATGGAGGGGTTAATGAAAATTAGTATTATCCAAAAAACTGGAGAAATGAATGCACTGAAAATCAATAAATCCCCAGGGCCTGATAGCCAGCACCACAGAGTACTGATAAACATCACCATAGAAATAGTGGATACATTGATTGTCATCTTCCGAAGCCCCATAAATTACAGAACAGTTCCTACAGACTGCAAACATAAAACCACTATTCAAGAAAG
The DNA here is from genome assembly GCF_010909765.2 of Amblyraja radiata. Taxonomy (NCBI): domain Eukaryota; kingdom Metazoa; phylum Chordata; class Chondrichthyes; order Rajiformes; family Rajidae; genus Amblyraja; species Amblyraja radiata. The sequence continues at coordinate 103,635,754 of NC_045956.1, read as the reverse complement.
GTGGGAGCGAGAAATCAGGGACTTCAACACCAATAAGATTAATGTCAGTTTTAGTGGAAATGTTAGAATCTATTATATCAGGAAAATTACTAAATTAGACAATGTCAATGTGGATTTATGCAAAGGAAATCACATTTGACAAGCCAATTGCAGTATTTTTGAGGATGTGACTACTGAAGGAGATAAATGAGTCGTTGTGGTGCAGTTGGATGTTTAGAGAGTCTTTGATAAAGTCCCACATAAGAGAATATATTGGTATGGATTGAAAATTGATGAGCAGAAAAGAATCAGGAAGAAAATATAAATTAGTGACCCTTTAACCTGAACTAGACAAATAAAAAAGAATGTGTAGGAAGGAACTGCAGATGCTGGTTCAAACCAAAGATAGACACAAAATGCTGGAGTAACTCATTGTGTCAGGCAGCATCTCTCGAGGGAAGGAATGTGTCATAGTTGTAAGTCTGGGTTCACATTGTAAACCAGAATTTAGTTGCACAGTTGTGAGTGTATAGGGACTACATTCAGGGGCTTTATGCAGGCTCTAATCATGGTTTGCCCTTGATGTCCCAATCTCTAAAATGCCCCATTTCATGAAATGTCGCCCTGATATCAGGGGCAAACACTTTTATTTCAGCTCTGGACTTCAACTCTTTGGTTCATGTTTGAAACAAGGCAGTGATGAAATCTGAAACCAAAGTGGGCATCAATGTGTTGATATTAGTGAGTATGTGTCTCTTGACAGTATCGTCAACAGCACATTTGCATCAGTTGCTGATGATTGAGAGTGGGCTGATGGGGTGATAATAAATCAGGTTAGATTTGTGCTGCTTTACACGTGGTCAATTTTCAAGTAGATGCTAATTGTGTACCTACACTGGAACTACTTGGCTAGAGGCCCAACTAGTTCTGGAACACAAGCTTTTAGCTGGAATATTGTCTGGACCCATTATCCTTTGCTTTTTCGAGGGCTATTGACTATTTCTTGAAACCAGTGGAATGAATCAATTTGAACTGGTGTCAGATGGTGGGGATCTCAAGAGTAATGGATCAACCATACAGGATGTTTGGCTGAACATGGTTGCCAATGCTTCATCTTTGCTTTCCATATGTTGGATCCTGCAGTATTTTCTTCAGGTCTTTTCCTTTCGTCAGCTCTTTCATTGGGCACAACTAAATGAGGCAAAAATTGCAGAACATTCATCTGATCCATTGATTTAGTCTTTTGTCAGAGGGTGGTGAATCTGTGGAATTCATTGCCACAGACAGCTGTGGAGGCCAAGTCAACGGATATTTTTAAGGTGGAGTTTGACAGATTCTTGATTAGTACGGGTGTCGGGGGTTATGAGGCGAAGGCAAGAGATTGAGAAGGAAAGATAGATCAGCCATAATTCTGAGGGATAGGTTATACAGGCATTTGGATGGGCAAGGGCTGATTAGGGATAGTCATGTTTTTGTATGTGGGAGGTGGTGTCTCACAAATCTGATTGATTTTTTTTTAATACGTGACCAAAAAGGTCGATGAGGGCAGAGCTGTAGATGTTGTGTACATGGATTTCAGTAAGGCATTCGACAAGGTTCCACATGGTAGGCTACTCTGGAAGGTTAGATCGCATGGGGTCCAAGGAGAGATAGCTGAATGGATAGCAAATTGGCTCCATGGAAGGAAGCAGAGGGTGATGGTGGAAGGTTGCTTCTCGGACTGGAGGCACTAGTGGTGTGTCTCAGGGTTTGGTGCTGGGCCTGTTGCAATTTGTCATCTACATTAATGGTTTGGATGAGAACATACAGGGCAAGATTAGCAAGTTTGCTGATGATACAAAAGTGAGTGGTTTTATAGATAGTGAAGATGGTTGTGAACGATTGCAGCCGGATCTGGATCGATTGGCCAAGTGGACAGAGGAATGATTGATGGAACTTAAAACAAAGAAGTGTGAGGTGTTGCATTTTGTGATATCTGACAAAGTCAGGACCTACACAGTGAATGGTAGGCCTCTTGAGAGTGTTGTAGAGCAGAGGGATCTAGGAGTGCAGGTGCATAGTTCTTTGAAGGTTGAGTCGCAGGTAGATAAGATGGTCAAAAAGGTTTACGGCACTTTGGCCATTAGTCAGAGTATTGAATATACATGTTGGGAGGTCATGTTGCAGTTGTATAAGATGTTGGTGAGACCGCATTTAGAATATTGTGTTCAGATCTGGACACCTTGTTATAGGAAATATAGTGTCATTCTTGAAAGGGATCAGAAAAGATTTATGAGGATGTTGCCAGGACTAGAGGGTGTGAGCTATAGGGAGAGGTTGAGTAGTCTGGGTCTCTATTCTATGGTCCGCAGGAGGATGAGGGGTAATCTTATAGAGATGTACAAAATCATGAGAGAAATAGATCCGGTAGATGCACAGAGTCTCTTGCCCAGAGTTGGGGGATCGAGGACCAGAAGATGAAGTTGAGGCACCCTAGGTGAAGGGGAAAAGATTTCATAGGAATCTGAGGGGTCTTATTCACACAAAGGGCAGTGGGTGTCTTTCACACAAAGGGTGGATCCCAAAGTAACATTATCAAATTTGCAGATGACACAAAGCTGGGTGGCAGTGCAAACTGTGAGGAGGATGCTATGAGAATGCAGGGTGACTTGGACAGGTTGGGTGAGATGCATGGCAGATGCAGTTTAATGTGGATAAATGTGAGGTTATCCACTTTGGTAGCAGAAACAGGAAGGCAGATTACTATCTAAATGGTGTCAAGTTGGGAAAAGGGGAAGTACAACGGGATCTGGGGGTCCTTGTACATCAGTCAATGAAAGTAAGCATGCAGGTACAGCAGGCAGTGAAGAAAGCGAATGGCACGTTGGCCTTTATAACAAGAAGAATTGAGTATAGGAGCAAAGAGGTCCTTCTGCAGTTGTATAGGGCCCTAGTGAGACCACACCTGGAGTATTGTGTGCAGTTTTGGTCCCCTAATTTGAGGAAGGACATTCTTGCTATTGAGGGAGTGCAGCATAGGTTTACAAGGTTAATTTTCGGGATGGCGGGACTGTCATATGCTGAGAGAATGGAGCGGCTGGGCTTGTATACTTTGGAGTTTAGAAGGATAAGAGGGCATCTTATTGAAACATAAAAGATTATTTAGTGTTTGGACATGCTAGAAGCAGGAAACATGTTCCCGATGTTGGGGAGTCCAGAACCAGGAGCCACAGTTTAAGAATAAGGGGTAAGCCATTTAGAACGGAGACGAGGAAACACTTTTTCTCATAGAGAGTTGTGAGTCTGTGGAATTCTCTGCCTCAGAGGGCGGTGGAGTCCGGTTCGCTGGATACTTTCAAGAGAGAGTTAGATTGGCTCTTAACGATAGCGGAGTCAGTGGGTATGGGGAGTAGGCAGGAATGGGGTACTGTTGGGGATGATCAGCCATGATCACATTGAATGGCTCGAAGGGCCAAATGGCCTACTCCTGCACCTATTGTCTATTATCTATTGTGTATGGAACAAGCTGCCAGAGGAGGTAGTTGAGGCTGAGACTATCCCATCATTTAAGAAGCAGTTAGACAGGTACATGGATAGGACAGGTTTGGATGGATATGGACCAAGAGCAGCCAGGTGGGACTAGTGTAAATGGGACATGTTGGCCAGTGTGGGCAAGTTGGGCTAAAAGGCCTGTTCTACATTGTATCACCCTGTATCACTCTATTGAATGGCAGAGTGGACTTGATGGGCCGAATGGTCCAAATTTGCTACTAGAACTTATGAAACTTCAGAAATTATGGGACTACTTAGTTCTGTCGAGTACATGCTATTTTGCTGTTTAGCTTGCATTGTGGTCCTTTAGTTTCACCAGATTTGTACCCACTATTAGTTGCTTCGGCTATTATTCCCTGCAGGACTTTCTGTACTGCTCATAAAAAAAAGGGTTGATCCCATGGTTTGGCTGTAATAGTACAGTTAGAGATGCACCAGTTCACAAGGTGACAAGTTTATTTATTTCTGCCCATGGTCCACGGCATCTCATACATGTCCAGTGTTCAGTTGCTCAATGTGTTCTGAGTGTATCCAATTCAGCACAGCTGTAGTGCCACACAATGAATATCCATGGCATGTGCAAGGTCGACACCTTGACTTCACAAGCATCGTGCAGTCGTCATGTCTACCACTGGTATTAAGAATATATGCATCTGCCTCGGAGAGATTGCTGATCAAGTAGATTATCCTTTGTGTTAGTTCACTCACTGGCTGTTGCAGCATTTCATGGCTCAGCTGGCAAAGGTGTTAACAAAGGAATGTCAAATATTGAAGTCCTCCACCCAGAGTATATTTTACTCCTTTTACTACTAAAATGTTGTTCAATACAAGGCAGCACTGATTCATCATCTGAAGCAGGGCGATAGGTGGCAATCAGAAGGAGGCTTCTTTGCCAGTTTTCACCTGATTTCATAAGGTCTGTAGTCAACATTGAGATGTCTCAGGGTTACTCAATCCCACCTGAAAACACAGTACCACCACCAACTCTGGTGACACTGTCCAGTCGGTAAGAGCGGAACTCTCTATCAAAACATGGAGGAGGCGGGGGACACAATTTTTTGGCAGCCACGCGCGCATGCGCACACTCGCAAGAGGCTTCGTGAGGCTCAATCCAGCGCTAAAAGCGGAGATTTTAAAATCGGGATCACAAAAACTTGGGGGGGGGGGATGTCCACCACCTCTCAAAACATGGGGGTGACGTGTCCTCTCTGGCCCCCCCGGGGTTTCCGCCCCTGCCAGTCAGTAAGAGACTGGATGTACTCAGGCCTCACATGAAGGAATCTGTGAAGATAATTTATAGGGTGATTTCACGAAAGGTCACTGGATCATAGATCCTCACCCACGTGACCGCAAAATCCAACTGGGGTACAAGCGTCATTTCCGGTACATGTTAGTGATGCTGAAAACGCGCACTTTCACACCCGTTAAAAACCGCGAAAACGGCCCGTTTTTGAGCTGTAAATAACTGTGCCAGTCGGGGTGACCGTGAGACACAGTTATCTAACTTTACAGCCCAGAAGATAGATAAAAACGAAGGTAAATACAAGAGGGAGCTGAAGGGGCAAAAACAGCGGAAGTGGTTAGCGGACATTCGCCATGGAGATATAAAGATCGAAAATATCGGGAATTATCGCGTTTGCTCGCTGCATTTCATCAAAAGTAAGGCATTATTGACGTTTTATCTTTATTCATTTGTTATATGAAAAGTTTTAAAAGTGAAAAATCTGTCAGTAAAATTGCAAAATCGCCCATGGTTCTCAGGTGGGTTTTAACATGCAAAATGAAAACTGACAATTATCCCATTCCTTAGCTTGCATCTGAGTAAGATTTATTTCAAAACTCATTGATAGTTTACGATTATTTAAATGGTAAATGGAGCTTCAGAAGCGTTTTCATTTTGCATGTTAAAACCCACCTGAGAACCATGGGCGATTTTGCAATTTTACTGACGGATTTTTCACTTTTAAAACTTTTCATATAACAAATGAATAAAGATAAAACGTCAATAATGCCTTACTTTTGATGAAATGCAGCGAGCAAACTCGATAATTCCCGATATTTTCGATCTTTATATCTCCACGGCGAATGTCCGCTAACCACTTCCGCTGTTTTTGCCCCTTCAGCTCCCTCTTGTATTTACCTTTGTTTTTATCTAACTTCTGGACTGTAAAGTTAGATAACTGTGTCTCACGGTCACCCCGACTGGCACAGTTATTTACAGCTCAAAAACGGGCCGTTTTCCAGTATAATAACCGGAAAAAAATTAATATTAAAATTTTGGAAAGGCCCTACAACCCCCACAATCAAAATGTGGATTACGGAAATGTCGGAGACCCTATACTTAGAAAGAATTAGACTTGTCTTAATGGACAAACAAGATCTTTTCCATAAAATTTGGGCTCCATTCATTAACTATCTGAAGGGATAGACTGGCACAGCACGAGGACCCAGCTGAAACTTGAACTCAGGAACAGATGAAAAACTATACTCTATACTTTATAACCTACGAACCTATCTCCATTGATGTATCACAGGTAACCCATTCCACCTCTCTTGTTTTTCTGTTGTGTTTTTTTTTTTTTGCTTTCTTTTTTATTTGTAACTTTCTACCCTCTCTTTTTCTCGCTTTCTATAAAAAATAAAAATACTAGAAGCAGAAGTAATTGATAATGGAAAATTTTAATAATGTATGACTGATGTATATGAAAAGTTTTTTTTCTACTATAATATGTAATTACATTGTATAATATGTCTACTTCTAATAAATAAAAAATATTTAAAAAAAAATAAATTAAAAAAAAAGAAAAAACGGGCCGTTTTCGCGGTTTTTAACGGGTGTGAAAGTGCGCGTTTTCAGCATCACTAACATGTACCGGAAGTGACGCTTGTACCCCAGTTGGATTTTGCGGTCACGTGGGTGAGGATCTATGCTCCAGTGACCTTTCGTGAAATCACCCTATATCTAACAGCAGCTCTCAGATATTTGTGAGAAGGAGTTTGCAGGATTAACTGGGTTGACATTTCTTTGACTGAGTATTTGATGCATCTGAATTGAGAACCCAGGTCAAGTCTGTATGGTCCATCAAGCTTATTTTGTTTATTACTTTTACATAGCAGTTATGAAAGGCAAACACATTGTTATATGTCTGGGATCACATTGTACACCAGATCAGGTCAGGATATCAAACATACCCAGAAAGGGTGAGTGAGATCAGTTTTTAAACAACAACTGGTGTTTCATGGTCTTCACTCACTGAGACTCGTCTTACAAAAGTCTGGGTTATTGGATTTAAATTCCACAGCTGCATGGTGAGATTTAAACTCACATTTCTATGTTGCAAGTCCAGTAATTTATCCATGACACCACCATCTTGTAGGTTGGAGATAGCACCTTGTGCTTTATGGACTTACTAGTGTTGGACTCATGAACCAAGTACCCATTGGCCCATGCAGAACCTGTAAACTAACCCACCAAGGGATACTGGGCATTTCTAGCGCCATATTTTATTTGATCACATCGATCAATTTATGATCAGTTCATGTTACTATTTTTGAACAATTTATATTACTGCTTTCAAACAATTTGCCATTGATCAACTCACTCTATACTTGCTCATATATATTCCCATGATTTAGTGCAAGATTTTATATCATTATCCATATCTATTATTTTGCGTCAATCGTGAGAAGTTGACCATTGACAAGATCTCACTTATTTTGCATCCTAATCTCTTTTGTCAAGGTTGTTTTGCACCACCTATGTAATCCACCACAGTCCTGGTGAAAATAGCCCCATGTAGTAAGCTCCACAATTTTCACCAAGCAACAATAAAGGAATGATAATATGTTTCCACGTCAGTAATTAGAAATATCTACAAATTTTGAAACCGTATCTCCAATTTCAGAAGACAAATCATTGTTTAATGTACTAAACAGCAACAGCCCAATCACAGATCCACAATGAACACTTCTGTACATACTCTGCCACAAAAAAGCATTTTCTTCCTTAGATGTCCCATATTCTCTAATTTCAAACCAGCTTGCAACAGCCAACTTGACCAAGAAGATCTGGTGTTACATTTTTCTAAAGCACATCACCAATATTATCATAGGTCAGGAAGCATTGAAGAAAAAGGATGGGTGACATTTCGGGTCAGGACCCTTCTTCAGACTGTATGAAGAAGAGTCCCGACCCAAAACATCACCCATCCTTTTACTCCAGTGATGCTACCAGTTGGGACGACAGATGGCACAATGGGCTAAGTGTTCGGCTGGCGATCGGAAGGTAGCCGGTTCGAATCCCGCTTGGAGTGCATACTGTCGTTGTGTCCTTGGGCAAGACACTTCACCCACCTTTGCCTGTGTGTGAATGTGTGTGAATGTGTGTGAGTGATTGGTGGTGGTCGGAGGGGCCGTAGGCGCAGATTGGCAGCCACGCTTCCGTCAGTCTGCCCCAGGGCAGCTGTGGCTACAGAAGTAGCTCACCACCACCGAGTATGACTGAGTAGTGAATGAATAATGCGATGTAAAGCGCCTTGAGTATTAGAAAGGCGCTATATAAATCCCATCCATTATTATTATTATTACCTGAACCACTGAGTTAATCCAGCACTTTGTGTCTATCTTCAGTATATACCAGCATCTGCAGTTCCTTTCCAGCACCAATATTATCATTGTCTGTTTCGTGTTACACAATAACACATGCCGGAATATACCATCAGGTCCTTTAAGTCTGCCACACGATTCAATATGATCATAGCTGATCTCCCCAGGTCCAAACTCCAATTGTGTGCCTGGTCCCCAGTCCTCTATTCCCCAGCCTTTCAAAACATTATAAACCTCTTTAAATACATTCAATGATCCAGTTAATGTAACCACACTTTTTAAGAAAGGAGGGAGAGAGAAAACAGGGAATTATAGACCAGTTAGGCTGACATCAGTAGTAGGGAAGATGCTTGAGTCAATTATTAAAGATGTAATGGTCGTGCATTTGGAAAGCAGTGACAGGACTTCCGGTGGCGCTGTGGCGACCTAAGACATGCGCCATTAAGCTCCGCTCCATTTAAATCGCTAAAACGGCCGAAAATACATAAAAACGGACAGAAGAAATCGCTTACCGGCAGACGCTTGTTGTCGCGTAAGTGACATCATCAGAAATCGACTCCGGTATTTTAAATGACCGGTATAAGGTACCCCAGAAGACTTCATAAAGTTCCAAAAGGGTCTAAACCACCTCGGAAGAAATGCCCTGTGGAAACTGGAAAGTGAAGAAGCCTCTGAACAAGAAGCCTCCACTTCAAGTATGGAAGCAGCTAAACAACCTTTGGTGGAAGAAATCAAAGCTTTATTGGGTGAGCAACTTGTGGTTATAAAGTCGGAGATCGCTGCTGGGAGAACAGAAATCTGTGAAAAGATTGATAAGATAGATGTCCGCATAGAAGAAGTGAATTCCTCTCTGAAAGGGGAAATTAAAAGTCTCGAAATTGATATCAGCCGTAAGTTGGAACCCATTCTCGTTACTTCTAAACAACATATTGAGCCTTTCGAGAATTGGAAGCTGCCACTACCGAAAATGCTCAGACAACACACAGACTGATGGCTGAACTGGAGAGTATTTCTGGGCAACTTGCCAAGGTGGCTGAAAAATGTCTTGATCTGGAAGGGCGTTCTAAACGGCAGAATTTATGAATTGTTGGGGTTGTGATGTCTGTGATGTCTTTGCAATCAATGTAACAGAAACTCGTGCATGAGCCTCGTGACTGAGGTCAAGTGACCTTCAAGATAAAAGGCAATGATTGCAGAATAAACGTGCTCTTTCTCTGGAACACAAGCCCGGTGTGGACCTGTCCTTTGTGCTAGTCACAACTGAGTCTTACCTCGGACGAAAAGACCTTACATGGTGTCAGAAGAAAACAAAGAAAAAAGGGAAAGAAGTAGCGGAGAACAAGCCTCAAGCCTCCATGGAAGAGAAGTAAAAGAGGAAGGTTCAAACAGGACAGTGGAGCCACTACAAGACCGACGAAACAGAGTGAGCCCGGCCGGAAGGAGTGTCAGCCCAGTCGTGATAGCCCCGACGCAGGGGAACGAGGTAAAGAGGAAGGTCAGCAGGCAACCAGTATCGGAGGTCTGGAGTGGCCAGCGGTGGAGAGAGGTGCAGCCCCGACGAGAGGTGCAGTCCCGACACAGGGGAGCGAGTTGCAGCCCGACGAGAGGTGCAGTCCCGACGCAGGGGAGCGAGGTGAAGCCCCGACGAGAGGTGCAGTCCCGACACAGGGGAGCGAGGTGAAGCCCCGACGGAAGAAGCAGCGACCGGCATGGCAGCAACCAGGTGAGCCCGAGAGCCAACGGTGGGCAGAGAAGCGGGACCTGCAGAGAGATGAAGTCACAACAGAAGAAGCGAAGAGCAAAGACACAGACACATGTGGAAGTGCTGTAGAAGTGCTGTAAATGTGCTGTAAAAGTAAGATTAAAGTGAAATGTTGTATGACATGCTGTAAGAAACGAGTCTCCCCCAATTGGGTTTTGTTTACCTGATATATACTGCCTCGGTACTGTTGCTTTTTTTTTTCTTCACAGATATGTACTGCCTCGGTTCTTTAGGACGTAAAAATAATTTTAAAATGGCTTTTTTCGACAGAAATACACTGGACTTGGTACTGTTGTGATAAAAGATCATCCCTTCCATAAGAAGGGGAGATTATTTTGTTCTTTTCTAGTCATTAGTGTTCGGTCTGCACTGGTGATTCGGGTGTACTAATTGGGGGGCAATCAATGTTTTGTCTTCAACATGCAGTTCATTATCTTTTCTCTTCTCCCTCATCGAGGCCAAACTAAGTTTGTGTCTGTTAATTGTGTTTACAATAGCTGCAGGTGATTACCGCAGTTCATTATCTCTTCTCTTGTAGCCCTGTGTAGCAATGTGTAAAAAAACCCTGGATAGCCGTGGATGGAGCATCAGAAGTCAGACGCCCAGATGGGAGAAACCTGGAGAGAGGAGCCCGTCTTCCAGAATCCAGCAGTAGTCTCCCAGAAGGGTCTTTTAGTAGGAGAAACTTAGTCAGAGGAGCCAGTCTCCCAGGGGTGAGAAATGGCCAGAGGAGCCCGTCTCCTAGATGCCAGAAGAAGTCCCCAGAAGCCTAGCTAGACGAGAGGTGGGAGCCAGTCTCCCAGTCGTAGCAGAAGGCAATTGAGAGAGGCCCTCTGCTAGAGTGTAAAATTAAGTGGACATCAGGGGAATTGATAAACAAAGTGAAAAGGGGGAGATGTATGATCTGAAGAATGATGATAAACAAAGTGAAAAGGGGGAGATGTATGATCTGTAAAATGAAGAGGGAGATGTGATTTCTTGCTACGTTATGTAATAAATGTAATATGTATATAATGTAAATACAAGTGCCTGTAACATTTTAAAAGTAAAGAGGGAGATGTGATGTCTGTGCAATCAATGTAACAGAAACTCGTGCATGAGCCTCGTGACTGAGGTCAAGTGACCTTCAAGATAAAAGGCAATGATTGCAGAATAAACGTGCTCTTGCTCTGGAACACAAACCCGGTGTGGACCTGTCCTTTGTGCTAGTCACAACAAAGCCTTACATCAGAGAAAAAGACCTTACAGGGGTGAAAGAAGGAAAAGAACAGGGGAGAGACCCTCGTGATTTTGTGTCCCAATTACTCCAAGATGTATTTAACCTGGATGAAAAACCCAAATTGGATCGGGCACACAAAGCTCTGAGAACCCGGCCAGGACCCACAGCTCAACCAAGGCAGCTGATTCTGAAGATACATCACTCCTATGTTTTAGAAGACATCATGAAGAAAGTTGCCAACAACAGAAATCTGAGCATTGAAGGGGATAACATACGAATCTTCAGAGATTATCCAGCCGAAGTCGTCAAGAAAAGAGCACTCTTTACCAAGTCGAGAATTATTCTGAGGGATATACCAGATCTCAGATACGGTCTACTGCATCCAGCCAAACTGAGTTACATATAAAGCGAAGGAACACCTCTTTACCGATCTGCATAAGGCATTCAAATTTGCCCAAGATACTGCTGATTCCGTCAAGGATAAGTAACTGTCTTATTGAGCTTATCTCATGATGCCAATCAAGAGGACCAAATTGTATCTACACTGATGTCGTACGGTGAATTTAATTAATTCTAACTGTATCCACTTATACAGTGGTCATAAAAAGGATTAAGGGCCTGTCCCACTTACGTGTCCTTGGCACGCAAATTACACAACCTCGTGGTCGTGTTGAGGCGCACAGGCATCGTATGGCCGGGCGGGGCCGGTCCCACTTAGAAGCGCGGAGGGGTATGTAGTTGAGCACGACATCACGCGGGGCTCCGAAATTTTTGTAGTGAACAAAATCTTTGCGCGCCAACGGCCTGTCGCGGAACTGATGGCCAAAGTGGGACAGGCCCAAGATCCTGGCGCGACGCAATGTCTCACCTCCAACAGCAGCAGAAGCAGGCAAACGATCGCCGAACTTGGCCTGGGGCTCACAGCCGTTGCAGTCTGGATCCGCCCCCATTTCTACTCCCAGAGCCGGGCCAAGATTGAAGATAGACACAAAATGCAGGAGTAACTCAGCGGGACCGGCAGCATTTCTGGAGAGAAGGAATGGGTGACGTTTCGGGTCAAGACCCTTCTTTTCAGACTGAAGAAGAGTCTCGACACGAAACGTCACCCATTGCTTCTCTCCAGAGATGCTGCCGGTCCCGCTGAGTTACTCCAGCTTTGTGTCTATCTTCAAATGACGTCACACGCTCCAGACAGCTGTGCGTATGTATATAATCACACCCGACCTTCGCAGGACCATCGCTGCTCAACGTGACCACGAGGTCACGTAATTTGCGTGCCAAGGATATGTAAGTGGGACAGGCCCTTTAGGGTTTATACCGGGCTTATAATTCATTTATATTGTATGCATTTATACTGTGTTTATATTTAATATGCTTTTATAAGATTGCTGACACAGTGTCGGTTAATACTCCAAACAGAGAACCTGAGAGACCGTATGACAGAGAGAGAGGGAACAAGGCGGGGAGAGGTAGGGGCAGAGTTGTAAAGAGAGAGAGAGAGAGCGAGAGGGAGTGAAGTAGTGTAATAGAAAGTCAATGTAAGTGAGAGCCGGTCAGAGGAAGTTTTGGGAAGGTTTGGGGGACTGGGGAGTGATGGGGGTGGATGAGAGGGACAGGGAGATGGAGGACAAGAGAGAGAGTGTGGGTAAGTGCTGGGAACAATTGAGTAAGTTTTGGTAAGTCTGGGGGAAGTTCACACATTGAATTGGAATGTGTGGGAAAGCTGGTGGGAGACAGAGGGAGGCGGAAAGAGAGGGAGGGAGAGAGAGAGAGATTGCTTTGTCTATGTAAACCACATCTGTAATCAACAACCTGTCGCAAGCTTACCAACTCTGAATCATTTAATAGCTTATTTAATATACTAATATTAGTAAGTTACACAATAAGTCTCGTATATTAATCTAACATCCAATATTTTGTTATCAGATTTATTGTATGCTTTTATATTGCGTTCATATTTAATATGCTGTTATAAAGCTGCCGATACAAAGTTGGTTAAAATGTTAAACAGAGAACTTGACAGATTGCATGACAGAGCAAGAGGGAGTATGGTAGAGAAAGGGAGGGGTAGGGGTAGAGCTGTAGAGTTAGAGATAGAGGCAGGAAGAGGGAATGCGGGAGTGTTATTGAGAGCCATCGTAAGTGAGAAGTAGATAGGAGAAGTTGTGGAAAGTTTGGGGGAAGGCGAGAGAGACAGGGAGAGGGGAGAGGTAAAGAGAGAGAGAGAGAGAGAGAGAGAGGTGTTGAGTAAGTGTTGGAAGGCATGGAGTAAGTTGTGGAAAGTTTCGGGGAATTTTAGAAATTGTGTAAGTTCCGGAATAGTATTAAGTGTTTTCTTGAAGAACAATGGGCTGTCAAAATTTGGTCCATAAAAGTTAAGGAGGATCACTTAAAAAATATATAATTCACCCTCCAGTATAATATATCTACCATCGATATCCGCAATAGTTGATATATGTTTAAAAGGTATACCCTTATGGATTAAAATTGCAACCCTTCAGGACTTATGAGAGAATGAGGAGTGATACTTCTCACTGGGGAGACTTTAAACTAGAATGGTTGGGGGGAGGGACTCAAATAGAGAAAGCTAGTAGACAGAGTGTGAGGCAGGAGGTAGAGAAGGGAAGCACTCGGACCCAAAATCTAGGGGAGAAAGAAGAAAAAGAGAATAAACAGAGAATAAGAGGCGGTGGGTTTCTTAAATGTGTATATTTTAATGCTAGGAGCATTGTAAGAAAGGTGGATGAGCATAGAGCCTGGATTGACACCTGGAAGTATGATGTTGTGGCGATCAGTGAAACATGGTTGCAGGAGGGCTGTGATTGGAAACTAAATATTTGATAGGGGCAAGAGGTGGAGGTGTTGCATTGCTTGTCAGGGAAGATATTACAGCAGTGCTTTGGCAGGATAGATTAGAGGGCTCGTCTAGGGAGGCTATTTGGGTGGAACTGAGAAGTGGGAAAGGGGTAGCAACACTTATAGGGGTGTATTATAGACCGCCAAATGGGGAGCGAGAATTGGAAGAGCAAATATGTAACGCGATAGCAGATATTAGTAGTAAGCACAAGGTAGTGATTGTGGGAGATTTCAATTTTCCACACATAGACTGGGAAACACATTCTGTAAATGGGCTGGATGGTTTGGAGTTTGTAAAATGTGTGCAGGATAGTTTTTTGCAACAATACATAGAGGTACCTACTAGAGAAGGGGCAATGCTGGATCTCCTGTTAGGAAATGAGACAGGACAGGTGGCGGAGGTATGTGTTGGGGAGCATTCCGGGTCCAGTGATCACAATACCATTAGTTTCCATATAATTATGGAGAGGGTCAGAACTGGACCTAGGGTTGAGATTTTTGATTGAAGAAAGGCTAACTTTGATGAGATGCTTAAGGATATAAAAGGAGTGAATTGGGACATTTTGTTTTATGGGAAGGATGTAGAAGAGAAATGAAGGACATTTAAAGAGGAAATTTTAAGAGTACAGAATCTTTATGTCCCTGTTCGGTTGAAAGGAAATAGTAAAAATTGGAAAGAGCCATGGTTATCAAGGGAAATTGGACACTTGGTTTGGAAAAAGAGAGAGATCTACAATAAATATAGGCAGCATGGAGTGAATCCGGTGCTTGAGGAGTATAAAGAATGTAAAAAGAATTTTAAGAAAGAAATTAGAAAAGCTAAAAGAAGATGTGAGGTTGCTTTGGCAAGTAAGGTGAAATAAATCCAAAGGGTTTCTACAGCTTTATTAATAGCAAAAGGATAATGAGAGATAAAATTGGTCCATTAGAGAGACAGAGTGGACAGCTATCTGCAGAGCCAAAAGAGATGGGGGAGATATTGAACAATTTATTTTCTTCGGTATTCACCAAGGAGAAGGATATTGAATTATGTGAGGTAAGGGAAACAAGTAGAGTAGCTATGGAAAATATGAGATTCAAAGCAGAAAAAGTACTGACACTTTTGAGAAATATAAAAGTGGATAAGTCTCCAGGTCCCAACAGGATATTCCCTAGGACATTGAGGGAAGTTAGTGTAGATATAGTAGGGGCTATGACAGAAATATTTCAAATGTCATTAGAAACGGGAATAGTGCCGGCGGATTGGCGTACAGCGCATGTTGTTCCATTGTTTAAAAAGGGTTCTAAGAGTAAACCTAGCAATTATAGACCTGTTAGGTTGACTTCAGTGGTGGGCAAATTAATGGAGAGGATACTTAGAGATAATATATATATAAGCATCTGGATAAACAGGGTCTGATTAGGAACAGTCAATGTGGATTTGTGCCTGGGAGGTCATGTTTGACTAATCTTCTAGGGAAATTGATGAGGGTAAGCAGTGGATGTTGTCTATATGGACTTTAGTAAGGCCTCTGACAAGGTTCCTCATGGAAGGTTGGTTAAGAAGGTTCAATTGTTGGGTATTAATGCTGGAGTAGCAAGATGGATTCAACAGTGGATGAATGGGAGATACCAGAGAGTAATGGTGGATGGCTGTTTGTCAGGTTGGAGGCCGGTGACTAGTGGGGTGCCTCAGGGATCTGTGTTGGGTCCACTGTTGTTTGTCATGTACATCAATGATCTGGATGATGGTGTGGTAAATTGGATTAGTAAGTATGCAGATGATACTAAGATAGGTGGTGTTGTGGATAATGAAGTAGATTTCCAAAGTCTACAGAGAGATTTAGGCCATTTGGAAGAATGGGCTGAAAGATGGCAGATGGAGTTTAATGCTGATAAGTGTGAGGTGCTACATCTTGGCAGGACAAATCAAAATAGGACGTACATGGTAAATGGTAACGAATTGAGGAATGCAGTTGAACAGAGGGATCTAGGAATAACTGTGCATAGTTCCCTGAAGGTTGAATCTCATGTAGATAGTGTGGTAAAGAAAGCTTTTGGTGTGCTAGCCTTTATAAATCAGAGCATTGAGTATAGAAGTTGGGATGTAATGTTAAAATTGTACAAGGCATTGGTGAGACCAATTCTGTAGTATGGTGTACAATTTTGGTCACCCAATTATAGGAAGGATGTCAACAAAATAGAGAGAGTACAGAGGAGATTTACTAGAATGTTGCCTGGGTTTCAGCAACTAAGTTACAGAGAAAGGTTGAATAAGTTAGGTCTTTATTCTTTGGAGCACAGAAGGTTAAGGGGGGACTTGATAGAGGTCTTTAAAATGATGAGAGGGATAGACAGAGTTGACGTGGATAAGCTTTTCCCATTGAGAGTAGGGAAGATTCAAACAGAGGACATGACTTCAGAATTAAGGGACAGAAGTTTAGGGGTAAAATGAGGGGGAACTTCTTTAATTTGGTGATAAACCGCACTTCTGGCACGCCAACTGAGAAAAATGGAAAAGGATCACACTCTTCAAAACATTAGATCAGAAAAAGGTGAGCTGCTCACACTACCCAAAGATATTAACGAAAGATTCCTAAAATTCAATCAAAATCTATGTGCATCAAAAACATCAGCCGACTCTGTAAAGATCAAGAACTTTCTTGACAATTGCAACCTTCCATCACTTAATGAGGAGGAACGAGAAGAATTAGGTGCTGAGATTACAATAAAAGATATTGAAGAGACCATTAAATCACTGAATAGTGGGAAAAAACACCAGGTCCAGATGAATTCAGTAATGAATTCTATAAAAAATTCAATGATTTAATTTCCCCACGCCTACGAGCCCTTTATATACATGCTTTTAAAGGACAGACCTTACCACAAACCCTTGCCAAATCAACCATTACATTAATACCTATAAAAGTCAAAAATCTTGAAGAGCCTGGATCATCCAGAGCAATAGCTCTTCTAAATACAGATCAGAAAATATTAGCTAAGACTTTGGCAAGAAGACTAAGTTTGTACATTAGTAAACTAATACACTCAGACCAAACTGGGTTTATACCTAAGCGACATTTGTTTCATAATTTGAGATGCCTGTTTAATATAATGTATTCACACAGAACGATAAATGAAGACTTCACAATTATTTCTTTAGATGCAGAAAAAGCATTTGACCAAGTAGAATAGGCCTATCTTTTTACAGTGTTGGAAAAATTCCTAGGAGAAAATTTTATTTCATGGATAAAGCTGTTATATAATAACTCAACTGCCAGAATATTGACTAATCAAATTCTGTCACCTAAACTTCAATTATCCAGGGGTAATAGATAAGGATGTGCCCTTTCACCAATGCTATTTGCCTTAGCCATAGAACCCTTAGCTGAAAATATAAGAGTACATCCGGGCATTCACAGATATAATACTAAACATACCAATAACAAGATTTTGTTATATGCAGATGATGTACTTTTATACATCACCAATTCTCAAGTCAGTATCCCAAATATATTAAACCTGATAGAACAATTTGGTTCCTTCTCAGGGTGTAGAATAAACTGGAATAAAAGTGAAATTATGCCAATAAAAACACAAGACCATTTACATCTCCAAAAATTCCCTTTCAGAATTGTTACTGAAAAATTTAAATACCTTGGAGTCTATGTGACTAGAAAATACACCTCTCTATTTCAAACAAATTTCCCACCATTAATTACTAAATTAAATGCCCTTATTCAATTTTAATTCAATTTAATTTTTTTATTCAATTCAACACTCACTATTTCCCTTATAGGTAGAGTAAATGCCATAAAGATGATTTTCCTTCCACAACTCCTATATCTATTTCAATCAATACCGATTTATCTCCCTAAAAGTTTAAAAAAAAACTTGATTCTGTTATTACAAATTTCATTTGGGATTATAAAACCCATAGAATACACAAACGACATTTATGTAAATCTAAGAAAATGGAGGTTTAGCACTTCCCAATTTCTTTTTTTATTACTGGGCGACTAATATTAAAAACTTAATCTACTGGATGGATGATACATGTCAACAGGTAAACTGGTTAAAAATGGAGAGGGAAGAGTGTTTGCCTTTTAATATAGGCGCGATTCTTCTTTCTCCAACACATCTGAATAAATCAACGTATGAGCAAAATCCAATAATACACAGTACCCTACGCATTTGGAAACAGTTGAAATCAAACCTCAAACAGAGAAATTTCTCTCTCCTTTTACCAATCGCTAATAATCCCTCGTTTAAACCGTCTATTTTAGGTAAGGTAACAAACTTAAATCCGATGCCAGGGATGGGTGAGGGGGGGAGGGGGTGAGGGGGGGAGGGGGGGAGGCGGAAAGGTATATCTCCATCTTCTCTTTTCTTATTTCTTTTCTTTTCTCTTGTACTTCTTTGGTAGCTTAGGAGTCTTTTTCTTGCTTTCTCCTCTTTTTTCTCTCTTTTTTTCATTTATTTCATTTTTTAAAATTGGATTTAGGTTCTAACGTAAAAATGAAACTGTACAATAATTGTATAACTGTTATGTCGATCACTTTATCCCTGTACAATCGCTTCTAATAAAATAAATTTTAAAAAAAAGGAAAGCAGTGACAGGATCGGTCAAAGTCAGCATGGGTTTATGAAGAGGAAATAATGCTTGGCTAATCTTCTGGAATTTTTTGAGGATGTAACAAGCCGAATGGATAAGGGAGACCCAATGGATGTGGTGTTTCTAGACTTACAAAAAGCCTTTGACAAGGTCCCACACAAGAGATTAGTGTGCAAAATTAGAGCACATGTTATTGAGGGTAGGGTATTGACATGGATAGAGAATTGGTTGGCAGACAGGAAGCAAAGAGTAGGAATTAATGGGTCCTTTTCAGAATGGCAGGCAGTGACTAGTGGGGTGCCGCAAGGCTCAGTGCTGGAATCCCAGTTAATTACAATATATAATAACAATTTAGATAAAGGAATTTAATGTAACATCTCCAAGTTTGCGGATGACACAAAGCTGGGTGGCAGTGTGAGCTGCGAGGAAGATGCTATGAGGCTGCAGGCTGATTTGGATAGTTTGGGTGAATGGGCAGATGCATGGAAGATGCAGTATCATGTGAATGAATGTGAGTTTATCCACTTTGGTGGCAAGAACAAGAAGGCAGATTATTATCTGAATGGTGTCAGTTTAGGAAAAGAGGAGGTGCAACAAGACCTGGGTGTCTTAGTACATCAGTCACTGAAAGTAAGCATACAGGTAGAGCAGGCAGTGAAGAAAGCAAATGGCGTGTTGGCCTTCATTGCAAGAGGATTTGAGTGTAGGAGCAAGGAGGTCCTACTGCAGTTATACAGTGCACTGGTAAGACCAAACCTGAAGTGTTTTGTGTGCAGTTTTAGTCTCTTAATTTGAGGAAGGACATTATTGCTATTGAGAAGGAGTGCAGCGTAGTTCACCAGGTTAATTCCCGGGATGGCGGGACTGAAATATGATGAAAGAATGGATCGATTCGGCTTATATTCATTGGCATTTAGGATGAGAGGAGATCTTATAGAAACGTATGGCATTCTTAAGGGATTGAACAGGCTAGATGCCGGAAAAATGTTCCTGATGTAGGGGGAGTCCAGAACCAGGGGTCACAGTTTAAGAATAAGGGGTAGGCCATTTAAGACTGAGATGAGGACAAACTAATGTTTCCATTAGTGGGAGAATCATTAGTGAACTGGAGATCATAGCCTCATAATTAAATGACGTTCTTATAGGAAGGAGATGAGGAGAAATGTCTTTAGTCAGAGGGTGATGAATCTGTGGGATTCTTTGCCTCAGAAGGCTGTGGAGGCCAAGTCAGTAGATATTTTTATGGCAGAGGTAGATAGATTTTTGATTAGTACAGGTGTCAGAGGTTATGGGGAGAAGGCAGGAGAATGGGGTTAGGAGGGAGAGATAGATCAGCCCTGGTTGAATGGCAGAGTAGACTTGATTGGCAGAATGGACTAATTCTACTCCTATTCCTTATGACCTTAAGACCTTTTCACCCAGAGAGTTGTGAATCTGTGGATTCTCTGCCACAGAAGGCAGCAGAGGCCAATTCATTGGATGTTTTCAATAGAGCGTTAGATATAGTTCTTAGGGCTAATGGAATCAGGGGATCTGGGGAGAAAGCCGAAACGGGGTACTGATTGTGGATGATCAGCCACGATCATATTGAATGGCGGTGCAGGCTCGAAAGGCCGAATGGTCTACTCCTGCACCTATTTTCTACGTTTCTATGTTTCTAGACCCCACGACTCTCCAAGTGAAGAATTCTAGAGATTCACCACATCTTACTTCTTCAAACAACTAGATGTTGACTAAGAAATTGCTTTTTAGAAATCTATCTTGACTTACTTTTATTATATTTACTGTCCCTGAATGTTTGCTTATCTGATCTTTCAGAGGATTCTTTGGTTCTTTCTTAGAATTAATGCTAAGCTAAACAGTGATAAATCAATTAACTTGTTTTATCTCTATTTTTTAAAGCACTGCAGTACTTTCACTTCCCAGCTCTCTAATACATTCTGTCTGGAGTTGTCCATGTGGATACTCATAACATATTATTTTCTGCTGTCTCCTGTAAGATTTTTTTGGAATTAATGATTAGAACCCAAGATTTATTCTGCAATATATTTGACTAATTTGTTTAGTGCAGCATTTCTTTATCAGTTCAGTTTAGTTTATTGTCACATGTACCAAGGTACAGTGAAAAGCTTTTGTTGTGTGCTAAGCAGTCAGCAGAAAGACAAAATATAATTACAATCAAGCCATTTACAGTGTATAGATATATGATAAGGGCATATCATTTAGTGCAAGGTAATGCCAGCAAAGCCATTCAAAGATAGTCAGAGGGTCATCAATGAGGTAGATAGTAGTTCAGCACTGCTCTCTGTTTGTGTTAGGATAATTCAGTTGCCTGATAAGAGCTGGAAAGAAACTGCCCCTGAATCTGGAGGTGTAAGTTTT
The DNA here is from genome assembly GCF_010909765.2 of Amblyraja radiata. Taxonomy (NCBI): domain Eukaryota; kingdom Metazoa; phylum Chordata; class Chondrichthyes; order Rajiformes; family Rajidae; genus Amblyraja; species Amblyraja radiata. The sequence goes on along the minus strand of NC_045956.1, from coordinate 103,614,826 downwards.
CACACTGCTATACCTTTTGCCTGATGGGGTAGTAATATTTTCCTTGCTGGTGTGCGGTTTGTTCTTAAAGAGACATGAGGTATATAAAGTTGTGAGAGGCATTGATGGAGTGGATAGACCATAAGACCATAAGACATAGGAGCAGAATTAGGCCATTTGGCCCATCATGTTTGCTCCGCCATTCAATCAAGGCTGATCTATTTTTCACTCTCAATCCCATTCTCCTGCCTTCTCCCCATACCCTCACCGTCCTTCCTATCAAGAACTAAACAATCTCCACAGAAAAAATATCCAATGTCCTGGCCTCCACATCTGTCTGTGGCAATGAATTCCACAGATTCACCATCCACTGGCTATAGAATGTCTGCCTCATCTCCATCCTAAAGGTGACAGTTTTCTTTCCCAGGGTAAGTCTGGGAAAGCCTTACCAGCCTCTCGAAGCACTTGGTGATGATGGGAGTAAGTGCAACTGGGCGGAAGTCGTTGAGGCTTGCCACAGTGGAGTGTTTTGGCACCGGCACGATAGAGGTGGTTTTAAGGCACGAGGGGACAACTGCTTGGGCAAGTGACAGGTTGAAGATGTCAGTCCAGACGTCTGTCAGCTGTGCAGCACAGGCCCTGAGGACGTGCCCGGGGATGCCGTCAGGGCCAGCAGCTTTACGTGCATTAATCCTGCTCAGTGCCACATACACGTCGTAGGGGCTGGTGATCAGCAGGGAGCACAGCCTTGATGGCCATCTCTAGATTGTCCCTGTCAAAGCGGCCATAGTAGTGGTTAAGCTCCTCAAGGAAGGAGACTTAGCTAAATGTGGGGGTGGTGTTGGTGGGTCTATAGTCCGTGATGGCCTGGGTGCCTTGCCACATGCGTCGGGGGTCAGAGTTGTTATTTAAGTGCTCCTCAATCCTTAGCTTGTAGCTATGCTTGGCCTTCTTGATGCCCCTCTTCAGGTTAGCCCTGGATGAACTGTAGGCTCAAGCATCGCCTGACCTGAAAGCGGTGTCCCGTGCTTTCAGCTGATCCTGGCACACCTCAAAGGCTGCCTACCTCCCACACTGGACCCCTATCAGTTCGCCTACCGCAAGAACAGGAGTACAGAGGATGCCATCTCAACGGCACTTCACTCCGCCCTCTCCCACCTCGATAACAGAGACACCTACGTGAGAATGCCTACATCGATTATAGCTCAGCATTTAACACCATTATCCCCTCAAAACTGATCACCAAACTCAGCGACCTGGGCATCGACCCCTCCCTCTGCAACTGGATACTGGACTTTCTAACCAACAGACCCCAGTCTGTTAGGTCAGACAAGCACACCTCTTCAACCCTCACCCTGAACACTGGCGTACCACAGGGCTGTGTGCTGAACCCCCTCCTCTACTCCCTCTTCACCTACGACTGCACACCTGTATATGGTAATAACACCATCATCAAGTATGCAGATGATACAATGGTGATTGGCCTCATCAGCGACAACGATGAGTCGGCCTATAGGGAGGAGGTCCAGCTCCTAGCAGCTGACAACAACCTGGCCCTTAACTCCAAGAAGACCAAGGAGCTCATTGTAGACTTCAGAAGGTCTAAGGGCGGCACACACACCCCCATCCATATTAACGGGATGGAGGTGGAACGTGTTTCCAGCTTCAGGGTTCTTGGGGTCAACATCTCTGATGACCTCTCTTGGACCCACAATACCTCATCACTGGTCAAAAAGGCTCACCAGCGTCTCTTCTTCCTGAGGAGACTAAAGAATGTCCATCTGTCTCCTCAGATTCTGGTGAACTTCTACTGCTGCACCATCGAGAGCATCCTTACCAACTGTATCACAGTATGGTATGGCAACTGCTCTGTCTCCGACCGGAAAGCTCTGCAGAGGGTGGTGAAAATTTCCCAACGCATCACCGGTTCCTCACTCCCCTCCATTGAGTCTGTCCAAAGCAAGCGATGTCTGAGAAGGGCGCGCAGCATCGTCAAGGACTGCTCTCACACCAGCCACAGACTGTTTACCCTCCTACCATCCGGGAGGCGCTACACGTCTCTCCGTTGCCGGACCAGCAGGAACAGCTTCTATCCCTGCAGTTGTTACATTACTTAACTCTGCACCTTGGTGATTGCCAGTCCCCCCCGGACACTCCTTCCCCCAGAAAATTTGAAAAATTGCACTACTACTACTGTTTGTACATATATATATTTACTGTTCATTATTCTATGTTCGCTCTTCTGGGTGAGATGCTAACTGCATTTTGTTGTCTCTGTACTGTACACTGCACAATGACAATAAAGATTGAATCTGAATCTGAATCTGAAGGCTGTCTAACACTAGAGGGCACAGGCTTGAAATAACCAAATGGAAATGAAGCCGAAACGGCAATTAAGCAAAAGTGCAGACTAACCGAAAGACTGCGTCGCCTAAAAGCAAACTCACCGAATGGCCGCTCTGCCGAAACGCCACCTACCCGAAAGGTGGCGTCGCCTACAAGCCAATGAACCGAATGCTGCTCCACAGAAAAGTCAAATAATGGACATGACGTTGCCGGGGGGCGGGACTTGTCAGTGATTGGTCCAGACCCCCGTGCCCATCACATCACTGTCGAGGGATGAACATTGTCCCAAACCTCCGCTCCACCCGACCCACAGCTCGCGGAGGGTGGCCGTGGGAGGGTGGGGGCTGTCCCGAGGGATGTGCACCTTCGGCCGCTTACAACTTGGTGCTTGGGTTCACATTGCCCAGTCACCTATGGCTTGTGTGGGAAAATGAACCCCACGCTCCTGTCTCCCGTCACCCCCTTCTCTCTCCCCTCTTCTCTCTCTCCCCCCTCTCTCTCTCCCTTCTCTCTCTCCCATCTTTCTCTCCCTTCTCTCTCTCTCCCCCTTCTCTCTCTCCCCCCTTCTCTCTCTCCCTCCTCTCTTTCTCCCCCCTCTCTCTCCCCCCTCTCTCTCCCCTTCTCTTTCTCCTCCGTCTCCACCGGCGGGATGGTGGGGGTCATCCACTCTCCCACAGCCACGGCTGCCCTCCACCTCATCTCCCCCATACGGCCGCACTGTGACGGGCTGTGGGTCGGGTGGAGCAGAGGTGTGGGACAGGCTAGTCCCTCTGCCCACACAGAGTCACTGACCGTGTTGCACCGCCATCGGACCCCAACCCCCACACCAGGGTGATTTCCCCCCCGGACCCCCGGACCCTGACACCCACACCGGGTGATTCACCCCCACCCCGGCAGCGGGGACAGATGGCTCGGGGCATAGTAAATCGCAAGTGTGCACGACAACGAACTATTTTACCTCCTCCCCCTCCCCCCCCCCGACAACAAGAAGCACATTTTATTTGTTACCGTCTGGTTGCTTGCGGAACGCACAAAAGCTCCCATGTACAAAATACCAGATAATCTGTAAACTGTTTTAACCAAAGATGGACACAAAAAGCTGGAGTAACTCAGCGGAACAGGCAGCATACCTGGAGAGAAGGAATGGGTGATGTTTCATGTTGAGGCCATCCCTCAGACCTGAAGTCTGAGTCTGAAGAATCTCGACCCGAAACGTCACCCATTACTTCTCTCCAGAATGCCCAGTCACCCAGTTGTGTGGGAAAATGGCCCCCGCCCTCCTGCCAGTGGAGACAGAGGAGAGAGAGAAGGGGGAGAGAAAGCGGGAAGGGTGAGAGAGGGGGGAGAGAGAGGAGGAGGGAGAGAAGGGGGAGAGAGAAGGGTAAGGGGAGGGGGAGAGCGAGAAGAGGGAGAGAGAAGGGAGAGAGAGGAGGGAGAGAGAGAAGAGGGGAGAGAGAAGGGGCAGATGGGAGCATGGGGGTCATTCTTCCATATAAGCCATAGGTCCATAGGGCAATCTGAACCCAAGCACCCCTCGGGACAGCCCCCACTGTCCTACGGCCACCCTCCGCGGGCAACGTCAAGTCCGTTTTTTGACTTTTCTCTACGCGGCATTCAGTTCATTGGCTTGTAGGTGGCGCCGCCTTTCAGGTAGGGGCGTTTCGGCACAGCAGCCATTCGGTGAGTTTGCTTTTAGGCGACGCAGCCTTTCGGTTAGTTGGCTTCTAGGCGTCCCGCCCTTTCGGTTAGTTTGCATTTAAGCTTCCCACCCTTTCGGTTGGTTGGCATTTCGGCTTTGTTTCTATTCAGTTATTTGGTGTTTTGGCTTCATTTCCATTTGGTTATTTGGCTTCCACTTCTTTGCTTCGGCTTCTCGTCAGTCGGCGCCATGACCGGGTACCGTCTGTACGGAGTTTGTACGTTCCCTGCTGTGACTGCGTGGGTTTTCACTGGTGCTCCAGTTTCCTTCCACATTCCAAAGACATGCAGGTTTGTAGGTTAATTGGTTTCTGTAAATTGTAAATAGTCGCTTCTGTGTAGGATAGTGCTAGTGTATGGGGAGATCAATGGTCGATGCAGACTTGGTGGGCCGAAGAGCCTGTTTCTGAGCTGTATCTCTAAACTAGTGTGGGGTTCCCACTGCCTCGATTCCCTGCAAACAAAGAGCCCCCTTGCTGGTTTCCCTCAGTCTGGTAGAATAAGTAATAGAAGCTCGGGCAGGCTCCATGTCCTTGTGCCTAATTGCACCGCCCCCTTCTCCTCGTGGGGTTTCAGTGCCCCTGCGTCTTTCCGCAAAGTGACCTTCAATTCACTCAAGCTTGCGCTTCTGGTATTTTGAAAATGCCAACACTGAGCACATAAATCAGAAACCGAAAGAAAGGCAAATCAATGACCAAATGTTATTTTAAATAGATGTTTTAATAACTTAAAATTAAACTTGTAGTTATTTATAGTTACCTGATTTTAAGTCATCTAAGTGCACATAACAGTTTAAATTAATATTATATAGCTGGCACAGAGCCTTACAATTAATTGGCCTTCCAGCTTCAGCTCTTACCTGCCTGACACTTTTCCAAGTCCTTTTTAACTTAGAGCCAATGAAGGGAGAAATTTAGGCCATTGCATCTGCAAGTTATTGCACCATGTATTATGTTCAGAGAATGACATAAGACTGTACTGAGAATTGAGTGGATGAGAAAATTAATCATATTTAAATCAGCTAATGAAATGTGCAAAAAAAGAACATCCATTCCAAAACAAATGTAACCTCCTGTTTTCTATATTAATGATGTGATGATGAATGAGTTTGATTCACCTTTTATTTTCTGTGGCTATCGTGACATGAATGCATTAAATGCTTAATGCATTTAATCAATTAATCTATAACTTACTGGTTGGATTCACAAAGCACTTTGAAGCTCAGTGGATAAGGGACTGGAAAGAACATAATCAAAGGGGCATTTAAAAAAATAAGGTTCATAAGTTCATACGTGATACGAGTAGAATTAGGCTATTCAGCCTATCAAGTCTACTCTGCTATTCAATCATGGCTGATGGGCCAAATGGCTTAATTCTGCTCCTATGTCTTATGGTCTTATGGTCCATCTACTCCATCAATGCCTCTCACAACTTTATATACCTCATGTCCCTTTAAGAACTCCCCCCCCTCAACCCCATTCTTCTGCCTTCTCTCTATAACCCCTGATACCTGTACTAATCAAGAATCTATCTATCTGAAAAATGAAATTTAATCTTTAATTGTTTTAACAAATTTTGTTGTTGCCAGTTTCTAGTCCAGCTTGCACAGCGTGCTGATTAGTGGTTGCACTTATGTTTATCAGCCAAGGAGTTACTCAGCTGTTCGAGTTGTGGCTATCACACGTTCAAAAACCCACCCAGCTCAAAAATAGCCAGTGGTAGGAATTAGGAGAAATTTGCAGAGAGATCCCTTGTTCATGATCATAATATTTCAGTGTATGTTTCAAGGTAGGGCGGTCACGGTGGTGCAGCGGTAGACTTGCTGCCTTACAGGGAACAGTGATGGGAATGGGGGGGTATGCAGGGGGACGGCATTGCCCTAATTTTCAGTTTCCAGTCTCCATGTCTCTGCGTGAGACTCAGGCATTTCAACAAATTCTTACGCTCTCACGCTGATCACAAATTTCTCACACTCTGACGTGAGAAATTCTGTGATCAACATAAATTTCAAAACTCATATCAACTGCATGGGCCGCGGGTGTTGGAGAGCCAGGGCAGAGGGAGCGATGGAAGCAGAAGCAGCGGTGGCAGCAGATGGGGATGGGTTGCCGGGGCTGGCGAGTGTTTGCCGGGCTGGCGAATGTTTGCTGGGCTGGTGAGTGTTTGCCGGGCTGGCGAGTGTTTGCCGGGCTGGCGAGTGTAAGCCAGGCTGGCGAATGTAGGCCAGGCTGGCGAGTCGCTCGCTGCAGCTCCGGCCATGGGGCAGTCTCAGTGCAAGAGTCCCAGGCCGTCGGAGGCGTCGGAGGCGTCGAAAGCGTTGTGCCGCTGCCTTTAGAGTCTATGTGCCAAATTCGCCCTGGTGACCGGCATGGATCAGGCAGCGTCTCTGGAGAGAAGGACTGCGTGATGTTTCTGGTCGTGACCCTTCTAAGGGTCTCGACCCAAAACATCACCCATTCTTTCTCACCAGAGATGCTGCCTGTCCCGCTGAGTTGCTCCAGCATTTTGTTTAAACTCTTCGGTTTAAACCAACATCTGCAGTTCCTTCTCACACAATGAGACCCAACAAGACGACTTTGAAGCAAGTACCGCTCGGGTGGCGGAGGGACGGAGAGAGAGGGGATGTTAAAAAAATCAATATTCATACTCAATCGGGGAAATTAGTTGATATCTGTCTTTAAATTGATATTTTCTTCCTCTTTAAAGGTAAGTCTTGGATTCATGTATCGCGGGAAAAAATAAACAAAGGCAAGCTGGTAAATATAAACTACAAATTAACTTCAGAAAATGAAACTTGTAGAGATTAACTTTGCCCTTCACTTCACAAAGAATAACCTCAGGGTTTATGCAGTTAAATGTCATTCAAATACTCTGCATCCTTGGGATAATATTGTTCATATTCAAATCCGATAGGTAAGTCTTGATTTGTTCAATACTATAATTAGTTCAATGATACAGAGTGGAAACAGGCCCTTCGGCCCCTCAAGTCCGTGCTGACCATCGATCTCCCGTTCACACTGGTTTTATGTTATCCCACTTTCTCATCCACTCCCTACACACTAAGGGACAATTTACAGAGGGCCAATTAACCTACAAACCCGCACGTCTTTGGGATGTGGGAGGAAACCGGAGCTCCTGGAGGAAACCCACGCGGTCACGGGGAGAACTCCACACAGACAGCACCCAAGACCAAGATCGAACCCAGGTCTGCGGCGCAGTGGGGCATTAATTGTAATGTTAATACTTGGGCCTCCGCTGATATGCCGGAATTATTACACAATATTACTGACTATTAATCCATTGTATTATTGATGATATATGTTGCGCCCGTTCTCCTTTTTCTGTACATTGTGAGCGGCTTGCTTGCATTAACTGGATCGCACGCAACTAAAGCTTTTTGTTGTACCTCGCTACAGGTGGCAATAGTAAACTAAATAAATCTATTTACATGTATCTGTGTGTTGTTGCTTTAGCCGGCCTGTTAAGGTGCAACAACTTGGAATGTCATGGTGCTGATGTCGCTGCACGTGACAACTAAACACTTGAAATTACCACAATGACATTTAAACGGCATTTGGACAGGTACACGTGTAGGAAGGAACTGCAGATGCTGGTTTAAACCGATAGACACAAAGTGCTGAAGTAACTCAGCGTGTCAGGCAGCATCACTGGACAATAGACAATAGACAATAGACAATAGGTGCAGGAGTAGGCCATTTGGCCCTTCGAGCCAGCACCGCCATTCAATGTGATCATGGCTGATCATCCCCAATCAGTACCCTGTTCCTGCCTTCTCCCCATATCCATTGGCTCCGCTATTTTTAAGAGCCCTATCTAGCTCTCTCTTGAGAGCATCCAGAGAACCTGCCTACACCACCCTCTGAGGCAGAGAATTCCACAGACCCACCACTCTCTGTGAGAAAAAGTGTTTCCTCATCTCCGTTCTAAATGATTACTGCTTATTCTTAAACTGTGACCCCCTGGTTTAGGACTCCCCCAACATCGGGAACATGTTTCCTGCCTCTAGCGTGTCCAAACCCTTAACAATCTTATATGTTTCAATGAGATACCCTCTCATCCTTCTAAACTCCAGAGTGTACAAGCCCAGCTGCTCCATTCTCTCAGCATATGATAGTCCCGCCATCCCGGGAATTAACCTTGTAAACCTACGCTGCACTCCCTCAATAGCAAGAATGTCCTTCCTCAAATTAGGGGACCAAAACTGCACACAATACTCCAGGTGTGGTCTCACTAGGGCTCTGTACAACTGCAGAAGGGTCTCTTTGCTCCTATATTCGATTCCTCTTGTTACATCTGGAGGGAAGGAATGGGTGACGTTTCGGGTCGAGGCCCTTCTTCAGACTGGTCTGGTTAATTGGCTTGGTATAAGTGTAAATTGTCCATAGTGTGTGTAGGAGAGTGTTAATGTGCAGGATCGCTGGTCGGTGCAGACTCGGTGGGCCGAAGGGCCTGTTTCCGCAGTGTATCTCTAAACTGAACCCTGTCCGGCTAGCAGGGCTGTGTAGGGCTGAGTGCCAGGACACGGTGACATTTGGCTCTGATCTCCACAAAGCCAATCATGTATAGGGCAGCGCCGCAGATCAATGGGCCTCTGGTGCTTGGAGTTGGTCCACAGACACAGAGAGGAAATTGGATGTTACTCCGGCTTTTTGTGTCTATCAGTGACTTGGAGAGTGGGCTGGATAACGAGTGACGCAGCTGGTCGCGGCTCCACTAATCTACGCTATTCCAAAGCACATGTGCCTGGCCAACTGAGGCGACTCTTTAGGCGACTGTCAGGGACTTACTAGCATTCACCTAAGACCGCTTGCGACAACCTACGACAACCTCCGACAGCAAAAATTGTTGCCACTGTTGCTTGTAGTCGCCCAAAAGATCGCCTAAGTGGGACAGGCCCTTCAGGCTGCGGCTCGGTGCATCCCTCGAGCTTGGTCTCTCGCAATTTCTCACTCCCAACTCTCACCCAATGTTGGCAGCCCTGCCATGAGATGGAGAGTGTGGAGGAAAGTGGCGCTGTCAGGGCAGTCCACATCTTTCACCAGCTCATTGGCACTTTTCACAATTCCATAATGACTGTCTAAGAACTTGGCCCTCATCAGACCTGGCTTTCTTTGTCGTAAACAGAGTTCACCTCCTGGACGCTCAACTCATAGACCACCTGCTCCTTCCTGAAGCGGATATCAAACAGCTGTAAACCGCTGGCGGGACTGTGGCGGAACGCGAACTCCCAGTCAAAGTAGCGAGCGTGGTTGTTTACAATGTGGTATCTTGGTCCAGGTGGCTCGAACTGGAGGGGGTCATAGGTTTGAAACTTGTGGCGATGTCTCAGCGAGGAGTAGTTGGGATCTGAATCCGTCCTTTGGATCTCTCTCGCTCTCTCATCCCTCTCTCTCACCTTCTCGCCTCGGCATTCCCGGAATCATTTGCCGTTTTGTGGGGGCAGCTGCATCTGCGGTTCCTTCCTGGGGAGTGGGGTGGGGGGGAACCCTGGGCCGTGGCGGCTCCTGGTCTTTGTATTTGGGGTTGGTCTGAGGTTGGAGAGCATTCAAAATGTGGTGTGGAATATGGGATTATGGTGAGAACACCAAGGCGAAGGATGCAGGGCCTTCAAAGGTTTGCACGGAAATTTTGGAGCTTCAGGGTGTTCGAATCGGCCAACTGTTTTTTCCCTCCCATATCTTTGGATTGCAGGTGACAAAGGTAAAGAAATACATATTGCCCAATCCATCGCAAGACCAGCCTCACTCCTCTCAACACCATCTACCCTTCACGATGCCTCAGAAAAGTTGCTACCATAATAAAAGACCATTCACACTCTGTTCTTCTCTCTTCTCCCCTCTTCTCTCAGGCAGAACATATAAAAGCTTGAAAGAGTGCAGAACCAGATTGAAGAACAGCTTCTTTACTACTGTTGTCAGACTCTTGAATGGCCCTCTCTTTTGCTAAGAATGTATTCTTGATCTTCCAATCGACTTCATTGTGGCCCTTGCATTTTTATTTCTCTGCAGATTCTCGATTGCTGAGACATGATATTCCACCTGAAGTATTTATTCATTTGTGGTATTATTTGCCCGGATAGCACCCAAAACAAATTTGTCTACAGTATCTTAGTATATGTCAATAATCAGAATCAGAATCAGAACCAGAATAGTACTTTATTTGCCAAGTATGTTTTACAACATAAGAGGAATTTCATTTGCCAATAATAAACTAATAGTTGTACCAATCTTTAGTTGTGACAGTAGTCCTTCTTAAACTGTTGCAATCCAAATAATTCCTCATATGTCAGCCTGTTATTCATTGATTACAGCTCGGCATTTAATACAATCATCCCCTCCAAGCTGGTTATCAATCTCTCACAACTGGGTCTCTGCGCATCCCTCTGCAATTGGATCCTCAACCCTCATTCACAGACCACAGTCTGTTCGAATTGGTGGAAATGTGGCAGCCTCGATAACAATCAGCACGGGAGCACCTCAAGGCTGCGTGCTCAGCCCCGTGCTGTACTCACTCTATACTCATGACTGCGTAGCCGGTCATAGTGTGAACTCCATCATCAAGTTCGCTGACCACACCACTGTTGTGGGGCGTATCACTGATGGGGACGAGGCAGAGTATAGAAGTGAGATCGACCGACTGACCAAATGGTGCCAGCACAATAACCTGGCCCTCAACACCAGCAAAACCAAGGAACTGATTGTGGACTTTGGAAGGGGTAGGATGGGGACCCACAGTCCCGTTTATATCAACGGGTCGATGGTGGAAAGGGTCAAGAGTTTCAAATTCCTGGGCGGCACATTTCTGAAGATCTCTCCTGGTCCAAGAACACTGATGCTCTCATAAAGAAAGCACATCAGCGCCTCTACTTCCTGAGAAGATTACGGAGAGTTGGTTTGTCAAGGAGGACTCTCTCTAACTTCTACAGGTGCACAGTCGAGAGCACGCTGACCGGTTGCATCATGGCTTGGTTCGGCAACTTGAGTGCCCAGGAGTGAAAAAGACTACAAAAAGTAGTAAACACTGCCCAGTCCATCATCGGCTCTGACCTCCCTACCATCGAGGGAATCTATCGCAGTCGCTGCCTCAAAAAGGCTGGCAGCATCATCAAGGACCCACATCATCCTGCCCACACACTCATCTCCCCATTACCTTCAGGTAGAAGGTAGAGGAGCCTGATGACTGCAACGTCCAGGTTCAGAAACAGCTTCTTCCCCACAGCCATTAGGCTCAACTCAACTCAACTCAACTCAACTCAAACAAAACTCTGAACATTAATAGCCCATTATCAGTTTATTTACACTTTATCTGTTTTATTTATTCATTTGTGTATATATTTATACAATGGTATATGAACACATTGATCTGTTCTGTATTCATGTCTTCTATATTCTGTTGTGCTGAAGCAAAGTAAGAATTGCATTGTCCTATCTGGGACACATTCCAATAAACTCTCTTGAAGTAAAGTCCAGGCAGGGACTTCCAAGATTCTGATCCGTGATAGTGTTCTCACAGTGATATATATTCAAATTAGGATTAGCAGGAACATGCGATGATCCTCGTATGAGAATGATGATCCTGCAGCATTCTAGCATATGTTTATTAGCACTGGCCAAATGTAACATTGCTGGAAGTTGACTATTAAGCACTGATGAGGTGGCTCTGTCCTTGCAGTTGTTAGAGATACTTTCAATCAGAAGGTGCAGAGGACCCAGGGTTTGCTTTGTTCATGTAGCTGTAGTGTTAAAATTATTATATTAGTTTAGTTTAGAGATACAGCACAGAAACAGGCCCTTCGGCCCACCGGGTCCACGCCAAATAGCGATCCCCATATATTAACAGTATCCTACACACATTAGGGACAATTTACGCATACATAAAACCAATTAGCCTACATACTTGTACATCTTTTGAGTTTGGGAGGAAACCGAAAATTTCTGAGAAAACCCACGAGGTCATGGAGAGAATGTACAAACTCCTTAAATAGAACGCCTGCAGTCCGGATCGCACAGTGTCTTTGGTGCTGCAAAGCCGTTGTACCACAGTGTTCGTCCATTTAAATCCATGGGTAATGGATGGATGGTTTTGCCATCGATAATAACATTAAAGAAAGTGAATTGAGCTTTCTATTGTTCTCGACAATCGTTACCTGGCAACAAGCTGTGCAGCTGCCTCACAGCCAAGAGTGGATGTTATCAAGTTTCCTTTGTAAGTTAGCATTTGCTGCTCCATTATCAGAGGCCATAAATACATGAATCAACAACAGAGTGTCCACTCCTGAATTTAGGATGGAGGGTAAGTAACAACTAAAAGATTGTTAGGAGAGAGAGAGAGAGAGAGAGCGAAAGAGAGAGAGAGAGAGAGAGAGAGAGAGAGAGAGAGAGAGACGAGAATAGAGAGAGAGAGAGAGAGAGAGAGATAGAGAGAGAGCCCTCGAGCTGCTATCTCGCTCGATATCTCGCTCTCGCTCGAGCTCTCGCATCCCTTACGCGTCGATCTATCTCGCTTCTCCGAGATCTGAGCGAGAGTCCTAGAGCAGGCAGCGATAGACCGACAGCAGAAGACAGACAGACCGAGACAGACAGATAGACAGACAGATAGACAGACAGATAGACAGACAGATAGGCAGACAGATAGACAGACAGATAGACAGACACAGATAGATAGATAGATAGACTAGATAGATCGATAGATAGATAGATAGATAGATAGATAGATAGATAGATAGATAGATAGATAGATAGCTAGATAGATAGATAGATTCGATAGATAGATAGATAGATAGCTATCACCAAACTCTATCTCCGCCTACATTGATGACTGCATTTGTGTACCTCCTTTACCCATGCAGGACTCACTGACCATCCATTTTACCACTAACTCCATCCTGCACTCAAATTCACATGGACCTTTTTCGACATCTCCCTACCGTTTCTAGACCTCACCATCTCCATCGCGGGTAACAGACTACTGACCGACATCTACTACAAACCCATGACTTCCATGGCTATCTGGACTACACTTCTTCCCACCCTGGTTCCTATAGCTGGGTGGCAGTGAACTGTGAGGAGAATGCTATGAGAATGCAGGGTGACTTGGACAGGTTGGGTGAGTGGGCAGATGCATGGCAGATACAGTTTAATGTGGATAAATGTGAGGTTATCCACTTTGGTAGCAAAAACAGGAAGGCAGATTACTATCTAAATGGTGTCAAGTTGGGAAAAGGGGAAGTACAATGAGATCTGGGGGTCCTTGTTCAACAGTCAATGAAAGTAAGCATGCAGGTGCAGCAGGCAGTGAAGAAAGCGAATGGCATGTTGGCCTTTATAACAAGAGGAGTTGAGTATAGGAGCAAAGAGGTCCTTCTGCCATTGTATAGGGAGGGCCCTAGTGAGACCACACCTGGAGTATTGTGTGCAGTTTTGGTCCCCTAATTTCAGGAAGGACATTCTTGCTATTGCGGGAGTGCAGCGTGCAGTTTACAAGGTTAATTCCCGGGATGGCGGGACTGTCATATGCTGAGAGAATGGAACGGCTGGGCTTGTATACTCTGGAGTTTAGAAGGATGAAAAGATATTTTATTGAAACATATAAGACTATTAGGGGTTTGGACACGCTAGAGGCAGGAAACATGTTCCCGATGTTCTCTGCCTCAGAGGGAGGTGGAGGCCGGTTCTCTGGATACTTTCAAGAGAGAGCTAGATAGGGCTCTTAAAGATAGCGGAGTCAGGTGATATGGGGAGAAGGCAGGAACGGGATACTGATTGGGCTGATCAGCCATGATCACATTGAATGGTGGTGCTGGCTCGAAGGGGCGAATGGCCTACTCCCGCACCTATTCTCTATTGTCTATTGTCATTTGTAAATATATCTTGTTGAGTGTTTCCAGCATTTTTCTCTTTTTCATTTCAGTTTTAATTTATTTTCCATTTCTGCTGCCCACAGCCTGGTCACTGCTGTTGGCCTGCTCCACCTCATGTGTCCCTTCAACGCTGGCAGGTTGGGTTCATGGAATTTGACTGGTGGACAGCACTGCGGGAATGCCTTTGCCAAAAGGCACTTCACCATGGCTTTCTCAGGTGCATTTAGCCATGGACAATAAACATTGGCCTCGCCAACACCTCCCAAAATATCAGAGGTTATGGGGAAAAGGCAGGAAAATGGGGCATGGAGGGAGAGATAGATCAGCCATGATTGAATGGCGGAGTAAACGATGGGCCGAATGGTCTAATTCTATTCCTATCATATGATCTTATGAGGTTAATTCCCGGGATGGCGGGACTGTCATATGATGAAAGAATGGAGCGACTGGGCTTGTATTCACTGGAATTTTGAAGGATGAGAGGATATCTTAAAGAAACATATAAAATTATTAATGGATCGAACATGCTAGAGGCAGGAAACATGTTCCCAATGTTGGGGGAGTCCAGAACCAGGGGCCACAGTTTAAGAATAAGTGGTAGGCCATTTAGAACTAAGATGAGGAAAACATTTTTTTTCAGAGAGTTGTGAATTTGTGGAATTCTCTGCCTCAGAATGCAGTGGAGGCTGATTCACTGGATGCATTCACTGGATGCTAGCAGAATCAAGGGGTATGGGGAGCAGGCAAGAACGGGGTACTGATTGTGGATGATCAGCCATGATCACATTGAATGGCGGTGCTGGCTCGAAGGGCCAAATGGCCTATTCCTGCACTTATTGTCTATGTATTTATGTATCTGTGAAAATATAATTTATTTTTCTTCTATATCTTTATGTGATTGCTTACAATTAGCTGGGTGACTAGGCCACTCCGTCAGGCATTAACAGTGAATCAAATATCTTAAGATATGGGTCACAGAGATTGATCCAGATAGTGGTGACATTTCCCATCCTCTGAAGGATATTGTTGAACCAGCAGGGTATTCCAACAACCCGACATGATTTATGTTTTTGGTGCTAAATCACAAGCGTTAGATTTACTGGCTTTGGCTTCATAATATGATTTGACTGCTGTTCCATTAACTGATGGCTGGGTGGTTGTTATGCAGGGTCGAACAGACTTATGGAAAAGAAGAATGCAAACAAAACTATTCTGGACTTCTTCTCAGCCATCAAATTCCAACATGGACCATTTTCCTATTTGCAATTTCAACTCCATCTATTTCATAAACATATACATGAGCATACATATTGTCACCAGCTGTATTCAAGGTGGGCCTTTGTATATTTTACAGCATGCCAGTCTACCTACATTAACCTTTCATCTCCTTATTTATCAAGTATCTACCTACCTCTTCCTTAAACTATTCAAAGACTGTTTCCACTGTACTTTGAAGAAGAGAGCTCTGCAGAGACATAACACTCTGAGAAGCCTTGGTCTTCTCAGATGCCATAAGTAAGCCCCTTTCCCCATTAATAGCCCTGCCCCACGGTGCGAGTTCATTCCAAAAGCTCCCCCGAGTTTAAAAAAAATCAAACTCGTGGAAAGCACGGAGAATGAACGTAGCGGGTACGTCGGAGCTCGGGGACATCTCTTAGCGCTAACGGCAGGTACTCGGGAAGACTCGCTAAAGGCAGGTAAGCACGGGAAGACTCGTGAAGAGTTTTCAACATGATGCAAAATGTCCACGAGAGCCCTGAGTACCGACGAGTGGCGATTATCGTAAATCTCCGAGTTCGAATCAGCGCAAACTTGGGAGAACTCTTGGAATGAACTCGTACCGTGGGACAGGGCTTTTACTGCTAAACACAGTTATCGTAAACTCATTAAGATTAGTGGTGGAAAGTGATGTCTGAGGTGTTCACTTTCTCATTTTGTACTCATGTCATGTACACAATGTAAGGAAAAGTAAAACAATGTTTATAACATGGGGATTAACAAATATAAATTTCAAATATGAAAACTTACCTTGAGAATTTTGAATGAAATAATTACGAGAGGTGAAAAAGCTTTTATATCAACGTTTCTGTCAGAAATAGTTTAGATTTATTAACTGTATTCCGTGTACTCAGTGGGTGTTCAGTGACTGAAATTTAAATAGAAAATATGATTTTTCTCTGCTCTGCTCCTGAATAACAATTATTGCAATGCACAGAAATACAAATATTAATCTCTGCCTGTGATTCTGTTCCTGTACAAACATAATTCTTATTTGGTTTCCCTTGTACCTGATGAAGTCTCAGCAATGTCAATTTCATGCAAGTTTCAACTTTCCACCAAGAGTCATTCAGAAGCACAATTTTCCTACAAGCTCCTGTCTTTGTGACTTTGATTCATAGTACAAGCTTCATTCATCCAAAGGGGCAAGTTCAAGTTTATTTAATGGAATTGAAAAATATAATTTAGCTGCTTAAGGATTTGATAGAGAATTCTGTTGAAATATCAGACTTATTGGTGAAAATATTGTTTCACACTGCGTAGCCCAACTTCCACCACAACCACCCCATTCCTACATTTTATGTGCAGTGATCGCTGGTCGGTGTGGGCTCGGTAGGCAAAAGGGCCTGTTTCCACGCTGTATCTCTAAAATAAACAACAAAAAATGAAACTATCTGCCTTTCTCTAGATACAAAGAACTGCAGATACTATTTTACAAAAGAAGACGCAAAGTGCTGGAGTAACTCAGTGGGTCCAGCAACATCACTGGAGAACATGGACGCGCAACATTTCGGGTCGGGACCCTTCTTCAGACTGATTGCAGTAGGGTGAGAAAGCTGGTAGAGAGGTGAGGTGGGATGAAGCCAGGCAAGTGATAGGTGGATGCAGGAGAGGGGAGCTTTTGCAGATTGTTGGACAGAGGTCAGCGATGAAAAGACAAAAGCTGGTGAGATTAGGAGATACAGAGAGAACAGGCATGAAATGTGAAAAGGAAGCAATATAGGTGGAAAAGGACAGAGGCAGAGGCGGGGAAAGGCAGCAATGGATGTGCATCCAGGTGGCAAGTGGGACACAGGGAAGAGAAGGGAGAAGAGGGGGTGGGTTGTTTGTAGGATAGTTAGCTAAAATTGGGTAATTACGTGCTCATGCTGTTAGGTTGTAGGCTAACTGTCTTTGACTATATCTTCCAGTTAAATAATGCTGCTGCCTTTAAAATCCAATTTATTATTTCTCTTTATGCTGGGGCATATCCAGAGAAATCTCATATTTGCCCAAAGCAATTGAATGAGACTTCAGGAAATCCCAGCATTGGAATATAATCACTGGAAATGCAATGCAGGTATAAAGCTTCTAGTCAAAGAGATGTCGTTCATGGACATATCTGCTTTGGACGTAGTTCAGTTCTCAGTTCAGTTCAGTTTAGTTTATTGTCATGTGTACCAAGGTACAGTGAAAAGCTTTTTGTTGCATGCTGACCAGTCAGCAGAAAAACAATACATGATTAAAATCGATCCATTTACAATGTATAGATAGACGATAAGGGAATAATGTTTCATGCAAGGTAAAGCCAGCAAAGTCCGATCAAGGACAGTCTGAGGTGATCAAAGAGGTAGATAGTAGTTCAGCACTGCTCTATAACCATATAACCATATAACCATATAACAATTACAGCACGGAAACAGGCCATCTCGACCCCTCTAGTCCGTGCCGAACACATAATCTCCCCTAGTCCCATATACCTGCGCTCAGACCATAACCCTCCATTCCTTTCCCATCCATATAACTATCCAATTTATTTTTAAATGATAAAAACGAACCTGCCTCCACCACCTTCACTGGAAGCTCATTCCACACAGCTACCACTCTCTGAGTAAAGAAGTTCCCCCTCATGTTACCCCTAAACTTCAGTCCCTTAATTCTCAAGTCATGTCCCCTTGTTTGAATCTTCCCTACTCTCAGTGGGAAAAGCTTTTCCACGTCAACTCTGTCTATCCCTCTCATCATTTTAAAAACCTCTATCAAGTCCCCCCTTAACCTTCTGCGCTCCAAAGAATAAAGCCCTAACTTGTTCAACCTTTCTCTGTAACTTAGTTGCTGAAACCCAGGCAACATTCTAGTAAATCTCCTCTGTACTCTCTCTATTTTGTTGACATCCTTCCTATAATTAGGCGACCAAAATTGTACACCATACTCCAGAATTGGCCTCACCAATGCCTTGTACAATTTTAACATTACATCCCAACTTCTATACTCAATGCTCTGATTTATAAAGGCCAGCACACCAAAAGCTTTCTTTACCACCCTATCTACATGAGATTCCACTTTCATGGAACTGTGCACAGTTATTCCCAGATCCCTCTGTTCACCTACATTCTTCAATTCCCTACCATTTACCATGTACGTCCTATTTTGATTTGTCCTGCCAAGATGTAGCACCTCACACTTATCAGCATTAAACTCCATCTGCCATCTTTCAGCCCACTCTTCCAACTGGCATAAATCTCTCTGTAGACTTTGAAACTCTTCTTCATTACCCGCAACCCCACCTATCTTAGTATCATCTGCATACTTACTAATCCAATTTACCACACCATCGTCCAGATCATTGATGTACATGACAAACAACAGTGGACCCAACACAGATCCCTGTGGCACCCCACTCGTCACTGGCCTCCAACCTGACAAACAACCATCCACCATTACTCTCTGGCATCTCCCATTCAGCCACTGTTGAATCCATCTTGCTACTCCACCATTAATACCCAACCATTGAACCTTCTTAACCAACCTTCCATGAGGAACCTTGTCAAAGGCCTTACTGAAGTCCATATACACAACATCCACTGCTTTACCCTCATCAATTTCCCGAGTAACATCTTCAAAAAATTCAAGAAGATTAGTTAAACATGACCTTCCAGGCACAAATCCATGTTGACTGTTCCTAATCAGACCCTGTTTATCCAGATGCTTATATATATTATCTCTAAGTATTCTTTCCATTAATTTGCCCACCACTGACGTCAAACTAATAGGTCTATAATTGCTAGGTTTACTCTTAGACCCCTTTTTAAACAATGGAACAACATGCGCAGTACGCCAATCCTCCGGCACTATTCCCGTTTCTAATGACATTTGAAATATTTCTGCCATAGCCCCTGCTATTTCTACACTAACTTCCCTCAATGTCCTAGGGAATATCCTGTCCGGACCTGGATATTCTCTGTGATAGGATGATTCAGTTGCCTGATAGCAGCTGGTAAGAAACTGGGTAGATGTTATTTGAAAATATACAATAATTTTTTGTAATACTTTGGTTTCTAACTTCATAATATTTCCTCACTTTTCTTTTGGATAAAGCAAAAAAATAGTCAAGTTCTCGAAAGATAAGCAAATCGAACCCTATCCTTCCTGTGATGTATGAATTGTAAGTTAGGAAATTGTGCAAACTGAACATACATAAAATAGTTATAAATATGATTAAATGTTCTACCTAATACTGTGAGCAAAACATGTTCTATTAAAGCACTGCCTTTGAACCTGAGATTTTGAATGAAAGTGTGAATAAAAAACACAAAAGACAATTTAATGGGCAATTTTAATTAGGTTTTTATCAACTATTTTGTTTGAAATTTTATTTTGAACATTATAAATATCAAATGTAAATGTTTACCAAAATTACATGAAGTGGTTCATTAACAAGCTAATAGAAAAATCTTTTCATTTTCATTTTCTATGTCAAAATGTTAATATCCTTGGAAATCATTTTCTATATAAATATGAATATGTTTAGAATGAATTATTTTTGCATTATGTTAAGTAATTGTTAGTAATTTCTACTTCAAATCTTGGCTTCAAATTCCTTTCAGGATCAAATACTTGTAGATGTGAGAACTGTTTGATCTGAAAATGATGCAGCGAATACTGTCAATTAAATAAATTAATGAGGTGATTTCCCATGCTGTGGGAAAGGTAGGACTAGACCCTGTATGCCAATGAATAGTTGTATTTAATGGGTGATGTTCTAATATATGAAAATATGAGCAAGGCTCAGAATCATGAAAGGTATTCAAAATTCCAGTCCTGCACTTGATCTTTAGAAATGTATCAATGAAGTGTTTCACAAAATATTTTAGTTGAAGTCAGAAGTATTATTATGAAGTACTATTCAACTGATAACTAGTTAAGTGAGTGGGAGCATTTCAATAGGACACATATGGCAAGGATTAATATAATCGCCGGGGTGTACTGGCAAGTCATGCTTGCGGCAGGAGTGTACCGGCAAACCGCGCTTGTGGCGGGAGTGTCGCGGCAAGCCGCGCGGATCCAATCCACCAAACAACCATGCTGCCGACCGAAATGCACCTTGGTAGGCCTGACTCGCCTGACAGGCCTCCCAGGGAACTGCGGAGAAGCTGGACAGCGAGGCCTGTCTGGGCAGAAGAATCCTCAGTGGCGGCGGTGATGGGTGCCTCGACGTAGGCGGCGGTGGAGCCTCGGCGGCAGCGTGAGCCTAGGCGGCAACGGGAGCCTCGGCAGCGGTGGGGCCTCGGTGGCAGCAGGAGCCTCGGCAGTGGAGGGGCCTCGGTGGCAGCAGGGGGAGCCTCGGCAGTGGTGGGGCCTCGGCGACAGTGTGAGCCTCGGTGGCGATGGAGCCTCGCGACAGACTTGTGATCAGGGGTTGATGAGTGTGAGGGGGGGGAGGGGAAGACAATGGGGACCCGCGCATTGGTTTCGTATCGTATCGTATCGAATCATATCCTATCATAGTTGCAAATAATCATGTGGAGAATTGTTAAAAACAGTATAATATTACAGATGTATCTGAGTGACCATAAACAGTTAAGGTTCATTGATTTCCATTGGTACTTGGCAAATGGACAAAACATAATGAAAATGAAATTCACTATTGGAATTTGTTACACATTGTTAGAGTGTTGTTATTGTATCTATCTCAACTACTTCCAGTAGCTTAGTTCAGATTAGAGATACAACGTGGAAACAGGCCCTTCGGCCTTCCATAGAAACATAGAAAATAGGTGCAGGAGGACGCCATTCGGCCCTTCGATCCAGCACCGCCATTCATTGTGATCATGGCTGATCATCCACAATCAGTAACCCGTGCCTGCCTTCTTTCCATTCCCCTTGATTCCGCTAGTCCCTAGAGCTCTATCTAACTCTCTTTTAAATTCATCCAGTAAATTGGACTCCACTGCCTTCCGTCGCAGAGAATTTCACAAAAACATAACTCACTGGGTGAAAAAGGTTTCTCATCTCAGTTTTAAATGGCCTCCCCTTTATTCTTAGACTGTGGCCCTTTGGTTCTGGAGTCCCCCAACATTGGGAACATTTTTTCTGCATCCAACTTGTCCAGTCCTTTTATAATTTTATATGTTTCTATAAGATTCCCCCTCATCCTTCTAAATGCAAGTGAATACAAGCCCAGTCTTTCCAATCTTTTCCCATATGACAGTCCCGCCATCGCAGGGATCAATCTCGTGAACCTATGCTGCACTGCCTCAATCACAAGGATGTCCTTCCTCAAATTAGGGGACCAAAACTGCACGCAATATTCCACATGTGGTCTTACCACGGCCCTGAACAACTGCAGTATGACCTCTTTACTCCTAAAATCCTCTTGTTATGAAGGCCGACATGCCATTAGTTGTACTTGCATGTTTACTTTCAGTGACTGGTGTACACGGACACCCAGGTCTCGTTGAACTTCCCTCTTTCCTAATTTGACACCATTGAGATAATAATCTGCCTCCCTGTTCTTGCCGCCAAAGTGGATAACCTCACATTTATCTACATTATACTGCATCTGCCATGCATCTGCCCACTCACTCAACCTGTCTATGTCACCCTGCAACCTCCTAGCATCCTCTTCGCAGTTCACACTGCCACCCAGCTTTGTGTCATCTGCAAATTTGCTAGTGTTACTCTTAATTCCATCATCCAAATCATTAATATATATTGTAAATAGTTGCGGCCCCAGCACTGAGCCTTGCAGCACTCCACTCACCACTGCCTGACATTCTGACAGGGACCCGTTTATTCCTACTCTTTGTTCCCTGTCTGCAAATCAATTCTTTATCCATGTTGATACCCTACCCCCAATACCATGTGCTCTAATTTTGCCCACTAATCTCCTGTGTGGGGCCTTATCAAAGGCTTTCTGAAAGTCCAGGTTCCCTACATCCCACTGGCTCTCCTTTATCCCTTTTATTTGGCACATCCTCAAAAAATCCCAGAAGATTAGTCAAGCAGGATTTCCTCTTCGTAAATCCATGCTGAATTGGACATCTTTGGAATGTGGGAGGAGACTGGAGCACCCTGGGAAAACCCACACAATCACAGGGGAGAACATACAAACTCCGTACAGACACCAGCTGTAGTCAGGATCGAAACTGGGTCTCAGGTGCTGTAAGGCAGCAACTCTGCCGCTGCGCCACTGTGCAGCTCTCTGGCAGCTCATTTCACCTGCCCACCAACCTCTATTGAGAAAGTTTCCCCTCAGGTTCTCCCTATTAAATCATTCCCTTTCACTTTAATCCTATGCCCTTGAGTTCTTGATTCCTGGGTAAAGAATTCTGTGCATTCACCCTACCTATTCCACTCATGATTTTTATACACTTCTATAAGGTCAGCCATCAGACTCCTGCACTCCCAGGAATAAAGTCCTAGCCTGGCCAACCTCTTACTGTAACTCAGCCCCTCCAGTCGTGGCAACATCCTCATAAATCTTTTCTGAACACTTTCTAACTTAATGGCATCTATTTCATGTCAGAGTGACCAAAATCAAATACAATTCTCCAAGTACAGTCTCACCAACACTTTGAATTATTGTAACATAATGTCCCAACTTCTATTCTCAATTCCCTGACCAATGAAGGCCAGCATGCCAAAAGTCTTCATCATTGCTCAATCATTAATGCCACTTTCAGGGAACTATGTATTTGTCCTTGATCCCTCTGCTCGTCAATACTCCCCAAGATCCTACCATTCACTGTGAATGTGCTGCCTTGCTTTGACTTTCCAAAATGCAACATCGCACACTAATCTGGAAGGACAATATTCAGAGATGGTCTTGGCATCATGTTGAACACAGTCATTGTGGGCCGAAGAGCCTGTTCTTCTGCTGTTCTATGTTCTATATTCTGTCGGAATTAAACTCCATTGGTCAATCTTCAGCCCACTTGCCCTGCTGATCTTAATGCCCCTGTCCCACTTAGGAAATCTGAACGGAAACCTCTGGAGACTTTGCGCCCCACCCAAGGTTTCCTTGCGGTTCCCGGAGGTTGCAGGTGGTTGTCGGAGGTTGCAGGTAGTGGAAGCAGGTAGGGAGACTGACAAAAACCTCCGGGAACCTCCGGGAACCGCATGGAAACCTTGGGTGGGGCGCAAAGTCTCCCAAGGTTTCCGTTCAGGTTTCCTAAGTGGGACAGGGGCATAAGTGGGACAGGGGCATAACTGTCTATTTTGGTGTTAATAAATATCTTTAATGCTATTGTTACTAAAGTAACAGGTTTTTTTTTAAAGAGTTAATACTGCATGATCTGATGAAAGCAGACAAGGTAAATGATCTAATTTTACTTCTTGAATGAAAATTAGCAAAGGTAAATTAAATGTTTATGCTTGAAAAGTTCCACAGAATTCTGGTCCAGGAAACTGAGTCCCCAATTTAAAATGGGATCATGAGCAGATGGTGGTTGGGTGGAGGAGAGAAGAACTGTTATCAAAGGACGAGTGTGAAATACGAGTTGATATTGCACTTATACCATGCAAGCTTATCACCAAACATGCGGGACTTGGGGTCAGCACTCATCTCTGCAGCTGAATCCTCGACTTTCTGACCAATAGACCCCATTCAGTAAGGATAGGGGACAAATCATCCTCCACGATAATCCTCTACACGGGGGCTCTGTAAGGTTGCATTCTCAGCCCCCTTCTTTACTCCTTGTACACCCACGACTGTGCAGGCATGTACAAATCTAATTCAATTTTCAAATTCGCAGAGGACACTACCATTGTGGGCCAGATATCAAATAATGATGAGACGGAGAACAGGAAGGAAATTGTGAACCTTGTGTCCTGGTGTTGAGACAGCAATCTTTCTCTCAATGTCAGCAAGACAAAGGAGATAGGGATGGATTTCAGGAAGTGAAGCGGTACACATACCCCAGATTGCATTTACAGCGCCAAAGTAGAGATGGTTGAAAACATTTAATTCCTCGGAGTAAATATCACCAACAACTTCTCCTGGACCAACCATATTGAAGCAACGACTAAGAAAGCACACCAATGCTTCTACATCCTTAGAAGGCTGAGGAAGTTTGACATGTCCTTTAAAACTCTCACCAACTTCTACAGATGCACCAGAGAAAGCAGTTTATCAGGATGCATCACAGCTTGGTTTGGGAACAGCCCACAAGACCAAGACAGCAAGAAATGGTAGCGAATTGTGGACGCAGCCCAGACCATCACACAAATCAAGTCCCTCCTATTGACTCCATTTATACCTCACGCTGCCTCGGCAAGGCCAGCAGCATAATCAATCGCACCCTGGCCACTCCCTCTTCTCCCCTCTGCCATCAGGCAAAAAGTGTAAAAGTATAAAAACACACACCACCAGATTCGGGGACAGTTTCTTCCCAGCTGTTATCAGGAAACCGAATCATCTTAGCACAACCAGAGAGCAGTGCTGAACTACTATCTACCTCTTTGATGACCCTCAGACTATCATTGATCGGATTTTGCTGGCTTTACCTTGCACTAAACGTTATTCCCTTATCACGTCATCATACAGTGTAAATGGATCGATTGTAATCATGTATTGTCTTTCTGCCGACTGCTTAGCATGCAACAAAAAGCTTTTCACTGTACCTCAGTACATGTGACAATAGACTAAACTGAAACTAAAGGCTGATACTTATTTGTATTTGATGGAACAAATGACGGCCACCCACTCTTTGAAATGTATGTGTCTTATGCAGAATAGGTAGGAGTGAAATACAGTATGGTGCACAAATGCACAAATCATTAGGAATACTACCTCGGTGGTGCAGTGGTAGAGTTGCTGCCTTACAGCGCTTGCAGCTGCCGGAGACCCGGGTTCGATCCCGACTACGCATGCAGACTGTACTGAGTTTGCACGCTCTCCCCGCAACCTGCGTGGGTTTCCTCCAAGATCTTCGGTTTCTTCCCACACTCCAAAGACGTATGTAGGTTAATTGGCTTGGTGTATGTATAAATTGTCCTTAGTGTGTGTAGGATAGTGTTATTGTGCGGGGATTGCTGGTCAGTACGGACTCGGTGTGCTGAAGGGCCTGTTACCATGCTGTATCTCTAAACTAAACTACCAAATCACAAAGTGATGAAGGGATTTAGCAGGCCAGGCAGCATCTGTAGAGAGAAATGGGCAGATGAAGAGAGATGGATCTTGTCTGGACATTTCACTCCACAGATGCTACCTGACCTGCTGAGTTCATCCCGCACATTTTTTTTCAAGCATCTGCAGTTTCTTGTTCCTCCTTTAGAATTAGTAGTTCAGGTTAACAGACCCATAAAAACTGAAATGTGTAGGAAGGAACTGCAGATGCTGGTTTAAACTGAAGATAGACACAAAAAGCTGGAGTAACTCAATGGGTCAGGCAGCATCTCTGGAGAAAAGGAATAGGTGACGTTTCAGGTCAAGACCTTTCTTCAGCCTGAGAGTCAGGAGAAATGGAAACAAGATATATAGACGGTAATATTGAAAGATATAGAACAAACTAGATTAAGTGGGACCTGTTGGGTCCTTGTCACACAGGAGGCTTGGTTCCCCACAACAATATTCCACCACTCACCCATAGCCCCCAACTGCACAGGCGCAGCTCATTTACCCTCATCTCTTGCACTCTCTCCCCCTCCTCTTCACCCTCCCTCTTCTTTCCTCTCTCCTCCTCCTCCCCTCCCCAATCCCTCCCTCACCTCTCCGTCCCTCTCCTTTACCCTAACCTCAGTCACTCCCTCCCTCCCTCCCTCCATAACACCTCTCCCCTCCCTACCCCCTCCTATCCCTCTATCCCCCAACTCCCCGCTCCTCACCTCCCCTATCCCCACCACTATCCCTCCTCACCTCCCCCACTGCCCTCCTCTCCCTCTATTCCCCACTCCCTACCTCTCCCACTCCCTCCCTCCTCTACTCCTTCTCCTCTCGCTCTATTCCCCCTCCTTGCCACTCTCCCTCCTCACCTCCTACCTCTTTTCCCTCTCCTCATACCCACCCCCAATCCCTCCCTCACCTCTCCTTTCCCCTACCCTCAGTCACTCCCTGCCTCCATAACTCCTCTCCCCTCCCTATTCCCCTCCTCTCCCTATATCCCCTCTCCTCCCCAGGATCTTGAGATTGCCGCTCCTCTCCCCTCTTGCGTGCCCCGGAGGAGCATCAGCCATTGGAGCCGATTGAGCCAGGCCTCGGAGCAGCCCGGAAGCACCAGCAGCTACGGCCACGCCGGCATGTGAGCGGGGGTTGTGTGGGGGTGGGGGGAGAGCTCGGAGAAAAGACGGGGGAAGAGCCATGGGGGAGACGGTGGTATCACGGGGAGGGGGGCAGGAGCCAGAGAGGGGAAGGAGCTGGAGCTGTGGGGCATTGCGATGGTGGTGCGTTAGAGGACTCACACCGGGCGATGAATGCTCTCCTCCACCGAGATCAGATTCACTGCTTTCCGTTTGGCGACATTGCCGCACCAGGCCAGGTCGCTTCCAGTCCCTCCAAAAATTGTGTCCGGTTGGGGACCTCCGCCGGCCTAAGACGCGATGGCGCAGGAAGGGGCGGACCTTCCCGCAGAGTGACAGGAGAAGAGACTAATCAGCATGCCGCTGACTGGCAGGAGAGGAGAAACCTCGCTAACTTTTATGATATACCACCGATCGGAATGAAACTTGGTGCACCCGCTGCACAGGAGAACTGTGATTGAGCTGGCAAACAATCGTAGCCCTATTGCATACCGTTGTTGCGCAAATAGAAAACCCATGCAAACCAGAAGCGCACAATATCAGAGCTTTAGTTATGTATAGATAGAATAGATAGATAGATAAAGGAAAGATATGCAGAAAAGTAACAATTCTTACATTCATTTGTTAATTATCCCTCTATCACCGTCTCTATCTCTCATAAGGTCATAAAGTCATATGTAATAGGAGCAGAATAAGGCTATTCGGCCTACTCCGCCATTCAATCATGACTGATCTATCTCTCCTTCCTAACCCCATTCTCCTGCCTACTCCTCATAATTCCCTGACCCCTGTACTAATCAAGAATCTATCTATCTATTCTTGCAAAATATCCATTGATTTGGCCTCCACAACCTTCTGTGGCAAAAAATTCCACAGATTCACAACCCTCTGACTAAAGAAATTCCTTCTCATCTCCTTCCTCAAGGAACGTCCTTTAATTCTGAAGCTATAACCTCTAGTCCGAGAAAGGCCCACTAGTGGAAACATCCTCTCCACATCCACTTCACTCTATCCAAGCCTTTCACAATTCAGTACGTTTCAATGAGGCCTCCCCTTATTCTTCTAAACTCCAGCGAGTACAGGCTCAGTGCCGTCAAACGCTCATCATTATTTAACCCACTCATTCCTGGGATCAATCTTGTAAACCTCCTCTGGACCATCGCCAGGGCCAGCACATCTTTCCTCAGATATGGTGCCCAGAATTGCTCACAATACTCCAAATGCAGCCTGACCAGCGCCTTAGACAGCCTCAGCATTACATCCCAGTCTTTATATTCTAGCCCTCTTGAAATAAATGCTAGCATTGCTTTTGCCTTCTTTATTACCAATTCGACTTTGCAGATGAACTTTTTGTGAATCCTGCACCAACCAAGTCCCTTTGCACCTCTGATTTCTGGATTCTCTCCCCATTTAGAAAATAGTCAACGCTCTTGTTTCACTTTCCCCTGACTCTCAGTCTGAAGAAGGTTCTTGACCCGAAACATCACCTATTCCTTTTCTCCATAAAAACTGGAAACTGGGCTTTGTTTCTCAGGAAGGAAACCCGATAAGCGGAAAATTGGAGTGGATGTGGAAGTTGCTACCCAATGGATTGGTTGGAGCAAAAAGCTTGAATGCATCACCCAAGTTTCCGAGGGAGAAAGAGAAAATTTATACTGAGAAACTGAAGTGAGTGGGAAAAAGCTTGTGTAAGTCAAAGAGGCCCGTCTCCATGCTATAACAGCTATGTATTTATCTATCACATTCTGCAGTGGTTAAACCTCTCTCTGCTCTGCCTGCAAGAGTTATAAACTGTGGCAAAAGGGTAGTATTAAAAAAAAAGGACAATGTATTTTGGTTGAACAGGTACTTTGGATTCGATCTTCACTAAGGGGACACAAACAATCTTCCTGATGTAGTAGTGGCCAGAGGAACTGGGGTGACAGAGGAACTGGGGTGACAGAGGAACTGAAGGAAATCCACATGAGGCAGGAAATGGTGTTGGATAGACTGATGGGAGTGAAGGCTGATAAATCCCCAGGGCCTGATGGTCTGCATCCCAGGGTACTTAAGGAAGTGGCTCTAGAAATCGTGGATGCATTGGTGATAATTTTCCAATGTTCTATAGACTCAGGATCAGTTCCTGTGGATTGGAGGTTAGCTAATGTTATCCCACTTTTTAAGAAAGGCGGGAGAGAGAAAACGGGGAATTATAGACCAGTTAGCCTGACATCGGTGGTGGGGAAGGTGCTGGAGTCAATTATAAAAGATGAGATAGCCGCACATTTTGATAGCAGTAACAGGATCGGTCCGAGTCAGCATGGATTTACAAAGGGGAAATCATGTTTGACTAATCTTCTGGAATTTTTTGAAGATGTAAGCTCGGAAAATGGACAAAGGAGAGCCAGTGGATGTAGTGTAACTGGACTTTCAGAAAGCATTTGATAAGGTCCCACATAGGAGATTAGTGGGCAAAATGAGGGCACATGGTATTGGGGGTAGAGTGCTGACATGGATAGAGAAGTGGTTGGCAGACAGGAAACAAAGAGTAGGGATTAATGGGTCCCTTTCAGAATGGCATGCAGTGACTAGTGGGGTACCGCAAGGCTCGGTGCTGGGACCGCAGCTATTTACAATATACATCAATGATTTGGATGAAGGAATTCAAAGTAACTTTAGCAAATTTGCAGATGGCACAAAGCTGGGTGGCAGTGTGAACTGTGAGGAGGATGCTATGAGAATGCAGGGTGACTTGGACAGGTTGGGGGAGTGGGCAGATGCATGTCAGATGAAGTTTAATGCAGATAAATGTGAGGTCATCCACTTTGGTAGCAAAAACAGGAAGGCAGATTACTATCTAAATGGTGTCAAGTTGGGAAAAGGGGAAGTACAACGGGATCTGGGGGTCCTTGTACATCAGTCTATGAAAGTAAGCATGCAGGTACAGCAGGCAGTGAAGAAAGCAAATGGCATGTTGTCCTTTATAACAAGAGGAATCAAATATAGGAGCAAAGAGGTCCTTCTGCAGTTGTACAGAGCCCTAGTGAGACCATACCTAGAGTATTGTGTGCAGTTTTGGTCCCCTAATTTGAGGAAGGACATTCTTGCTACTGAGGGAGTGCAGCGTAGGTTTACAAGGTTAATTCCCGGGATGGCAGGACTGTCATATGCTGAGAGAATGGAGCATCTGGGCTTGTACACTCTGGAGTTTAGAAGGATGAGAGGGCATCTGATTGAAACATATAAGATTGTTAAGGGCTTGGACACACTTGAGGCAGGAAACATGTTCCCGATGTTGGGGGAGTCCAGAACCAGGGGCCACAGTTTAAGAATAAGGAGTAAGCCATTTAGAACGGAGACGAGGAAACACTTTTTCTCACAGAGAGTGGTGAGTGTGGAATTCTCTGTCTCAGAGGGTGGTGGAGGCAGGTTCTCTGGATGCTTTCAAGAGAGAGCTAGATAGGGCTCTTAAAAATATCAAAGCCAGGGGATATGGGGAGAAGGCAGGAACGGGGTATTGATTGTGGATGATCAGCCATGATCACATTGAATGGCGGTGCTGGCTCGAAGGGCCAAATGGCCTGCTCCTGCCACATATTGTCTATTGTCTATTGTATTTATTGAGATTAGTTCATGAGGCTGAAAGCTCAACAACTGGAAAAATAATTACTATTTACAAATTGGGCTTCCAAACCTATTGACGTAAATTGAGAATTGGAAAATCATAGGACAGGGAAATATCAATTACATTTAACAGGAGAAAATGCATTTTATCACAAAATGAACCGCCAAATAAATACAATTTACAAAAGCTTATCGACATGATAAAGATATTACGAATATGGTCAGTCACAGTCCCAAAACAAAACGGAACAGTTGCCTTTCTTATACAATGAGTCCTTTCAGAACAAAGTCAAAGTATTGTTTCAAACTGAAAACAAATACCCTCAGTAAAAAAAAGAAACAAAATATTAACCTTTCCAAAATTTGTCAAATGGAAATTCACACGCAAGACATTTACCAACATCAATTTCCTGCTATTTCAATCGTCAAAACTGTGTGCTAACTGCAGATGACCTTTGACATTGTTACATCATGTGTTTACTATAACAAAACACAAAGGAAATTACTTCTGCTGTGCTCTGCTTGCATTCCTGACACAAACATGCATTGTGTTCAGAAGAGAAGTACCGGAAAGCAACTAGCTCGAAACCCATTGACCTATTTATGACCATAGTGTCCCAGAATAACTCCAAATTAAATCTAATGCATGGGCGGTATTAGATATTGGTACCACCTCACTTTTCCTGCTAAGTTATAAGATGCTTGATAACATCATTACGATTACTGTATGATAATGAATATTTTGACATGACACATTTAAAGAAATATTAGATGCCAGTAATGGCATTCATTAACATTACAGGAAGCAAAAGCCAATTAGAACAATTTTTATATTCTTAGTGACATACCTGAACAGCACCATTTGACAAATTACTGAAAAGTGCCTGTCCGGCACTGACTTTGTGTTTGACACCTCTCACTGTGCCGTTTTTACTCAAGATATTAATTCTCTTTCTATAGATTCCTCTGTCCTTTGCGTTACCCGCCAGCAGAAGCATGTCATCACATTCACTGTCACTGCCATCAGTTTCCAGGGGGAAATGCTGCTGGTTACATCCATTCACTTCAATGTGATCGCTGCAATGCTCGCTCTTGGAGATGCTGGCACATTTAGGCACCTGCAAGCCCACCAGGTCTCCGTCAGTGTACACTTCTTTCAGCACCCTTCCACTGTTCGCAGAAGATATCCGAAACCTGACTTTTTTTTGCCGGTGTTCTCCTTCCGTCTTCATTATGCCATTGAGCCCAGAGTTTTCCATTGAAGAATGAAGTTCACATTTTTTTGGTTTCAAATAAAATTATCTTGCAGCCAGCTGAAGATCTGCACGTCGATTTTCCCTTGATGTCAGCAGGTATTTCACACATAGAGCACTCCCATCACCATGCAACAGTGTGAAGGAGAATATAACTGGTGCTGATCCTGAAAACGTTCTACTTCAATAATGAATAAGATTACATCATAGTCGCCTTTATAACAGCAGAAGGTAACATGATATCGATGATTAAATATTTAAGTTGCCATTGTGTACTCTCTGTGTAACAACCAAATGTGAGAAAGTATTAAAAAATATTTAGTTTCAACACAACATTCCCCTCCGATTCATTTTGAAACCTTCTCCAGATATAATGGCCATTGTAACAAGTATTTGACTTTAGTGCTGGGATATTGAGAATCACCTTTGCTAAATACCATAAGAATTCAGCAGCTGGAGAGGGCTCCCTGACAAAACATGTTTAGAGTTCTCTCCACTACAATAAATGGCAGAAAGGAATTTCATTCGGTTCTGGAAAATGCATATGAATATTCGTCAAAGGAACACAAGATCAATGGATAATTAAAATGGGCATGAACATTAAGGGACTTGCTTGCAACTCAACCTCAGCCTCTTATTTTGATAAATCATGGTTGCATAGTTGGAATGAGCTCCTTCCAAAGGCAGTTCATTGCTTGGCTCATGACTCTTATGAATGCATTGGGAATTACAGATACAAATGGTGTGCTAGTGCTTCAGTTTTTCATGTTAACATACCTCCAACAAAGTACAATTCAGTCCCACAAAAGGTACAATGGCTGCCACATCGATAAAAACAATATAACAATGTGTTTTTCACTTCGCAGTGTTGAAATATATCATTCAGAATGTTCATTAAATGATTTTACTGCTGGCAAACATACATAAATTGTAAAATGAAAATACAAAGTGCTGGAAGCTCTTCAGCAGGTCATGCAACATCGGTGGGTAAAGAAATAGAGTCAACATTTCAGATCTAAGACCTCGCAAGGAACCTGCATCAGAACAGTAAGAGTGAGAAAGCTATTTTATTAAGCTGCAGAAAGGGAAAGAGTAAAGGAACCTTTCATAGCGTGCTAAACAGAATTGTCAAGGTTAGCCAGTGATTAACCAGTGGTAAGAAACAGAATAGAAAAGAAGCAACAGATTGAAGCATAATGGAGGAATATGGATCATGTTCACTCCAACGCCCACTAACGCCTCTTTGAACGCGTAGGAAGTTTGGCATGTCCCCTACAACTCTCACCAGCTTCTACAGCTGCACAAAATAAAGCATTTTACGAGGATGCATCACAGCTATGTTTGGGAACAGCTCCATCCAAGACCACAAGAAATTGTAGCGAATTGTGGACGCAGCCCAGACCATCACACAAACCAACCTCCCTTCCATTGATTCCATTTATACCTCACGCTGCCTCGGCAAGGCCAGCAACATAATCAAGGATGAATCGCACCCTGGCCACTCCTCCCCTCTCCCATCAGGAAAAAGGTATAGAAGAGTGAAAAAACACACCACCAGATTCGGGGACAGTTTCTTCCCAACTGTTATCAGGAGACTGAATTATCTACCACAACCAGAGAGCAGTGCTGAACTGCTATCTACCTCTCGGAGTATCCTTGATCAGACTTGCTGGCTTTACCGTGCACTAAACGTTATTCCCTTATCATGTATCTATACACTGTAAATGGATCAATTGTAATCATGTATTGTCTTTCTGCTGACAGGTTAGCACGCAACAAAAAGCTTTTCACTGTACCTCGGTACATGTGACAATAAACTAAACTGAACTGAAAATGTGCAGGCTGACGAGATTATTTATCTTGGCATCATGTTCGCCATAGACATGGTGGGCCAAAGGACCTGTTCCTGTTCTATGTTTTATTTTCTATGTTCTACGTAAAGGTACATCCACTTCTGTGGATACAATGAATCATTAAGTCTAAATGGAAGATAAGGTTCCTCAAGCCTACATTGGGGATCTTTGGAATTATGTAGAAGGTTAAAGACAGAAGTGTCAGAATAGGAATGGGATGAAGCAGTAAAGTAACAGACGACTGGAAGCTCAGGATTCCCTTGTTTAGTTTAGTTCAGTTTATAGTGTCAGATACGCCATGGAAACAGGCCCTTTATTCTACCGTCCACACCCACCAGCGATCCCTGTACACAAGCACTATCCTACACATTAGCGGCAATTTACAATATTTGCCAAAGTCAATTAATCTACAAACCTGTACATCTTTGGAATGTGGTAGGAAACCAGAGCACCTGGGGAAAACCCACATGATCACAGGGAGAACATACAAACTCTGTACAGACAGCACCCGTAGTCAGGATCGAACGCGGGTCTTTGGAGCTGTAAGGCAGCAACTCTACTACTACGCCACGGAGCCTCGCCTCTGTCACCCTGTGCCGTTCC
This sequence comes from Amblyraja radiata, assembly GCF_010909765.2. Lineage (NCBI taxonomy): Eukaryota > Metazoa > Chordata > Chondrichthyes > Rajiformes > Rajidae > Amblyraja > Amblyraja radiata. Next base: position 103,581,116 of record NC_045956.1, on the reverse strand, counting down.
TCTGCACCACTGTGCGGCCCCCTGTGGACTGTATAAAGTTCACCAAAGGATTCTTGTGCCTCCATTGCAGGGAATACCACATTGTGGTAATGGAAGGACTGCTTCACTGGAAGGACTGTTTTGGGGTCCCCAGATGATGAGCAGGGAAGAGATTAAAGGACAGGTGTTGCAATGCATTCAGTTGAATTGAAAACTGCTTTAAGAAAGTGCCTTGAACAGAATTCCACCTGCAAGCATATCTTTCACTTCCCCTCCCTTCTGGCATTCCAAAAACGTCACCCCCTTCACAACTGCTGGATCTACTCTTCCATTTCCACCATTCTTTCTTGTTTCATTTCATTTGCTTTGTCATTGCAATCTCAAAAAGTGCAAAATTTGCCCTTTCAGAACATTGAACACAGAACTACAGCAAAACAGTACAGGGCGGCACGGTGGCACAGCGGTAGAGTTGCTGCCTTACAGTGAATGCAACTCCGGAGACCCGGGTTCGATCCTGACTACGGGTGCTGTCAGTACGGAGTTTGTACGTTCTCCCTGTGACCAGTGTGGGTTTTCTCCGAGATCTTTGGTTTCCTCCCACACTTGAAAGATGTACTGGCTTGGTAAATTGGCTTGGTAAATGTAAAAATTGGCTTGGTAAATGTAAAAATTGTCCCTAGTGGATATAAGATAGTGTTAATGTGCGGGGATCGCTGGTTGCCGCGGACCTGGTGGGCCGACAGGGCCTGTTTCCGCGCTGTATCTCTGAACTGAACTGACCTGAACAAAAGAACACACCTTTCTGTCCACAAAATCTGTGCTGAACATGATGCCAAAATCAATTCTTAATTGCCTGCACATAATCCACCACCCTCCACAACAAACTTTATTTAGCATCTGGGCTCATTATAATCCTCATGGTCTAATGTTTTGCACTTCAAAATAAGTTTAAAAACAAAGAAAGTAGGATGAAAATAGGAATATAGGATGAACATAAATGGGTGGTTGATTGTCAGAGCAGATGAGGTGGGCTGAAGGGTCTGTTTTCATGCTGCATTTTCCTATGACTCTATGACAATATATAAATTATGATTTGGTGGAACTACATTTTACACTCACAATGGAATCTTTGTCCTATAATCATCAATATCTGAATTGGATCCCTATTTTTTTATGATATAATTTTTCAAAATTATCATATTAACCTCAGGGTTTTTTGCAACATATGTTTTAAAATCCAGTAATTATCACACTGACACGTTTGGCTTCTGCCATAAGTATTGTGAATGATGTGATTATATTTTCATCAGCTCATTGAAAATCTGTTGCAGAGCAATGGAACTTTTGTTGCCATTTGTAATGAAAACAGATGGATATGAACCCACAGCAGGTTCTGAAATAAGTTGTGATCTTACACTGTGGGGTGGAAATTCAGAGCTGTAAAATCGGTGAACCATAGAAACATAGAAAATTAGTGCAGGAGGAGGCCATTCGTTCTTTGAGCCAGCACCGCCATTCATTGTGATTATGGCTGATCATCCACAATCAGTAACCTGAGCCAGCCTTCTCCCCACACCCCTTGATTCCGCTAGCCCCAAGAGATTTATCTAACTCTCTTCTTAATTCATCCAGTGAATTGTCCTCCACTGCCTTCTGTGGCAGAGAATTCTACAAATTCACAACTCTCTGGGTGAAAAAGATTTTTCTCATCTCAGTTTTATACTTAGACTGTGGCCCCATGGTTCTGGACTCATTGGGAACATTTTTCCTGCATCTAGCTTGTCCAGTCCTTTTATAATTTTATATGTTTCTATAAGATACCCTCTCATCCTTCTAAATTTCAGTGAATACAAGCCCAGTCTTTCCAATCTTTCCTCATGTGACAGTCCCGCCATCCCGGGGATTAACCTCGTGAACCTACGATGCACTCCGTCAATACCAAGGATGTCCTTCCTCAAATTAGGAGACCAAAACTGCACACAATACTCCAGATGTGGTCTCACCAGGGCCCTGTACAACTGCAGAAGGACCTCTTTATTCCTATACTCAAATCCTCTCATTATGAAGGTCAACATGCCATTGGCTTTCTTCACCGCCTACTGTACCTGCATGTTTACTTTCAGTGACTGGTGTACAAGGACACCCAGGTCTCGTTACACTTCCCTTTTTCCTAATGACACCATTGAGGGGACTTGGGACTTCCACACTCCACCTGCATGTGGATAAATAGCTTCCTGTCGGGTCGCAGCCAGAGAGTCAGAGTGGGCCATCACACATCCACGGCCCTCAGCCTCAGTACCGGCTCTCCACAGGGCTGCGTGCTGAGCCCCCTGCTCTACACCATCTACACACATGACTGCACCCCCGCACACCACAGCAACACCATTGTCAAATTTGCGGATGACACTACGGTGGTGGGACTCATCTCCGGGGGGGACGAGTACGCCTACCGGGATGAGGCGGAGCAGCTGACAGCGTGGTGTGGAGAAAATAACCTGCTCCTCAACACCTTAAAGACAAAGGAAATAATAATAGACTTCAGAAAGAATAAAACAGACATGGTACCATTAATTATCAGAGGGGACTGTGTGGAGAGGGTGGCGGATTTCCGCTTCCTGGGAATCCATATTGAGGAGGACCTGACGTGGAGCGTGAACACCTCTGCGCTGCTGAAAAAGGTCCAGCAGAGACTGCACTTCCTGAGGGTGCTCAGGAAGAATAACATCACTCAGAGACTGCTGCTGTCCTTTTATCGGTGCTCCATTGAGAGCATCCTAACATACTGTGTATGCGTATGGTACACCAGCTGCACAGCGGCTCAGAGGAAAGCGCTCCAGAGGGCCATTGACAATGCCCAGAGGATTGTCGGCTGCCCTCTCCTTACCTTGGAGGACTTACACAGTTCCCGCTGCATCAAAAAATCCCAGAGTATTATAAAGGACATTTCCCACCCCGGACACTCCCTGTTTGAACTGTTACCGTCAGGCAGACGGTACAGATCTACAAGGACAAGGACAAACAGACTTAAAAACAGTTTTTACCCCACTGCTATAAAGGCACTAAATGTAGCCGCCAAGGAACGCAGGGGCGATACATACTAAGAGACTGTGAAATCGACAGAAGGATGTAGGGCTGGGTGTTTATGCGTGCTATTTTCATGATATTTATTTTAGTTGTTTATCTTTTTTTTAATATTTTACCTTGTATGTATCGTTAGCTTTTAGAAATGTTTGAATGGTGCACTGACTGGCTGACATTTTACAATTTCGTTGTACATGGTTCATGTTACAATGACAATAAAGAAACTATTCTATTCTATTCTGAGATAATAATCTGCCTCCTTGCTCTTGCCATGAAAGTGGTTAACCTCACATTTAATTACATTATACTGCATCTGCCATGCATTTGCCCACTCATTCAACCTGTCCAAGTCACCCTGCAACCTCCTAGCATCCTCTTCGCAGTTCACACTGCCACCCAGCTTTGTGTCATCTGCAAATTTGTTAGTGCTACTTTTAATTCCATCATCTAAATCATTAATATATATTGTAAATAGTTGTATCCCCAGCACCGAGCCTTGCGGCACTCCACTCGTCACTGCCTGCCATTCTGACAGGGGCAGGTTTATTCCTACTCTTTGTTTCCTGTCTGCCAACCAAATCTCTATCCATGTCAATACCCGACCCCCAATACCATGTGCTCTAATTTTGCCCACTAATGTCCTGTATGGGACCTTATCAAAGGCTTTCTGAAAGTTCAGATACACTACATCCACTGGCTCTCCTTCATCCATTTTACTTGTCACGTCACCAAAGCCTGGCACTTCAGTAAATAAAAGACCAGCTCCTGCTGCTCAATAAAATGTTCGTCAAGCTCACAGAAGACGAGAAGAATAACACAGCATAAGGTGGCAGAAGCATAATCCTTTCTGCAGCAGGGAAATGTGACAGAACCTTGCATCTCAGGGACATTTGCAAGGTTTCACTGCAGTATAGATTGCAGTCCAGCAAAACTGGAATTTTGCAGACAAGCAGGTTGGCAAAGTGAGGAGGTAGCTGCAGAAATATACAAGGAAGACATACTTTTCAATAAAAGGCTTTGAGAATGTCATTCAAACACCAGAAAAAACACTTATCATTTATTCACATTTAAAATGTAAAAAACAAAAATTAGCCAGGTATTTCTGTGGATAATAGAAACAGCTAGGTACTGTGTGTTCCACAGATCAGGAATGTCCCATATCATGTACTGATTGAGATGAGGTTAGAGCAACTGTAACTAGTCTCATAGCACGACCCTTAACAACAGTGATGAACAGAAGGATCTAGGGTCTAAATCCATAGCTGCCCCAAAATGGCGACATAAATAGATAGAGTTGTAAAAAGGAGTATAGTATACCTGCCTTTATCAGGCGGGGCATTAAGGTTGAGAGTCAAGGAGCCATGTTGCATCTTTATAAGACTTTGGCTAGGACGCATTTGGAGTATTATGTGAAGTTCTGGTTGCCCCATTACAGGAATGATGTGGTGGCTTTGGAGAGAGTACAGAAGAGAATACATTGCCTAGATTAGAGGGTATTAGCTATAAGGAGTGGATGGATAAACTTGGATTGTTTTCTCTGCAGGGAGACTTGATAGAAGTATATCAAATTAAGAGAGGCATAGATAGGGTAGACAGTCAGAACCTTTTTTCCCCAGGGTGAAAATGTGAATGACTAGAGGGCATAGCTTCATACATGCATAAAGGAAAACGTTTAAAGAAGATTTAAAAAAGGTGGGCGTCCGAAACCCACTGTGTGGTGTGGTGGTGGAGGCAGATACGATGGCAGGGCTACCAACTCTCACGCATTGAGCGTGAGAATCACGCATTTCACGGGTTTCTCACGCTCTCACGCTGATCACAGTGTTTCTCATGCTCCAATTTTTTTTATTAAGAAAGACACGAAAAATTCAATTCGCCCAAGGCTTCCACACTCACCAATGAGAAAAGCTTTCTGTCAACGGGTTTCCCATAAAGAACGAGCAATTTGATTGGTTTAAGCCCATCGCACACTATTTAAAATGGCAAATTCTGCTGTGCGAATGATTCCATTTGACATTCAGTTGCTGGAAATTAAAATTAAAGCAAAAATTGTTTTAGAGGTGAGTAAAAACCACGATACGTGATTCAAGAACTAGAGGGCATTGGTTTAAAGCAGGGGTGTCAAACTACCGGCCCGCGAATGGGGCCCAATCCAGCTTGCGGATGATTTGGGGAAAAAAGGAGTTTAGTTTATAGTCTAAAGGTGAGACATGGCGGTGGTCCCAGCACCCACCCCTGAGGCACCGCTCACACCTCCCACCCTCACCTCTGGGCGGCTCAGTGTCCGTCGGCCGCTCTGTCCACGCCCCATGGCGTTTTAATCCCGGCCCGGAGCTAGGAGCGGACCGGGTGTGTGGGGGCGTTGGTGCCGCCTCCGGAGCTACGGGGATGAATCTCGGGCTGAGGCTCAGCACCGATGCCCGACCCGTGGGCCACTGACCCTCACCTCCCCCAGACCCTAGCTGGACATCGAGCACCTGGGCCGGCCCGCATTCCCGGGGGGGAGAAATGATTCCCGGGGGGGAGAAATGCTCCCCGGATGTCGCCAAGTCTCCGAATGTCTGCTCACTCTGGGTGTTGTCGCCGCTTCACAGACACACACTCTCACACACAACCTAACACACACTGACACATACACTGGCACACACAAGGTTAAAGGGATATGGGCCAAATGCCGATAAATGGGACTAGTTTAGATGGGGCATCTTGATCTGCATGGACAAGTTGGGATGAAGGGCCTGTTTCCATGCTGTAAGACTATGACACATTGAAGAAAGGGTGCATTTGCTCTGGAGAGGATCCAGGATGATTTATGAAGTTGTTGGCAGGGCTGGAATTTTTTTTTCGCTTTGAAGAAAGATTTGATAACTGGGATTGTATTCTCCGCAGCAACGGAGGTGAGGAAAAGACTTAGCTGAGGTGAATAATATTATGAGAATAGGACCTGTTTCACTTAACAAAGAGTGTAGGAAGGAACAGCAAATGCTGGTTTAAACTGAAGATAGACACAAAAAGCTGGAATAACTCAGTGGGACAGACAGCATCTCTGGAGAGAAAGAATGGGTGATGTTTCAGGTCGAGACCTTCGGACTGAAGAGGTTGAAAAACAGCCATATATGGCAATGAAATTAAGATATATATATATGACTGGAGATATGTGTTATCCAACTAAGGGCAGAAATCAGAATCATGTGTTCATCTTTATTGACGTAACACCTTAATATATATATTACAGAAAATATAATTTAATGGGGTGGCACGGTGGCACAACGGTAGAGTTGCTGCCTTACAGCACCACAGACCCAGATTTGATCTTGATTACAGGTGCTGTCTGTGGAGAATTCGTACATTCTTCATATGGCCACATGGTTTTCTCTGGATATTTCGGTTTCTCCCACACCCAAAAGAAGTGCAGGTTTGTAGATTAATTGGCTTCTGTAAATTGTCCCTGGCGTGTAGGATAGAACTGGTGTATGGTAGATTGCTGGTCGGTGTGGACTTGGTGGGCCTGTTTCCATATATATGTTTTACATATCTTAATATATATGTTTTACATATATATATCTTAATTTAATTGAGCCATATACTTGGTTGAATAGGTGACATTATTTTTGTCTTGTTTTTATAGTCAAAGAGGAAGGTTGATTAACTTATTTGTGCAGAACAGTGATGAAAGACCGACTCCTCTTGCCTTGTTTCTATGTTTTTATATATACTAGGTATACTAGACTAAATGGGACCCGTTGGGTCCCAGCATCACACGCTGGTCACCAACGCAATATTCCACCTCTCCACCAATTCCAATACTGCTCGCCAGTGGGGGGGGGGGGGGGGGGGGGGGGGGGAAGGAAGAGGCTTTCTGTTGCGCTAGTATGGGTGTTGCGGGCTGAAGGTACTGGTTTCCAGAGGGCTAGTAGAGACATTGTGGGCTGTATGGATGTTTCGGCAGGCATCCAACTGTTGCAACGATTTAAAAGCCAAGCCAAGGCAAACAATTGGGCTGCAGCCACCCGACAACCAAAATTAATTTTGTGAACAAAAAACTTGTTAAAAAAGGCGAGGCAAACAATTGTGCTGCAGCCACCCGACAACCAAAATTGATTTTGTGAACACAAACTTGTTAAAAAAGGCGAGGCAAACAATTGGGCTGCAGACACCCGACAACCAAAATTCATTTTGTGAACACAAACTTGTTAAAAAAGGCGAGGCAAACAATTGGGCTGCAGACACCCGACAACCAAAATTCATTTTGTGAACACAAACTTGTTAAAAAAGGCGAGGCAAACAATTGGGCTGCAGACACCCGACAACCAAAATTCATTTTGTGAACACAAACTTGTTAAAAAAGGCGAGGCAAACAATTGGGCTGCAGACACCCGACAACCAAAATTCATTTTGTGAACACAAACTTGTTAAAAAAAGGCGAGGCAAACAATTGGGCTGCAGCCACCCGACAACCAAAATTCATTTTATGAACACAAACTTTTTTAAAAGGGCTGCAGCCACTTTACAGCCGCATCGAGGGGACTCACCGTGGAGTAGACCTGCGTTCAGTGTTATTCGCAGCTCAGAGAGCCGTGACCGTCTCGCTTACCTGGGTCTGGCAGAGACTGAGTGAGGCACAACACTTCCTGGTTTTATAGTCCCTCCCCCTGCCGCCAGCGGGGGCAGCAGAGAGAAGGGGGAATTTTGTAAAAACATTAATATATCTCTAATTTTTCATCGACGGAAAAAATCCTCCACACTCATATGGCGGAGGGGGGCTCTGAGCGAGGTGGCCTAAAATGATGTCTGTAGGTGGCGGCGTTCTCTCGGAAATTGCAGCACAGTCGGCCAAAAGCGGTCAAGACCAGAGATTTAGTAATATAGATATATGCATATGCATGAATTATAATCTGATTTCCATACATCAATATACTAAGGTAATTCATGTGCTGCACCTCTTGAAGCCTGGCTCTACTGTGGAATGTAATTAGTAATGTAAATTAGCCTAAACTTATTCATACCTAATCCAATCTAAAGCACAAATGTTGCATTCAAGTGTAACTTAAAAGACTCGCTACAGTATGTACCAGATTGCACAATTTCAAGCTGAAAAATGAAAAATCTCCCTACCGTAGGAGGGGGTGAACCCCCGTCCCACACCCTCCGCCCCCTCCCACACCCTCCCCCCCCCCCCCCCCCCCGGTTGCTATGCTTCCTCGCAATCTCTCACTGTCAACTCTCACCCAATGTTGGCAGCCCTGCCTGCGATGGTGGCATTTAAGAAGCTTTTCTGTAGGCACTTTGATATGAAGGGAATGGAGGGGTATGGAACATGTGCAGCAGAGGAGATTAGTTTGAACTGGCATCATGTTTGGCACAGACATTGTGGGCTGAAGTGCCTGACCTTGAGCTGCACTGTTCTATATTTCATTTTCTAATGCTCTCATTTCAAGGGCAACTTTTGTACTTTCAGAGATGTGTCTGAATGAATCAGAAATGGCATTAGCAACTTTGTACATTTCACGACATCAGAAAATATGGGCAAAATATATGGCTAAGAAATTCAATTGTGTAAAGTGTCGGCCTGAAAACCCCAAATCTGCGAGTGGTTTGTTCATGCCCATTCCTTTTATTTATTTATTTATTTATTTTTATTAGAAGCAATTGTACAAGGATAAGACGATCGGCATAACAATAATGCAATTATTGTACAGATTCATTTTTAACCTTATAACCTAAATTTTAAAAAAAAGAATAAAGAAAAAAAGGAAAACAAGGAAAGAAGAAAAAAAAGAATGAAGAGATAAAGTAGAAAAGGGCAGGAAAAAGACCCCTAAGCTACCAAAGCAGTGCAGAAGAAACAAAAGGAAATAAGAAAAGAAAAGATGGAGATACTGTATACCTTCCACCCACCCCCACCCATCACGGCATCGGATTTAAACTTAAATTTGTGTTTAACCATTCTGTTGTTGTAAAAATTCAGTAAAGAAATTGACCTGGTTTTTCTGCCAAGACAAGCCTAATGTTTTCCAAGTGTAGTGTCTCGGACATATCTGTAATCCACATCTTCACTGTGGGGACTGTTGTCTGATTCCAAAATTTAAGTATTAATTTTTTCATCATTATTAGGCCGTAATTGAGGAAACGTCTTTGAAATATCGTTAGCTTAGACCTCTGACATACCTAATGTATGCCTCTGACATACCTAATATGATCAGTTTTATATCTGGGTCCAATTTAATTTTAAGTATTTAGGAAAAGGTATAAAATATTCCCCTCCAGAAGTTTTGTAACTTTCTGCAGGAAACAAAAGAATGGGTTGTAGTCGCTTCTTGGAGGAGACATTTATCACAAATAGGAGAGACATTGGGAAGATCTTGTTCAATTTGGACTTTGAATAATAGAGTCTGTGCAGTATTTTAAATTATATCAGGGAGAGCCTAACATTAAGAGAGCAGTAATGTATGTATAAAAGGCTTTCCTCACAACTATCCTTTGAGATTAGTAAACCCAATTCATCTTCCCAAGCATTTCAGAAAATGGGATGTGTGCAGTTAAAAGGGTATTGTAAATGTAGGATATTAACTTACTTGTATCCGCCTTCCTATTCATGCATTCGTCTAATATATCTGGGCCCAGAGAATGACAGTCTTGTGTGTGTGTTTTCACATAGTGTCGGATTTGAAGATATCTAAAAAAATTACTAGCCTTCAAATGATATTTCTCCTGTAATTCTTCAAACGAGAGGAAAATCCCCTTCTCGTAAAGATCTCCCAGCATTTTGATTCCTGAGTTTTTCCATTGTGCAAACGCCTTATCTAAAGTAGACGGTTTAAACGAGGGATTGTTAGCGATTGGTAAAAGGAGAGAGAAATTTCTCGGATTGAGAGTTGATTTCAACTGTTTCCAAATTCGTAGGGTGCTATTAATTATCGGATTTTGCTCATACGTTGATTTATTCAGATGTATTGGAGAAAGAAGAATCGCGCCTATATTAAAAGGCGAACAGTCTTCCCTCTCCATTTTTAACCAGTTTACCTGTTGACATGTATCATCCATCCAGTAGATTACATTTTTAATATTAGTTGCCCAGTAGTAGAAAAGAAAATTAGGGAGTGCTAATCCACCAGCACATGGTGTTATTTTGTGCATTAACCAGCATCTGTAGTTCTTTGTTTCTAAGGTCCTATTCTTGTTGCTTGAATCAGTATCTGCAGAAGGCAAGAACATTCTCAAACCAGTTCAATAAAGCACTCGAGGAGTCCTATGCTCTTTCTCATGACCTTACCCCAGCCTATCTAAAAGCTGACTTGAGTGCATCAAAGAATACATTTTCCTCTGAGCACTCTTGAAACATTTATAATTTAACAATGATGTATTTCGGTGCAGCTCTTTATGTGTGTTTGCATCTAAAATATCTGAAGTGTAGCCAGGAGGTTTAAACAATTGCAAATGCAAATAGAGGCTAAAAATCAAATAAGAAGAATACATTTAATACAATACAATACAATACAATACAATTCAATTTATTGTCATTTGGACCCCTTGAGGTCCAAACGAAATGTCGTTTCTGCAGCCATACATTACAAACAAATAGACCCAAGACACAACATAATTTACATAAACATCCATCACATTGCTGTGATGGAAGGCCAAAAAAACTTGAGTGCATCTAAAAGCTGTTTCGTTGTCTCTGTATTGCATTTCGTTGTCTCTGTACTGTACACTGACAATGACAATTAAAATTGAATCTGAATCTGGAAACCAATTGGAATCAATCGAAGCATTTTCTTTTCCATATATTAATCCACTTTCTGTACAAAATTTGCCTTACTGGCTCTAGAGCTCATACTGGTTCTGATATTATTTTTCATGTTCTTACCACCTTCTGAATGAAAATACATTTTCTAAACACTTTGTCCTCTTTTTGGTGATTATCGCAAAGTTACCTTCTAGCTTTCAAATTACTAACCAATGTAAATAGTCCTTCCCAATTTATTTTATCGAAGCCTTCACAATTCTGAATTTTCATCAGTCGCCCTTTTAAACACTTCTTCCATGCTTTTTGTATTATCTGCAATTTTCTGCCCCGTTATGTCCAGTGACATGCATCATTGTTTACAACTTTCCATACAAAAGAAAGACACATTATTGCTCTTTGCCCTTTGATCGATTTCTTCTCTGCATTCTTTTTAATATCAAATGATATATTTTTTATCACAGCGATGACGTCATCTAGACATCCTTAAATCTCTATCCTAAATCTCCCTCAATTTTTAAATCTCTCTTTTCACAAGCTTTTGTCACTGCTTAAATGCCACACTTTACATTAAGTTTGATCTTACTATCGTGCTGGAAAACACCAAGGACCACTTTATGGCATTAAGGGCGAAATTCTAAATGCAAGCTGACATTGATTAAGGCAACATCATAAATTTATTGAATTGGTCAGAGACAACTCACTTTTCACATATTCTTGTGGGCATACAATTTCCAAGAAACCATGCAAATCCCTGTTTTCGGAGGCAACAATAACTATATCTTATGTCATCACCTCTTGAAGCTTATTCACGACTCCCACCACACTGGGGAATATAAAAATAAGCTGTGTGATATGTTGATTGCAAGACTTTTTATTTTCACAGTTTCACTGGTAAACTTGTGAATGAATTATTGATTGCTGTATTTGATCCTTGAAAAAAGTACTTGGTGACACAAATAATAATTGGATCTGTGCAGAGAGAGGTTATTTAATCTTGTGGAACTGATGAACTGTGAAAGTAAAATATTACTGTTTTCAATAATACACTGATCAGTTCACTGCTGTATGGTCAGCTAAATGTGTATAAAAGAACACATTGTTATTGTTGAGGCACAAGGAACAACTAATGCTGGAATATTAAGCAAACACAAACAGCAGCGACTGGAACCCCCCCCCCCCCCCCATGACAATGTCTATGACAAGCTATGACCAACGTCACCTGGCTTCAACCTGCGTCATCCTGGCGACAATCTATGACAACACCTATAACAAGCGAAGACAAGCTACGCCTGCCCACAGTCGCCGAAAAGTTTTAAACATTTCAAAATCCGGCGTGACCAGAAAAACGTTACGACTCTATTGGTGACTTGCGGAGACTACTCACGACCATACAGGCGTCACCCAGCGTCCATGTGGCAACAGCCTAGTAGCTAGTAGTTGTCAAAAAAAAATTGCCTAAGCAGGACAGGGGCTTTATCATTCTACCAACAACGAGAGAGCAGCCCTGAGCAACTATCTACCTCATTGGACGTATCGGACAACCTTTAATCAGACTTTACTGAAGGCCCAAACACCAAAGTACAAGAGATTAGAAAAGGATGGGGGGGAGCATATGGTCAAGGGAGCCCATTCCTAATTATTGAACTGCTCTTAGAAACATAGAAACATAGAAAATAGGTGCAGGAGTAGGCCATTCAGCCCTTCGAGCCTGCACCGCCATTCAATATGATCATGGCTGATCATCCAACTCAGTATCCCGTACCTGCCTTCTCTCCATACCCCCTGATCCCTTTAGCCACAAGGGCCACATCTAACTCCCTCTTAAATGTAGCCAATGAACTGGCCTCAACTACCTTCTGTGACAGAGAGTTCCAGAGATTCACCACTCTCTGCGTGAAAAATGTTTTTCTCATCTCGGTCCTAAAGGATTTCCCCTCTATCCTTAAGCTGTGACCCCTTGTCCTGGACTTCCCCAACATCGGGAACAATCTTCCTGCATCTAGCCTGTCCAATCCCTTAAGAATTTTGTAAGTTTCTATAAGATCCCCCCTCAATCTCCTAAATTCTAGCGAGTACAATCCGAGTCTATCCAGTCTTTCTTCATAAGAAAGTCCTGACATCCCAGGAATCAGTTTGGTGAACCTTCTCTGCACTCCCTCTATGGCAATAATGTCCTTCCTCAGATTTGGAGACCAAAACTGTACGCAATACTCCAGGTGTGGTCTCACAAAGACCCTGTACAACTGCAGTAGAACCTCCCTGCTCCTATACTCAAATCCTTTTGCTATGAATGCTAACATACCATTCACTTTCTTTACTGCCTGCTGCACCTGCATGCCTACTTTCAATGACTGGTGTACCATGACACCCAGGTCTCGTTGCATCTCCCCTTTTCCTAATCGGCTACCATTTAGATAATAGTCAGCTTTCCTGTTTTTGCCACCAAAGTGGATAACCTCACATTTATCCACATTATACTGCATCTGCCATGCATTTGCTCACTCACCCAGCATATCCAAGTCACCTTGCAGCCTCCTAGCATCCTCCTCACAGCTAACACTGCCCCCCAGCTTAGTGTCATCCGCAAACTTGGAGATGTTGCATTCAATTCCCTCGTCCAAATCATTAATATATATTGTAAATAGCTGGGGTCCCAGCACTGAGCCTTGCGGTACCCCACTAGTCACTGCCTGCCATTCTGAAAAGTACCCGTTTACTCCTACTCTTTGCTTCCTGTCTGCCAGCCAGTTCTCTATCCACATCAATACTGAACCCCCAATACCGTGTGCTTTAAGTTTGTATACTAATCTCTTATGTGGGACCTTGTCGAAAGCCTTCTGAAAGTCCAGATATAACACATCCACTGGTTCTCCCCTATCCACTCTACTAGTTACATCCTCGAAAAATTCTATAAGATTCGTCAGACATGATTTACCTTTCGTAAATCCATGCTGACTTTGTCCAATGATTTCACCACTTTCCAAATGTGCTGCTATCCCATCTTTAATAACTGACTCTCGCAGTTTCCCCACTACCGATGTTAGAATAACTGGTCTGTAATTCACTGTTTTCTCTCTCCCTCCCTTTTTAAAAAGTGGGGTTACATTAGCTACCCTCCAATCCTCAGGAACTACTCCAGAATCTAAAGAGTTTTGAAAAATGATCACTAATGCATCCACTATTTCTGGAGCTACTTCCTTAAGTACTCTGGGATGCAGCCTATCTGGCCCTGGGGATTTATCGGCCTTTAATCCATTCAATTTACCTAACACCACTTCCCGGCTAACCTGGATTTCACTCAGTTCCTCCATCTCATTTGACCCCGCGGTCCCCTGCTATTTCCAGCAGATTATTTATGTCTTCCTTGGTGAATACGGAACCAAAGTAGTTATTCAATTGGCCCACCATGTCCTTGTTCCCCATGATCAATTCACCTGTTTCTGACTGCAAGGGACCTACATTTGTTTTGACTAATCTCTTTCTCTTCACATATCTATAAAAACTTTTGCAGTCAGTTTTTATGTTCCCTGCCGGTTTGCTTTCATAATCTATTTTCCCTTTCCTAATTAAGCCCTTTGTCCTCCTCTGCTGGTCTCTGAATTTCTCCCAGTCCTCTGGTAGGCTGCTTTTTCTGGCTAATTTGTACGCTTCATCTTTTGCTTTGATACTATCCCTGATTTCCCTTGTTATCCACGGATGCATTACCTTCCCTGATGTATTATTTTGCCAAACTGGGATGAATAATTGTTGTAGTTCATCCATGCAGTCTTTAAATGCCTTCCATTGCATATCCACCGTCAACCCTTTAAGAATTAATTGCCCGTCAATCTTGGCCAATTCACGTCTCATACCCTCAAAGTTACCTTTCTTTAAATTCAGAACCATTGTTTCTGAATTAACAATGTCACTCTCCATCCTAATGAAGAACTCAACCATATTATGGTCACTCTTGCCCAAGGGGCCACGCACAACAAGACTGCTAACTAACCCTTCCTCATTACTCAGTACCCAGTCTAGAATAGCCTGCTCTCTCGTTGGTTCCTGTACATGTTGGTTTAGAAAACTATCCCGCATACATTCCAAGAAATCCTCTTCCTCAGCACCCCTGCCAATTTGATTCACCCAATCTATATGTAGATTGAAGTCACCCATTATACCTGTTTTACCTTTGTTGCAAGCATTTCTAATTTCCTGTTTGATGCCATCCCCAACTTCACTACTACTGCTAGGTGGCCTGTACACAACACCCACTCGAGTTTTCTGCCCCTTAGTGTTTCGCAGCTCTACCCATATCGATTCCACATCCTCCAAGCTAATGTCCTTCCTTTCCATTGCGTTAATCTCCTCTCTAACCAGCAACGCTACCCCACCTCCTTTTCCTTTCTGTCTATCCCTCCTGAATATTGAATATCCCTGGATGTTCAGCTCCCAGCCTTGGTCACCCTGGAGTCATGTCTCCATGATCCCAACTATATCATAGTCATTAATAGCTATCTGCACATTCAACTCATCCACCTTATTACGAATGCTCCTTGCATTGAGACACAAAGCCTTCAGGCTTGTTTTTACAACACTCTTACCCCTTACACAATTATGTTGAAAAGTGGCCCTTTTTGATTTTTGCCCTGGATTTGTCTGCCTGCAACTTTTACTTTTCACCTTGCTACCTATTGCTTCTACCCCCATTTTACACCCCTCTGTCTCTCTGCTCACACATTTAAGAACCCCACCACCTCTTATTCTCTGTTTATTATTGTTTTCTTCTTTCCCTCCTACATGTTGGGTCTGAGTGCTTCCCTTCTCTGCCTCCTGCCTCACACACTGTCCACTAGCTTTCTCTATTTGAGTCCCTCCCCCCAACTGCTCTAGTTTAAAGTCTTTGCAGTAGCCTTTGCAAACTCCCCGCCAGGATATTGGTCCCCCTCGGGTTCAAGTGCAACCCATCCTTTTTGTACAGGTCGCACCTTCCACAAAAGAGGTCCCAATGATCCAGAAACTTGAATTCCTGCCCACTGCACCAGTCCTTCAGCCACGCATTTATCCTTCACCTCGCTCCATTCCTACTCTCACTGTCGCGTGGCACAGGCAGTAATCCCGAGATTGTTACCTTTGCGGTCCTTCTCTTTAACTCTCCTCCTAACTCCCTGAATTCTCCTTTCAGGACCTCTTCTCTTTTTCTACCTATGTCATTGGTACCTATATGTACCACGACCTTGGGCTCCTCTCCCTCCCATTTCAGGATATCTTGGACACGTTCAGACACATCCCAGACCCTGGCACCAGGGAGGCAAAGTACCATCCGGGTCTCCCGACTGCATCCACAGAATCGCCTGTCTGACCCCCTAACTATAGAGTCCCCTATTACTAATGCCCTCCTCTTCTTTTCCTTACCCTTCTGAGCAACAGAACCGGTCTCTGTACTGGAGGCCCGGCCGCTGTTGCTACCCCCAGGTAGGCTGTCCCCCCCCAACAGTGCTCAAACAGGAGTACTTATTGTCAAGATGAACAGCCACCGGGGTACTCTCTAGTCCCTGCCTGTGCCCATTGCCCCTCCTAACCGGGACCTACTTGCCTGCCTCCTGTGGTCTTGGAGTGACCACCTCTCTGTAACTCCTCTCAATGACTTCCTCGCTCTCCCTGACCAGACGGAAGGTCATCGAGCTGCTGCTCCAGGTTCCTAATACGGTCCCTTAGGAGCCCCATCTCGACGCACCTGGCGCAGATGTGGACGTCTGGAAGGCTATCAGATTTCTTGACCTCCCACATCTGACATCCAGAACAGTAAACTGCCCTGGCACTCATACTCCCCTTTTACCTAGGATACAATACAAAGTACAATACAATACAAACTGCTACAATACAATACAATCAGCAAGGATCTGACTCCCAATCAGCTGCTCCCTCTTGTCTGCTTCCACCAATCAGCGGCTTCCTAAAGCCCACTTGTTTTGAAATGCGAATGGAACGTTGCAGATTTCGGTTCCTCCTCCCTCTGCAACCGCTCCAACGGCTCTCGGGCCTCTGCAAAAAACAAGCCCCGCGCTCGAGTTTAACTCCTACCACTCGGGTGTAGCTCCTCCCTCTGCGACCGCTCCAACGGCTCTCGGGCCTCTGCAAAAACAAGCCCCGCGCTCGAGTTTAACTCCTACCGCTCGGGAGTAGCTCCTCCCTCTGCGACCGCTCCAACGGCTCTCGGGCCTGCAAAAAACAAGCCTCTTCAAACATCATCGTTACTTTTTTACATATCTTTCATTCATTTGTTCTATATCTCTCCACATCCATATATATCTCTCATTTCCATTTCCCCTGACTCTAATCTGTAGAAAGGTCTCGACCATAAATGTCACCCATTCCTGTTCTCCAGAGATGCTGCCTGTCCTGCTGAGTTAATCCAGCATTTTGTGTCTATCTTTGATTTAAACAAAGCATCTGCAGTTCCTCCTCCACAAATTGTTTTTGTAGTTGAATTACTTATTTTAGGTTTATATTTCTCCTAAAAAATAATTCCAGATTTGCACCATGGGACCAGGTTAAAAGTCAACATAGTTTTGAATAGCTTTTGGCAGTTTATTTCGAAGGTTTTACAGAAATGATTTGATGATCCCAACATCAAACTTGCACCAAGGAGAATTTAAAGCAACAACAGTCATTTTGAATATTAATGGGAAAGACTAAAAGATGATCTACTAGTGCATTCAACGCTGGAAAGTTTCTTGGGATAATTTGTGGAAAATATATTAGTCAGAAAATATTATGTTGGCTAGTTATGCATTAAAATGAGCTCTGAAAGAGGTAAATAGAGAGTACTGTTTGTGCTGTGTTTGGTTGTCTGTAAGCCAGAAGTAACACCATATTGTAACTATACAAAGCAATAGAAAGTAGGAAATGAGCTCTCACAGGTTAACGTTGCTGGCATTCAAACATTTTAGACTATAGAATCATGGGAGCGACACAGTGATGCTGCCTCGGTCGTCCTGTGACCCAGGTTGAACTCTGGTGCTGTCCATGTGGAGTTTGCATGACATAGATACAAACATAGATGCATAGAAAATAGGTGCAGAAGTAGGCTATTCGGCCCTACGAGCCAGCACCGCCATCCAATGTGATCATGGCTGATCATCCACAATCAGTACCCCATTCCTGCCTTCTCCCCATACCCCTTGAATCTACTAGTCCTCAGAGCTCTATCTAACCCACTTTGGAAAGCATCCAGTGAATCGGCCTCCACGACCTTCTGAGGCAGGTAATTCCACAAATTCACAACTCTCTGTGTGAAAAAGTTTTTCCTCATCTCAGTTCTAAATGGCCGATCCTTTATTCTTAAACTGTGGCACCTGGTTCTGGACTCCCCCAACATCGGGAACATGTTTCCTGCATCTAGCGAGTCCTATCCCTTAACAATTTTATATGTTTCTATAAGATCCCCTCTCATCGTTCTAAATTCCAGTTTATACAAGGCCAGTCGCTCCATTCTTTCAACATACGACAGTCCCGCCATCCCAAGGATTAACTTTGTGAACCTATCCTGCACTCCCTCAATAACAAGAATGTCCTTCCTCAAATTAGGAGACCAAAACTGCACCCAATACTCCAGATGTGGTCTCACCAGGACCCTGTACAACTGCAGAAGGACCTCTTTGCTCCTATACTCAACTCCTTTCGTTATGAAGGCCAACATGCCATTAGGTTTCTTCACAGCCTGTTGTACCTACATGCTTCCTTTCAGTGACTGATGCACAAGGACACTCATGTCTTGTTGTACTTCCCCATTTCCTAACCGGACACCATTCAGAAAATAATCTGCCTTCCCATACTTGCCACCAAAGTTGATAACCTCACATTTATCCACATTAAACTGCATCTGCCATGCATCTGCCCATTTCCCCAACCTGTCCAAGTCACCCTGCATCCTCATGGCATCCTATTAACAGTTCACACTGCCACCCAGCTTTGTGTCATCTGCAAATTTGCTAATGTTACTTTTAATTACTTCATCTAAATCTATAATGCATATTGTAAATAACTGCGGTCCGAGCATCGAGCCTTCCGGCACCCCATTAGTCACTGCCTGCCATTCTGAAAGGGATCCGTTAATCCCTACACTTTCTTTCCTGTTTGCCAACCAATTTTCTATCCATGTCAATATCCTACCCCAATACCATGAGCTTTAAATTTGCCCACTAATCTCCTGTGTGGGACCTTATCAAACGCTTTCTGAAAGTCCAGGTATACTACATCCACTGGCTCTCCCTTATCCATTTTACTTGTTACATCCTCAAAAAATTCCATAAGATTTGTCAAGCATGATTCCCCTTCGTAAATCCATGCTGACTTGGACCAATCCTGTTACTGCTATCCAAATGCCCCGATATTACATCTTTGATAATCGTCTCCAGCATCTTCCCCACCACTGATGTCAGGCTAACTGGTCTATAATTCCCTGCTTTCTCTCTCCCTCTTTTCTTGAAATGTGGGATAAAATTACCTATCCTCCAATCCACAGGAACTGCTCCAGAATTTATAGAACATTAGAAACTGATCATCAATGCATCCACGACTACTAGAGCTACCTCCTTGAGTACCCTGGAATGCAGACCATCCGGCCCAGGGGTCTGCATTCAGTCTCATCAGTCTACCCAACACCATTTCCTGACTAATCTGAATTTCCTTCAGTTCCTCCATCACCCTAGGTCCTCTGCCCCCTAGCATATCTGGGAGGTTGCTTGTGTCTTCCTCAGTGAAGACAGAACCAAAGTACCTGTTCAACTCGTCTGACATTTTCTTGTTCCCCATAATAAATTCACCTGCTTCTGTCTTCAAGGGACCCACATTTGTCTTACCTAATTTGTTTCTCTTCGCATACCTAAAACTTTTATGATCTTCCTTTATATTCTTGGCTAGCTTACCTTCATACTTTATCTTGTCTCCCCATATTGCCTTTTTAGATACCTTCTGTTGATCTTTAAAAGTTGCCCAATCCTCTGGCTTCCCGCTCATCTTTGCTATTTTGCTATGTTATACATCTTCTCTTTTATTTTTATATTATCCTTGACTTCCCTTGTCAGCCACGGTCGTCTCTTACTCCCCTTAGAATCTTACTTTTTCTTTGAAATGAAATTATCCTGCATCTTCTGGATTATTCCCAGAAATACCTGCCATTGCTGTTCCACCGTCATCCCTGCTAGGGTCCCTTCCCAGTCAACTTTGGCCAGCACCTCCCTCATGCCTCCATAGTCCTCTTTGTTCAACTGCAATCATGACACATACAATTTTACCTTCTCCCTCAAATTGCAGATGAAAACGTATCATTGTGAACATGGTGTTGAAATAGAGAATCAGCCATGGGTTTTTTTTGCTTCCTTGCTTTTGCAAGCATCTTTGCTTTTGCATTCAATTGGTCAATCAAGGACCTCTTTTGATTTATTTTATCTATTCAGGTTTTAAGAATTTTGTGGCCAAATAACCTTGGTTATGCTTTTACTGCATTTTCTTTAAAATTGCACCATTTAGTGCATTTTGCCTAAGCCATTTGTGCTATTAGAATGTATAATCTGTCACTTTACTCTGCACAATATCTGCCCACCACACTTGTCTTTTCTCATCTTCCTGAAATGTGTTGATTTCTTACGCAGTGTTTATTATATTTCCAAGTTTCATGTCGGAAGCAAGCAGGAAAGAGATCGTGGAAACTTATGTCATGGTATCAGAACTGCAAAGTAGTCCTTAACTATAGCGAGAAGCAAGAGCTGTAGACTTAAGGAAGTGGGGAAATGAACAAAACCCTGTCATCATCAACAGAACTCCTGAAGAGATGCTCCACAGATTCAAGTACTTCACCTGGTCCCTTCACACTAATGCGGTCATCAAGAAAGCCTATCAGCATATTCTTAAGGTGTCTGAGAATTAGATCGCATGGGATCCAAGGAGAGATAGATGAAGGGGTAGAAAATTGGCTTCATGGAAGGAAGCAGAGGATGATGGTGGAAGGTTGCTTCTTGAACTGGAGCCTGTGACTAATGGTGTGCCTCAGGGTTCGGTACTGGGCCCCTTACTGTTTGTCACCTATATCAATGATTTGCATGAGAGCATACACGGCAAGATTGGCAATTTTGCAGATGATACAAAAGTGTGTGGTTTTGCAGATAGTGAAGATGGTTGTGGAAAATTGCAGCAGGATATTTATTGATTGATTGGGCAGGTGGGCTGAGGAATAGTTGATGGAATTTAATACAGAAAAAATTGTGAGGTGTTGCATTTTGGGAAGTCTAATGTGGGCAGGACCTACACAGTGAATGGTAGGGCTCTGGGGAGTGTTGTAGAGCAGAGAGCTCTCGAGTGCATGTGCATGGTTCCTTGAAGGTGGAGCCGCAGGTACTGTAGTTAGGGTGGTCAAATAGGCTTTTGGCACATTGGCCTTCATCAATCGGAGTATTGAGTATTGAAGTTGGGAGGTCATGTTGCAGTTGTATAAGACATTGGTGAGGCCATATTTAGATTATTGTGTTCAGTTCTGGGCATCAGGTTATTGGAAAGATGTTGTCAAGCTGGAAAGGGTACAGAGAAGATTTACAAGGATGTTGTCAGCGCTGAGCTATAGGCAGACGTTGAGTAGGCTGGGACTCTATTCCTTGGAGCGCTGGAGGATGAGGGGTGATCTTATTGAGGTGTACAAAATCATGAGAGAAATAGATCGGGTAGATGCACAGTCTCTTGCCCAGAGTAGGTGAATCGAGGACCAGAGGACATAGGTTTAAGGTGAAGGGAAAAAGATTTAATAGGAATCTGAGGGGTAACTTTTTCACACAAAGGTTGGTAAGTATATGTAATAAGCTGTCGGAGGAGGTGGTTGAGGCAGGGATTATCCTGACATTTAAGAAACAGTTAGATAGGTACATGGATAGGACAGGTTTGGAGGGATATGGACCAAATGCGGGCAGGGGGACTAGTATAGCTGAGACGTGGGCTGGAGTGGGCAAATTGGGCCGAAGGGCCTGTATCCACACTGTATCACTCTATGACTCTATGACTATGAGATATTCATGCCCACAAGGATTTGGCA